>NC_080597.1:59536751-60160560 GCF_027887145.1 Ammospiza caudacuta
AATCAGATAAATTCAATCTATTTTGTTTAAGGCAGATATCATAGTGTACTTTCATACATAACAAAACAGCTCATGGAGAACATATATGAACAGCTGAATACTGAAAAACTAGTAAGTGGGAAAACAGTAAAGAAAAATATAACAAATGCCAGTTCCTAATAATTATATGAAAGTCTGCTTTGTAAGTAGTAATGAACATAGTCCATAAGTAGTAAGTACTAATGAAGATAATCCATAATCTCACTTTGTACAGTGAAGGTAGAACAAAAAAATTGTCTGCTAAATCTGAATGGTCCTACAATACTCTCCTCCACAAAGAAACAAAGTTGAGCCTTAGAAAAGGCCAGTTAAGGGTGGTAACTAGGCCAGAAATTAAGTGAAAACAGTAACAGAGAACAAATAAGAGAAGACAAATACAGAGCTACCAGGTAAAGGAGCATATTTCCTTCTTCCTTCTGCTTCTCATGCAAGCAAAACACTATCCAACACTCACCTACTTCAGATTGCAGTAGGCTGTTTATTCAGAGAGTCCTAAATCTCTTCCCTATATCTGAATTTCCTATTAATGCCTTTGGTGGACATTAATATTGCACTGCTTTCATCTAGATGTACACTTTGAAAATGGCTGAGCCAGACAAATGCTTCCCTTTGTGTATACATTAGAATCTGTGTCTGGGAAAGCAGACAGTCACTACCATGTTTTGCTCCATAAAAGCAAAGCCTGCATTTTGTTACCTTTGGAGGAGGCCTACTAAGCATATATGTTGCACCAGCTCAGGAAACAATAAAATGTTAATTTGCCCATTGGATTCTCATTTAATCAAATTATTAAGTGATATGTTTTTCTTATTGCCTGGATTTCATATTTCCTTCTCTTTCTCTAGCTTTAGGCATTGCTTATCCCTTTTATTGTTTCTCCTAATGGCTTATTTTCTGCTGGTAGATATTTCATCTCTCCCTCAGTACAGCTGTGTTAGTATATCTATAGAGATATATGGGAAGCTTTACTGGATTTCTAAAAGATTCTGTCTGGATTTTTGGAAATAGTGTCCTTTGCCCAGTGAGGTATCTGCTGACAGGAATAAGGGACATGTTATAAAAAAGCACAAACATGCAATATGATTTCAACAAAAATTAAGTGCTCAACAACTCTCAAAAATCTCAGAAGTCATAGATTGCTGATAGACTAAATGCTCTTTACCTGACCAAGCCACTAGAAAAGTGTTTCATTTCAATGAAGGCAGCAGAGATTATTAACTGTGGTTCTTCAAGCCAATTGCTGGGAGGTGACAACCCCAGCCCTGCTTCTCTCTAGTCAATATTCACATTTGGAGGAGAGGAGAGCTCTCCTGGCCATCCCATCCCCGCAGTTCTGACCATTGGCTGAATCTTATTTGGCAGCAGAATATCAATTGGCAGAAGAAAAACAATAAGCAACTATACAAACTAACAATAAATATATCAACATATACTAACTCCCTCAACAAATTCAAAAGATAATACAAAATACTATGTTTTGCTACAACGTAGTATCTGAGAAGCAAGAGCAAGGAAATGGAAAACAGCTACCTGTGTATACTCAGCTGAGGTAAACCACCACAGCTTTCTTGAAGTAAACTGAGTTACAACAATTTATAACAGGAATTTGAACCCTGCCCAGGATAAAATTACTGAGACATTTGGATTTCCTGTTTCTTCCTGATTACAGAAAATGAAGAGCAAAGTAGCTGTGCAAAAGACCTGAAAACTGCATCCACCTGTATGCAATTGACCTAATGATAAAATTCACCATGGCCCTTTGCTAGAAGAAAGGAAAGTGTTCACCATCTTGAGGCAGCCACCCAGCTGTCCATGCTTGAGGAAATCCTTTCTGACCAGCAGACTATTGATTCTGAAAAAGGCTATATTATCATAAATCTTGAGTGACTTGACACAGGTCAGTGCAGACAAAATATTAACCACTCTAAAGTGCTTTAATGATTCTCAGACTGAAATTTAAAAAAATCTGATGTACACTTATCTCTAATATAGATTTTTCTTCCTTGCGTTTACATCCCTCGCTCACTTTTTCTTTCAGAAAATTGCATCTATGGTAGCCCACAAAAACCTTCCACCTGCAATCACAGGAGTAGGCTGCACAAAAAAAGTGATGAAGTAGGAATTTCTCTGTTGGACAAAGTAGATTTATTATTTTTTTAATTACTTCTGTGTTGTCAATTGAATTAATTAATCCACGTCAAATGGTGTGCTCCTTCCCTGAATATCTCTTGAGATGTCCCCTAGCAATAAGTGGTAGTTCTAATTAGCAGAATGATAAATAAATAAACCAGTTCTAAATAGCAGAAACCAGAGTTTTGGGGATTTCTACTTTGTCAGGTCTAAAACATTCAAAATACCTTATATACAGGTCCTTCCAGCACTTACAAACTGGCATTGCCTGAATGAATGATCCCTCTTTCTCGTGCTCAGCGGTGCTGTGTTTGGAGTGCCATACTCCCATGGCAGTCCCACAGCTGGTGTGTTGGCATCTGGAATGTCCTTTTCCCCTGGGATTTGATGGTGAGGGCAGACCTAAAGACCTTTCCTCATGGTCTGCATTTCTCCTCAGGAGATGGTAACACATAGAACACCACTATGGTCCATTTTTCACAGGGGGCTGAACAGATAATGGGCTGAGCACCACACCTGTTTCCATGTACCTCAGAACAAGAAACCACTCAACAGGGAAAAATCATCTGAAGGATTTTGTAGTTTTAAGACCTTTAAGGTCTGATAATAGCATGGAAAAAAGTGCTTTAGGCTTCTTAAGTTCAAGCATATCCTGGCTGAGAAGATAGTCTCTCAACTCCTATGATTCTGAATCTGGGGTTATTTTCAGATGGAGCTATTTAACACACCAGAATGAATTTCTTAAAATCAGCCTTTTTCACAGTCTCTCACAAGTACTTACTGTGCTTACTCACTTTCTTGCAGAAAATTGCAATCTTATTTAATTGTGGCTAAGAAGGATTGAAACTTAAAGGAATGTTCATATAGTGGACAATTTAGCTCCAGTCTTATATGAGCTCCTCATTCTCTTTTTCCATTATCTTCTCACTCACAGACATTAGAGAGAATTCCTTAGCGCTGTAGCTTCATATTCTGATTGCTTATATTTAAAAAATTAATCCATAATTTTGTCTATCTGATTAGCTTAAACTGTGAGAGAGTGGCTTAGCATGAAGCATTTACACTATTGTTAGAGGCATTTATGGTCCTGTTTTTTCCAAGTGACCTAATGAACACTATGCATAGACTAGAGCTGCTGGTTAGTACTGTCAGAGGAGAAATCTCTCTCTCCATTCACTCTGCAATCCCTTTCCTGAAAACAGGGGTCTCACAAAAGAATCTAAATCAATTCTGATTTTTAAAATATTTTACTGCTTGTAAATTTGCCTCAGAGACAAGCCCCATTTCTCTGCAGGGCTAGTTTGAAATCCTGGTGAGTGTGTCAAATCTTCTCTGTGACCAAGATAGTCTTCAGATATGTAAAAATACAAGGATATTGTCCAGAGGGGCATTTTCTCTGGAAGTATGAACAATCAAATTATCACAGAGTATGGTAAGCAGAGGAGAACAGGGACACTAAAAACAAAGAGCAGAGACACAAACTGGTAGCAGAGAGATGCTTTATGCTGTTCTATGTAGCTTATTCTATAAGCTATTCTGTTCGTAGTATATTTCTTGTTTTTTAGGATTGTTATTTTTTTCTGCAGAAGGTCAGGTAGTTGAAAAAAAACCCGAAGGACAGATAGCTCTGTAGCAGAGGTCAGTAAAAGAAAGGTTGCTGAATTCTTAGCAAGAATTAAAGGTTTTGTCCTGAATAGTCAAGTGTAATTTTTGTCCTTGAATAGTAATTACAACTTGACAGAAATACCAGTTTTTTCTAGATGAAGATAGAAACTAAGCATTGTTTATGAGCCTACACTTCTCGAGTAAATAGATTTCCCCTAATTTGCAATTCTAAAAATACATTTAAACCTATTTTTACATGGCTTCTGTTAACACAGGAAAGATCTAGTCAGGCAGTTTTTGACAAAATTTATTTTTCTTGAAAGGTGTTGTTTCATTTAAGCTGAATCATTAATGAGGCTGAACAGCTTTTGAAGATATGTTCAGCGAGGTTTTTGAACAATAAAATTTTGACCTATGTTTTGGTACAACTAAATTTGGAGAAAACATGTTCCAAATATTTTGTTTTGAACTGAAAATTCCAAACCCCAAAGTTTGCTGTGAAGCAGAACCTGCATCTTCTGCTCTGCACAGAAGTGGTGAGAATGCACTGCAGAACTCTGCAGATTCCTCTGCTGCCTGCAGTTTTCGCAGCAGTTTTATTACAGAGTTAAATGAGCTGCATTTTAATTGCTTTCTAGGTTAATACATCCAAGAGCAAACTGCAGTATCTTGTTTAAGGTCTGCAGAAGTTCTTCTTGAGAACTGTGTTAAGCAGAGTAGAAATGGAACAAGAAAATGAACAAAAATTTCTCTATAGATAATGCAATATTTCCACCTGGCTTTCTATTTGTTCTCATGGATTATAAGTAATTCTGGAGTGATAGTAATAATTTTCAATTGTTGCAATTTGGTTTTCTTTTTGTCTTCTTTCCTTTGTTTTCCCAGTGGGAGTTCATATTAGCTACCCTTTCCATAGAGCTCAGGTGGGTTGTGACAATCCACTCAGACAAACACAATTATTGTGTCATTAACAAATCTTGCAGTAACCTGCTGTACAGAAATGTGGAAAGTTGTACCATTCAAATATATAATAGATACAATATGTTTCACATATAATAAATTAATGAAATTGCCAAAAAGCAAAATCAGTCAAACTCAAGAATGCTATTTGCATTTCTGACTGAGCAGTTTGGGCTTTTGCAGTAAGATAGCAGTCAAACAGAGGGAAAAATATGTTTGATGAAGTTCCATGCTCTGTATTGTTTTGTGTTGCTTGATTTGTAAAATAAAGCCACAAGTCAGGCAGACTGGTAAGTGCTGCTAGTGGGAATTTTCTGAAACAATTTCACTAGTAATGATTTTCTAGATCATGGTGGGTTGTGTGAAAATGAATTCTTTTATTTGCTATGCATGCTCCCTTGCTCATGTTTTATGATATTTGAATGCTTCCAAAGTAGCCACTGCCTGGGCTTTTAGTTCAAACAAAATATAACACTCAGATATTCAACAAGCGAGAGAACTGAGCTCCTCTTTCATGCCTGGAACAAACTCCCACGTACTAAAGCCAAGGGTTAAAGAGTGAGGTGAGAAAATTAATAAACTACTACTGCATTTTTGTACTAATGAAAGCTTAGTTACTATTATGTGTTTTTCCAATAATTGCCCAATGCATGGGTTGACAATTTAAACTTTTAGAGGTCTGATTATACAATAGAGAAGAAGGAAAGGAAAGGAATATTAGTAGGAAAATAGAGAAAGCATAAGACATAGTGTACATTAACTCACACATCTAAAATGTAAATGTCTAGGCCTGAACAATTTTCCCTACACCCTTTCTAGTCACTGAGGAGGAACAGGCAGGGACAGATTCCTCTCGCATTCAGATAGTGATGAAAAGACAGCTCACAGGCATCATCCTGTTGCTCACCTCTTGCTATATGGAAAAGCTAAAATGACCAAATGAAAAGCTGAAATGACCAGCTGTCAGACATTTACAGTTAGATTAGATTACTCTTACCTTAGCTAACCAACAGGGCTTTTTTTTATGGAACAAATTGTGTTTTAATGGAACAGCTTGAAGTTTGTTGAAGCAATAGTTTACAAGGGAATGGCACAGTTCCTTCAGCTGGGCTTTTTTCTTTTGAGACTTATCTTTACTCTAAATACTTTAATTTTATAGTCAACTTAGTAAATGTTTTGGGATTAATTAGTATGTCTGTCACCACTAAATTACAGCTGCACTATCACACATGATACCCACTCACAGAGCTGAATAGTTAGCTTGACTCAGCACATTCACACTACACCACTTGTGGCAACTTCGTTTCCCTAAATGTAGCTGCAGAGTGAGGCTTTCAAACGATCTGTGACTCTTTGGTCACCAAAGCAGAGGAGCAGGGTGACTTCAGTTAGTTAATGAACTGTTCTTGCTCAAGTTGCTGTGCCACTCTTGCATTACTTTTTGCATAAAGCTCTTCTGTAACCTCTCCTGAGCCCCAAAACTATAGACCACTATGCAAAAATTACACTGGGGCAAATATTTAAAGCTTAAAAAGGTGTCACACCTGTATTTCCCCATCTCTGCTATAGTCAAACTCCCATCAGACAGTTGACTGGGACAATAGCATCTCCTGTGTAATTCTTGTCAGTCTGGAAAAGCTTTCAGAGAAATTTCCCTGTATTCTATCACTGCCTGTGTTAGAGTTCAGCAAATACATCTCACTATAAAAAACTCCAGAACATTCTTTCTGAAAAGGTGCTTTGAAGTCTAAACTTTTGTCCATATTTTCTAAATATATAATCTTTCTATACACCTTGTCCTTATGTCTTCACAGATTCTACTTCACTAGTACTATTGCAACTCTTACCACAAATCTCATAATGCATTTTTTTCTTTTCAAGGAACGGGAAAATTAAGCTTCCATTGGCATTAAGAGGACTTCACAGGGCAAAATTATTCTCACTTTAGGAAACCTGAATTTGTTTCCTGAAACTTTCATTCACGCTTACCGAAAACAAAATTGTTCTGTCAGTGCAGCTTGGTCTGTGCTGATTTGCGTGAGAGTGAATACATCCCCAGCAATGCACAGCAAAACAGCTCACGGCAGCAGGCTGACATGTTGTGTGTCTCCAGGCAAAGCAAGTCTTGTGACAGATCTGAAAGTTCACTACATAATTCAAAACATTGCTGTAAGTATAGTAAATAAGCCATTAAAGAAAATTCCTCACTTATCACTTAAACTCCTAATGCAGCTTAGCAATTCATACATTCATTCTCTTCATTGCTCAGTGGTTACAGCTACACCACACTCCACTGAAAACAGAATGAGCAGAGATAGCAATCAAGCTGACCCAATGGGAGCAACCTGATTTTTATTGTTTGGACAATACCCTCAAAAGATTACAGACTCTCTTAAGAAGAGAAAGAGTTTCGTGTTATTTCTTAGGACAAATCCCAAAGGATTTGATCTTTCACTCAACCAACGGGTCACAGATTAGCATGGTAGACATTTTCCTGGTTTCTAGGATTTTCAGTTTTATTGATGGCTGAGGCTATCTTCTCAGGATTGCTTCACCTGTATGGATCAATTTATTCTGAGAAGCCACGCTGGATATGTTCCTTTTTCTGCGCTCAGCTGGCAGCTGCAGAACTCTGGGTGAGGCTGGAGGGGTTCCAGCATGCTGTGCTCCACACACCCCTCACACCAGATAGGATTGCAGGAGGTCCTGAATCACAGGGTGAACCTGAGCATGTTCCTTTAAAGTTTGAAAGGTCCACATTTCCTAAGTGTGAGGCTATTTGTTTAATAATACATTTGTTTTATCTCTGTTTTCACACATCTCCTGATAACTGCCTGACAAGTTCCTAAGGGAAATGGAGCCCAGGCTGGTTACAAAGGTTGTGAACCACAAGGAATTATTAACATGAGTCCCCTGAGTCTGGAGCCTGTGATTGCCTGACTTTTGGCCTGCAGCATGTTCCTGAGAGACAAATAGTGCTCAGTGGGAGCACAGCGAGTGACCTTCCACCTGGGGTATGAGGAGGCCTGACAGATGCTCATGTGCCATGTGTTATTTGTGACACGTGGCAGCTCTGACTGCCCTTCACTTGCCAGCAAGATGACAAGACCCAGAAAAACAAGGAGCCTCGCAGGTTTTGGGCCTGATGCCAGTTGTAGAGCTGAGTTTGATGGAATAACTCGTTCTTTTACCAGCTCATCTCCTGACCCTAATTTTCTTTTACCCTTTACTTCTGGAAAAAGTACAGAGGAGTAGTCATTCCTCCTCTTTCCTTCACATTGCCAAGACTTTTTAAGATTCTTTATCTCTGGACATGGATCCTATTTTTCTGACGTTTCCCATAATAACTCACCTCATGCCTGCTTTTCCCTTCTTCAGTCTTGCACGTCTGTTTAGGAGCGCGGTGTTCCTCTGTGCTAAGATGAATTTCACCCTATTCATCACAGCCCCATTAGCAACCTTCAGCTGCAGGGACAGGCATCTGGTGCCCCTGTCTTTCCTGGGGACAAAGGGGAGAGTTCAAGCACCAAGCACAGCCCCAGGAATGTGCACAGGAGACTCAGAGCCCTGGACCAATGTGAGGCACACTTTCTTTCTCCCTTTCCTCAGAGGCTAAAACTTTGCTTGTGTGAGGAATGCCAGAAAACAGAAGCAGCCTGGGAAAAGCTCCAAATTGCTGCTGCCACCATGCAAGTGGGAGGGGATATGGAGAAATAAGGGAGCCCTTTAACCTAGGCTCTGGCACTGCCAATGTCAGATCTTGTCTTAGTCAACAGGACTACTAAAGTTACTAGAAATGTTGTCTCTTTCCTTTTTAGATGTCAAGGAGGAAATTCAGCTGAATTAAATCTGTCCCATCCTGTTGTTTATTGCTCATTACGCTATCACCTTGTGTGCTCTGTCCACCCACCAGATTCCACAATCCTTTTCCACGTTTTTTGGGAACTTTAAAAAGTTGCTTTTGGACCTCATCAAATGTTTTATTTTTACACAAGTGCATGTGATTGAAGCCAGCATCTGCAGTGCAGGTGTTTACAGATGTTGCTGTAGTGGCCTGGAGTACCCTGGTCCTGGACAACCCTCTGAGAAAGCTCTCACATGTTTTTAGAGAAGAAATAAACTTTTTCTTGTATACATAAATCAAATTCAAATATAAACCACTGAGAGCTTTGTTGGCCTTGAACTAATACATCCAGAGTTCATACACTCCAGTACTATATAAATAAGAACAAGATTTGAATGTCCTATTTTGACTGCAATGGCCTTCAAATATGCAAGCAGTACTTGTGAAGTATGTGCCTGACATTTAAGTCTGTCAAGGTTCCTGGATAATTTTTTCCTTTACTTCCTTGTCCCAAAGTCTGCTCCTCATCAACTTTTAGATGCAGTTTTCTCTTTTTTTCCCCCTTCACTTCTGAAGATGCAGAATAGAGTTTTTGACATGCTTTGGAGCTTTGAGGTGCAATGTATCATAGTTCAAATCTACAGCTATCAAAGCAATGTTAAATGAATGTTCATATTGGAATTTGGTGCAATTAAAAAGCAGCAATAAGTAAAAAGAAAACAATGCAAAAATGTATTTTACTTAGGATAGGAATATAACTTCTGGGGCAGGGGGAAGTTTCTAGCTAAAAGAAAAAGGATAGCAGCTCCTGGTTGATGGGCAATCTTTACAGTCTTTGCTGAGACAAACCCTACCTCTGTTTAATAGGAGGGAGGCACCACACAAAAGCAGTAGGCTAGTTCACAGTCATGCATGCTTGATTTACTACAGGTCGCAGATCATGTGTACAGGAACATGTCCTTGAAAGGGCAAATAAATTCACTAAGTTTTCTGATTTTACTCTGGCGTAGTAAACTATTAGCTGGGGTAAGAGATATTTAGTGCATTTGTACTTCCTTAGGGAGAAATCTGAATTCCATTTCAACTGTTTCAGGGTGATCAATAGAGGAGGTAGAAATGAAGGCTTTCAATGCCTCTCTATTTTTATATACTGGCAAGCTAAAAAAAAAATCTAAATCATAACGGAGTTTTATCTTTTCACATAAAATATGAATCACTTGAGGATGATACTTGGAACTTAAAATTCACTAGAAGTCAGAAACATCTGCTCACTTACAATATAAAAAAAATCACCAATATACTTCAAATTGTGAACAAAGTAGGCTTTAGAGTATGATTTCAAACATACAATGGAAGAATCAATGAAAAGTTGTGATGGTCTTCCCTGCTTGAGAGCAAGGCAAGGACATTATTCAAATGATGGTTTCCAGACCACTAGTTTTTTGGGTGATGAACTCTCTTCATACACCTATGAATGTAAAACTAGGTTGGAAATTCCACTAAGTAGCAAGCACTGAAAAGTACTTACTCTGAAACCTCAAATCTGAATGACCTTTGAGAAAATATAGGCCACCCATAGGATTCAGGAAATTACAGTGGTTAAACCATCATGTTTATTAACTTTCACTTGATTTTTGTTCATCCTGGGTGTGCTGCTTTTGGTCAGGGTAACTTGGGGCCATACCATATTTGGGTACAGAAGAGGAAACACTCATCTATATTGCACAATAAATAAAAGCAATACAAGACAATTATGTTGATCTGTTGCAAGTCTAGAATACTGTCCATCCGAGATAGATTGAAAGCTATTGCATAGGAAAAGGTAGACTAAATCATATATACCTTCCACCTGGTATATCCTGCAATTTCTACAGTGAAAAGCACATGGTGTGACTCTTGGGGCTCCTGAGCATGGCCAGGAGTTGGGCCAGCTGATCCTGGTGGGTCCCTTCCAATTCTGATATTCCAGATATGCTTCCAACACAGCATATTCTCTGATTCTATGACTTCATTGCCTGTACTAAGAACATAAGCAACAAAATCATATATTTATCCTTGAAGGGGATATCAGGTCATGCTCAATGTAACTTGGCAGGAAGCATTCTGAGGAAGCACAATGTTTTTTTCTAATTGGAAGATGACTGTTTTGTGAGGTCTTTTACTTCATACCTGTGGTCTGGGCTTAACTGACACTTCAATGAAGATTTTCTTCAGCAATTGCTTTGTTTCCTCTCTGTGAAATGAAGATTCCTCACTTCTGTTAGCCCAAACTATTGAGAATGGAAAACAAGATTTTTCCCTCAAGCGTACAAAAAACCCTTAGGACAGGACTCAACTGCAGTCCATGTCAGCACATGCATAACAGCAGTGGTTTTGTTTATTATCTGCTGGCTCCTCTCAATAGGTTTTCCTGAAGACACAGGGTAATACATCACAACAGGTATTTAGATTGTTTAAAATGATCTGCATATGGGGTGAAGCAGGAGAAAAAATCCCAATCACTGACTTGTTAACAATCACCTTTAATTTTGACCCATGAAACTGTAAGTGAGCCCAGAAATTCCTGTGCTCAGAGTACAGTGTGGCTGGGCTCCCAGCACTCCACCATGGTGCCTGATTCATCTCAGTCACCTTTTGTGTGAAAGCTCAGAGCAGTAGCAAATATATAGCACATATTTACATTATGCTTCATCCCTGTTCCTTTTTCTTCCCAGAACATCTGTTCATTGCTAGCCAAAGCCCCAAAAGGCTCAAGAAAAGCAGACATAATTTTTGAAGATTTTCTAGATGCTTATTCCTGTTAGGGAGTAATTCTCATTGCTGAAATTTAGCTTATGATACCAAGCATCAAACAGTACAAGTGAAATGGATATAAAAAGAAATAGCATTAAGTACATATTATATTTGCTAATATGCATAGGCACTAAAAATAGGCTAAGAACAATTAATCTAGGGTTTTAATATTCTGTGGTGAAGATTCTGTCTCAGTTCAAAACTGTACTGGATTCAATACAGATTTCCTGTATAACAGTATAACTGAGAGAATAATCTGACTTGTTTTGTCTGATTTTTGGGACAGTGCTTATAGCCTTGAAGTCCTCAGAACACAAATATGCTGAGATTTAGATAAAAGAGCACCACCTTAATCCATCCATCAATCAAGATTGTTTAATACATTCTTCTGTCATTTTAAAAAAATATTATTTTTCTTGGCATTGTCAGATGTTTTCAAGATGTCTGGAAAGTTAGGAAAGTTACTCTGTATGGTTGTCACCCTTCTCCAAGCTACTGGATCATCTGCTGTGGAAGAAAAAAAAATGACATAAAATTTCTTTGAAGGATTTTCAAAAGAGAGAGATGCATAGTGTATCTGAATAATAGCTATTTGTGGTATTGGAGCCAGGTTGTGGTTATGTATATTTAAATTTCAAGAGAGAAAGGACAATATTTCTCTTCATGTCAGTTTCCCCATTAACAATAAATAAAGGGTAGTTAACAAAAAGAGGAAGAAGCAAAACAGTGAGGAAAATACGTCAGGTTTTCTAAAGAATTCTTACCACTCCTTATATAAGACTATAACTTGAATCAAAACAAGTTGAATCAATCAATCATCTGGTTTAGAGCTCAATAGAAGAGAATAAAAGGATTGTTTTAGTCTTGTTTTCTGTTTTCATCATCCACGGTCATTCCATATGGAACATAGAACAATGGTAGGAAAGATCTGCATAACCACACCCCTTTTTATTTTTATTTTTTTTCCCTTTTCTCCTGGGGGTGTGGGAAGGGGAGGTTGCTCCTCTTTTTCTTAGAAGAGAAAGTGACATTATGGAAAATAAGGAAGCAAAACCCTGCTGTACCCATAGTAGATTCCTGATTCAAGAGGCAGGAAGTTGTGACTCTGCCTGTCCCTTAGCAGTCTTTGTTTCTCTTGATCACCTGATTTACCCACAGGAATGAGTAAGCTTTTGTTAGATACTACCAGTGATTCACATGATTAAACATTTTTTTTTCACTTCCACAAAACAAAACATAATCCTCCAACTAATTAATCTTGTTTACCTACTTGGCAAATGAATCTGGGTGAAGGTGCAAGTGTGAAATAGCTCTCTGACTGTTAATATTTAGTGTCTATTTCACAGCAACTAAGTAGTTCCCCTGAGACAAAGAGATAATAGGCTTGTTTAAAGTATTGTCCCTAAGCTTTTACCCACTATAACCCTGATTTCAACAATAGTGATTCTTCTTTAGGAATCTGTAATTTCGATGGTGAGGGAGTAATATTTGTTATATAAAATGATGAATACTAGCAGTATATGAATGTTTAGGTAGGATTTAGCCCTCAAAAGAATACACTAAAATAGAGTTATGCAGGCATTAAATATGTGTCTAAACTGGCCTTGTAAATAATTGAGACTTATTCACTACTGTCCATGAAAAATCAAGACTGATGAACCAAATTTAGGTGCCCAGGTGCCATCTCTCGTGTCTGGATTCCTAAATGCAGCTTTCCTTTGTGATGAGAAGTCTGTGCTTAGGGTGGGATTCAGCTGCCAGAGCAGGAATGTGTGGTGTGTTACCTCACTGATGGGACAAACCTTGCAGGAGTGGCTGACACTCAGAGTGCTGTGCAGCCCTTCAGAGGGGCCTTGGCAGCTGGGAGAGATGGGCAAAGAGCTTTGTGAAATTCAAGAAAGGCGAATGCAGGCTCCTGCCCCTGGGGAGGAATAACCCCCACACCCAGCACAGGCTGGGGGCTGGCCTGCTGGAGAGCAGCCATGTGAGAAGGCCCTGGGAGCCCTGTTGGACACCAAGCTGTCCCTGAGGCAGCAGTGTGTCCTGAGGGCCAAGAAGGCCAAGGGAACCCTGGGGGGCAGTGTGAAGGGCACTGCCAGCAGGCCAGGAGGGGTGACCGTGCCCATCTACTCAGCTTTAGTGAGGCTGCCCTGGATGCTGTGCCCAGTTCTGAGCTCCTCAGCACAGGAGAGTCGTGGAGCTCCTGGAGAGGGTGCAGGGGAGGGCGGCAAAGATGATTAAGGGACTGAAGCATCTCTCTCGGAAGCTGGGCCTGTTCAGCCTTGAAGAGAGACTGAGAGGAGACCTCATCAATATCTGTCAGCATCTGCAGGGAGGTGTCAGATGATGGACCAGGCTCTGTTTGGTGCTGCCAGTCAATGGAACAAGAGGCAACAGGCAGAAACTGATGCACAGGAAGCTCCACCTGAACAGGAGGAAGAACTTATTTGCTGTGTGGGTAACTATGCACTGGAACAGGTTGCCCAGGGAGGTTGTGGAGTCTCTCTCACTGGAGACATTCAAGAGCTGCCCAAATGCAACTCTGTGCCTTGTGCCTTGGGATGATCCTGTTTGGGCAGGGAGATTGGATCAAATGACCCAGCGTGGTCTCTTCCAATCTGATCCATTCTCTGATTCTGTGACTCTGTAACTCTGTGTTGCTACTTTTGCATCAGGCTGTCCTTTTCAGAAGAAGATTGTCTATTATTCTTTTGTCACATCCAGCCCTCACTGACTAGCTAAAAGCTGAAGTTTCTGACAATATGCATATGACAATATTTTGAGGCAACTGAATTAAGCCTTTCACAGACTGGAGTTAGTAACACTTGTGCAAAATTTGGAATTTATCAAGATGAAAATTAGTGTATGCATGCTGGTATAAAAGGATCCCAGTTCGAAAAGCAATTTTAGTGATTTTGCTCCATATTACAGCAATGGCTTATATAGATGAAGTTGGGACTATCTCCAGGCTATGGGGTTAGACAATGCTGGTTAGGGTGATAGTTCTGCCAGCCTTGTGTAACCAACCCATCTGTGGCCCTATCAAATTCTTCACTGAGGTTTTGGATTTGTTCAGCCTCCATCTACCTCACACAGAAATGTTGTTGCTAACTTGGGACAGCTGAAACTGACACAAAAATCACAGTAATCTGGTTTCATTTGTATTTAAATTTTTCATAGCTCTGTTTACTATTTTATCACTGCTTTTCAGACTTGTTATACACTACTAAGCAAAATCCCTGTTGTTTTATTTTCTTTGTTTTGTCATTTTCCCAGACATTTATCTGCTGTTTTCTTAGCATATAGTGTTTAGTCTCCCACAGACATTTAGTCTTTATGACACTATGAGCAAACATAACAGTATAGAATCTAGTATACAATAATTCAACTGAAAATAGCTGTGATACCCTGCAGATATGGCTAGCTAGAGCAGTGTCCATCTGCTGGCCCTTGTTTGTTTTCTGATGGTCACCAGAGGTCAGTTCAACAATGCCTCCATTGATCCCTTTCTATCCATTAAACTTTCACTACTAAAAGAACAAAACTCTAAACATACACACAAAAGAGAGAAGGAAGAATGTACTCATTGTGGTTCAGCCGGAATTCACAAATACAGAAAAGATCCTCTCTACTGCTGTTTCCTCCTGCAACTTGACTTCCGAAATAGAACTATCTTTTTGTGCAAGACACGAAAAACAAAAATGCAAAAAAATCCCACCAGAAAGCATGTGACTTCCAGAATTGCCTGTAGCTTTCCTGGCACTGGGTTGAGAAATATTTCTTCATCTCATGTTGCATAATCATCCTTGACGCATTGTTTGTTCCAGCTCAGTGCTGTTTTCATCAGATAAGAAACACAAATCTAATGGAATATGAGGAGTGTCCCCCAATGGTGTATGAGGGATTTTTGTGGCTTTTTTTTTTTTAAGTTTCATAATTATGAAAGGTATTTAAAAATATGTGCTGGAGCAGATAATTTTTGAAACCGTAATTCTTGTTAGCTAAAGTTCACAATGCACATTTCCTGTCTTTTTCCAGTAAACAGACTGATTACAGCACGCTAAGATCTCATTTGAATGAATGAATAAATGAATGAATGAAAGGAAGAGCTAGTAAAGAACAGAAGGAATCTATATTGGACATAACAGGCTCCAATGATAAATTTGATTTAGGTAACAATTTATCCTGTAATGTTTCAGTGACACACTCTAAGGGATTTATTCCAAATCCCATGAAGTTATGTAAGTTTTTTGTTGTTGTCAGTGGGTCTGGATCAAGTTTCAGAAGTTTCAGAAGGATTAAATAGCTGCTTATTACTTCTTTTTTATTCATAAAGAAAATAATTTAATGCAGGTAAATAATTTAGTGCAGGTAAACCACTTCACTGGATGATCATTTCTTGAGCCTTATGTCTGTCATGTCTGTCATTGCTCTCTTTTCTGTTCTCTGTGGAAATATCTGTCTAACATTCAGCATTTATTCTTACTTCCAACCCAGATTGCAGTCATGATTGCTCCAAATTTAATATAGAAATATTCCTCTTACACACACTCAAGGAGCCCTGTGATATCCTTCACCTCCTTTCATTTAATATTATGATGATTGATTTCTTCATCTTCCTTGCCACTGCATCAAAAGCTCTATTTAATATTCCAGAGCATACACTTTGCTCCTTCCATGGAAAGACTTCTGTTGGACACTATTACATACCTAGCACAGAAACTGATCACAGTGCCTCAAGAAAACATGAAAAGGCAAGTTGCACCTGACTCATAGACTGATCACTGGTTTTCCACTTGTTTCAGTGTCGAGGGAAGTAAACTGACTCAATTTACAAATTATCACAGATTGTTCCCTCAAGTTCAAACATAAGGACGCATTTAGTGAAGCTTATGGGATGTGCATCTGGCCCTGATACTTGATATTTACAGTAAAAATCCTGAATGATAGAAAAAAAGAGTAAGTTTCAAAGGACTGAAAGCATTTTTGAAGATAGGACCAGAATCCAAAATAATTTTAGTTATTTGAAAAAAAGGCATGGAGAAAAAAAATGTCATCCTTGTAAGAAGAAGACCGAAATCACACCATTAGAAAATAATGGAACAGAAAGTGATAAATAAGTGTAACTTTAGGAAAGGTGGTAAAAACTGTGGTGAGTTTCTTTAAAGTCTGTGTGTCCAGACTACAAATTTCACATGTGTTTTTACAACCAAATGGTTTTAAATTTCAACAAGGGATCTTAACTTAAGATGTCAAGAAGAGGTTCCTAACAATGAAATAGTGAAACCCTGAAATTGATTGTGTGGGATGATCATGAAAACTCCAGTTTTGAAGGTCTTTCAGGATAAATTAAGTAAGGTGTCAAGAGTCCCATAGACAGAATTGATCTTTTCTTGGGCAAGGAGACTCATTGAGTGATTTTCTGAGGGGTTTTCTAGCTCAATTGTATCAGTTATATCATCACTATTCTGACATTGTTTGAACTGCTGAATCTAAGTTCTTCATCTTCTTTTGCTGTCTAGTCATGCTCTGTCTATCAGTGTGAGACAGGTAAAATAATTATTCAAGACAGGATATTCAGACCTCCAATTTCTGAAGGAGGGAACATAAATGAGTAAAGAAGATTAAACAACATGGGATACCGTTTGACAATTTGAGATGGAACTTTGCATTGTTGCTTTGGGAAATCTAACACAATATCAAGGAAAACTGATAAAACCTGGAAAAGTGCAAGTCCTCTTTAAAAAAAAAAAACAATGGAGACAATAAAGGTAGACAAGTAAACAAGAATTTTGGTCTACATCATAGGTGCTAACATCAAGGAATTGAAAACCAAACAATTCTTGAAAAATACCATGAAGTTATGAAAATGTTTACCATGTACCAGCATTGTGAAGACCCAAGTTTGAGTAGGTCAGTACCTTTTTTTTGTTCCTTGAAATACTTAATTTTTATTAAAGATGATATGGCCACCTTGAATAAAGAAACCTTTTTCCTCTTCACTATAACTATTTTGTTTATGTAACAGAATAACTGAAAGAGAAAGCTGCTAGTTCATGGGCAATTCCAAAGGCTGTACTCAGATTAGGAGAATACTTCTGTAAAAGATACTTTGGTTTTACTAGAGAGTGGCATTTCTGAACTTCTCTTTCTCTTGTATAATCTCTTTTGCAAGTCTTCTGCCAAAGATTCAAGTAAACTGAGGAGAGTGATGATTGCATAGGGAATAATATCGCAACTGTTTTAATCGCAAGAAATTCTGACTGAATCATCCTGGGTTTCTTTTATTGCTTTCCAGGGTAGAGGTACCAAAACCAATAGCTTGGAGGGGGTCCTCAAGTTTACACCATCACGCAGCCTAGCTATCCATCACTGTTTTCAGACACTTCACCAAGGAGCCAGTCTCAAGCCCTAGGTTCTCAAAACCTCTATGTTTGCTGCTCAGCAATGACTGAAGTCCCTGGGCCTCAAAGTTTTCCTTGATAGTCCTGCAGTGTCCTGGGGAGATGCTGATGATGACTCCAATCATGGATTTGCTCAGGTACCAGCATTTTTATGGACCATAAATGTAACCCAGTCAGAGGTCTCTACAAATCTGTACTGTTTCCAGAGTCCAAGATGGGTTGCTTAGTGTTGGCTCAGGAAACTGTGTGCAATGCTGCATTATTTCTACCACTAGCAAGGAGTCACACATTACCCTTTTCTCTCCCTCAGAGAGGGAAAGAGCACATGTGTGTTCTCTGAGGTGTGTATTATCTAGAACAATGCACAGGAAAACAATAATAAGACTTTCAACACTATTATTTTCTAAGTAGACATACAAAATTATGATTAATTACAGGGTGATTCTGATTTGCACACACCTGAACAAAATGTTCTTAGGGCAAAAATTCATTTCCAAACCCTATTAAAATCACATTACAAGGTAATTTTTACATTAAAAAAGTGAAAAAAATAAATGTAAATAAATAAATATCGTATATACCAGGGCGAAAGAAGAACAAATGTCATGGTTGGATTTTAAGCTGGGCTTCAACTGTTTAGTCATTTTGATTAATTTAGATGCTAGAAAACTGATTGTAGTGACTATTAACCAAACTCCTCCAATTTGCAATCTCTGCTCTGGTTTTGGAGAGTACACAATGACAGTAAGGCTGTGTCAGTGCTGTCCCTGTACCCATGGGATGCAATTGATAGTGTCAAACATGTAAATTAGAATAGTTCTATACCGTGAGGTTCAGTTTCTATAGGTCTTTATGTTCACCTTTATTGTACAAGTACACAACTGCACAGAACACAGAGACACAGAGCAGAGGTTACAAAGAAAAATTAATAATAACCAGAGGTTAGCTATTCTTATTTCCAAACTTTGCCTGCACTGAACATGAGAACTAAGTTGCTTGCACGGTGAGCAGGTGTCCCTCATGCTGTCCTTCACTTCTTTGAGAAGGAGGTCCCTATGAAGGGACAATTCTCCTGGTCAACAGACCCCTTTCCCTCTGGGAAGGGCTGCCTTAAGCAGAGGTAGAAAATCAAGCCAGCTCTGATATTGGAACGCACTGAAGGGGAGGCCTGAGAAGTGGGCCAATTTTATTTGCTCAGCTGACAACATGATAGTGGTTACTGTTAAAAGGAGCCATTGGATGATATAAAAAGGTTCTCTACATTCCCTGCCAAATCCTCCTATCAGGCTTCCATGAGTTCATATCAGGTCACTATGAGATTCTTTTCATCTCATAACACTGAACTCATTAATTTCCATGACTGATCTGAAACAGTAGCATGTACGGAAAAACCCCTAAATTTAGATGTATGACTAATCTGCTTTTGTTTTCCCTTTCCTGGATCCTCTTTCACATACAAAGTGGAATTTCAGCTTTGCTACAAAACATCATTTTGCTTGTTATATTTCCAGAACATTGGCCTTATATCTGGTGTTCTTTATTCATATTGACACTAATTGATACTAGCAGGGCTGTGACACTGCAGTAAGTTTTCCCACAGTAGAGGCAAAAGCACTGCAGGTTAGGCTGCCAGCCAAGGCAGTTAATGCTTCTCTTTGCATTCTTTTCAGCTCCCCAGAGAAGAGCTAGTTTGTGGACACCTGGCACTTAAAGGTCCAGGACATTATTGCCACTGTTGTTACTTTAAAATACTTACCTAGAAATGGTGTCACTGCACAATCATGTTTCAGAAGCTTAACATATGAAGGAAAAATTATCTGAAAGTCTTCAGCTACATAATTTGTGATTAAAGCTTTAAGCTGTTTTAATTAAAACTATTTTGACCATTTAAAAAAAATGACCATTTCAGACCACTTAAAAAATTAACACCAAATGCACTCCTTGACCTAGGATTGATAAAAATAACAATGAGATGAACAGCGAATATTTTTCTGTGTGCAGATATTAACTCCATGCAATATCAGCTGAATGTATGACAAACTTATTTTTCTGCCTTTTACTGTCCCCACCTGTGCTGCAGTTCCAAGACTTCAAGTGGGGAGTGAGAATAAATGGCTACCTGGACCATACATATCTGTTTACAAACTTGATATGCCCCATTCCACATAACTGAGCTTGTTGATTAGTTGCTGCCCTAGTATCTGTGTATACAGATTTATGTGTGTGTCCTCAGAGTAACTCTAATAGAAAAAGAGTCTCAAAGCACAAGCATTAAGTCATGTGATGCCTTTTTATTTTTGTTTTCCCATCCCTTAGATCAAAATGTGAGGATATAAAATTTGACCTACTTCTTTTCTGCCTGACCTAAAACAGCTTTTACATGCACAAAACAGACTATTTTCTCCCAGACAATCAAATTTTGGATAAGTTCCCAAACACAAATAAAGACATTCCTTTGAGTACAATATAAATATTGACATAACAGAATTAATCAGAGGAAAAGGGGATCCATATTCAAAGGTCAGTCTTCTAATAATCCTAAACCACACCAATCCCAGAAAGAATGAAGTGTTTATTAAATAGAGCAGAGAATTGAAAAATCAGTTCCAGATTCTATACCTGATCAGTGGGGAAAGTAATCTTCCTCTTTCCTGGCTTTTAGACCCAAGGTTATCCTGCTTCAGCACCAACATGCAAGAGTCAGGCCAAGCCAGAAAAGTATACAATAAAAGACATGGAAATGATCGGAGATAAAACAGAGAGCAAAAATAAAAATAATTTAAAAAATCATTCACCTTTTCACCCTAGAAGAGTTTTGCTTTCTGCAAACATCTGTGTTTGACTTCTAAACTCCTTGGGAGCCAAGGGTTCTCTGCATACATACAGACTGGCAGCCAGAGCAGCTTGGTCTCTAATGCTGGGATGCATCTAGCAGTCATTGCTTTGTTAAAATTTTCAGGGAGAGGTGGAGGAGTGTCAACCCAGTGAGTGGGCTTCAAACATACTCATATTAAGACCCTCAGAAAATACAACCTTAAGCAGCATCTCTTTAAAGGAGTGGGTGTTGGGACAGCCCCCTCTGACACATGCACATGCTCATATATGCACATGGGGACAGACTCTCTATTTTCCTTTTCTTAAAGTCTGCCAAGTGATTGAAGATCTGTCAGCAGATGTGAGGCAAATTCTTTCCTCAGGCAGGCAGGGAGCTCGTTGTGCAGTTCTGGTTGTTCACTGTAAGATATGTGAGCCCAGAGGGAAGGACAGTCACCCCAGGCACCCTTTCTCTGTGTCAGAGGCTTAGATCTGGCCAGCCTTGCAGTCTCCGCCCTCACAAAATCCTGCATTCCCACTTGACAGTTGGAGATTATCCTCCCTCTGCTTTTGTTCATGACTGAGATTGTCCTGAGAGAAAGCAAATGTAGGAAGACCTAGAATACTAA
This sequence comes from Ammospiza caudacuta, assembly GCF_027887145.1. Lineage (NCBI taxonomy): Eukaryota > Metazoa > Chordata > Aves > Passeriformes > Passerellidae > Ammospiza > Ammospiza caudacuta. The sequence continues at coordinate 59,557,970 of NC_080597.1, forward strand.
TCTGAGCTCATGTCACACAGAAAAAACTCATGCATGACACTGCTAGTCATCCTCACTGTTTGCCTTTTAGCACAGCCTGGCTCAACTTTTGTGCAGATCAGACCACATTTGACCACATTCTCAGTCTCATGCTATATATAGGCATTGATCTGATGGGTTGCACCACAACTTCTCCCCATTTATTCAGGCAATTCCAGTGAGAAATAAGTGAACTTCATAAGAAAAGATTCCGTAAAGGGCTTTAAGAATACCACTGTTGGATAAAAAGTGACGCAGAGCCAAGTGGTCTGTTACATGGATATGATCAATCTGTACAAGTTGGTCTTAGATAGCAGTCCCATGCTTGGCTTTGCGGTCTAAACCTGGTCAGTGTCTCCCAGTTGTGACTAAGCTCCCACTCTGAAACTGTCCCTTGAAAAAAGCACTGTGTCCATTTATAAAGGTTTACATTTTCTTAAAAGTAATTCCTGCCCAGTTCTTTGAAACTGTCCTCATGCCCACTCTCTAGAAAGGGTATGACAGGATGAGACTGTGATGGCTTCCTGCATCTCTAAATGAAGAGCTCAGATTCAGGGGAGGGATCAGCTTTCTCTACTTGATAGCTGTAAGCAAATTCCACCTTAGAGTGAATGTCATTCTGGGGTGCCTACCTTGACTTCTGCATTCAGTCCAGAACTTCAATGCCCTTAACTGTGGCTGGGTCACCTTCTTGACCTGACTCCTAAAATACCAGCTGCCTTAGCATCAAAGGTCAGCGCAATCAGGTCTTTCATCGGCTCTAAACTTGCAGAGAACACTATGAAACATTCACTAGGAACAGCAGGAAGAACATTAGGACAGCAATGGAGCTTTACTCTGGCTTTAGTTTCACCTGTGTTCATGCTGCTCTGTGCATTGCTGGCACCCAGCAGCCCTTAGAAGTGAGTGTGCAGGTGGCAGCCTGGCACAGAACAATGGGGGAGTTCCCCCAGGTGCAAGCAAAAGCCCAGGCCATTGTGTGTATTGGTGGTAAGAGGCAATGTGTGCTGGTGAACTCTACATCCTCTAACTGGAATTTCCCCTTCAGTAGAGAAATCCACAGTGTCACAATGAATGCATTTTTCCAGGTCTTGTGAGCCGTCAGACTGATTCCCTTTTTTTTGTCTCTTATAGCAAGCATTAATTGTCATCTGAAAATATACCCTTTATTTCATTTGGGGCTTTTGTTTGGTTCTGTTTTTACCTGTCTTTTCCCCTATCTCCTTTACTGTCACTACCTCTTCTGCAAAAATATTCTTCCTCTTGATAGTTTGTTACTGAGCTATTAACACCATTCCAGTGTTTGGGAAATATTTAAGGTGGTTTGTTGTCATTATATTACACAAGTTCTATTGTCATTACACTGCAAGGGTTCCATATTGCTAGGGTTTTGTACCTCCTTGATGTTTCTTGTAGGCAGTTCCTCTAGGCACTGCCTCTCCCTTGCCCTCATAGCAGCCAACTAACTCCAAGTCACCTCAACCAACCAACCCACTCTTTTATAACACTCTTCTTATTGGCTACAGGTGTGGCCTGTTAAACTCAGATCTGCTCCTAATCCTTAATAACTGGCTCAGCTGCCACTCTTTAGGGGTTAAGATTACTTTCTATACTACCTTTATTTGCTTATGTTCTCTCCCCTTACAGTGGTTATGTAAATATATCACAGAATTCCCAAGAGGCACATGTCTGTTAGGTCTGTGTGATCCCACCTCCTCTTGGTATCTTGGTGCTGGATTATGGCAGCGCCGTGTGGGGCAGTTGTCCCTCCACTGTTGCCAGGTCTGCTCATCCATGAAAGACTCACTCTGGAGATACAGGAGTGAGGGGGAGGCTCTACATGCTGCTTACTCAAGGACAGAGCTGAGACTGCAAACTAGCGAATTTATCCAGTGTATTCAGAGTCATCATCTATCTGATCCATGTGAAAGTCTGAGGCAGAGCCTTTTTATTTCAAGAAAAGGAGGCATACAGTCAAATTTGGAATCTGGCCTTTTTTTACCATGTGTGTTGATAAGCAAATGGACAGAAGCTCTTCTTTCTTCATGGTCATCTTCACTTTCTGTAAAACTTCTGTAATACTTGAATTTCCTGCAAAATTTATAACCTTCAGCAATAGACTCAAAAGGAAAAGATTAAATTCACCAACACCTTACTGCTATTTGAAGTACAGTAATCTTTCCTGGACACAGAGAGTCATTGTCTTCATCACTTCTCAGGAAATGTGGTTGGAAAATTATAATATGTGCACATATTATAAATTATTATAAATATCACATTGGGATCTCCTATGAAAGATAAAATCGTCCTTCAAATTTTTTGGACATAGTGGGGTTTTTGGTATGTTTAATAGTTTTTTGAGCTTTGTTCCAAACTAGCTGCTGATGACAGGGTTTGAGGCAACCACATTTTACTGGGCTACCATAAAGAAATCATGACCAAAAAAAAGAGAAATTACCTCAAAATCCTTGATACTGCACAAATTATTTTTTTTTTAATTTGACTGAAAACATTGTCATGGCAAAAAGAAACTGAGGACTGTGACAAGAAAATGGGATAAACCCTGACAAGTCAAGAATAGAATGAGTTTTACATATTTGTACCTGCCTTAAAGGCATTTTAATTTGCAGGAAGATTACTCCATTGTCAATCCAATGCAGAAAAGCAGTTATTAGTGGCTAATAACCAGGGGCACAAATCTTTTTAACTTCAAGATTTTTAAATACTTGGCATAATGTTTTTCAGATTTTTAAATTTACATCTAAGTAATACATTCTAAAGTTCATCAACATTATTTAGAAGTATTTGTTAGCATTTGTCAAACAATTTTGCTTTAAAAATAATCCTTTTCTTTTAAATCTGGAATGTATAGTTTCAATGGTTTTTTTGTGAGATACACTTTTATTTTTCTCTTTAGAAATGTTCATTTGAAAATTGAAGCATCAAACAAGAAGATTGATAAAGGAGAAATATAAAACTTTTAGTTGACCTGACACCAAGTTCGTAGTGCTGTTATCAGTTATATTTTAAGGAGAGGTTCTGCAGGGTAAGGCACTAAGCTTCAATTTGGACCCCTTTCCCAGTCAGTCTTGTTGCCAAAAGGCTGCAGCAGAGAAAAGCAAGAAATGGGGATTTTTTAAATCATGACTGTTTTGACCCAGAAATATTTTTTATCCATTTCTGAAATCAAGATGAAAAAAAAAATATGTATTTAATAACTTGTTTGTTATCAAGAATGGCAAGTGTATTTGATTACAGTTTCTTCCATCAATACTCAGATTCAAAGCAGCAGAAAAGAAAAAAAGGATAAATTATGAATCAGGAGAGTAAGTTTTATTGACACCAACAGATCCAAAAAATCCTCTTTGCTTCTGTAAACTTCAAGAAACAGATAAGTGAATGCATCAATGTACCATTTATCTTGTATCTGAAATGAAAATTGGGTTTAATAGGAAAAACAAACCTACCATCTTCTGCTTAGGAAGTAAAAAACAATCCATTATATCATAATGTTATTTGTTTGAGGATTATGAAGCAGTATAATTCTTTAACAAGATCATGCTGTGTGCTCTTGATGTGGAGAACATTGCTAATTCCATTTTGTCTGCTCTCCCACACAACATAACTTGTGACAAAGTATTGTGTTGATTTTTTTTTTTCTGGAGAAGTCAGAAGTTGGTGTAAGTGACTTTAACCCCTTCAAGTAATAAAAGACAAAAAATACCGATGAAGCTCTGCCACCTTATGCTTACAGACTGGTGTCAATAATAACATATCATCAGCCACAGGAAACTTGTGTGATCTCATTATTTAGATTTCTGCTCCATCAGTGATTGAAGACAAAGAAAGCAAGAAATTAATCTTTACCATCAAAATGCAACAGGAAAAAGGAGTCAGTTGACCCAAGTACAGTCATTACATGTCCCATCTTTGGAAAATACTACAAACACTTTCTAGCACAAACATCTTTGCCCTCCTGTGGTGTCAATAGGAACCATTGTCTACCATAAGCTGTGGGCTGTTTCTTGAATATGTTTAATGGTAGTGCTGGAGGGGAATTTATATAAACTGTGCTGGCAGGAGGGCACTGAAATGTGTGTAGAAGTTCTAATGGCATGCATAATGAGAGCAGCTGTATGTCAACACGCTGTTTCACAATGCTTCTTTAGGTCTGCTCATGCTCCTGCCTGGACTTTTCAGACAGATTTCTTGTGCATCGTTTATTTCCTTGATGCCTGAGGGGGATTTAGGTGTAAATCCCAAAATTAAAGGTAAGCATTGTATGCACATTGCATATCTAATATGGAAAACTGATAAGCACATAGCTCATCATTCCTAAAATGTCATGAAGTCAGGGAAGAAGTTGAGAGCCAGAACTCCCAGAAAAATAGTTTAAAGTGGAAGAGTCCACCAAATTGGAAAAGTCCAGCAAGCTGGAAAAGTCCAGCAAATGCAGCAGAAGTTTAATCTATGCCTATGAGGACAGACTTGTGGAAACTCCTATTAAAAGGCTGCTGTCCATTCCAGAGTCAGGTGGCAAATACCCTTCTGTGGTTCTTTTGACATCAGATTACACATTCTGCAAGCCTTAAAGAGAAGTCCCACTCCAGTACAGCTGCTGACTCAGACTGCAGGGAGATAGGGTTTCTGTTTACAGAACCAACGTGGAGCTGAGGGGACGACCCAGTGACATATTGGAGTTCATCTGGGGGAGTAGGGCTTGAAGTGACACTGCATGTGCTACACTGCCAGGCTGCAGATTTATAAAAAGAAGTGCTGTGAAGCAGATGGTTCACTTCCACCACAGACACCATTTTGATAGGCACAACTGAGAAGTAGATCCTGATGATATGCACATATATGCATATATACACACTCTGTGTGTATGTGAGTGTTAGCTAGCAAGTGTACCTTGAATACAGGCTAGGATACAGCACTTTTGCCTTTGTGGTTTCCTGAGGTTTCTGTTTCTTCTCTTTTCTTTTTTTTTAATTTTTTTTTATAAGACAGAACATGCCTTTATGAACAGTTTTATATTTCAGCAATACACATCTTGCAAAATTTCTGTTCTTCCACTGCTCACTCACCTATGTGTTAGCCACTGGGGAAAATCCCTTTTCTCATCACCTCAGCTCAGAGGAGCAGACCATGGGCTTTGGAACAAGCCTCAAAGAAAATTCAGGGATTTTTGGGTGAAAGTGGAAAGCCACAAAACTCTTGGGAATAAAAATAGAGGTGTGGTTGGTAGGGGATAACTAGGAGTTCCTAGAAATTGTAGGCTTCCCCTGTCCCCCATCAGAAATTCAAGCTGGGGAAGGATTTATACTTTTTTCTTGAGGTCTCATACTCCTTTCCCTCATCCCACTCTTCACCTCAACTTCTGGTTCACCCTTGTCAGTCCCTTCTCTATCACCTTATGGGAGCATATCCAGGGGTTTTCTGGGAAGGCAAAATGGGGAAGGAGCACTCGGGAAATATTGAAGAGTTGTTCGTTCGTGACAGACCATGAACAAAGCAGTTCACTGTCTGGCTCCCCCAGTCCAGGCTTACAAGAGTAAGCCTACTAAAGCAGCAACAAATGACACAAAACAGTAATTTTAAGTATGTTGATAAAAAGTTGAACTATAAGAACTACCTCACCTGGTTTTGCCTTGCAATTCAGTGCAGGGATGGTAAAAAAAAACACTTTGTACTCAAAATTTGGGTAAAGAAGCAAATCCTTTGGGTGTGGCCTCAGCCACATATGTCTACTCCTTGGACCAAAAATGGAAAAAGGTAATTGATTAATAATAAATTTCAAAATTGAAATGGGTCTCCTTAAAAAAAAGTTGGAAGCTAACAACTAAAATTGATACTAAAAAAGCCACACTTTAGGGACTATTTCACAAAACGAAATTTTGAAAATGCTTTAGTATGGGTCATATGACTAAAACATGAATCAAAACCACTTTGCTTAACTCTTTTGTGGGGTTTTATTCCTTTTAAGTTTGAAATAACAACCATTAAAAAGATGAAAAAGGGCTAAAAGTGACAGAGAATATTTTTTCTTTTTTTTTATTTCAAGATCAAATTTCATCATTATTTACATATGATAACGAAATCCTGTTAGCTCTCTTTAAAAAGCTTTTTCTTCTGAAATCCAAATTTCTAAATTCAGGAAGCAAAAGCCATGTCTAGCCCTCTACCTACAAGGAAATGATCATATTCCTGCCTGGAAGCTGTATGTTGGGTTTTGTGTGACATTTGTGTGACCACTTCACCAGGATGTAGTCAGCATGGCAAGCCAGTTCTTTAGCTTATGTCAAGTGGTCCTAACACTTGTATTTTCGTTTCCTTGAGGTGCTCTCTCTCTCCTGACATATTCACTTGCACTGTCCCTCCTGAAGCATAAGGCTGCCTGTAAAGTAAGGAGCATCCTGGGATTTGTGCAGAATAGGTTGCATGTGCTCACCCTGAATAACTCCTGTGTCGCAGACATCTTTTTATGAAAATCCTTCCTTGGGGTTTTTTCCTCTTGAGAAGCTGAGAGGCCACAGGGACAAAATGTAAACAATGGTTATCTGCTGCTGTGGAATGCAACAGGCGGGTCTGTGATTGGTCTCATGTGGATGTTTGGAATTAATGGCCAATCACAGTCAGCTGGCTTGGAAACAGTGTCCGAGCCACAAACCTTTGTTATCTTTCTTTTCTATTCTTAGCTTAGCTAGCCTTCTGAGATGAAACCTTTTCTTCTATTCTTTTAGTATAGTTTTAATGAAATATATGTCATAAAATAATAAATCAAGCCTTCTGAAATATGGAGTCAAATCCTTACCTCTTCCCTCATCCAAAGACCCCTGTGACCACTGTCACACTCCTGTTTGTGAAAGCCAAGTTAAAATACTCAAGAAGAAGGCAGCTCACCTGTGAAAATGAGCAAAAAAGGAGAGAAAAGAGTAGGAACACAAAGTCTGCTGATAAGTGATGAGCTGACATGCGAGTTTAGCTCCTTCTCATGATGAAAGCCATTCCCATGTGGCAGTGCCCATGTTTCTGTAAGGAGACACCCCACCTTTGCACCTCAAGCCCATCTGGCCACGTGCAGGGCAGCAGAGCAGCCACAGCACCCGCTGGGAGCTGCACAAGGACACAGGGGCACAGTGACCGCCTGAGAAACTCAGGTTCCTTTGGTGGGAATGAACAGGGAGGGCAGACAGGTGCAGATATACATCTGCTCCAGGAAAGCATGTGGAGAGTGCCAGGATAACAGCCACATTCCACAGGCACCGTGATGCATTTCGGAAATGCTCTGTGAGTGCTCTCACAGGGACTCGTGCATACGGACCAGCAGAGTCACACAAGATAAAGCTCTGGGAGGCCAGCATGTAACTTTGACTCTTTAATGATCTTTAATTACAAACTTTCTCCATTTGTACTGTGTTTGTTCAGTTGCTGGATACCTTATGTTCCTTTTCAGTTCAGAAGAACTAAAACTCTGCCTTGGGGTACTTATCTCAAATTCCATTCATAAACCACCCTAGAGATCTCCCTCATGGCTATCATTAAACTCCCTTCCTGCACACACAGGCAGCAAGTATAAAATTTAGAGAACCTGAGTTTAGTGCCTGACTTTGCTAACAAGTTGAAGTCATTGTATATCACTGTAATATTGTATGTATCACTTATGTGCTTGCTTTTTTTCTTTCTTATCTTTGTCTTTAGAGGAGGTGTTGATTTTGGTCTGTAGCATTTATGCATACATTGGGTCAATGCTTTTAGCAAGAAGGTATTTTTTAAAGCAGGAAACATCAAAGCTGGAGGGCACTTCTAGGCAGGGATAAAGCCTGTGACAGTACTTCATATAATCTGTGGTCTCATGAGTTTAAGATGCACAGTATTTTATGGTGCATAAAGGTTGTTGGGAAGTCAATTTAGTCCCGTACTAGGAATTTTTTTTTTTGCCTCTGCATTATACTATTCAGATAAGATACTGGCTGTAGCTTCCCAATAGAAGCTCAGAACAGATATCTAACCTTGTGATTTATCCAGGTAATTTACACTACTTGCTTATCTTGACCCATTTAAAATCAGCTTAGGTATCCGCACAAGAAGTGAGGATATCCCTTTGAACTCCATTGCAGTCTTACCCTGAAGAAGATAAACAGGTAGCTATACAGAGCCTCTCAAGTTCTGGTCATGTGGCATAGTAGGTAACAACATGACTGTAATATACATCAATAGCAAAAATGATGTGGGAAGTAGTTGGGTTTGGAATTTGGGGATACATCAGATTTGGGACTGCAGTTTCCTTTTTACAATATGTCTTTCTCTAGTCTACAATATTTAAATAAAAAACTGTTAGCTGCTTCACTTTAAACTCACATATAAGTATTTTTTTCATAATTTCACATGGAACACTCGTGGACAAACATCAAGCATTGAAATACATAAACAGCAATCCATGAATTTGTTTTCTTTTTTCCATCTATCTTCCAACCAACTCAGCAAATTCTTTACATTTTTATAAGCCTCATTCAAGCACAGAAGGAAACAGCATTATTATAAGAAATTGTGGAAAGGGAAACTGTAATGACACAGGCTTGACCTGGATTTCATAAAAGGAATTAAATTACTCCAGTTATTTAAAAGCATATGTTATTCGATTATCTAAATCCATATAAGGAGCAGAATTTCTGTACTAAGTTTCTTTTGACCACAAAATAGAAATAAAATTCTTATCCCTAAATGTTAACATCCTGATTTACAACCAGATTCACCAGGCACATGGAGGGATAAACAAGAGAAGATGACAGTGTCATGAAAACCTCTGTGTTGTAGGCAAGGACTTCAGTCCAGGATGTATACAACAGAGGCTAGGCCAGCCCTTCCCAGCCCCAAGGAGACTGCAATCAGCCTGTGGACAACTGCACCCATGCTAGGGCTCCCATGGAGCCAGACAAGTGGTTATGAGCAGTCTCAAGTGACTTCAGGGCTCCTACGGCACTTTCACCTTGGCCTCTACTTCAAGTCCTTCAAAATAAATCAGAGTGGCACCAGGCATAGCCATCTGCAAAGTGGAGCTGGGAGCAAAATGCCAAGAGGGAATTGACCTTTAAAAATCCTTTGGAAGTAACCTCTTGATCATCACTTAGCAGAGCACTTGGATGCAAAATCTGGACCCTTATGTCCCTAAAAAAATTTCTTAAAACCAATTTTATGGACTAAAATTATTACTGCAAATGTGATGATTGGCCTAATTTGCCAAGAGTGGTAGGAATTTATTGTTCCTATGAGGGATGATTGTCTTCATACTGGTAACTCTTTTTTTCCCCTAAAATTGTCAGACAAAAGCATAGTTCCTGCAAAGGAAATTGAAAATATGGCTCACTGTTCCCCATTCCCAGTGTTTACTCAGCTCTCTGCACACAGGGCTGCCTGTTCCTGCTATCTCTCCCCCAAGCAGGCTCGCTGTTCCCAGAACAAATGCAGAGCAATAGTTTAGAGTGGCTGACAGGGCTTGAGCGAGCACCGGCTAGGGCTGGAAGTACCTGCCTCCCTGAATAACATTAGCATTGATGTTTGCTGGTGTCTCATATCTCCTGCTCTCTTATTACAGCTTTGTCAGAGCTGGAAACCACTGAAGAAAATACAACCTAGTGTGTGAAAGTGCCATGGTTTAGCAGTGTCATAAAGGTTTTGGAAGAACTGGCCAAGACTTCGCATACAGCTTTCCTCATTTTAACAAAGGGCAGAGCCTAGCTGAACAATTCATGTGCAAGCTTTGCCTTAAATTTCTTCTTAGCTATACATGTGCATTCAAAATATTTTTGCAACTAGAAGATGAAAAAGCCACCTAAACTTAAGGAGATAAAAGAGAGGACAGATGTTATTGATGTTGTTTAGTTATGCGGGGGTCTGAATAAGGATTCATCACATGTCATAGTTATGACTGCTTTGCTATCACAGAGCACCAGATCTGAGAAATTAAATTCATCTTTTGGGAATGAGATGCTGGGAAATTTCATCTCTTGCACTTTTGAAGCAGTAAAATTAAAGATAATTAAATTTGCTATGATGAATTGGCACACAAGAAATAAACAAATATTTTGTCCCTGAACCATGAGTTTTCCTCCTAGAGGCAGCCCCATGTTTTGAATACCAAGATGGATTATCCAGGTTAATGGGAGAAGAAGGTCTTCCATTTCTGCTGCACTCACTGGAAACTGTGCATACATTGTTCCACAAAACTGTGAGATTTTCAATCAAAATATGCTGCAGTGACCTATTTTCTCCATGCAAGTGCCTCACCACCTCAATGTTATTCCTGTCACAGGGACTGACATGTTTTGCTGTTGTAGTCTCTGTTTGCAGATCCTCTCTAACGTGCTAGGTTGATGCTGCTTCATCCAGGGATGTCTCTGCTGGTCAGTGGAAGCCAAGCCCAAATGAGAATCTGAGACATTTAGTTCAGCCACCAAGTGTCTCTATGCTTTTCAGCTGTTTGCATCCAGCTTTTAAACAATATTTTTAAAAGTATTAATAATTTTGTCCTTTACACAAACCCACATGTTTTATTGAATTGAAGATCCTGAAAAAACATGAAAACATGACAATGATAAAACATGACTGGAGTGAAATAGTAAAATCCTTGTTCTTAAAAAAATTGCTTTGGCTTCTTTAATTGCTTGAAGAGTTTGGGACTGCAGCTTGGCTTTTTACCACACAAACCATCTGCCTGGCACTGGCCTAGTGCTGACTTCAAGGGACAAATCCTGACTGACTCACCACTGATGAATCATTGTCTCACTTGGGGATTTCCTCTGAATTGTTCCACTCCAAATCATCATGAAAAGGACATTCTACTCATTCAATAGCATAAATAAGAATCAAGAAAAAAAATTAAGCAATATATAGTTACAGTGGCATAGTAAATCTGCTTAGTCCCTGAGTTTCAATATCAGTTTTGCTAAGTACAATGCTTTTGGCTGAGTTTTTTGGGTTGTTTTGTTTTGGTTTTTTGTTGTTTCTTTTTCTTTTCTTTTCTTTTCTTTTCTTTTCTTTTCTTTTCTTTTCTTTTCTTTTCTTTTCTTTTCTTTTCTTTTCTTTTCTTTTTTCTTTTCTTTTCTTTTCTTTTCTTTTCTTTTCTTTTCTTTTCTTTTCTTTTCTTTTCTTTTCTTTTCTTTTCTTTTCTTTTCTCTCAAAGGCCTTCACTTAGTGTGACAGTTTTACATATCACTTTAATCACTTCAGAAGTTGTCTATTTATATAAGCTACTAATTGTTCTCCCCTCAAGCAGTAGCACTGCTCTCTGAGGTGTGCAGGTAATCGATCCTGCTAAAGACATGAATATTTCCACTAAAAGCCAATCTAGAAAAAGTAATTAGATCAACAGTGGTAAAAGTGGGGGTCTGTTGCCAGGCAGAGGAAAGGCAAGAAATGAGGGCATTGATATTAAGAACAATTAGAAATGAGCAGTGTAGGCAGTGTAGCAGAGAGAGGCAAGATGAATGTTGTGGTCAATGCATGGTATCAGGAATGGGAAGTGATTTGCAGATAAAAGGAATGACAGAAAAGTAAACAGCAATTTGGATGGAACAGAGAGAGTCCAAAAATCTCTCAAAGATCTTACGTATTACTCAAGTGGGAGAATGAAGTGTTTTCTACTACTTTTATTATTATTATAGACTGCAAATTATCTTGGGAGGGTCTGCAGCTTATGATGTTTGTATAAAATGTCATACAACATAGTTGCTGTGTTCTGTAATGTAATACAGAATAGTTTGAAAACATGCTGCATGTATTAATGAAACAGCATACCTTTACCTTCTGTAAGGGCAATTTTCCAGTTCTGGCTCAGTAAAATGTTGAGGCAGCCCTAGAAGATCCTCTTTTGGGCACATCTCTCTCAGCCCACATTTCTCTGCATTTTGTTCTGTTGCAAAATAAAATATCCACAGAAAATTTGAATTGATTTTCCTTTGCATGTGACTATTAAACAATGAGGTTATATCATATAATATTGATGTTTTCAAAAAATTAATTCTGGTTCTGTAGCTTTTGGCAGCTGGCAGTATGTGTGAGCCCTTATACCTGTGTTTATGCTGAACACACTGTGCCTCAGCATGGTTCTAAGGTGGTGAATAGACTGTGAGCACTGAAAGGTATTGCCTCATAGAAATACCAAATGTTGAGATCCGTATTTACGTAATTGCTGCACATTACATAACAGCAGAATATCTACTAGTTGGCTTTTGGTTTTGTTGTTAATTCTTTCTCTTAAGGGAAGTGTCAAATTTGTTCCTGTTTGCTTAGCTGATTTAGAATAGGAGGTCAGTTCATGCTGAACTTCCAAACAACACAAAGCTAAAAAGGTTTCAAACAACCAAAGGCCAAGGGTTAACAAACACCACTGGTTCCAGGCAAGCCTGTGGGCTGGCAGGAGTAATGTGTTACTTAATGGACAAATAATCCCAAGCAAGGATGCCCAGTGGATTAAAACTGCTTGCAAAAATGCTACTTTATGAAACTAAACAGGAAAATGGTTTGTAAACTGCAATTTGCTGTGACAAATGTAGTACTTGCTCGTAAAATAACCAATAACATTATAGAATTTGGGCAACCAGGGGTGTCAGAGAAGTCTATTGTCTTATCATAAAGGTTTACATTTTAGTCTCTTACTTTTTACAATGCCAAATACAAAGAAGCTCTTATTCTAACATAATTTTATAATTTTATAATATTTATCTAACGTAAATTTAAAAATGTGAAGTTTTGCCTCTTCTTAACTTTATTTTTTCTTAATAGTAAGAAACAGCAATAAATGCATAGCCAATAATCAACTTCCCAAATTATTCCTATATTCCAATGGCCAAATGATAAACCTGATTTTAACTTTGTGTAAAAATCATATGGGTATCCATTGAAACTACTTAAAACTGCCTTCACTTTACCAAGGATGTGTGCAAGAAGCCTTTAAGATAGTAACAGAAAATGAAACAATATCCAATGTCAGCTCTTCTGCTGATTTTTATAATAGCGATTCATTTAAAGTGAATATTTAAAGTCATTCATTATATGTCAGGTACTGGCAATATATGTGGTAAAACCTTTATTTCTAGATTGTCCAGAAGAGATTGTAGGTGGTTTACCTACGAGTAGCAATAATCAATTTAAAATATTCAAAGATATCATAGCTTTTTTTAGTGTGGACACATACTGTACTTTTGGTACAAAGTCTGGGGCCTAATGAGAGTCTCTGGCTGCCCTCAGTGAAATTAGGATGGTCACCTCCTTAAATGTAGTACTTGCTATCTGCCAACTTCCCTCTTACCTCTCTCTACACTCAGGTGCTCCAAGGAAAGAAATATTCACTGTGGAAGAATATTATGTCCAGATAGAAGGGGCAATGACATACGTCTGTAAAGCAGCAGAAAAACTTTCTCATACACAACTATTTCTGGCTACCTGTAAGAACATTTTGGTGTTCAGGAAAAATTCTCTTTCTAAATACCAACCAGATTTAATAACAGTAGCAAGTAGTGTTGGAAATTAATGCCACAGAAGATATTCAGGGACTCCTCTGATTCCTGCTGTATTCAGGCTCAGTTCCAAGTCTGTTACAGTTGGTATGTGTAACTTACAGCAATTAAATTAACCTTTCACTTATAAAAATTAATACATAATGAAACCAAACAGAAAGCAGGGGGTTAATTTTTAAACCTATTTCAGAATAATTATCTTTTTGTCTTTTACTTCTATATGAAACTTTGTCATATTGCAGATTTTTACGGAGTTTGTCTATTTTCCCATTTTCAGATCCAATGAGTGTAGAAAGGCAACCATCAAAATCAGGCAAGATTTGGCCTTTTTAATGTGGGCTCTGTATTTATGCTACAGAAACTGGTTTTCAGTTAGCATAGATTCAAATTTATTAGCAGGGTAATCAAATGAAAAAGTTACATGAGGTTTGCCCAGCTTGCTTTCAAACAACAGAAACAGAGCTTCCTAAATTATATTGAATTCAGCCCAAGGTTTTGAGCAGTTGCTGATCCAGGGATGAACATTTGCAGCCAGGCCACAGCACCTCCAGGTGTGAACTGGAAACTCTGGGAAGCACATTGCCTCATCCTTGATTTATATCAAATCTTCTGCAGCTGAAAGAGACACCTTCAGCTGTTCAGGTCAGAATGGATGCAATCATTTTAACCCTACTTAGCCTGGATAAGATATTTGATCTAGTTTCCAGTCAGCAAACACAAGATTACATTCTCAGCTGGTGTCCACCAAACTCAGTGGAGCTGTGTCACTTTATACCAGGTGGGGAATTAGCCTGGGCTTTTGTTTTCTCTTAAATCAAAATTAGACCAAACCCAGACCCTCATCACATGGATTTGGGGTTTGTTGACAATCTGTGCAGGTGTTGTCTGTGGTGACCTCTGTATTGTCTAAATATGAGACAAAGCAAAATGCCTGTGTTTGTTATCCCTACTTTTCAGCACTGTAGCTGCACAGACACAGGGTCAGCCAGCCTGTTTGTCTATAGGCAAAACAGTGGGTATCTTACAATAAAGCTCACATAGGGAAATAAAGGGAAGTGATGAACATCATGTGAACATCTTATGAAGTAGATGAACTTTAAAAAAACTAAGGAAAAAGAAATAATGCTTATCTTCATTAGAAATTAAAAATATCAATTTTCCAAAAAGTATTAAATAGAAGTTATTCTGTAAAGATAATAATTTGTTAATAGAACATAGTATAAATGTCTTTTTAAAACCTTAAAGGAAAAAAAATTTCCTTGAAGAGGGAGGACATTTCATTGCAACTAATGTATTAATTTCTCAGTAAAAGCCAGAATCAAATACACAAAGCCACTCTGGAAAACACTACAACCATTTATGAAACCTCACTACTCTGCAGACTCACTATCTGGTTGATACCAGTAAAAGATTTCTGTCCATCCATCTCATCATCACTAAGGTAGGCCAGCTGAGCATCACAGAGAAGCAGCAACCAGGAGCATAGTGTCATATTTAGTAACTGAAAGTAGAAATCAAAAATGATTGAAAATTTGTGTCAGTACACTTTGGAGGATAATCATATTTTAAGAACATCTCAATCTATTTTCACTTTTCAGAATAAATGCTATTTTCTATTCATTGTATTTCTTTAACACTTTTACACAGATACATGCCGGCTTGTGTTGATGCACACATGAAAATGTATTAGGATCTGTAAAAAACTTTGGAAACTTTTGAGTAGAGAACATAGCATTATATGCTCTGTCATGAAAGCCTGAACTGGCATTTGCCAGTATCATCAGGGAGCTGTGAAAACAAAAGTAACTTCAGAAGAAGAATGAGAACACGTGATCTTGAAGTCCTGCACTCGGGTTAATTGAATTCCAGTAGGAAGAAGCTCATGTGTCACTTTTAGTCACTTTAGTCTTTTTAACAGTGGAAAGAGCCAGCCCCTGAATAAATCACAACTCAGTAGTTTTAAATGAACTACAGACAGAAGACAAAAACTTTGCCTTGTGAAATTCCTCATGATATCTGACTGTTGCTTCACTAGTACACTATTAGATCTTTGTTGAAACATTTAAGAGAGTCATACATGGGTCTTCTGGTTTTTCCTAAGGGATTCAAGGTGTCTCATGATTCAAGGTCCCTTTTCTTATCAGATCTCTCCTTGCAGGAATAGTCCTCTAGGGCATCACAGGTTCTGCATTAAGTAGTGCTTTGAAATCCTCATGCTAAATTTCTCCCTTTCCCACAATTCCTCTTTGGATAAGTTAGACAACTTACCATAATAAAATAAACCAAGTTTCTTTCTCCTAAATTCTTCTTATGGCCCAAACACTGTAGAGCAAGGTTGAGTATTGCTAACTCTGCTGTCAGATCTCAAGAAAACCTGTGATCTTTGCTGCAGCAGAAAACTTCGCTGAGCATAACAGTTGGGGATTTAAATAATCATACAATATTGTGGGTTGGAAGGTACCTTTAAAGATCATCTGACTAGGCAAGAATGCCTGCCCTGCAGACTGCTCCACCTGCCCTGGGAGCACAGAATGTGTGGCTGAAGTGCTCACAAGGATTTAGTTTAAAAACCAGTGGGACACCTACAATCCAATCCAAGTCTCACAGGTGACGGTCACTGGCCAGAGCTCATGTATGGTATGAAATGAAAGGATGATTTTGCAGTGGGAATTTGAGGAAGTGGGGGCCCTGCAGATCTCTCTACCCCCCAGATTTATGGTTTAAGGATCTCATGCAGCTCCCAAATCCACAGCTTTTCTTTCACATTAGCTATGTGTGTAGCATGTGTTTCATCCATTGCTGGATTTCTGCAGTTATACCAAATTAAGAAGGGCTGACATGCCTTCTGCATTTAACATGAGCCAATTTTTTCTCCCCAGAAAGGCAACTGAACCTCTCACACACTTCAGCTGACACTGGGCAGTATCGCCAGAGCGTTTGCAGTATTTCCTAGGAATTCCCTGTTGGTCAGAAATAGCACAGCCGTGCCAGTTGCTTATCAAAGGAAAAGTGGCCAGGCTGGAAAGCCAACCTCTATAATAGAGAACAGCAGATTGTGGCCTGCAAGCAGAGTGCCATGTGTCACCAGCACTCAGCACCTAGGTGTGCAGCCCTGCAGCACAAGCCCAAAGAGAAGAGCTAAAAAGGGACTCTGAGGACAGCTATGGCAGCTGCTTGCACCCCCCTGCACTGCTGGCTGCCACAGATGGAACCAAGTGGTCACATGCACTGGGCTGTGGAAAGAATGTGTGCTGCCTGGGACAGAGAAGTGTCACTTGGTGTGACTTCCCCACAGTGTTTGACAGTAGTTAACAGAGCCGTCTCCCCAGCTGACCCCTGAGCACAAAGGTGCTCTCAATAAAAGCTGTACCCAGCCTTCTCACAGTGCATCATCTTTTGGATGTCCAAGGCAGTTATTTGAAGCTAAACAGCAGTTCTTCAGGCTATATTGGACTCTGGTATGGGAACCCCCAAGATACCACTAAGTGGTTCATTAATTCAGTGAAGGAAAAATTTCAGCCTTGAAATGCATCACAGTAATATTAGAAAGATCTTGCACCCAAAAGCATCAATCTGGGCAGACTGCCATGGTCATAAGATCAAGGAAAATAATACCAGAAAGGACCTCAAGAGGTCATCCAGCTCATCTCTCTACCCAAAGGCAGGACAAACTCTATCTGAATAGTTATTCTATTCTTTCTAGTCTCTCCCTGGTGATGGACATCCCATGCCTCTTCTGAGTAGCCTCCTACACCAATGAACTGCCCCTAAAATGCTAAACATTGCTTCAGCTAAGACTATTATTTCTTGACCTAGATGTGTCAGACTTGGTAATATTTATATTTGAATTTATCCCTTAATTTTTTACAACAGGTTTTTTATATATTTGAAGATGACTACCTCCCACCATTTTTTCCCTAGTGTAAGCATAACCAAGTATTTCAACTTTCCTTTCCATGGCAGAGTCCTTTAGTCAGTGACCTGACCATTGTTGTTCCTTTCCTCTAGACTCTATTTCATTGTTCTCACACTCTTTCTGCTTTCAGATAGAGCTTGGTGCAGACATGCCCTTGAGGGTTCTCTTAGGAAACATTTCATGAATATAGTTTTCTCTATAAGCAGAGGATAAGCAGAGAAGCAGAAGACAATGGTGAGCACTTGTCACAATTTTCTGTGGAGTGTATATAACAGTTATGGTGCCCTTCCACTGTGGCAGCTATAGTTTTGTCAACTAAAACACTTTGAGTGACCTATGTAGGAGTGACAGCTGCCACAAGGGATGTGGCTGAGATTAGCCACCTGAGCACTCAGCTTCCCAGGAATGAACAGTAAACAGCCCACACTATCACATCCTTCATCCTCCCAGACCACCAGATTTAAAACTCAACTGGCCATGACCATCCAGTCTCTGTTAAGTGCCTGTCAAGTCTTCACAACATCTATTCAGGGGTGTTGAACAGTTACACATCCATGCAGACTTTTGGTGAAGAGATATTTGATTTTTTCTAAAAACAATTTTCTGCGGACGTGTTCATAGCAATACTGAGGCTACCTTGTGAGACTACCTTTCCTAATGGTAGTCTTCCTTTTCCTTTTCCACATTTGTGGAAAAGGAACAGCTAAGTAACAACGATTCTTTGCTCTGAAAACACCTCACACAATATTGAATTAGAAGTAGCATTATGTGCTTTATAAGACTGACTTGGCCAAGCAACATAATTCAAACATGGACTATTCACAGTAAATCCCCAATTCAAAAGAATGGCAAAAAGATTTTACAAAATAGAAAAAAAAATAGAAGGTGCTTCTTTTTACTTCTTTTACCAATGTACATATCCAGGACATATCACTTCCATACTGCTCTGAGAAGGCACATGGCTTGGACAGAGCCCCAGAGCCTTGGGGCTGGAGTAAGCCTCAGGAAAACACCCACTTCTGTGTCAGACCCACACTCGTGCATGTGAGGATCACAGTGGCTTTACTATTATTATTATTATTATTATTATTATTATTATTATTATTATTATTATATTTATTTTACAATGAGGAAGATAAACCTTCCTGAGCATGGATGAGGATGCAATGTTTAGCTACAAATGAATTTACTTGATTAGAGGTATTAATTAGATCACTGGCTCATACCTGTGTTACGTGTCAAGGTCAAATGCTTAGATTTCCCCGGAGTCACGGATATAATTTGTGTAACAGCAATACCACAATGTAGACTTATGAAACACTTTGTGTTATTTTAACAATGTAGCCCTAATCACATGTATAACTTTAGAGTCTAAGAATAATTCTTCTTGTCCTTAGACAAAATTCTTCTGATTCCTTTCTTATCTCAGCTTGTCTCCTCTCTGCTAAAAGCATGCCCAAACACTTTGTGTCACATTTTTATTTATGTTATAATTAAAACATCTTAATAATTTCTTATGGGGAGTGGTCTTGTTCAGTTCAATATGTACTCAGATGATTGCTCTCATAATTGATTGTTGTACATTGTTATACAATTATCTAACTCACTATTATAATCTCACTTCTGAGACTTGCTTCCTTTCTAGTTGCTAGTATAACTTCATCATATGACCAGTTCCTGACAAATCATTTGCATCAACATAATTTTAACAATGTTCTTGCTTCCCAGAAAAATAAACATATAGTTAAAGGTTAACGTCTTTGCATCATTTTCTTTTAAGATGGAGCTTCTTGTCCTGATTTAGTTTTGGGGTTTTTTAGAACAAATGAGTGTCAGTGAAATCATTTGATTGCAGTGAAAAATACAATAGATGTATATTTAATTTTTTTCTTTTTTTTTTACTTTTTTTTACTCTTCATAATAATATAATAATCAACATTACTATCAGAGAAGTGGGCTCATGGAAAAAAAAAAATCTTACTGGAGAAATAGCAAGTAGAGGTAGGTGACACCTGGGCAATTATAAAGAAGGCTGGAGAGACAAAAGTCTCCAGCAAATGACGTCCAGAGAGGAACACATGAGCCCAGGCAAGCTGTATGTCCACTCCTCAGTCCACATTGACTTTGCACCGTAAACAAGCCCTGAGAAGTGATCTTCTGCCTGGAGACTCTCTCCAAGTCATCTGCCAGCTGTGTGTATGATAAACACAGTTCTGTGATCACTCTAAATATTGAAAATCTTGAATCCTCATTGTTTTCCCAATAATTCCTACTTTGTTACTTTTTTCTTGCTGAAGGCTCAGCAACCAAACATTTCACTGATGTTTTCAGGGTCTTTACTGCTGCCTCCAAGAGCAGAAATAGCTAATTGAGAGTAGATCATTGTGAGTGAACAATGAAGGTTATTATTTTTCAGTGTATAACTTTCCATTTATTGACATTGATTTAATCTGTCATTTCATTGCTCAGTATCGTGAGACTGATCTATCACTCCTCACATCCAGCTTATGCTTTTACTATTCTGATTAATTCTGTATCATTACACATAAAATTACCTGTCAGCTCACCACCTTTGCACAATGTTTTTGTATTCAAATCCCTGGAGTGCTGAATAGTGCTGCAAGTTCTTTGCTGTGAAAAATTATTGTTCTCCCTGCCCTTTGATTCCTATCTTTTCACCTAGTAGTTTGGAAGTGTGTTTACCCCTTTACCCTATGACAATTCCATTTCATTAATGTTGTTGTTTATATATTTTTTAAAAGTTAAGTTAGTAAGTTTAAATCAGCATTTTCCAAATAATCCTTGTCTTCTTCAGAGGATTGCCATAGTTTTGCAAAGTATGGCTTTTTTCTACAAAAGTTGTTCTGATTCTAGATCAATATATTTCATTTACCCTTTTGTCTACTAATTATTTGTAGTTAGAATTTCTACCAATTTTTCTGATAATCACATCTGACCTACTGACCTGCTAGAGCAAGGAAGAGCCCTTTTTGATGGCTGATTGCCCATTTGCCACTTTCTATTATTTTGGTGTCAAATTGCAAGGTATCAGTCCCATGGACCCTTTCCAGTTCACCATGATCCAGTGCTCAGATTTTTACCTGTAGAGAAAATCTGCAGGATAGGCAGTTCCTTAATCTTTCGCATAATGACCATAAAGCAAGAAAAAGGAAAAAAAAGTAGTGTGTAGTGTAGAGGCTTGTGCTAGTCATTCTTTACCACAGTCTTATTCACTAATGAACCCTTTCTTTAATAAACTCCTTTGCTTCTAAATTGTTTTAAATGCTTCCTCTTCCTCCCCACCTTTTTTCCCCCATTTCCTTTTTATTTTTTTCTTTTTTCTTTTTTTTTCTTTTTTTTCTTTATTTTCTTTATTTTTTTTCTCTTTGGAAAAAGATTTATTCAGTTTCTGAGGGAAGGCTTTTTCTGTTCTTCATATAATCCCCTGTCCTCTGCTGTTCAATAACTAGTTTAGGGAAGAAAAATTGAAGAATATTGTCCTTTTAGGAGTGTTTTTTATGAGTAATGCATGTTTTCCAAGTTTCTAATACTCTAGCCTTTTAGCTAGAGTATTCCTTTTAATTACTTTTCTCAGTTTAACACAATGCTATTCTTTAGTGGTCCATATTACACAAGTAGGATGAGAATTTTTGCATGTTTGTTGATTACTGTTATTGTATTTTTTCACACTTACAAGGACATGAAATTTGAATATTCTGTGTCCACCGTTGCATGGTGCATTTTGGTAACTCTTATGTTTTATCAGATATTGTACATTAAATTCTGAGATATAAATCTAGAAATAGTCCTTATTTTTGTTTTTTTGACTTAGAGCTGCAATGTGCAGATAGTTACAATGATGTTTATTGTGAGTAAAGTTTATCAAAGGTTCATTCAAGTTTTCTTTTAATAATTAGACTTCTTAATTGTGCTCTGATTTGTATGTCAGTATTCTTTATTGTGTCTTTGTTTCTCTCTTCCCTAGTCCTCTGTCTTAAATGAGAAGAATAGCATATATTTGTGCTGGATTGAAATTAGGAAGACAAAAATTCTATAATTTATGAATTATAACCGGGAGATGAAATGATAACAAGATTCATAGAAGCATTCAAGATAAAAAATAAAAAGACAACACCCTTCAAAAACATCTGGTTTCTGCATACAGTGCTGTTGCGAATATTGTGCCATAACCATCATTAATGCTTATAGTTTTTATTTTTAACATTTTGCTAATGTAACACACAAGTTGTGATAGGCTTTGTACATACATTTTGCAAATACTTATCATTAGAGGGGAAAATATATAGTAATATATATATATATCTTACTATATATTTTACTATATATATCTTACTATACTATATATATATATATACTATATATATATATAGAGAGAGAGAGAGAGAGAGTAAGAAAGGGAAAAATGTCATAGATATATTTCAGAACTTGGTTTTTTTCCATATTGTAAAAGTGAGATATACCTGTATTTATACTTCTATACAGAAATTTTTAATTGGTTGAATTTTGGTTGCATTTGTAGTCGTATTGAAAAAAATTTGTCTTAAGAAGCAATTTGCAGATGGCGGAAGCTGAAGGCCACATAGGAGAGGAGTCCCAGGTGAAGCGATTTGCTTGGGAGGCAGTGCAAACAGAAGACAGAAAAATTAATGAAGAGAAAAGTGGGTCTGGAGCCACTGGTGCAGCAACAGGGAGAGGGACGATGGAGCAGAAGGAAAGAATGGTCACACAGGAAAGGGGTGAGCTCTGTGCAGACCTCCAGGCCAGGCACTGATTAGATGCACCAGTGAAGAAGCATAAGCCACTGAAAGAAATAAAAGGGAGTTGAGTCAGATGGATGAGCCAGACAATAATCTTTTCAGTGAGGTGAACTGGGGTAAAGCAGAGAGATCCCAGCATGGCCCTGCCAGGGAGCAAACCCAAAGAACCCCCAGTGGCAGGGAGAGGCTCGCTGGAAAAGGCAGGGAAATGCATTTATAGTGTGGAAACTGTGCAGCTCAGGGCTTGCAGAACCACCCAAAACTCAGACGACCAACATAACTATAAAGCCAGCAGTGTTATACTGCAGGTGATTTGGGAAACTGTAAAACATCACTGTGCCATGTAAAATCCATTATCCTGTGTCCTGATGTGCAATGATGTAGCCCTATGTTTTGACATATTTGATTTAGGAGACTGACTTAAAACCCTATACTCTTATTATAAACGACTGTAACTTAACAAACAAAAAGATGTGTTGTAAAATACTTGTATATATCAAAAAGAATATCCGAAGGCAGTTTTCAGGCAGCTCATAATTTCAAAAGCCTATTTCACAGCACTGGAGATAGTTTCATAATGTATGGATTAAGTTCCTATATCTACATATTCTTTGACAATATACAATAAAGGTACTGTTAAATCTCAATTTTTCTCCGTCATTATGATTAAAAGCATATATTTTATAGGCAGTAGGAGACAAACCAACATATAAGAAAGGCATGCTTTTGAATCATTCTTGGTATTATTTAATACTCTGAAAATGGTACACTTATTTTTGCAATAAAAATCAGGTATTGTGTAAAGGTTTTTAGGTTCCTTAATAATTCACAGAAATTGACTTTAGATTTAGTTATAAGAAGTTTCAAATAAATTCTTGTTATATATTTTCTCTATCTTACCTTCTAGAGAAGCATTACAGAGGCATTCATCTCACCTCATTTTACACAGCCACAATGTCAAAAAGTTCATCTAATCTACTTGTATATCTTCCTTTTATTTTCAGTAAGACATATGAGCATTTCCAGAATGCATCTCCTCCCAATGAAGAGATGCAAAATGAGTCAGATGAGTCACAGCACAAATGTCTATTCCTGGGAACAGTTGCCAAAGGAAGCCTTGGTCAGCAATTCAGATGCAGAATTCTAATGTGTAAATAACTAAAGGGAGATGAAACCTGTTCTGGAGGTCTAGAGACACCAACAGCCAGGAAAAAAGGGGGACATAATGAATAATAAGAGACTTTAGAAAGAAGGATGGATGGGTTTTCTCATGACAAGAGTTACAGGAAGGGACAAATCTAGGAATGAAAATTCATATTTAAGTTCCTGAGATGAGGAGTCCAAACCACAGATGACAAAAGCAGAAAATGGCCAGTGAAGTTTCATGTCAAGCAGCAGTGAAAGGAAATGAGGAGCCTAGCACAATGCCCAAAGAAAAATGTGATACTTAAAAAATGGGATAAAATGGACAAGTATCCCTTTGCTGAAAACAGGGAGACTGGGCATACCTTCTATTTTACTCCTCTAAAGCGAAATTATTTATGCTCTCCTGTAAGGTCTGTTGGAAAGAAGAAAGCAAAGAGGCTGGAGCTCCTCTGCCCCATCAGCACCACTCAGTGAAATGTCTGCACTCCCAGGCATGGGGCAGAGTAACAACCCTGGCATGATGCAACTTCCCTTTCAGTGACCCTGCTACCTCTCACCTGAAACCCATTGTCACTTTATTAACAGCCTCAGATCTCTGATTTGCCCTAAAACTCCTCATAATCTAGGGGAGTGTTTTTTCCCTTTGGCTTTCTCTGTGGTCAGCTACATTATTTCTATAATAACACCCTTTATGAAGATCCTGATTTTGATCCAAATTTTCTGTCACAGTTGTGCACTTCTTTCCTTATGTGGGCTTATTTCACATCCTTAATATTAATTAAATGGAGAGGAATGGGTTTTTTCACATTAATTTCTTTTCTCACATTTGTTCCTTTCTCTTTTCTCCGGTAATTGCAGTAGGATTAACTGCATTGTTAGAGTTCTGAATACAAATAAGAGGGTTTTTCCCTTTCTTTTCCCTGACTAATTTCTATTACTGCAATCACAAGTATTGTTAACAACATTAAAGCCCACAGCAGATGTGAACCAGGCTATAGTGAGAGAATATTTTGATTCCACAAAAAGGTTCAGTGCTGAAACATAATGTTCTTGCTTCCCAGCTATTACAGGGCAAACTAGCATGCACTTTTGAAAGTTAATATCTAATTTTCTAGATGTCTGCTGCCAATCTGTTTTCATTCTACTTCAATATAGAAGGCAATGAGAAGGGATTTTGCAAAGATTACTACTGGGCTCATTATTATTGCACAAGTAATTCTGGAAAACAAAATACCAAAACTCAGCTGATGATGACATAGTTATCCAACAAACTCAGCTGCCCAGAACTCAGAGCTTGGAATGAGCCCCTAGAGGGGACCTCAGTCTCACACCCTTACAATGTAAATAAGCCCAACTTATCTTTTATGTTATGGCTTTAGTTCTATTGCAAAATAGGATTTATGTAGGAGCTGAAGGGTTATGCAGTGTTTAATCTCTCTTTTTACCCCATGTTTGGAAGATAAAGTAGGCCAGGAGTGACCATGAAAGCTGCTGCCATCTCACGGCTGCAGAACCCCTTTAAAATGCTGCCTGAAAGCAAGCAGAAATCCTTCCAGGCATAAACTAGGTCTCTGTCAGGCATGAGGCCATGGGCAATTTAATGCTCCTGGTGCCTCCAGCCTGGGCCCTGCTGCCCACAGACCCCAGACACTCACAGGGCTCTTGCGCGGCAGCTCTCAGCTCTCCTGAGCTGCTCCCTCTGCTGTCCTGCAGGCAGGGAACCAAGCAAAGTGCCACGACTTCTGCAACACTGCAGAAATTGCCAATATGTTTGTACTTTCGGAGTCATTTCCCTCTACCAGAGGAGACAAATGAAGCTGCTGGTTCCAGGATGGAATAAAGGGGATTCCTTCTTACTGGGAAGACTTCCTGCAAAAATTGGAGGTTGGCTTTGCCCCTACTTTTACTAGAGGTGATTTTCTAAATATGACCTGGAACCATGTTTGAATTCAAGCTGACAAATTCTTTGAAGTTTTATAACATATGCAGTATTTTGTTTCAATTATACTCCAGATCTTATCCAGCATCAACCATTTGATTACAATAATATCCACCCAAAATGTACATTGGCATTTCAAGGCTGAGGCTAGGAGAATCATGAGTTTATTTATTTATTAACCAGCAGTTAATAAAGAGGAAAGAAAATTAAAAGAAAAAAAAAATCAAACAAGTGTTAGACACCCATATAAAACCCATAAAGTTGCATTAAATAATTGCATTAAAATTGAGCCAAGTTTAAAACAGAAAAAACATTCTGTAATATGCTGTCTACCACAAGTGGGTACAAGCTTTGCATGTTCAGTAACCCTGAATTGCTGTTTCCTTTTCTAATTAAGGAAAAGAGCTTTCTAGGGATGTCCTCAGAACATTACAAGATGCTCTGAGGAGATGCCAAATCATAGTGGAAATATGTTTGTTCTCAGTGTGAGTACAAGCACTTGAGAACCCAGTTGTTTAGAGGAACAGAGATATCAGATGCTGGCACAAATGTTTCTATATTCTTTCAAATAATTAGGCACCCCTAGATGTTTTAGTCTAGGTCAATTCTTTCAAACACTCAAGCTAACAAATTTAATAAAGTCTAGGGCCTCTATGAAGAAACATTTACAGGACCACAAACATATTTCAGGAGATACCTTCCCCACTTTGGAGTGGAGCTGAGCCAGCAGAATGTGTGCACACTCATCAGTGCCCTGAAAAGCAGAGCAGTGCTGACAATCTCTTCCTTGTTTTGACAGCGTGCTTTAAGCAGAGGCTTAGTTATCTTATTTGTGACATAGGTCATGAGATAATCTTTTCCCTTGTGTAGGATAAGAGGTCTTGTTTAAGCAGAAGAAGTTGTGAAGGGCAAAAAAATATTTGGTAGGTGGTAATGGCAGAGTTGGAAACTGAAATATTTAATTTTCAGCTCAGTAAAACTTCTTTAACAGAAGGAAAGACCATCTTTCTAATTCTATATTTATCTACCTCCAACACCTTTCCCTCCCTTATCTAAAGGTCTTTCCTTTCAGAGGAAAAAGTTTGTACATGAACTAAAAATTATAAGATAAAAATATTTCTGGGGAGAATGTATGTTGTGCTTGTCACACAAACAAACTCAACACAGTGACTCCCAACATGAGATGTGACATTCAGGTGCTCAGGCTCTCTAAAAATGCCATGCACGAAAGGGAGAGCTGAAACAGCCTCTCCCTCCTACCTGTGCAAAAGAGAAAAAATTCATGCAAATGATATACTTTATTTCTGTCTATAATAAATATAAGTGAGAGCAGAATAAAGGTGAGTCCCTCCCCAGAAATAGATGATTTAGAAGGCCCGTGAGCTCTTTATCTCCCTCACATAAGCTCACATTTCAATGCCACAAGGTGTACGTTAAATTAAGGATTCCTGTCTGTGCAATTAGAGCATTTTAAAGAGTTTGTTCAGCAGTTGTTGAAAATAAGTATCAGCTATTCTGGGCAATTAAATTTCATAGCTCAAAATGACAGAAGGAGATTTCTCCATCAGCACAAGCAGTAGGGAAGAAGGTATTATCTGATCTTAGAAATTATTCTTGCTAAAGGAAAACTGGAAGGACCATTGTCTCTTGCCAAATAATATTATTTTTTAAAGAAATATTAATTGATTTTATATACTAGAATGATGAAAAGATGCTAAAACTGTTAGTTGCTCCACATGGCTGTGTTCATATTAGAAAATATATTTAGGTTTTCAGGAATAAGAACTTTCATCACCTGTTTGTACCATTCCCAGTAAAACTGAGCTCTAGTACCTGTTGATGGGCTCTGTAGTCTACTGTAAGACTGATTATTTTACCAATGACAGAAAATCTAGTAGAGCTATCATGTTTCCTGAGTTTTCATGAGCAGAAAAAGAACTTCAATGAAACCAGCTACATCCTCCCTAAACCACAGGTTTTCTAAACATTATATATTGTTTAAAATTATTTGGTTGATCAACAAAACAAAGTCATCATATGTTTTTTCATATTCAATAGCTCTCCAGATGGGATGATTAAAAATGTGCTGTAATTACATGATGTACAGAAATCCACATTATTTACATTAATTGCATGAAACCATGACTAATACAGCAGAAGGTGTCAGAGATGCTTTCTGGCAGCAGCTACTAATTTGTGATCCAGAAAGACACGTGCAATATCTATCCAGCCTTGTGTAACAGTTCCACGTGTCACATCACCTTTTGGAAATACCTAAGACACACACAAAAAGAGATGGCATGCACAGTTTGAGTCACAGGCAAAGTGAGATCTTGGACAAAAAGCTACTCTAAAAATAAAAATGAGGTATAGGATCTCAGTACCTGCTCAACCCCAGAGGGAGAAAAAGAGGAAAAAAGAGGTATAGAAGGCCTCTGCTAACTGGTCACCCATAAGTCAGAATTGGCAAAGCAGTAGAGACTGAACAAGTAAAGTGACATGTGCCCCAAACCCAGGGTGACAGTGGGAGTCCTGAGCTTCATGAACTGCTCTGGGGAAAAAATCTCTACAAAGATGTGGGTGCTTAACACATTTACCTCTGTAACTCTAAAATGTTTCTAAAACTTTGCTCTCCATAGACGGAAACCATATCGTGCAGTTTATGAGGGACAGGGCTGCCTAATGCTGCTGCACCTGTGCCCTCACCTGGCTCCTGCAGGACACTTGGATATGCCAGGCTGAGCTTGGATCACTCCTCACCCTCCTGACCTTAAATCTCAGAGCAATTCCAACTCCCACATCAGGTAGCTATGACACACCACCTGAATTTAGCTCTCTGTTCCCACTCTGAGCACACCTCCACGTGTGCTGCTCTCGGCTCACATCCGCAGCGCGCGCTGTCACCTGCCCCTGACAGAGAGTGCGGGAAGAAACATTCTCTGTTCTACTCTTTGCATCTTAATCTCACAGTTTATACTTTTTTACATTTGTTGTACTCTGGGCGTAAAGATCAAGCCCAGAATCCTTGATTTTTTTACAAGAGAGTGCCTTTTGTGTTTTCCCTATAATTTCAGGCTAATAGCTATTCTGCAAAATTTACTGTTTTAGTCTCCCTGTGCTATCTTAGGATTTGCATACATAAGTCTTATCTCTTTTAATGGTGGTGGGAAGGATGTGCACAAATCCCCACATAGAGAGATGAAATAATGTGACTCATAAGGCTTATTTATTTCACACTGGAAAACATTTTATAGCTATTGTAATAATCTCTACAGCTCTGATTGGGTATGTGAAAGAAACAGGGACTCCATATATTGCTGTGTAACTTCATTTAATGATTACTGTAAAATAAAAAAAACCTTTGCCATCAAAAAAAAAAAGATTTCAAGCCCTATACCTTATAATATATACATTACATTTTTTGACTGCTAATTAGTAATCAATTTTTTCTATAGATATATAACATTATTTTCTTTATATTATCTTTCATACAGTCTAGATACTGTGCATGCCATTTTAAGTTAATAAAATTAGACTCCTGCAATTATTCTTCACAGAATCCAGTGATAGTATTAATAATTCCTTCAAATTGTTCTTCCAGACAATGTAATTTCTTCCAGTAAAATGTACAACATGTTCTCATTGAATATTTCATTAACTACTTCCCTTAGTGCTCTTTGGATTATCTTTACTATGGCATCTGTGTATTTGTGAAATATTTAGAGCATTGCTTTAAATTTCTCATATTGGGTGTTGACATATGGATTTTTCACCTTTTACTGGGTTGCAAAGTCTGATGTATGCATTGAATCACAGGTATGTAGTACTCATTTGAATTTCTACTGTGATCTTTTTACATTTCTTTTCTAGGTGAGCAGATGAAAAATGTGGGTCAAGGGTAACTCTTAGCCAAATGGCAGTGAACAGTGAAAGCTGAACCTATCTGATCTGGTAGATGTCTGTAATCACATGAGCTGAAATTGCTGTGGATCAGATGTCATTCTATTTGAATATTTGGAGAATCAGCAAAGTGAACTTGCTGCTAGCTGATAAAGATTTGTTAACTACAGTGGTTAATTTTTAACTGAGGGAGGGGGTCTAAAGGTATAGCAAGTTATTAAAAACATGGGTTTTTTAAAAGTAAAATGCTTTTCTGGTTTTCATTATCTGTTGACAGCAAATCAATACCCTAGGGTATGTTCATATATTCATGGATTCAACAAATACTCATTCTTGAATTTTAGTCCGCAGATAAAATTCAAGTTAGATAAAATTCTTGAATTTTATCTAACTTGACTAGGAAGCAATGGTTAATAGGGCTTAGAAAAACAGTGCAGACTGAAAACATTTTCTTTTCTGAAAAACAAAGGGGTTTTACCCCTTGCCCTTAATGAAGATAGTTGTTCAAATATTTAAGTTTCTGGATGGACTCTGAGGGCTTAACCAGTAGATGCCTCAATCCCAAGTGTGCCTCCATCCATGTTACACCATCCCAAAGAAAGATTTTTGCAGGCATTCAGAAACAGAGGAAATTTTTAAGTTAGACTCTAGCAGAGATGTGAGCTCCAAAGTGGGAAAAGGAACAGAGGATCTTTCAGTGAAATTACATTGCCTGGAAGAACAATTTGAAAGAATTATTAATACTATCACTGGATTCTGTGAAGAATAATTGCAGAAGTCTAATTTTATTAACTTAAAATGGCATGCACAGTATCTAGACTGTATGATAGATAATATAAATAAAATAATGTTATATATCTGTAGAAAAAATGGATTACTAATTAGCAGTCAAAATATATAATGAATATATTATAATGTGTAGTGCAAAGCAAAAGAGGCAAAG
The DNA here is from genome assembly GCF_027887145.1 of Ammospiza caudacuta. Lineage (NCBI taxonomy): Eukaryota > Metazoa > Chordata > Aves > Passeriformes > Passerellidae > Ammospiza > Ammospiza caudacuta. Next base: position 59,588,127 of record NC_080597.1, read on the forward strand.
AAGCAATCAGAAAAAGCACAGGGGATCTCTGTGAGGGAGGAGCATCTGAACTCACTGCTAATGGACACAAAGGCATCTCTCTGAGCTCCACCTTGCCTGGTGCTGGAGGGCACTGGCCACACTGCAGGGTCCCCCAGGCACTGCAGCCCTGTTAGGGTGTCCCACTTAATCTCTTCCACTCTTGCTCAGCCCTGTGACAGCTCATCAGCACAGTGAGATGTCTGCCCAGGCCTCCCTGCAGTTTTGTAATTGGGGCTTATAGCAGGGAAATGGATCCTCACAGTCTGGGATCCTGCAAGCTGTGGGGGATGCTGAGGGACACCCATGCTCTCACCCCAGCATGTAGGCACAGGGTGCCAGGCACCCCTAGATATTTGGCTCAGTTTCAAAGTCCCAGCAATACTGGAAGGTTTTCCATGATAGGCAGGACTTAGGGAATTTACCAAAATTTTCACAGAATAGGGGTGCTGGTCCCAGCAAGCAGCACATTTTTGAGCAAGTTCAAGTGTTGTGTGGTACATGTGAAGGGAAACTGTGGAAAGCAGACAGGAAGGACCTCAGATCAAGGTAGAGAAGAGCCAGCAGTTGTCCTGTGGATTGTCATCTGGGATGTAAGCAGAGTGAAGGCAGTGCTGTAGTAAGGCAAGATTTGATAAGACGGGATTTATTCTGTATTATCTGATTTGCATAGGTGGTGGAATCCTGCTAGTCTTTTTGGCTTCAATATTTAGATCAGGGATAATGTATTATATGGAATGACAAGCTGTGGGTTGAAAACACAGAATTTGTAACAACCATTTTCCAGAATGCTCCTTTGATGCAAATGCTTATTTTGATACACCTACACAAAAAGAGTCATCTCCATAGAAACCTCATGAACTTTATGTCTTAAATAACTACTTTAAAGGACTTATCTTGAGAGTTATTGAGGACACTCAGCTCTCACTGTCTCCTAAAATAGCAATAACTCTGGAAACTGCAGTGCTATTTTCCACTGTGTATTAACAAAAGTGTAGACATTCAACTCAGATTAATGTAGAGTTCAATATTTTAATAAACTGAAAAATAAATCTCTTTACATGGTCAAATCTTCTTTAATCTATTTTGTATATTTTTTCATCTGAGCACATTCAAATAAAGCACATGCAAACATAAGTGATTTTCCACTGTATTAATCATTAGATATTGGTCTCAGATAGTTAATATTTTCTCTGTAGTCAGGGAGAGAATAGGGTACCTGCAGACAAATATTGTGCCCAGTTCAGATTCCCTCTTCTCAGAGATTTGGTTCAGCATCCTCATCCAGGATATACTGACATGAGAAGGAACTGTCACGACTAAACTTTTATTTCTCCAAAAGCCACTTTGTGCTTTGGCCAGTAGATTTATGACATCTTATATTACTCATACTATGATACTAAATACTATTAGCTCAAAACATCTTGATTAAATGCCGTGCCTTTGACAGTAAGCGAAAATAAACCCCATCCTTCTGATTGCCATTTGTAACTCTGTTAACAGGTATCCTCAGTTAATACTGATATCGAGTGATTATCCTCAAGCTCCTCAACTACTTTGAGAGTTTAATCTTTCAAAGTGGAGATTTTCCTTAGTCTGGAAGCAGAGTGAATCATGCTAAAGTCAAATCTTACACTGCAAAGTGCCTGAACAGAGGGAAGCCTGAACAGAGAGGGTAGCATTAACAACAAGAGGTGCAGAGGGAAAATAACCTGGAAAAATAACCTGTATTTACTGCAATGGCTTCTCCCTGGTTCCTGGAGGCCTAGAGAGGTTCTAGAACACTGTGCCTTAAATGACCTGTACAGTAACTCTCAAAGGAGATTGAGTGATCAGATCAGATCACAATGCTTTGGATCATAATGCTTTGACCCTGCATTCTGTATCTCTGTGAGGTGATGCTCTGTGCCATGTAGATTTACTGGCAAAGGTCAGCTTTTGTTTTAGTATTAGGTCTGTGCTCTATACCCCCAGCAATGTGTACACATACCTGAATGTTTGCAAAAAGTTCATGGCCCAAATGGATCACTGATCAGTGATCAGTGGATCCCTGAATACATTTTTTGGGAAAGACCTCTGGAGGCCATCTACTCCCAGTTCTGCTAAAAGCAAAGTTAATTTCAAAGCTTTAAGCAGGTTTCTCAGAGTTATGTCCAACTATGTTCTTTTTAAAAGAGTTCCCAAGGATGATGCAGCCTCTTCAAACAAGATGCTCTGGTGCATGATGACTGTTATTGTGAAGTTCCCATTTCAAAGCAAATAAAAGTATAAAAATGAAGAAGAACAAGCTTTTTTGCTGGCCACCTCCATGAAACAAAAGCAAAACAAACCTTTTGTTTCAAGCCAGTTTTTTTTCTGTTCCTGAAAAACTACACAGCATAAACCTGAAGCAGCTAAAAGGAATGTAATACTCTTTATCAAGGGAAAATGAACAAGGTTTGTAAATAGGTACAGAATTGAAGACTGTCTCAGATTTACTTATTAGCAAGGATTTCCCTCAAACTCCATCCTGGAGTCGTTACTCAGGAATACTTCCCCCAGTGACAGTGTCACTATTCAACAAGTATCAACCTCCCTGGAAGAAAATTGGAGCAGTTGTGCCCTGAAACCATGAATTCAGAAAGAGAGTAATGAAATGGATGTCTACTTGGGATTAGAGGGCACTGGAGAAGCAAGTGTTGGTGATAAGTATGCAGAAGCTTATCACTGCAATATCCAAGCAATTTTGGAACATATGATCATTTAATGCAGCCTTTATTTTAAATGATGTAATAAAATGTACATTAAATTAGAAAGAGATTTTTTTAAATTAACTTGTGATTTGATTGCCTGGGACTTTTTCAAGGATCCCATTGACAGGCTCATTTCAAGAAAGTATTGAGCATTGGGAATTTGGAATTGCCCATCCCTTTCTATTTGTTGAGAGCTATGCATCCAAAACCACAATTCACTTTATTTACAAAGAGAATTCAGTTTGTATGCATAAGAATACCCACCAGTTTGGCAAAAAATAGTACTGGGCAGTAATGCTCTTTATGAGGAGCTTCAGGCATCTTCTTTCAGAGGCAGCCACTTCACTCTTTTAATACAGAGGATAGCAGCCTTCCACAATCCCCCACAAATCCAGTCATAGGTAATTTAATGTGTAACAAGAGACTATGATGTAAAGGGGAAAGGCTGGCTCTGCTTCAGAAGTTTGATGATGCATTTTCTGCAGTCTACTGTTGCAGAAGCGCATTACGCATTAAATGTTACCTTTCAATTCCACTAAAAATGAATGTAACTTTTAATTATCAAACCAAAAAGGGAGTGTTTTCCTTGATTTCCTTTCCCTACCCACATCAGTGTTTTATATAACATTCTACCTGCTGGCTATCTCTTCTTTTGCTAGAAGATAAACTGTGAAGCGTCTTTCTCATATATTTGTTTTCAGCCCAATACAGCAGGAGCCAGGGGCCTCTGGTTGCTGCACAAAATGATCCTGATAAACATTTGTTTGGATACCAGGAAATGTGACAGCAGTAAACACATTTTTAAATATTTTGCCCTGCAGTTAGAATATATGTTTGTTCATCACAGCAGAGCATGTTAGCTGAGGTTCAGTGACTCACTAAACTGTGGTCATGTGGGCTTTTTGTGAGCTTGGAGTGCAGACAGAGGCTGCTCGTGTCTGCCTGCAGTGCATGCATGGATGTACCCCGAGTCCCTTGTGGATCTCAGTCTAAATTCTAGAGCTGCACAGATAATGAATCTTTGTCAGCATGGTTGCTGAGTCAAAAACTCTGTCTGTGTGTATGTTGTGGAGGGGGGAAGCCAGCAATGTGCAAGCCACGTTGTTTTGTTCTGCTTTAGTGCAAAATGCTTCATTTGAAGGGAGCCCTCGAGGTGAAATGGCTTTCTTTCTGAGAGTTTTGAGGAGCTCTCCTACTTTTGCAGGGCTGCAAGCTTTGACCAAATAGTACCAGCAAAAGTGTCCATAAGTGCAAACAAGACCAGCTGCTATCATCAGGAGAAGCATCTGGATGGCTGAGCCTCACTCCAGGCTAGAGAAGGTGTGAAGTGCAGCTGTTACCTCAGGGGAAGCTCCTCTGATCCACCAGCTGCATCCCACCAGCACTGCACATTGCTGCAGTGTCAGTGCAACACTTTGGGATATCCCTCCTGTTCTCAGTGTAGAGGAGACCAAGAGTAGATGTACCTCCAGACCTTCAGAGTTTTCCACCATGTGATCCAAAGAGTGATCCAAATTTCAAAGTAGGAGAGCCACTGCACAGCCCATCTTTTCCTCATACACTACTAAGTATCTCTAAATGCATCTACTTCTAAGTAAGCATAACTCCAGATTGCCAAATTTCTCAAAGCCACTCAAAGAGAATTTGTTCTGTCTTATGTTTTCAGGACAGATTTAATGTTAAAACTACTAATCAGGGCCCATTCCTTCTTCATCAGCTGTTTTTCTGATACGGCTGTCACAAGAGATGGGCACAAAAGCCACAGCTTGTTTCCAGCCTCATGGAAAGGAGGTCTGGCAAATTAAGCCTAATGTGCATACTGCATTCCTAGTACACTGTTCAGACACATCTGCCATGCCCTAGAGACAGCCCATTACCTGTGCTGGGAGCTTCATTTCAGTGTACTCATGATACAAATTTGTTTTGAACTCATACAATAAATCTCAGTCTTGAAGACTGTTGTTGTATGAGCCAAAAACTGTATGCAGCTTGTTGAAATCAGTTTGTGGTTCAGGACAGCTACTTGATACTCTCCTTGGCATCACTGACCTCTTTCCCTTTTTTATTGCTGACATCACATATAAAAGTAGTAAAAACCAGTTTCTGACATTTCCAAACTACTGTTCTTAACAGATTGCATCACACTTCCTACAGACAGAGTCAATTGTTTGGCCAGCCCGAGGCAGTCTCAGCCCAAGGCTCTGAGGGTGCTGGAAAGCCAATGAACTCAGCACCCAGCATGATTTGGCCTTGCTACAACAAGGTGACCTGGTGAACGAGCAACCTGGCTGCCAGCAGAGCCCTTTGGGAACAGGTGGCAGCGGGATCATGTAATTTCCTTTCCACGAGCAGCCTGGCAGGTGCCCTCTGAGCCAGACCCAGAACTTTGGTCTCTGGCCAGCAAAGGTCTGTGAGTCCCTACTATAAAGATCAAATGCAGTCACCACAGCAAAATTAAAAAAAAAAAAAGCCAAACAAGCACCTCTGCCCTTTTCTCCCCCACAAATATACTAAATACATGTCTCAAAGTGAATGGGCAGCTGTGTGTTAAAGATCAAATACCAGATGTTGCAACTCAGTTTTCTTGCAATGCTGCAATAACAAATAGCAGCGAGCAAACGCTCAGTAGGGAGAGAGGAAACAAGAAACTGCCATATGAAATAGCTTGTTCCTTCAAAACTGAATGGAACAAAAAGTGTTGTTTGCAAAACATATCAGAAATGGCAACAAACTGGGAAGATTTCTTTACAACCCTACATATAACTTGAATATTTTTTGAATAGCATAGTTAGACCTCTTATGACAGCATTTAAATAAAACAGGAATTCTACCTCTGCGTGATCAAATAGACACAATTCCATGACGTAGTTTTTTGAGTTAATAAGTTTTCCCAAAAATTTATACACTCAGCTTTCATGGGCTTATCTTCAATAGTTTTTCCCAAAATTACTAGGAAAAGTTTTCAGACTAATTTTTTTTCAGCTAATATTTTTCAGCAATTTCAAATCCAAGAAAATAGAGAAAATGCAAAAATATCTGCTTATCTTTAAAAATTGTTTAAACCTCCTTACTTATGAAAGGTCATACCACTGAGCAGAGTCCTAAGTATAGTGTGATCATATTTGCAAGAACATACTTTTTCCTATCCAATAAACTGACAAACCTAATCTAATCTGTATTGTGTAATTATAAAATCTCCATTCAACAGAGCCTTGAAAGCTAAGAGCAGAATTCCCTGAAGATTTGGATTACAAAGACCACTCTCTGTTCCCTCAAATGCCCCATGTTTCTATTTGTCAGCAAATGAGTGGGGCAAAGACCTTATGAAATTATGGTGATTGCTTAATGAAATACAGAGCACCATTCACACTTGCCAAGGGATTGCATGAGTGAGCTACATTCTGGCATGTAGTTGTATCCTAATGTCTACTCTCTGAATAAGACATTTTTAATAATTTTGTTATTGTTAAGATGGTGTAGGTAAAGTGTTTGTGCTGAGCCTATGTAAAAATCTATCAGAAGTTGAGAGGGTAATATTTGCATTGCACTATGCTGTAACAGGAGAAGACATTTCAGGTAGTGCCACACAAGCTGGGTCTCAAATTGGAAGCCGTGTAGCTGTAGCAGCACAAAAGCTCTGCTGGCCATAAAATTATGCTGATGCAGTTTTTCTGAGATTCACTTGTGTCAAACCTGTACATGGTGCTAAACAGACATATTTAGACTCTATCAAAAACAGCATCTAAACTGAAGTATGACACTTGCATTAGCAGACAAAGATAAACATCAGTGCAAGGTACATCTATACCTTGGCCTATCAAATGTAGGAAAACCTTCCTATGTATTCAGGAAAGATCATAATTTCCTAGGTTTGAAATTGGCTTTTGGGAGAAATAGGACTGAAACTTTCGAGAATATATAAAATAATAGTCTAGAACTTAATATTTTTCAGAATGCTGAGTGCCTCCAAACACCAGTAAAAGTCCAGATAGCAGATATAAATCTGAAAATAATGCAAAAATTCAAAGACTTCCCAAAAGGTGCCTAAGAAAGCTGAATAACTTTTCTTTAATGAGTTACATCGTACTCTGGTGTTAGAACAAGTGCGGTCCAAGCCACATGACTACTGTCCTCCCAGCAGATGAATGGCTGAATGAATGAATGTATGAATGAATGAGTGAGTGAATGAGTAAATCATTACAAGGTCTATTACAAGCAGAGTTAGTGTTATAACGAAGCCTGGAAAAAGTCTTAGATTTCTTACGTACCTGGTTATGTTTAAAGTGAAAAAGCAGCAGTACAAAGTCTTTTACAAAAAGGTTTTCTTGTGAAAACCTTCTTCAAGAATGCTTACTTTTATACATAAGATTACTCAGCAAAGACAGATCACTTTGTGTTTTTATCAGCAGTGAAATATAGTCTGTAAATAAATGGAAGGAAAACAAAATCTTCACCCTTAAAATAAATTTGAAATTATTTCATCAAAATTAAAGTTTTGACAGCTAAGATATTTGAGTATGTCAGCTCTGTAATTAAAAGTGTCTGTTAAAGTGAAGCAGGTAATTCAGACTTTATTTCTTGCTTTGCCATACCAGAATTGTGTAACTCAACTTTTCTGTATGGGTTTCTGCAGCTTTGTTCTATCTGTGCCCTTGCCACGGGTCATACATTGCTCAAGTCTCTAATAGCAATTATGGTCTTTGAAGCATTACCTCACTCTTGAAATTAACTGAAAATGGTCAATGCATTCATTAGTGTTGCAGTCCCATAAATGGAATTTCTTAAGCTAAATACTCACTCCCAGAACAAGCATTGAGGCTGAAAGAGACTAAAGATATGTACAGATTCAGACACTTCTGATATTTACAAAGCCCCAATCCTCAATCTCTGCTTTTGACACTCAGAAGGTAGAGGTCTTTGTGTTCCAGCATGGAGAAAGTCTACATATCCCAAGAAAAACTCCCACTGACTTCAGGAACAGTCCATACCACAGTGCTTATTCAGTTACCTGAATTTTAGAATAAGAAACCACAACACACAAGAAGAAGGTATTTTTAATGTTGTTTGTTTGTTTGTTTTTCCCAGTAGCTCTAAAATTTCCAGAAGGCAGAGTGAGTGTTATGTTGTTGGAATCCAATGATGGGAGCAGTTTCCAGATCTAGGATCAATCTCTGAACAATGGCTGAAACATTTCATTTATGTGGAGGCACTTGTGCAGAGAAATATGGACACATATTCTTATACAACATTCTTCAGAATCACATAGATTGTGAGAGCTGAATCATTACAAAGGTCATATTATTTTTGTTACTGAATATCTCAAACAAAAGACAGAAATTTGCAATAAATTTGCCAGTTGCATTGCCTGAATTAAATAAAAGCTATAGCATTCCCTATAAGCATCATAATTTTAAGTAACCTCAGAGAAAGCATTACTCCTGGAGAGCAGTTAGCTGCCTTGAATAGCAGAAATTGTGACAAGTAGCAACAATTCTCCATCCTAGTTGTGGAAATGCTCAGTTCACTATGCAACTATGGCTACTTGAATGAAATGCTGCAGTGATTAGTAACTGTATGCTTCTGGAACATAATCAAGATAATTTTGAAAATAGACTTCCTAAATTCCTCAATTTTACAATATAGGTTTTTTTCCTATGAGTGTTATCATTGCAGTTCTCATCTGCTTTGCATTCATGAAATGAAAAAAAACCCACGAAATAATCACTTTTCTTTTTTTTTCCTTTTTTTTTTTTTTTTTTTCTGGAAACAAGGAAATCTTACAGTTCTAGAAAAGGTCAAGGGCCTCTTAAGTCTTCAACACCTAACACATCAAGTGACACTCCCCTGATTAAATCAAGTCACAGGATGTGTGCCCTACGGGTATTGGTTAAACTGTTCTGGAGCTAAGTGGATTAGACTGGCATCCTGCATTTTACTTGAAAGTGCACTATGCCAGAAAGGTCAACAATATTTCAAGGAAGTTGTTAATTGAAATCGACCAAAGGAGACAACTCTCTTCCTGGAGGAAAGCTTTGTCCAGCCTAGCTTTGCCTTCAGGATAATAGACATCAGAACTGGCATTTAGGCATTTTGATCAGAATTTAGCTGTTGATCAGTTTGCACAGCAAAAGCAATGATTCATGCAGTTCAACAATTCTCCCCAGATCTTCAGAAAACTGCAGCATTTTTTCTGTATTTCTTCATTACTCTTATATAGGAAAAAGAGTATATTTCATCCTGAATCAGGATGATCTCTGGTTGCAAGATTTTACTTGTTGTAAGTTTGTAAAATTGCAGATATGACAACTTCTATCATGAGTGTCCAGCACATCTTATGGGATGTTCATATCTTGTAAAATGGAGAAATAACTTAGTTTGACTGCAGTTGTGGTTATTCCACATTTTTGGGAAGGGGGAAAAACCTTTCATGGGTGGGTGGGTATAATGGTGGATATAACGGAGAAAAATAAATAAAACTTCGTGTACACACTTTTTTCATCTATAAGAAAAAAAAAGGGTTTACACACTTTTTTCATCTATAAGAAAAAAAAAGGGTTTTGTCAATGTCCAGATCTCAGCTGTGATTCCCTGTTCTCTAAGACTTCACTTTGTAAATATTACTGCTTCAGAGGGAAACTGTAATTTAAATCAGATTCAATGAAATCTTGGAATTGTTCTCATTTCTTCATCAAGAATGCTGCACTTAGCCAGATAATAACAGAAATAGATGAGAGTGCATTTCTATTAAAACAAAATATTCTTTTTCCAACTTTTATTTTAAGTAGAAGAATCTAAGCCCTTATTATTTCCATGGAATCTGAATGCACCTCACAGAGTTCATCTCTCTTTTATTCCATGAGCTGAAAGTGAATGATGAGAGAGAAAAGTTGCAGCACAATATTAGAGACTGCTGCCAGACTTCCAAAAATCACCTGTCCCCTAAAGGAGAGTACTTCACTCTCAGTCACAAGATCATCCCAGTACAGGAGTTACCTAAATGAAGTAGCAGTGCATGTAAGGGTCATTATAAGCAATCACTTACTTAAGTAAGTTATTAATATTACTTAAGTAAGTTATTCTCCACCTGAATATGAGGAAGAATTTCCTTCCTGTTCGAGTGACTGCACACTGGAACAGGTTGCCCAGAGAGGTTGTGGAGTCTCCCTCACTGGAGATATTCAAGAACAGTCTGGACACAATCCTGTGCCCTGTGCTTTGAGTTGACCCTGCTTGAGTAGGGAGGTTGGACAAGATGACTCATTAAGGTGGTCCCTTCCAACCCTACCCATCCTGTGACTCTGATTCTGTGATTCTGTGATTCTGTGGAGTGTACTGTCAGACATGTCTGTCAGCCTCTGCCATTCACTGTAACTACTTGCCAAATGATTTTAGGTTTCTATAAATTCAGTCCCATATGAGTGAAAAGAGCCAATGTCAATTGCTTATATCATCACTTAGTGGTGTCATGGCTCTGTTCTCTCCCATGCCTCAGCAGGAGCAGGCAGCCCATCTTGCAGGTAATCTGCCTGCTTGCCACCTGACATGCAGTGTTCCTGCACTTAATGCTTTTGTAGGGCTCAAAGATCTGTCTTTACCTTCATATTACCACGACCTTTGCCTATGACTATTTATTTTCTACAAGTATTTGTCAGAAAGGGGAAGGCGTCAGTACACCTGTGCTTTAGTTCCACTTCCCTAAATACTCCAGCTTAAATTATGCTTGTTTATATGTTCCATACCTCCAGTGTGGCTTCCTTCAGAAGGACAACTTAATGACAAGAATGCTGCAACTTACTTTTAAATACTAACAATCTTCTTATATCCAAAGTCTGACTAATGTGTGGGAGCTATTAAATAATTATACTAAATGTTAGACTTGAGTGCCCTTTCTAGCATATACGTGGGTGAGGATTCTTCACCATTGACATTTGTTGGGACAGCAGATTTTGCCTCTGAAAAGAAATGAAAAAAAAAAAGCCACTGTTTCTAGAGAAATGGTTTCAATGGTTTTCAAACTTTGTTTTCAGGAAGCACCCAGAATAGTTTGGACAATATGAGTCAGAAAGACAGAAGCAGTTTAAGACATCTCTATTGCCAATTCAGCTGGGAGCATCCAAACACCAAAGCTGTTCCCAGATTACCGTATTACTGTTTTTGCAGTTTCTGTGTGTCTGGAGACATGATCAGTGACTTCTCTCTGATAAACACTTCAGCACTTTTCCCTAGAAAGCTGTGTTAAGTCTGCAGTGATCTGTGCAACACATAAAATTAGAGAGCAGTAGATTAGCAGTCGTGCACAAAACACAGGCAGAGCAACTCATGCACATGGAACCAGGCTTAAAGTCAGCTGTGGTCTAATGCATGCACAGAGCCTATCAGCAGGGCTCCTAAGGACCTCTCTTTCCATAACTGTGGCAGCATTGCGACTCTATTTTAAGCTATGGCATTTATTAAGATAGTTATGGACGTTAGTATAATGCATTTGCAAACATATGTACACACATAATGTATTTAAGTGTGCAAATTGGCTGGCCATTGTGGGCCCTGCCCTGAGAGGTGAAGAGGACAGGGCCCACAATGACAATGCCCCTGCACAGCTGAGAGAAGGGAAGAGTTACCGTCCCTTCAGTGGCAAAGGGTAACCAGATTTCAGGTCTATCTCAGGGTGCTTTCCACTCAACAGGGACACCCTGTAAGCCTGTGGGCATGAAACAGACCCAGCTGCGCTGGCACTCCCCACTTGTGCCTATCTCCACGTGATGCCCTCTGAGCCACCACACACAAGCTCTCCTGGTCTGAACTGCTTTCAGGCATTCTGCCACTTGCTTCTGCAGGCCTGACCCCAGTGATCCCTGCTCCAAATCACATGTTGGTCACTGCAATCATCTGAGTAAAAAAAAAAAAAAAGCCAGAGTACAAACTGGAATGAATTCAAACCTCATGTGACTATGTCCTGTTCACTGTATGCTTCATTGACTTTAGCACAGACACACTGTACTAGCCACAGATATTTTGTAAATACCATCAGCAGCATAATTTAAGTCTGTTCAGATGAGGGTGGAAGAATTTTTCTTACATGGATGGTACTTTTAATGGTCTGGGTTTTGGAAGATAAAAAGCTTAACACATACTTTCCTGAGAACACAGTGAAACCCTTTAAAAACAACACATGCAAGAACTGAAGGCTGCATACTGACAAAAAATCAGAACTGTATGTTTTATTACTGTAAACATCATTTTAACATGCAAATACTTATAAATTAATAGATAGAAGTAAGTACTCCCACTTTCTTATAGAAAGGATACTTTAAATCATTGAGAAATACACCAGTTCTTGGTTTGTGTTCCTCATGATGGCTTTTTTCCTATAATCCATCTAAATAAAAATAAGCCTTTCATTCCCTTACCTACATTGGAAAACACAAAGAGTTAGGAAGCAAAAAGAGTTTTATTGCATGACAAACAAACAAAGAACAGTAAAATATGGTCACTCCTGGCAATGTAAACAATATCACCAATGTACTGGTACATTGATCCAAAGTCCTTTCTGGTTTGCACTGCTGTTAATGTAGTTATTCCGGGTTTACACTAGTGTACCAAGGAGCAGAATTTGTTCCATTCAAAGATCAGTTTTATCTTTGGATCAGTTGCTGTCCTTTCTGAATATCAGGCACTGTTTTCCAGAGGCTGGCATTTGAATGTTTAACAATTTCTGTGTCGCATGAGAGAGAAATGAGTAAATACGTTAACTCACTGCTCAGTCAGCTCATCAGTCACTCTGATTAAGCACATTGACTCTTCCAGCACTAAGAATATAAGAAGGAGGATGGGGCTCATCCAGTCATCATCAGCCATCAGAAAATCAGGCATCTGCTCTGATAAGTGACTGCAATGCAACCAGAAGTGAGGGACAGGGACCTTGAGCAGGGGAGGTTGTTATACCTCTCCTAAAATCTTAGGAAGGAGTGAGTTTACCTTTGGATTTATACATATATTTTTTTTAAACAAAATTTCTTCACTGAGAATAATCTGAATTTGTGACAAGGTCTCCCTTTTAAATGGCTACACTTAGAAGATCCAGGTCCCACCTGAAAATGCTATTGCCTGAGTTCTTAAGGATATGAAATCCTTAAAGACTAGGTTTCAAATTCTGGGCCACTGGATGCAAATGGACTGAATCACTAAAATTAACTAAAAAGGGGGAAATGGGAATGGAAAATTACCAGGACACAAGCAATACCTTGGGGTTTAAGAGAGTTGCTTGCAAATATAGCACTTCAGTGAGCTGATTGCCAAATCTGTGGTCAGGAAGACATTCTTCCCCACCTCCCCAAGCATGTTGTTTGAGATCTGAATATTTTTGCTGTTGCTCCATGAAGAGGGCATGTCCCCATGACCAGTATCGGGTGACTCCAGCAAGAGTGCAGACTTCTGGGCAGTTCTTCTACACCATCTCTAAATGTTTATGATTAGAGCTTAGCTTGAAGGTGATGAAACAAATAGAAAATTGAAAAAAAAAAGGCTACTTTTTACAAAAGTTTTACAAGCTATCCTTAAACCAGCACCTTGCTTCCACAAAGTGCAGAAGTAAAGGCATGAGGAAGTTTCTTTGGTTCATAAATTTAATTGAGCCATAGTTGTGCCAATTTTTCTGACTAATTGGGAATGATGAGATGTTGGCAAGCCCTTTAAACACTGCCCTCCCACACATGTAACTCTTCACAGACCAAAGGCAGGCACCCAATAATACATACAGATATTGACACACTACAGTTTTTATTTAGGCATATGAAAAAAGACAACTGCAAGGGTTTTTTTAAGTTGCCCACAAGAATTATCCACAACAAGAGTGTAATGAGGAAAAAAAAAGATAGAGGGAGAGAGAAATATAGTCAGAAATTACTTTCTTCATTTGCCATTTCAGAAATAAATCAAAAAGGCAGAAACATTTTTCAGAATTTCTCTTCTGGTTAGGTTGCACCTGGCTCACAGGCTACTGTTAACCATTCTATTGATAGAACTATCAATTAACAGCCTTTTCTGACATTCTATCACCATAGATATTGAAAATCTCTTAAAGCAAAAAATTAACATCATGTTTCCATCACACATTTTCTAGTTTTGAGTTAAGACTAATCCACGTGTCTTCATAACTGACAGAAAAATCCAAAATAGCTTGTTATTTATCAGATTTTTCTGGAGGCAGGTAAAAACAACTGCCTTGTTTTCAGAATAGGAAAGATAGAAACAAAGTAGTACCATAACCATCAGACTGTTTACTAAAGGGTCTCCTTTGTCAGGATTTTATTTGTCTCTCCATCACAGGTCTAAAGTTGCTATGGTTTGTAGCTGGGACAATAGAATTGCTCTTAGGCATTTTCTTGTAAGATTTTTATTACCGTTTCTATCCCCAGAAGTTAAGAGCTGGTTTGGAACCCTGTGGTCAGGCCCAGTTCCCAGTTAATGCAAGGCACCTTACATTCATGAAAATGAATGAAGTTAACTCTCTGAACACAAATAAACATTTGACCCCTGAAGAGCACAGCTGAAGAGCCCAACTAAATCACTTGTAAATGAGCTAAAACAGATGTTCAGTACAGATCTGCAAAGAGCTGTCAAGAGCTGCCCAGACCCGCCCTTAAAGTGGCAGATGGCCTGATTGGGATGGGATGGGATGGGATAGGATAGGATAGGATAGGGTAGGATAGGATAGGATAGGATAGGATAGGATAGGATAGGATAGGATAGGATAGGATAGGATAGGATAGGATAGGATAGGATAGGATAGGATAGGATAGGATAGGATAGGAATAGGAAGTGCTGAATTACAGCATCTCCTTTGAAGAGGTGTTTTGAGCTCACTGACTGACTCTTAACTGGGAAGACATTTACCACATACCTTCACATAATGTGCCTGATAGATACTTCCCATTGTCTCCTTAAAAATTCTAGTGTTCAATTTCAATAGGAAGGTATCTAAAACTCTTTTTGTGTTCTTTGATACTTTTAAATATTTTATTTTCTTTCCTTTATATTACTTCTCTCTTAATAGATATTATGTGATTAACTTCTGCTTTGCAAGACTTTAGCAAGGATTTCTGGATAAATTATGGAGTGTAGGTACAATAGTTTGAAATTGACTCTTCCATAGAATAAGATTAGAGGAGGGATATGGGATTTGAGACACACTGTTAATTCACAGCTGAATTCCCCATTAATAAAATATTAATTCAAATTATTTCACTATGTAGAAACTAGAATTCTTCTCAAAATAATGATGTAAACCTGATGTACCCATCCATTGATGAAGGTAAACAGGTAATATTAAATGAAAACCAAAACACTCGGAAACCTCATAAAGTGTTGACTACTGCACAAGTGAGACACTAATATTTTACTACTACAGTTTTTTTGTACTGCCTCATCATTTTCCTTTGCAACTCTCACCCTTCATTTGCTGTGTTAAGGCTGTGAATTGTCTAGCATGGGAGCTGGGTCTTTGTTCTTTGCAGGGAGATCATATCAATAAATTGTAGGGTTGAATTTCACACTGCTCCCACTGCTGTCAATGGGCATTTTACGTGGAACTCTTTGTGAGAAGAGTATGAGTCATATAGCACATTTCTGAAAACTCCCAGCACTCCATATGCAAGGAGTAATAAGTCCAGTTTAGACTGTTCCTTTTCCCTGGCCTGCTCACTTTAATTGCTTTCAGCAGAGGAAAAAAGAAAATTTCACAACCAAGTTTGCAGTTGACATTAGGTTTCTCATTTTTAGGTAACAATGCTTTTGCAAACTATTCCTGTTACTCAAGTTCATTAAGCTGAGTCTACAGTATTATTCATTCTTGTGCTCTGCTGAGAAGACTGTGAGGTCTGGTGATTTCGGCAACTCTTAGAAGCAAAAGGTTAAAGTTCCAGTACAGGAGAGGAGTTGATTCAATGAAAAACCATGACTAAACCATCTTATCCTCTTGTGTCACAGCCAGCTCCACTGAGTCTGGGGAGAAATGTTATGAAGCATGACTTTGGATTAAACTACATGATTCAAACACAGTGGTTGATATTTCCAAAGCTAATGAGGGAAATCCCCTCAATAACTTTGGAAACCTCAAACACTTTTAACAGATCTATTTACATTTTATATGTAGAAAGCATAGAGTACTCTGCAGATTGTTCATTGCATGCGGTGTTCATTACAAGTGCAGGAATTTGGTGTTCACTACAAAATACTTGTTTCATATACTGCCTTGTCCTTTCATAGTGCCCTTGCAAAAATGTCATTGTCAATGTGTTTTAATCATTATTAGAAACCAGCATGTGAAAGCACAGTTAAACAGAACTTGAATCTTTAAAGGTGACCTTCAAGTGTTTCTGCATATGCTGTGTTGGAGTGAGTGAATCAGGGACATCTTCTTTCAGCTCATTTCAACTTTCCCCAGTTGTTCTGCAGTTATTTACCAGGAGGATTTGCTCCAGACGCTGCACTTTGTCCACCTGCTTATTTATAAAATATTCAGCTTACTTTTCAGGCAGACAAAATATAAAAGCATTGGCTGGAGCTGGAAATCCCTGCAAAACCACACTCTTCCCTTCATATTCAAATTCAAGGCAGGCATAGCCTGTGAATGATGGAGACTGTCCGAGGGTATAACTTTGCTTACAATGGAGGGAGCATGAATCAGCAAAGGACAGGCACCCACTTCTGTTTGAGACTGATTTACACAAGACCATAAATCATCCAAATGAGGAAAGCTAGAAGTGGAAGTCAGGAATGCCACATGTGCCATGACACATGGAGCAATACTTAAAGAACATACAGAACGATTCCAAGTATCAGCACAGCTATCCAGAATAGGAACCTGAGTCAATTAGGGCCACTGGACCCATGCTTACAAACACTGCAAATTACTCACTGTCACACTGTGGTGATTATGGAGTTTCAGATGTAGGTTATTAGCAAGGTTTTCTGACTTAATCCTTCATTTACAAAGTAATGTGTTTGCCTATTGTGAGCTCAGCCTCACAGTTTTGGGGCAGCAATTAATGCTGTCTCTTCCTGAAACACTCACTGGAGGTCAAAGCTCTGGAGGAGCCTTCCAAAAATTCCCTCTGCCTGGACACTGCTGCCACCCACAGTTTAAGGGACAACAGATTATAAACCCATATTTTTTTTCAGCAGCTTTCAGAGCTCTTCCAAGTCTTGATGATTTTTCTGAGCACAGTGATTGCTTCTCCCAGCAGAATTCCTGGGCAGTCAGGTTTTCACACAGGCAATGGGCACACAAGACTAACCTTCCCAACCCCGATACTGATTGTGGAGTACAAGCCCATCTTAGCACCTCAATGCAAATTGTATTTACAGAGCCAACTGATACACAGCCTATGAAAACTCCTTGCTTAAGTTGCCATCATATCAAGGAGGGAAACTATAGATCAAAAAAATAAGAAGTGTAGTCATATTTAACACAGATTAATGTCTACTGTAGATGAGAATTTATCTGTACTCCCAGTACAATTTTAAAGCAAAGCACAGAGGTTTTGCTGCTTGAATTCCAGTAAAATTGTTTGAATTTTTGCCACTAGAGCCTTTCAAGACTTCTTCTGTTTTCCTTAAAAGCTTTATAACAAACAGTGTATGAGTTGTTCTCTGGGATATTTCAGTCCCCGCAAGGAAACAGTGAACTTTTACAAACTATTTGTATCTATCAAAAAATAAGTGCCTTGCACAAGCTGCTACCCGTGGGTCTCTGTTTAATACAACTGCAGGGACCCTCAGCTGTGGGCCAGAGTACACGAGGAAGGAGGGAGGAATATTTCCTCCTGAAAACCTGAGTATGGGAAGGAGTCACAGGAGGCAGATTACACAGGCTCTCAAGGGAAGCTCTAAACCCATGCAGGCCAGTGCCTAAATGCTGTAATTTTGCACACAAAGTTGAATTCTATTTATTTTTCTTATTTGCCATTTTGTTGGAGCAAAGTTAAACCTGAAAATTATCTATTGCAGAACAGATCTGCAAGTACAAATAGAACATCTTACTGTTGTTTATTTGTCACAGCATTTGGGCTTCTGTTTTACTTCTCTGAAGTGCTGGAGAAAATGATCTGAAGATGACATGAATCTGTGAAATGTCTTAATAACTGTCACCTTTGCAATATTTTTCCTGTGTTGCCCCAACATTAATATTTGTATTATTATTATTATTATTGCTTTGAAAATGTTTTAATATTAATCTTTTGGGAGATATTTTGGAGTTAAGAAATACAGAAATGCACAAACCAATATAAAATTTCTTAAAAATGAAGGGTTGTAAATGTTGAGCATTGTAGTCCATCACCTTACCATTAAGGCTTTTCAGACTTCTTGCCTTCTATATATTTAATATTCAATCCTATACAATCTTTGTATAATGTACAATTATTTTACCTCAGCTTTCTAGGCTGAAAACATACATCATTATGTGCTTTGTCAATTTCAACTAGATTTAGAATTGAAACAGATTCTTGCTCTAAACAGTATAAATCTACAATCTGCATGCTAAGAGTCTGACCTTATGAGGGTTTTTTAGCTGGATTTTTTACCAATCCAGTAAACAACCAAAATTTGTGAGGTACTGAGTCTACTGTGGCAGGACACTAGGCATAATTTAAAATTACTTTGCATTAGCCTTTGACTGTTCTGATGGAGATAGGCAAACACTACTCTTAGTGATTTACTAGATCATACTTTGCACAGAAGAAATGGAGATTGGGCTGGAAGTAAAACATTTATCCACCTTCCTCCTGGAAATGATCAGTAAGGCTATTTTCCTTATGCAGTGAAAAAGTCTGCAAAACTGCTATGTGGAAAAGAGATTGTGACCTCCTCCACTGCATGTTTTTAAACTGAACGTAAGCCAGTGATTTCAATAATAAATCATTCAAGGAGGAAAAAAACCCCACAGAGCCTAAACCAAACCGCTGTGTTTAAAGAAAACTTATTCAATGTTATGGGTTAGTCAAACAAATAATGTGTGTAAGCAGCACAAGGAGTTCCACACATGCTTTACTTCGGAGTCTGCAGACCCCACACTGGCAGCTCACTGCATGAGTGATGCTGCACAGCAGTGGTTCCAGCTCAGAGAACCTCAGAGGATTAGAGCTGGATCCAGCTGATGCAAAGGCACTTATTTCCTTCACATAAAGGAAATGGAAACACAGCTGAAGAGCAGTGTGGAATTCACTCAATATTAATAGGGAAGAAATCCCAAGAACACAAATTATGTATTTTTGCTCATATTCCTAACCTGGGCCACTCTTTTTTTTTTTTTTTTTTCTGCAGAAGATGAAAACTCATAATTTAGATTTATGTTAGTTTAATGTGACATTTGAGATTTTTCATCACCTTTTCTTGTAAAACTACACATGCCTGTTCATTAAGACTCTTACTCGATGCTATAACATCATGTCTGTACTAAATAAAAATGCTTATTTATCTGATTGGCCATCAGAGTTATCTATCAGCATCAAGATCCTCATTTCTGGGAAATCAGTTTGCTCAAGAAATTTCTTGTTTCATATCAAAGAAAATAAATCTTTCATGCTTCTAGGAGCTGTCTGTTAGCTGGTAGAAGCAATTCTGCCAGTATTCTTTGCGTTGCTGTGTGGTGTGACCTTGAATAGACAGATACCAGGTGTCCACCATTGTGGACACTCCCTTCCTCAGCTGGACAGAGGAGAGAAAATGTAATGAAAGGCTCATGAGTCAAAATGAGGACAGGGAGAGACCCCACACCAGTTACTGTCATGGGCAAAACAAACTCAGCTTGCGGAAATTACCTTAATTGATTAACAGTCAAATCAGAGCAATGCAATGAGAATGAAAAATAAATCTTAAAACATCTTCCTCTCTGCAAATTCAGAGCAAGTTCATTCCCAATTTCTCCACCACATCCTCTCCGGTGGAAGAGCTCAGCTTTGGCCAGCAGCAGGTCTGTCTTGTTTCTGGCTGACATTGGCCCCATTGGACAAATGGGAAGCTTCTTGAACCTTCTAACAGAAGCTGCTCCTATTGCCCCCCTGCTATCAAAACATGGCAAACCCAAGATGTACTGGCTCAACATCTCACAGTGAAAAGACACTTGAACATATTTATTTAAAAGAAGATAGTTAAAATTTTCAAATTAAAAAATGAAAGAACATTTTGGTGAACAGAGAGTGAGGAGCTGCTCTTTAAGCCAAGATTAGGCTTTGTGAGTATAGCCTGGTGTTTTGGGGAATTTGCTAGGTAATGTAAATAATCCCAATCCTTGTTATGAAATTGCTGTGTTGTTAAACACTTCAATACACAGCTAGCCATCAGAAGATTTTCCAGTGCCTCTCCCCATCCTTTTGGAAAGTGTTACAGCACAAACAAAAATGTCATTAGCAGTGGATGAACAGCGCATGAACTAAAGAGAAACCCCAATGGAAAACCTGTTTTTCTCTAGGGAGGTACACACACACACAATAGGAAAATCCCTAAACCAAAGAACAGAGAAGCTGTCTTTTGTGTCAGAGGGATTCTTTTTGCTGAGAGCACGGTACAACAAAGAGAAAGAAAGACCATAGAAGAGAAAAGGATTCAGGAAAAAACTTCCATGTGAAGAGGGCACCTTGACCCACTCTTACAGAACAACAAAGAAGAACAAGTGTTTCGACCCAAAATCATCCTGTCATAGCTACACCAAGGAGACAGCAGTGAAACAACCTTCAGAGGTTTCTGTACTCTTTGATAGTATCTCTCCAGCTGAGTAAACAGTTTAAAGAGAGGTTCCAAGCACAGGAATTTGTTCCTCTGCATTTTGCTATACTACCAGTATGGTTCCTGGGATGGGTCTCTACCAAACTGTAGGCTCTCCTGGCATGGGGGTGACCTTTCTAGCAGGTGGTTTGGATGGAGATTTTTATTTTAAGAATGTTATGTATTGCTATATATTCTGTTTGCCCTGGCTGCAGAGTCTAAGAACACCAGAATTTATAATTTTATTGATATACATGTAGTCTTTCCTTTTGAGGGTCCTGAGTGCCTCCCCAGGCTCCCCTCTACATTGTAATGAAGAAGCAGGCTTGTTTAACATGCCATGCCAGATGTTCATCAGCAAGTTCTTATAGGCAGACTGGTCTTCACCTCATTTTTTCAATAGCAACTTGGTATTAATAAAAAATACAAGTTAAATCAGAAATATGTGCTCCCACTGATTGTCTCCCTTGCTCCCTGTGAGGGTGGCCTTGTAAAGCTTTCAGTGGAAGGGATAATGCAAAGATCTATTTGCACCCTGGGATAGATGGATGCTCCTGTAAAGAAAAGGCAACATATGATTAAAGAATGCTCTCTCTATATCTTAACAACAGTTTGGATACCATGTTTTAATAACCCAGTTTGGCCTCTTTCATTCCATATAATTGTTTGTCTAGACTCTCAAGATTCATAGTACTCTTGAACACTTATATAATTTCTAATTAAGAAATAAATGGCTTCTAGGAGAGTTACCAAAATGGCCATGTCTATTTAAATATGCAAGAAACTGAACTCAGGCATCCCAACACACCAGGGTCCCCGAGATCAGCTTCAGGAATAATGTGTTCTTGATGCTTTACTGGAAATGCACTCCACCATTATCCAACATCACACTAAACTCTGCTTGTGGTCCAATGTTGAGCTTCCAAAGCTGGTGGACAATTCTTCTACCTCCCACTATCCCACTGTCATTTAGGATCCTGCTGTTCTAGTGCTTTACCCCCACCACAACCACCCCTTCAACCACTGTCCAAAGTCAGAGAGTCTGATGGGAGTTTTCCTGGTGGCTCACTGGCAGTGCTCTTCTTATTCTTTTATCTGTACTTGGAAAAGTTGCCTTTCATACGGGAAAATGTTGCAGCTTCTGTTGTTTGTTTAGATCCACAAATACATGGACATTTCTTCAGATGAGCCAAATCAGTTAATAAAGTTCAAGTGGTAAATGAACAGTTTAACAAATTACTTCAAGTCTTACATCTTTGTTGCAGCACCCTTTCTCTTCCTTGCCAAGCAATTCCTCCTCCATAAGTTTCATTATTTCAGCAGGCCAGACCATAGCTAAAAATTGGTTCACCACCAGGATGGATACTCTTTTACTGGGCAGCTCTTTGAAATCCAAGCTAGAGGCATGTCCATTGACCCCGGTACCACCAGAGACTGGGGACACTTGGGCCCACAGATGTGACAAACATGAGAGAACTGAGAACAAAATGTGTCAGAATGACACACTGGGAAGGAGATTATCCATTTCTCACAATTTCCCCATATTTTATGTTCTAAATTCCTCATTTGTGCCACAAAAAAACCCTGAAAACTCTACTGTGCCTGTGGTGCGACCTGCTTTCCTTGTGATACATTAATTCCCATCCCATAGTGCATCAAAAGGTGATAAAAGACTTACATGGTCTTTTACCACAAAAGTGCAAATTGTGAGGACATGCAGTGCTGGTACAGACTCTCTGACCTGTGCTGCTCCTGCAGCTCAATTTTGTTATCGCAGGTGGTGAATCAGCAGAAGCATGCGTGCCAAATTCTGTAACACAGAAGAAGCTTAAGTTAAATCAAATTCATTCATTTCCCATAATACAAATGAGCTGGAAATGACAGAGATAATATTTTAAATATTAGTCTGAATCACACCCCAAAACTGACAACACTTAATTTTAAGGGGACAAACATTTTGTACCTCTGGGAATATGCATAGTGGAGATAGTGTAATGCCCTTTATTTAGGACTGGTTTCTCACAGCTCACAGCCTGTTATCCTGTTATTTAGATGACTAAATCACAAATGCACGCTCAAAACTCCAATTTAGAATTGGCTTGGCTGTCTCTGTACACACTGTATCTGTCATGCTTAGCTGCTGCTACTGTTTTGCTATCAATATAAATGAATCATCCTCTGAATCACTTCAGATTTTCTCTCAGAGATCTTTTAAGAGCCATTATAATACTGTTATTCTGAATGTCAGCTCTCAATGAACCAGAAGGTCTGATGTCAGTGGTAAGACTCACCAATAGCTGGAACAGGCTCCAAATATCACATGGTAAATCAGATTTCCAACAGTCCTCTTTTTATTGCTTTCTCCTTCCTCTGTGACTTCATCTCTTTGCTTCTCCTCCCCGGTATGTCAGATTCATAATATTTTGGGATGGCAAATTCTCTAGTTAGTGAGTCTGCAAAACACTATAGCTGCCCACTTTAGCACAGATATTACAATAAGTCTGAAGAGTGAATGTAGATTCCCATCCCAGCTGGACCAGGCACCTTCAGGTTCTTTGAAAACACATCCCAGAACCATTAAAATATTGAAGTTTACAGGTTTAATAGAAACTGGTCAAGAAGCATTTTCATTTGAACTTGCATTCAAGTTTTAAAATCATCTCTGATTCCTAACTGTGTCTTCATTCATCAGCATTGATTTCTTACTAGATTCTTCTGAAAGACTGGACCTTTGTCTAATGCTGTTCATAGGAGAGACATTTAGCATGAAAGAACAAGATTAAATACTTGACAGAATTAATTTCTATCAAAGCATGCATTCTTCCTACAGTCATATATGTCAAACAAATTTATTTCAATTATACTTTAAATCTGAACAGAAAATAATGTGAAGTGATTAATTAGTTATATTAGTATTGGAATTAGTACTTAATATAGCAACAGTTTGTGGCTTTTTCAGTTTCCGAGGTAGAACAGTATTGCTTTCAGTACACCAAAATTTCCTTTAGGATTAAAAAAAATGCTTTTTTTCAACTAGTCCCACATTAAAAACAAAATTAAATGGTGGAGCAACCATCCCAGCGAAGCGCCTTTGCTTTTTATGTAAAACATAGAAGAAATCTTGCCTAAGGCAACAATCTATGACATAAATGCAGAATTGCTCAGAAATACAAGACTGCAGCCAAAGAAAGTTAGTGTTTCTAGGATGGTTATGCCCACATGGATTATGTCCAAAGGCCTACCAGGACCAAAGAGTGCTGTGAGTGGCGACCTGCAGCTATCAGGGCTGCTGCTCCTTGTACAGCACTTGACAGCCCGCAGCGTGGCTGGAGGGTCAGGCTGGCACACAGTTTGACCCACATCAGTCCCTCCTGCTGTGATGGATTCTGTGTCTTTGTCACTGTCCAAGAGGTATCTTTTCAAATGACCAGCTACTCAGACCTCAGCCAGGAACAAAGAGAAAGAGCTCACCAGCTGGTAATGCTCTTTATCCCATCCCTCGGTTCTAAATTTCAGTTTCTGCAAGCTTTACACAGCACATGGTAAGAGGTTTCATTGTGTCTTCCATCACTTTGAATTAACAGTGATAATAATAACACTTAACCTTTGTAGAGTTCTTTCTGTCTCCGCAATGCTTAACTAACATTAGCTAATCACATTACAAAGGCTGGGCTTATCATTCCTACTCTTTACAGTGCCATGAATAATCTGATAATTATTTCTTTAGCCAACATAAACAGCTTGTCCACTCTTCTGTCATTTTCTATTTTGCTTAAGCTATAAATATCTGATATTAACTAAAGAAATGATGAAGTTTTTCAGGATCACCCTACACTAAAGCAGATAATTATGTTAATATGATAGATCTAAAAATGAATATAAGCATTTTACTGTATTTTTAAATACCTATATCCTTAATTATGAGCATCTGCTAAGGATTATATTGTTCAAGAATGAAAATGTGTGAATTACTTTGTCTGGAATCTGTTCATATCAATTATTTAAAAGCACTCTGTATTTATTGCTTCAAACATTAAGTACTGGCATACTATGCCAATGGCACCATACTGTAGCAATAAGTATAAGTAAGAGTAGGCAGAGACTGTGGTTTAAGCAGCTAACAGGTAGTATTCAAACTCTGTTTTATTGTTGAGAAGCACCAGACTGCGTCTTTCCCACACCCTTCTCAAAAATTTATAACTTCATGCTTCAGATAATCAGCAGAATGTTCAGGAAACAAGAATTGCAAACTTACCACATTTTATCCAAGGTTAACTATTTATGTAGAATGATCTCTCAGAAGCAAAGAAATTAATTTCTAAATTTAGGAGTGAAATTAATTTCTTTGACAGATACCTGTTTTTATGTGCTCTCCTTATTCAGTGGAATAGCACTATTGCATTATCTCATGAGATCTACCATGTTTTAGGCCATGATTGATTGCCAGTCATATTGAGAGTCTCAGCTGAATGTAATGCAAACTGCTTGCAGTGATGGTGCATCTTCTTTGGAGTCTTGACTCTTGATTTCTCTTTTAAGACCCAATTGCAGTGATGGTGCATCTTCTTTGGAGTCTTGACCCTTGATTTCTGTTTTAAGACCCAATTGCTTTGAGTCTGCACCCATGGGCCTCTGTACTTCATAGTTCTTGTATTATCAGTCCCCAGCTTTATCCAAGATACAACACGAACTAGACTTCAGCTTTATTGGCATATGACACAGAATCAGTCATCTCTGGCCCAGTCCCTAAGAGATGAGCAGATCCCATCATTATTCCTTTATTAATACTGTTCTGCGTGCGTGGTGCTTTATTTGGAAAAGATGAGTCACTGCTCCAAGAGATCTCACCCTACAAATAAGATGTGCCACGTGGAATGATGACAGTAAAATGACTGGGGAAGGAATACATTTTAATATATGAATTTATTGAAAGATTTTGTGAAAAATTCCCTTTACATTTGTATCTTTTTTGTGCAACAAATGCTATTCAAAAGCAAAAGATAAGGTGCTATGGTCAAAATGGGACTAGGCCCTTTCCTCTTGCAAGCTCTTCTGTAAGTACAGAAAGGACAGAACCTGTTCAGAAGAAGGTCTTGTAGCACTTTGTCAACAAAATTTTTCTTACCTACCAAAAGAGATACTAAAATGAGTAATGACTCATTTCACTAGGCACTGAACTTCAGCCCTAGTGGGAGAAGAATACCAGCCATAATCCTACAGGTCTGAAACAAATACTTTTACACATTTACAGGTACTCCATAAACATAAGTGAACAGTTCTCTTGCTTTAGTCTGTGAAAGAGCATCCTCCCTCTGCACCAGGGCTCAGGGATCTGACAGAAAACCTATTCCAGCCCTACAGGTGCTCCTTGTGGATGTTCCCGTCAGCCACCCCAGTACCTCAGCAGCATCTACTGATACAAACCCTACCACCAGAAGTCAGGACAAGGAAAGATAATTTTTACTTTGAAAGGCAAATCTAGCAAATATTTACTGGGGGAAATGGCAGTTTTGACTGTCCAGCCTGTACATCGTTAATATCTTGCACACCTGTAATAATGGACAACAGGAAGTATTTTATTTTCCTAGGTATTCCTTGT
The DNA here is from genome assembly GCF_027887145.1 of Ammospiza caudacuta. Taxonomy (NCBI): domain Eukaryota; kingdom Metazoa; phylum Chordata; class Aves; order Passeriformes; family Passerellidae; genus Ammospiza; species Ammospiza caudacuta. The sequence goes on from NC_080597.1 coordinate 59,614,236, forward strand.
CATGGTAAAGATGTAGTTTGATCCTTCCAGCCAAATTAGCACAAAGCAGAGTATTTCAGTCCTTGTCACCTGCGTTGTCACACTGCACACCAGTGGAATATTTTGTTTAAAACAAGTTTTTGTTGAAAGCAAGAAGGTACCTAAGCCCAGCAACCGTGAGGGTCAGGAGGAAGCCGCTTCCTGGGAACACCTGGAGTCTGGGACCACCGTGACCATCCATGACTGCTCAGGTAGGTAGGGGTTTTAGTTATGAGCAAAGGAAGAAAGGGTGACATTGAAAGGAGTCACCAGCACTCATGGACAGTTTCTGCATTGTTGTGTTGTACTAGACCTGCAAGTGCTGCACCTTTCCACAGAGCCATACCGGGCTCCTATCAGAGATGGCTCCTATCAGAGATGGCAGGCTCTGAGGGAGGCAGAGCGGGATGGCAGCCGAGCAGCGCCGGCTGCTCCATTTCCTCAGGCGTGTCGGGAAGGAATTCCGCCTGGCTCAAGGCACGGCTGAGCTGTAACTAAGGGGAGCGTGTTCGTCTGTCTGGAAGGGTTCCTGCACCCGAGGCAGCCCACATGGAGCGCGGCGTTTCCCCGGACCACCCCGCCTGGTTTGAACGCGTGTGCTCGCAGAAAGCCGCGTGTGACAAAGGCGGTGAACAAAGGGATGACTGTGGCAGTGTCGGGAATGCCGGCTGCTCCCGGCCTGGAGCAGCACCGCTAATTGGCCCTGGGCTCATTCTGTGTTCTTACATTGCCACCCTCTGACGGCCCGGTGGATTGAACCCCGGCCCTTCAGCCCGCTGCTGAGGCCTGAGCCTGAGCACAGCACACGGAAATGCATTGTCACTGCCATGCTTTACTTCAATCTCTGGCTTGAATCTCTTGACTTGAATCTCGGGTTCTTTAGTAAGTCTTCCCGGATATTTGTCATCTATTGCTGTATGAGAAAGATTTGTTCAAAAGCTGATTTGGGGATGTATAGCAGAAAGATAATTCAGCTCAGCACAAAAATCCAAATCAAACTCCATGAGTGTCCCAGAGGAACCAGAGATGAGGAATGGTGCCACTCTGTGCCTGATAAATGAAACTAAGGCATTGGCTATATGGATGTCATGCTGTGACTCCAGCCAGCATTGAAGTATCAAGCAGCCATTTGCTCACTATCCTTGTGCAGAATGTGGGAGAGATTCAGAAGAGTAAAATATAAGAGAACTTGTGGGTTGAGATAAAGATAGTTTACTAGATAAAGAAACACAAGGAGTTCATTCAGCACTTCCCATGGGCTGGCAGGTGTTCAGGATCCCCAGGAAAGCAGGGCTCTATCACATGGAACAGTTACTTGGGAAGACAAACACCATCACTCTGAACTCCCTCCTCCCTTCTTCCCTCAGTTTTATGTGCTGAATGTGATGCCATATGGTCTGGAATATCCCTTGAGTCAGTTGGGGTCAGCTGTCCTGGCTGTGTCTCCTCTCAAATTCTTGCACATCCCCAGATTATTCACTGGTGGGGCAATATAAGAAGTAGAGAAGGCCTTGGTGCTGTGTAAACTCTGTTCAGCAACAGGAAAAATATCCCTGTGTTGTCACGCCTGTTTTCAGCACAAATCCAAAATATAGCCCCATACTAGCTACTGTGAAGAAAATTAACTCTATCCCAGCCAAAATAAGCATTTATTGAGGAATCACAGAAGTGAACAAAATGTTAAAACCAAACTGCCCAAGTGCATTGTACACAGACACTTTGAACACTAATCCACCTACAATAATAGCATCCACTGCTGCTGTTGAAGCTGTTTACCATGTATTGGGGGATACATTTTGTCATCCTGACCTACCTTCCCACCAAGAGCTTGCCTGGGAAAACATAACATTTGTATCTGTGTGAATGTCAAATTATATAACACCTAAAGGGCACAAAATGCAGGGCACAAAGTAAACACTTACATTTGCTCATATGAAATGTGAAAGGTAATTTTACATAATGATTACTTTCAGCCAGAATTGCTTACATTTGAGAGAGCACTGCATGAAGGATAACTGAAAAGCAAAAAGCTATGCATATGTTTTTGAAACAGGGAGGATTATGTATGATGTGTATGGCGTCTTACTTGATACCTTCTTAAATCATTGTATTAGCAGAAGAGAGCATGGATAAACTGGAAGGAGCACAGCAGAGGTTTACCAGGACAGTTAGAGGCACAGAACACGGTGTACAATGAGAAGCTGAAGGAACTGGTTGGACAATGCCCCACACAATCTGGTCTAGTTTTGATGAACTTCTGCCTTTCAGAGTTAGACCAGACAACTTCCAGAGCTCCTTGCCAACTTACATTTTTCTGTGGCTAGGGTGTACTTTCCTGGGCATGTGGACCATGTTGTTCCACCATGTGCATCTTGGGTTTACTTCCTAGATTTAGTCCCTCCCTATCTCAGATAAAAGTGGTGCTGTGAGGCAGGTCCCTGTTTCAGCACCAGGAAAGTGTGTAAAACCCACCAAAAAAGATTTACTGCAAATATGGAGTGTTGGTCCTAAGACAGAGGGCTCTTTGCTACTTTTTCTGTCAGGTTGTTTCACCAGAATGTGAAGTTTTACATATACATTCTTCTGTCTAGAGAGGAGAAATTATACAGCTTTTTTTGTGGCCACAGAAAAAGGCAACAGAAAAACCTCTTTTTAAATTTTTAATAATCTGTTTATTTTCACAATACAAATCTAAGGCCCATAAAATATGTTATATATTACAACTTCACTTGCATGTCGCCTTAACTTTGAGGTGAATTTTGGCATAGTACCTATAGTGGATACAACTCAGAAATAAATATTCTCCCAAATAACTGTTGAGGTTTGAGGTTGTGGGATTTTTTTTTTAATTTGTTTTGTTTGGGTTTTTTTCTTTAATAATTCCTCTTCTGTGGCTTTGTTATACCTCTGGAAAGAACACCTGAATCGTCAAAAAAGCATTCCTGGACAGAGTTTATATGAAACTTGAAAATAAATGGAAACCCTTTAAAAAAGTATAGAACATTATTGTGAGACTGAAACTCTAGGAAGTGGCACCATCCAGTAATAAAGGATAAATAAATGAAACTACTAAAAATAGCTTGATTTTCTTTGTTTATAAGAACAGGTGTTTCTGTTTATTCAAGGGAATAATGACTAGATTTTTTACACAATGTTTATTGCCACAGTATTTAACTACAGCTGAGAAAATCCTCAATCACAGTTCCATTTATTTACTCATCTAACTTTACATTTCTTTCTAAAAAAATTTGTATACTGCAAAGCTATTTAAGCATATTGTCAGAAAAAACAGATGCTGAGACACCAAAATTAGAATAAATTCTATAGTTAATAAGAAAAATTTTGGCCGAAATGAGAAATAAATTTTACATCTTGAAACACCTATTAAGGGAATAAAATAGCTCTTCTAATTAAGAAATATCAATGAATGAGAAAAATTCAAATAAATAATAGAATAATTCAGGATAATCACATGCAACATTTTAATGAATAATTTTAAAGAAAAATCAAAATTAATTTATTTGAAAATAATGCAGAGTTAGAAAATACTAGTAAGAAAGTTCTTAGACTATCTTAAGCGTTAGAATATGAAATATTATTCACATATCATATCCAAAATGCTTAGCTTCAGTATCAGCCTTCTTTGTAGCTAAAACTCAGCATCTGATTTTCTGTCATCTGTAGCTGGAAGATTAAATTGTTCTCCATTTCTCAGTTTGAAATAAACGTAGATGTATGAGGAAGAGCATATTATCCAGCAGAAAAGACTACAAAGGATATCTCTGTTATGGTAAACATGGCTGAAGGAAAACCTAGTGAGGCTGGAGAGCATTATGCTGAATAGATAGTCATGAATTAAAAGCCTTCTGTCTTGCATTGTCTACAGCTGACAAGACACAAGAAGAGAGGAGACAAGAAGACACTTAGCTTCTTCTCCACTAAGAGAAGCCAACAGTGAAGAAGCAAAACTTGAGAAAACATGGGGAGGTGGGAGGAAATTGTTTCACTTTGCTTTTGTTTGTGACTATCCGAACCTATTTTGGATCAAATTAAATTAATTTTCCCCAGGTTAATTTAATTTTGTCCGTGGTGATAACTGCCAACTGGTCTTCCTGTCCTTGCCTTGACCCACATGCTTTCCATCCTATTCTCTCCTCTTGTCCTGTTGCAGATGGAATAAGAGAGTGGATGAGTGGGTGTCTGACCACCATTCAAAGTCAACCCCTTGCAATTACAGAGGAGAGCAATGTAGTACAAGAATAGTAAGCAATAAAAGACACTGATCTAATCAGGACTTGAGTGCTAGTGACACATTCATTCAAATAACTTCTTCTGATATTAGTCTTCAGTATTAAAGAAATTACTTCTGAGTACAATAAATTGAATAAATACATCATTTAAGTATAATAAAATACAGCATTCTGGAGACACAAAGAGAAAAGAAAAAGGTTTCGAGATTGATAGCAAAATGATATTCATAACCAGAATAGAAAAAGTTGCATGTCCAATGTGATTATTGGAATTAATTTTTTCTGACATCCTATGGTTTTTACTGCATAGTTTTAATGATGTATTGAACTTTTTTTTTTTTTTTTTTTTTTTTTTTTTTTTTTTTTTTTTTGGTGAAACAAAGTTGTCTAATTTTGTTGTCTTTCCTAAGAAAAACTCTGGTCCAGAAAGCATTCATCATAGCAAAAATCAGTCCAAATTTCTTTTGCTTTGGAAAGCTATGAGCACGGGAAAGCAGAAGGTAATAGTGGAAACTGTTTTGCAACTGTAACTACAGTGGCCTAAAATGAATGCCTGCTCTTATGTGCAAAGATGTCCCAGGTGAATAGTTGTGCTTTAGAAAGTATCATTGTGCTCAAATCCCAGGCAGCTGAACAAAATGTCCTCGGTGTTTTCGCAGCAGACAGCACATAGTCTCTGTGTTGTTCTGAAATGGCAGTGAGTAGGTGTACACCAGGGTGCTCACATGGTTTCCTGTTTGGGGAGGTTTTTGTCTGATGTTCATTTTAACATTCTGCTTTGGGTAATTTTTCTTCTTAGTTCTCTAAAGCACGTAATTAAGGAAGAGGGTTAACTGGTAATTTAAGTTTAAAATTCTTTCTAAAGTGTGTGCCAGCTACCAAGAAAACATTTGGGAAAGCTTCAGTTTTATCCTTACTTTCCGGAGTGGGCATTCTTCCAGCCACTGAATCAAGAGGCAGGAAAACCTTCTTAGAAAACCTTATCGAGTCAGCACACATTCTTCTGTTTCCACATCAATGTCTCCCAGATGCCTTGAAGCATCAGTTTCAACAGCTTCCAACATAGCCCCCAAAACTGGCAATCTTCTGATGATGTTAGGAGGGGAGCACTGATATAGAATCTATGCTGTTCTAGCCAGGGCTACCAGGATCCCACCACATCATGCCCTACACAAGCACAAGGAGAAGGTCTTGCTCTACAAGAGCTACAATCCAAGAATGAGAACAGGAAAATTATTTCCCTCAAAGGGCTTAACTAAAAGAAAGTTTAAAAAACTAGAAGGACAGACATGAATACTTTTTTTCTGTGTTGTATATTACCTTAGGAAAGCACATGCAACTCTTTCCTCTCCAACAGGTGGAAGGGGTTCACACCCTCCAGCTGTGACATGGGGATGTGTCCTGTAGGTGTGCTGACCTCCTTCCACTAAGCACACCCTTGGTAAGTTCACAGATGGCACTAAATTGGGCATTGATCTGCTGGAGGGTTGGAGGCTCTGCAGAGGGATTTGAGCAGGGTGGATTGGTGAGCCAAGGCCGATTGTATGAGGTACAACAAGACCAAGTGTGAGGTTCTGCACTTCCATCACAATAACCCCATGCAGAGATACAGAGTGGGGGAAGAGTGGCTGGAAAGCTTCCCACTGGAAAAGAACCTGGGGGTGCTGGTTGACAGTGGCTGAACATGAATCAGCATTTGCCCAGGTGGCCAACAAGGCCAATGGCATTCTGGCTTTTTTTCAAAAATAGTGTGGCCAGCAGAACCAGGGAAATTATTGGCTCCCTGCACTCAGCACCAGTGAGGCTGCACTTCAAGTGATATGTTCAGTTCCAGGCCCCTCAATTCAGAAAGGAAACTGAGGTGCTGGAGCAAGTCCAGAGAAGGGCAATAGAGCTGGTGAAGGGTCTGGAGAACAAGTCTGATGAGGAGTGGCTGAGGAAGTTGGGATTGATTAGTCTGGAGAAAAGGAGGCTCAGGTGAGATTTATCACTCTCTACAAGATCTGAAAGGAGGTTGTAGCTAGGTGATGGTTGGTCTCTTCTCCCAAGAAACAAGTGAGAGGTGAGCAGAAATGGCCTCAAGCTACATCAGGATAGCTTAATGTTGGATATGAGGAAGAATTTCTTCACTAAAAGTGAAGTTGTCAAGCATTGGAACAGGCTGCCCAGGGCGGTGGTGGAGTTGCCATCCCCAGGCCTGTCCAGGTAACAACTGGATGTGGCACTTAGTGCTCTGGTCAAGTTGTCTGGGTGGTGATTGGTCAAAGCTTGGACTCAATGACCTTAGAGAACTTTTCCAACCTAGATGATTTTGTGTGATTCTGTGATTCCATTATGTTTTTTCTCACAATTACCAATTGTTGCACACTATCCCAGCTGAGCCCATGTCCAGTGTGGGGCAAGATTTGAATGGCCTACCTGCCTGAGAGCATGCAGCAGCATGGGCAGTGGAGGTCAGGAGCAGGAATGGCAGCACGGACCTCACGTAACCTGAGCAGACCTTCACTTCTTGTGCTCTCTGCTGGAATGAGTCAGCGTGGCATTGGCATGAGCAATCCTCAGAGTCAACCAATGGCACACAAGGAAGGAGAGGGAGGATTCAGAAGTAAACAAATATTTAGGCAACGGAGCCTTTTAAAGTTCAAGATGCTTTGCTTATACTGTGTCTCAATGGGAAAGGAGAACTCAGCCGAGACTCGAAGGAGATTAGACAGATAAAAGTTGAAAAAGAAACGGGAAAAATGTGTCAAATCCAAGCAAATAGGACAAAGCAACAAACTGTCAGACAGAAGCAGAAGACCAGCAGTTATCAGCATAAAAAATAACAAATAAGTAGTCAAAAATCAGAAACAAGAAAAAAAAAAAACAAACATTCACACAGGCAGACTGAGTTCAACTTCCACTATTTTTATCTAATTCTGGTGTCCCTGTTAATCAGATTACAGCTAAATCAGTGTTCTAAGAAACACAGTGAGGAGTGTCAGGACTCAGCTCGCTCCAGGTGGTTCTATCACAAGGTTTGTTGCAGGGTGGGAAATGTGCAAACTCATTTCACATGAAAATATGGCAATTCCACTCTGTGTGAAAATATCAGGAATCTGGATGCACAAGTCTCTTTCCTCCAGCATGCTTTTCCATGAGAGAGAGTTATCCAGCTCTACATTTTTCAGCAGTATACCCACGAGGTTTTTCTACTGATACACATATTTTGAAGATCAAAGATAGCACATGAGAGAAAAGATATTTATTTCACTTACAATATCAAAATGTAATTCCCCTGACCTCTTCAAGTTTCATAATGGGATTTGTGTGACCAATATCTAACATCTGTTTTGGGCTTCAAATGGACATTTTTATCCGTGGAAATCTCTAGCTTAAAGACTTGTGATTCGACACCAGCTGGAACAATAGCAAGCTCAAATACAACACAAAGTTCTGTTTGGAAATCAAATGACTGATACTGGTCACAGTGTGGATGGAGAACTATGAATATGCACTCATTCATATTAGGATTGCCTACAATACAAAAACTTAAAGGCAATGATAACAATTTTCCTACTAGTTGGTTTCCTACTAGTTGCAAAAGTTCTAGAAAAAGGTTTTTTTTCCCCAAAATATTGTCTGAAAACCAAATTATTTTTTTGGCTATATCCATGTACTCCATAAAGCAATCTTTATTAGTGAAGGGAAATATATTTTACCTCTCGCAGTGTGGGGGAAGAGAAAAATTAAGGTAAGAAGCAGCTGCCTCCCCAAAAAGACAGTAGAATAATTATTTTGCAGAACAAGTTCCTTGCAGAACAAGAACAGTGTTGTTCACATGAGACATCAGAGCCAACACAGCAGACTTTACTGGCATGAGCAAGGGGAGGGTGCACATGGTGCTTACATAGTCCATAAAGTGGTTGCATAGCAATTCCTTTGGTTATTGGGGTGATGATGTTAGCTAGAAATATCAAAAGGCACTTTTAATTGGCAAAATAGTTTTCAGTCCAAAACAAGGCTAACAGCTTGCACTATTTCTACCTTCTAGGTAACCCCTCCTTTTTCTTTTCACCTTTTTCCTGTTATTTTTTTCTTTTGTTTGTGGTTTTTTGTTTGGTTGCTTGGTTTTTGTCTTTTGGGTTTTTTATTTATTTTTCTGTCATCCCAAAACTTGTCTGGAAAGTCAGGGAGAAAAACACCATTTAACATGAGAGAGGTTCATGTCTGTATTGTCACACTCTCCTGAATAAAAATAAAAGAAAGGGATTGAGTCATTCTCAATGGAAAAAATGGTGCAAACTTTGTGCCGTAGTGGTGTGTTCAATTTTTAAGGGTTTCTACAAGCATTCCAACAGGGCTCTTGTGAACATTGTTAGAAACTTGAATAACTGTCTTACACCAATAATTCAGCAATTGACATTTCCCTAGGTTTAATAATGATTTAGACAGAGTTTATTGGGGACAACAGAGTTTACTGGGGACAACAGGAGAACACGATAACATAGTGGCTCCAGGAAAGAACAAGATGACAGCGTGCAAGATTGCCATTTTCTACCCCAATTTCTCAGACCTCTCCCCACAGCCACAGCCAAGGTAGCCAACTGCTATTTTCCCCTCACTCAGTGTCTGGGTTGACAGGATTCCCTGTGGATCATTTTATAGGGCTCCATGGGTGATTTCAGCTGAAGTGACACAAACTCAGTGACACAGCCGTGCTGCGGCTGCGTGGCAGCTGCTCTGCTCTGGCCTGCTGGTGTTCTCATTCAGACCCTCAACTGCTGGACACATCTCCCATGCATCTCCCCCCGAAGTTTCATACATTTTTCAGAATAGAATTAAAAGTCCTTAGTAAGCCCTCTGCCTACAACAGAAACACTTCCTAGTCAAATGTCATTTTTTTCCCTCATAACCCATTTCCAGCACACCCAGGGCCTCCCATACCCTGGGCATGTTTGCCTGTAGACTTTTAAGCATGAATGCCAACCTTATATTCACTTCAACAGTAACATTTCATAGCTTATTTTTAAACAGAAAATTTATAAACTGTTACATAACTGACATGCAACAGAGGCCTGGTCCTTCCAGTAATTCCCTTTTTCAAAAGCAGATGCAGGCAGAGCATTCATCAGCTTGGCAGGAAGCTTTGTACCTCTCCAGGCATTCTGGGCTGCTTTCTCCTACTTCAGTGTTGGGTATTAAGAGTAAGCTCATCCTCTTTATGGCTTCAGACCACTGGGTTTACAGACATTTACGGCAGCTTTAGTGCCTCCAACATTAATTATAGGAAGCAACATAAACAAGTGATTCCATGCATTCCCAGGAGATCTGTAAGTGACAGGGGTGAAGGTTGTCCAGAGGCAGAAGTACATGGATGACAGTCTTGCTCCCATACAGGAGCAAACCAGACTTTGTCACCTGTAAGGTAGCTGCTAACATGACAAAAAAATCCAACAGCTCCAAAACAGTTACTGAAACTGATTAGTACTTCTTAACCTCCCTTACATGGTGAGGGCAAAAAATAGGGACTAAAGTAGTAAACAGTCCTACCTCCCACCCCGCCCCCAGCCTGCAGCAGAGTGACCAGAGGGATTACAAGGGAGAAATGGAAAGTCCAGGTCTCCCCTGGCCACTGACTTAACGTTTGTCTGTGTGACTGTGTTTTCCAATACAGAATCAAAATAGTTTCTAGTAGCAACTAGTTAAAAACATTTGAGAACCTGATGGTAATGAACTCACTCTCCAACAAACAAACAATAGAGTCATCAAGTACTACAATTTCAGTCCTGTAAATATAACACCACTGAATATTGGTGAGCTGCAATCTAAACACCTCACTCTGGGCTAACACCATTCTTTAGAAAACAAACACATGCAGATGGGATTTGTTGTCAGAATAGGATCAGGATTGTAAATGAGTGAGGTCATTCCCAATAATGCTGCTGTTGTAGGAGCAGGTCCTTGGTAGTTGCTGGGAGCAGCATGTTGTTTATTATCAGATAAACACATAACATTAGTCTTCCTCTGTTTCAAGAAAAGAGAGCACACAACATTTAGTGAAAGAGTTATGTAGATTACTTTTCAAACCTGCAAGGGAAATGTCTCTCCTTTTACAATGAATTTGCATAATAAGCACAATTCTTTGCCAAAGAGTGATAAATACAAATCTGTTGTGACACAGGACTTCTGCTTCATTCACCTCGTTATAATCTCAGGAAATTGAGCCTTGTTACACATGGAAGCAGTGGAGCACAGCAAGGCAAAATTGCCTCCCAAGGAAACACATCTGTCAGGATCAGTGGCAAAAGCAGACTCCCACTTGTCCAGAGTCTTGAGGCACACTCCCTCTATTTATCATGTTACAGTGTGGAAATTCTTTGATAATTAACAGTTAGAGATAGTAGGAAGAAGTAAGAATACTTGCTCTTTTTCTTAGCTAATGATGTACAACAAACTATTTTCATTTTTTCAAGACAAATATGAAAGTAGAAAAATATTCTGTAGAAAAGATCAGAACTAGGTTTTCAACTAGACCAAGTAGAATCATGTTCTGTGAGTCCAGAAGAGCATACAAGTTTCAGATTTACCTCTCCATCCAGTTAACTTCACTAGTTTTCCTTAGTTCCTAAATCCATTTCATAATAAGAAGATATTTTTTCAAACAGAAGTGTTAAGCTGAAACCAAAAGAAATTTGTGTCCTTGATAAAAATGTGCTGTATGAATATGGGGAACAAAAGTCCCTGTCCCAAAACGTATGGTAGATCACAATTCTGTGCTGAGACCTGTATCCTTTATGATGAGCTACCTAGAGACATACTTTATGACCTAGAGAGATACTACCTATCTGTTGGTAGCTACCTGCTTTGAAAATTAGCCCAATTATTCCTGGATTCACCTGACCTCATTTAATGGATGAGTCAATGAAAGCCAGGTGATATAGGGGAGCAAATGTTTTCATTGTGTGCCTCTCTCCCCACCTGCTGTGGAGGAAGCCAAGGTGCCTCTGCTTCTTACTTTATGTCCCATACTGTACCCAGATGTCATTGAGACGTAACTGTGCCCAAATGCCCAAATGACTCAGATTGGATTCTGACTCCAGCAGATTGTCACATAGGAAACTCCAGCAGAAACAAGAGTGCATCAAGATTTTAAAAAAGGGTATAAAATAAGGTGAGAGGAGCTTTAGCTAAGTATTCCCATTAACAGGATCCTTCCAGATACTCAATTTCTTTCTCACAATTTACCTCGAGACAGAGCTATGATAGAAAGATGTGTTGGCTAGTAGCATCATGCACATCAAAGGGTGAAAGCTGGCTGCCTGTTTGTGTGCTTGTCCAGACTTTCTGCTGCAAAGGACTGTACAAAAGCTAATTTTTTCCAGGAGGGACAGTGATGAGCTCTGACCAGGCCTCTTGGAAACTCATACAACTCATACTTCAAATGGGTGCAGCACATTCTTCCATCCCATTCCATATCTGGCTGGATCTGCTACAGGCTGTTTCCATCTTTCCTCACATCCAAATATGTCCAAGAGTAGCCTCAGTGGATGCAGCTATCAGCTCTAAAGAATGATGGAAAATTAAGGTTTCTGAACAATCCTGTTGCTTCCAAAATTGCACAAGGCCACACTGTAAAGCTGGCTGAGCTTAATATTATGAATGCCAGTGGAGCTTAAAGATTTTTCTGCTACCTTCAAGGGGAGTAACTGTTGAACTCAAACTGAGAGAGTGAGGCAAAGCCAGAGAGACACAGAGACAAGACCTCATTTAAGAAATGACTGACAGAGAAATTGAAGGGAAGCTGGGAAGTTCTGTCTAAAGATTCTTCTGTGAAATAGGATCTTACCTGCTTGTAAATAATCATGCCAGCAAATTTACGGACCATATGTAAATTCTCTCCAGAATAGGTGCAGGGCCAGTTCCAGGCTAAGTATCTTGAGAAATTAGTATTCTGACACTTTGACAGCCATGAGTTCAGGCTCGGGGAGGAAAAGACAAGGCAGGACAGACAGACAGCTGTCAGGACATCAGTGAATGTGGGCTTACTGCCTCTGAAGAGGGCAGACACCCTTATTTCCCATCACTAGCCCATAGCTAACAAAAGCCTGCCCCTTCTCAGACCAGTGTGAGTCAATGGGGATTTTGAGGTTTGGCTGCCAGCGCAGCGTGTAGCCGGCCCTCAGGTTGTTTTGCTGTCCTCTGGAAATGCATCACTTTCCGAAATTCCATCCCCTGACCAAGCCTGGTCTCAGCCTTGGTGCTGTGTACTCTGTCTCCACACATATCTTTTTTTAGTAACATTTAACTTAAGCTGTTTGATTTGTTAAAGTGAAATCAGATCTATCTCATTACAGACCATAGAAATGAGAAGGGACCTAGATGAAAATCCAGTCTAGATCTGCAGAAAGAAGCCATTCTGCACTGCTATAAAAGGTATGGTGAACACAGGGCATGAAAAACAAAGTGATCTTAGAAAGGTTTGGGTTAGAAGGGACCTTAACAGAACATCCAGTTCTAATCCTCCTGCCATAGATAGGGGCACCTTACAAGAGACTAGATAAAAATATCAAAGAATTATATTATTATATATTTTGACAAATACTTTGAAGTGGTTCAAGGTGATCAATTTGAACATTAAAAAAAGATTCATTCTCTGGTGTCAAGATTATTCAACCACTAGCTGAAAAAATCTGCTACTACTAAAATTAATTTAGCTCAAAATTGGTGCAGGGGTTTTGGAGTCACCACAATAAAAAACAAACATCAGTTAATAACACTTGCAAAACGAGGCTTTGTCCTGCAGAAAGATTGAAAAAGATAATTGCTTTTACATGAGGAACTAAGCACAACTACATTAAATCATAAATTCACCAATAAAAGGCAGTTTGGGCAGAATTATTGAGGAGGAATGGGGAGAGAGGGATGCCCAAAGCTGCTGAGAGCAGGAGTTCCCTTCCATTTTATTGTGCTGCACACTATCCCATGCAGCAGAGTTCATCTGCTACACGGAGGACATGTCCTGCATTGATTCCTGTGGCCATAGATGCACCCAGCCAGCAGAGTTCAGAGGTGGCTTTCTCCATCTGTCCCAGCCACAGCTAGAATATAGAGATCTCTAGATTTTTATTTTTTTTCTGATGTAATAAAAGAGGATGAAACAAAGATAAACTAGATGTTAGATGTACTTTAAATATGACATGCATAAGGCAAATGAAACCAGAATTCATTAAATACAAATTCTGCAGTGATCTGTAAAGTTAATGCCTCAAGATATGCCCTGGATATTATGTGTAACTCCTTAGTCACCCACTTCTGGAATCCAACCTTTTACACAAAGAGTATAGGGAAAATTCAGACCTAGAGGGTAGGTGTGTGGGGTAAGAAGAATTAAATGCTAGACGTTTGCTGCTAATGTCAAGAGTGTTAGCAACGTATCTTGCACCTTCGTCTGAATTTTTCTGTCATCTCATTTTCTGTTGTATTTTGCAGTGACAAATTTCTTTTATTTGTTAGACTTCAATGCCATCATATGTGCATCTTTACCTGTCTATGTGTACATTTTATTGTTAATTTGAGGTCAGTTTGTAGGAAAACAGGAGTAGTCACACGGTTCTGAGCCCCATGATAGGTTCAAGCCCCACAGAAAATTACTACCTTGCAAGATGAGGCATTTTATGCAACAACAGCACCATTGTCTCATCACTTATTATTTTAACTTACTTAAAAAGGGTCATATGCTTGCTCTCTGGCTGATCCTTTGGGTAAAGATTCTGCACTGTGGACAACAAAAATTATATATACATACATGCATATATATATATATATATATATGTGTGTGTGTATGTGCATGTGTGGACATATATACAAATTTTTATTATTATTTTCAAATGTACTGCACATTCAGAAGAAACTTAAGCCATAGTGATTATATAGCAGGTCTATTACTGGATTATCCCCTGATTCAGTACATTTGAAATAATATAAATATCACAATATTATCAGAAGTCCTGACAAGACCATCAATTTTAAATTATGGAAACATTTGGATGGCAAGCTATTTACAATGGACACAGTGAAGCATTAGAAATATTAAATTATGTGACAGGATGGGGAGAAAGGAATATGATCACCAATTTTTTTTCCAGGTATTTTTCCAGACTGATCTTCTTGCAATACAGTCAAGGGTTAATATGGCTATATCTCAAATCTTGTTTCAAAATTGGGAAATTTCATGTGTTTTTGCCTAGGACACACTTAGAAGTGTCCTCCTAACTGTTTAGCTAACATCTTGCAGTTAACAGTCAGTTTTATCACAAATGTAAGTTTGCAAGACCAAAACATTGAAAATGAAAATACTAATAACATTTGATGACTGTGGGTAACACACCAACCTTTCCACATTCAGAGTTTCCTAGCATTGACTTCAAAGGCCCATTTTTCCTGTCAGAAATATACCATGAGCTTTACTGCTACATTTAAATTTCTCTCAATATCTCTGCAAAAGAAATGAAATTCTATGAGATGCGGAGAAAGTTATAATTCTGATTAAAAGATTTCCCTCCCTCACCTTTCTTTTAACTTTTTTATATTTGACAGCCGAGTTGTGAAAGATCAATGATAGAGCTTTGGGCTCAATTATGCCATCAGATAAGGAATATATCTCTAAGAATCTCTAGCTAATTTATACACAAGAGATGCTTAAATTGGTTCTCTTGTGTAACTTAACATGCACTGAAAGTTCTGCCATTGGGAAGAACATCAATCAAATCAAGAAGATCCACGCAGAAAGCAAGAACAGATGGTAGATGATGAGTGCTGATTTTGGAAAACAGAGAAAATAATATAAAAGAGAGGTTATTTCCTACTGAGCCCAAGCTACTTTTTTTCTGTTTGTCACTGTTTGATACGTAAGCAATTCTTCCTGTTAGAGATATTCTGTAAAACTGATGGATTAAACACAGTTTCTTAATCAACCACTCAGCAGTATCTAGATGACAGATTAAAATGACTCTGAAAGTTGTACATGTGGGTAAGTATGTGATACTGAAATCTGCAGGAACAGAGGTAGCCATCCCATGTCACTCTCAGGGCATTGCTGCTCGTAATCCTCAAAATTTGGAGTGTCAAGCATTATTAAAGTAAATACAAAGTAAATTAATTTGAAGTGGGAAGTGCATTCTGTAAACAGTTTATACTGGTCTAAAACTTCACATGAGTTTCAATTTTAGGGTTATAGATTTGTGAATTTTCTTCAGACACTGCCTTCATTATGAAAAATCTCAAAATTTGGTATAGATCATGATGTGTGTGTGGATATTGCATGATAATACTCTGCTATGAATGGGAGAGATTAGAAAGAAATTTTCTTTATTGTCCAACAAGCCTTTTTTTTAGTCCCTTCCTCTTTCTTCTGCAAACAACAAAGGAGAGAGTCCTAGGGTCAATAATAAAGCTGGAAGCTACGTGATCTGCTCTCCATTCCTATTAACTATGCAAATTTTTTCTCAATTATTTGTACCTGCTATTCCCTATGCCCCAAATTTCCTTTAAGCCAATATCTGCCATACTGGCTTTCACTTTAAATCTCTCCTTGAAAGTGGCACACCTTGTGAGAAAGGTGTTGTAGAAGTGTAAAAACAACCCAAGAGCCCCAGAGTGAAGCTCCAGGTGTCAGCTCCTGTGGGATAACAGCTCAATAATTCACTGTGCTGCCAGATAAAATGTTTAAATCTCAGGAAAGAGTCATATGAATGTTTCGATAAATACTTACTCATAAGATGTAGGAAAAGAAGAAGCTGTTACGAATAGCCGTAATGTCATGGATATTTCAAACTTCACACTGCCAGTGGGAAAAAAATCTCTGCTATTTCTGAAAACAAGATAGAATAAAAGCAGCATCTCAGTGGAATAAAAAGTTTGTCTTTGAAAAATAATAGGCTGTAAACAAACACTTAAGGAGCTTTGGAACATTGTGTTTGTACTTCCACCAAATATTTAGCAAAATGTCTGAGAAGCACTACAAACTGGTTTAAACAAATTCAGGCAAATTTTTACAGAGTCATAAATCAATAATGTTCTTCCAATATTTGAATATAATAAGAGGGATTTATTAGCTGTGGATTGATTCTATGAGGAATTGTTAAGTGGTTAATTGGAGATTCAGCAAAGAATTTAAGGTTACAAATATAAGCAAGAACTGTTAGTGCATTTATTTCTGTGTCTGCCTGACCCAAAAGTCTTGTTATATTTTCTGGAAACATTTTAAATCTAGCTAGAAAATGTAATTGAGTTCTTATTGTAACCCTGTATTCTTCTGAGTTAATTGACTTAGTACCTGGTCATTTGACTTAAAAAACATTTGCTGTACATGGCACTGGCAAGGTCTGTGTTTGAGAGACTAAAAGTATTGGCTAACTGAGAAATCTTAGAACAGTCAGTGTGAAGTCATTGATGAGTAGGGCATTTTCTACCAAATTCCTCCAGATACTACTTTTTGGTCCTGTGCTCTTTTACCAGTGATGAAAACAGGGATCAATTGCCTTTTCTGGCCTGTCTAGAAGACACAATGTTTGAAAAGGTAATATAATAATTGGGATCACAAATCACTTAAAAGAATAATCTTAATCATATGCCTAAAAAGTCAAAAACAAGCAAAATGTGTTTTAATTTGACCTGTAAGCAGTTCATTATGGGAAGTGGTGGCCTCACCATGTCTTGAAGTGGTCACTTTAAGCATTTTTATATATTTCATTTGGTTTCCTTGGAAAATCCTTAAAGACTGTGAATTTAAACTTTTATGCAGCATGGTCATGACAATTTGGCTGGGAAATATCTAATTATGGGAAACTAGGAGTCCATCTTTTTGGAGAGAAAGCAAAACCTTCACTGCCTTTCAGGTTCTCATAATTCCTGAGGCTCTGTAGTATGAAAATGCCTGTAACACATCTATCCTGCAACACCCTGGAGAAATTGTGTTTCCTCAGATAGTTGGAGGTACTGTGGTTTTGCCACTTGATGGATGAGCAGCAGCTGGCCTTGCAGACCACAGAGGAAAAGCTGAGGAAGAAAGAGCCATAAAGGATGTGATTCAAGTAGAATGAGTTCACTCTCAGGTTTTGCAGCCTCATGGAACTCTGCAGAACAAACTCATAACCATATTTCAGGTTAGGAGCTGATTTCCATGGTTGAGGTTTGCAAGGCTGTGACAGAAGGGGCCCAGGAGAGCAGCAGAAATGCTGTGGGTGATGTGAGAGGCCAGCAGACACCTCTGGCACGGTGTGGGATGCAGCCTCCACGGGCACTGGGAGATTGTCCCTCAGTGCCAGGGCTGCACACCTTGGGGCTGAGGGACAGCACTGGGACAGCACTGCCCTTCTCATGGAATCAGCCCCAGCTGAGTGCACAGAGGCCATCAGGCAAACAGCAAACAGACAGACAGACAAACAGACAAACTGCCTGCCCTCCAGTTCTGCACAACCATTCCACAGCCTGCCATAGCCATTCTCGGTTTCAGACTTTCTTCTGGTCTTTCCTGCTTTCCTCACTAAAGACAATAGCTGGTGGATTGTGTAAAGCACATCCAGACAAAAATTAGATAAAAATAGCATTGGATACAACCTGTTCTCAGAAACCCAGGTGCTTGGTTGAAACAAGAGAAAAAAAGTAAAAGCAACTGGAAAAATATTTTCCTCCTGAAGTCTCTTTCAGCTAATTTGTTTGTGTGTAGTAATAGCAGATAAAAATTCAGGCTGAAGTGTAGCTTTGAAGCTGGCAGCATCTCTCAAATTTTATTTTTTTTCCCTAGCAGTATCAGAGACTTTGATTTGGAATGTACACAACAAAGGTATAATCTTTCAGATTCAGATTGAAGAAAAACAAAAACACGATTCTTGTCATGTGAAGCGGTAATATTGTCCAGGCTTTTGCTTTTGTATCATCCAGAGATGGTCACCCGGGATACAAATTATAAAGCTCTAAATCCTACAGCCAATCACTGTGCCTTTTAAGGGGGTGTTGGTTTCACGTGCTGAAGTGTGTGCACCAGTTTATAGCAGCTAAGAAAAGCTCCTTTCTGCTTGCCATAAACTGAGCTGACTCAAGCCACTACAGTGAGGTGGTTGTTTAAAGTGGGTTTCGCCAAATGTGGCATCTTGCTCAACATCTGGTTCTAGTTAACTTCTCTTCTGAGGTTTATGTGTAAATTGTTGTGTTGAATCCGTATTAAATATCAAAACAGGGCTGACTATAAAGCTAAAGTTCACCTTATTTGTGCACAGAAAGTGACTACAGAACAAATGCTATTGGGCAGCTCATGCTTGGAGAATTAGGTACTATCACATGGCAATTTTTGTCCTTAATCTGATGCTTGCAATTTTTGCTAGAAATGCTAATTTAAGTATCCTTTGTAACCATGCTTAAGGCTGCATTGAGGTCAGCTTTCCCTGAGATCTGTTATGCACCATGTTACACAAAGTAAGTTTTCGTGTACTCTGACTCCATGTAACTTCTTTTCTGATAGAATCAGAAACCAGCATTTTTATGGAATAAATCTAAAGCATAGTGATTTATTTCAAAGTTTTATGTAGTTAACCATAGTATATTTTTACTGGAAAATCATATTATGTATCATAGTTTAGCAACTGATTTAGTCTAGTAAAAAGCTAAACATAATGCATACATTTATGCCTTCTTCATCAGGTTTAAGGCAGTTAAGCAAACAGAATATAGCCTTTTAGTGTACAGTCTCATCCTACTTCTGTACTGGCTGTTGAGCAGTTTTTAGTGATCTCAGCATTATGACACCTCATCTCATCCAGACAGCTCATCACTCTTGTTCAAGTGGACTGACCTTAACCTAATGCAGCATCAGATACTCAGCGGCAATTAAACCAGCCCCTCCAGAAGATATTACAATGCATTTTTCCTAAAATAATTCAAAAACACGTTCTCACAAATTTCATATCCATAGAATTGACTTACAGAACCCAAAATCAAGGTTACATTTTATTTATAAACTTGCAATGTTCCTTTAATTTCCTAATCTGCCCATTTGGGGCATTTGATCATGCCTGTTTCACACCACCATCAGCAATGAAACAACATAATTAATGCAGCAGCAGCAGAACAGGACAAATAATTTTTGTTGCATCTTATCCCTATGTGTATGTCCAGCAGCTGCAGTGAATAATTACTTCCTGCTTCTGTGGTTCCTCCTTCCTTCTGAATACAGGGATTTCTGTATACCTCTGAATTTTGCCTCAGCTGGCCACTGATTTTTTCCAGTAGCTGTTCTTTCACCCAGTTTTTCTGTATTACACTTCTGACCTGAAAATTTACATCTTGCCTCACCAATTGCTTATTAATTCTTAATTTCACCGATCAGTGAAAAATTATCTGAAGGGTACAAGCAAGAATGATGCAGGCACTTGTCAGTGGTCCTGGTGACAGGAGCAGAGGCAATGGGCACAAACTGAAACAGAGAAGGTGCCATTTGAGCACAGGAACACTTGTGTGCTGTGCATGTGACCCAGCCCTGGCACGGAGTGCCCAGGGAGGTTGGAGTCTCTCACCTTACAGATAGCCAAAATCCAGCTGGGCAGAGTTCTGGGAAGCTGGCTGTGGGTGATCAGGTTTCTTTTCCAAAGGGAATCAATGAGGATTTTCATCATTGGAAATTAAAACAACTATCAATCAGTGATTCCTTAAGGGATGTGGAAGCAGAGGTTGTTAAAACTATGAATAAAAGTGAAACAGTAAGTGGGATTCCACAATGAAAAGAGTGAAAGGATTTCCATCCTTTCACTGTGGCCCTTGCCATCCAAAACACTTTTCTGAGGGAGATCCCACCACAGCCAGCAGTGCAAACCTCAGCTGTCTGGAAAAAACCCGGTCAGACTGGTACAGTGGCCATGTCTCAGAAATATCTGAGTAAAATGAGATCAAGCTTTATATTATAGGACTGTCCATTCCTGAAGATTAATTGAGGAGGCTTTTCCTGCTCTAAGCCCATAATTTTGTCTCAAAGAAGTGAAGTGTCTTTAAAATGTTATTGAAATAATTACAGATTTTTTTCCTGTCTGCAAGCTTCAGTTTTCCTAAGACAACTTGTCTTACCCCAGCCCTCATCAGAGAGGCTGGATTTTCTGTCATTTCCTTTGGTGGGTGTTGAACTTCCTAATATAAGAAAAATTGTTTAATTCTTAGCAAGTAGTATTTTAAAAACACAAACACAACATAATTTTATATTTATAGTTCAATCTCACTAGGATTTCAAGTTGCTTAAATGGCCTGTAAATATTTTGGTTTATACCATGCCTAGAATACTAATAAACTGATAATGTGGTAGTGTCTGACTATAACATATAATTCAAAAAATATATTTTATAAGCAAAACTGTGTAAGTATGGCAATGCATACTAAAACCAAAAAATATCAATATTAGCTCTTTTCTTTAGAACAATAGTATATACAGTATATAGTAGCTGTCTAGTGCAAGAGAAACTGAACTTGTGATTCAACTGAAAAACTAGTTGATCTGCAAAATTTTCAGTCTAAAAAATGTGTGTATTACATTACCATCTTGTAAACCTCTGAGGTATGTCACTCATTATATATTACAGAGGCACATCTGCTTCCATACCTGGAAACTTCCTGCTCTTTGAAAAAGAACCTTAAAAATTCTTAAATGCTCAAAAACTTTTACATGGTAGATGAACATCGCCAGACTGTTTAGTGCTAATGGCTTCACTGGAAGTATCAGCATGAAAAAGGCTTCACAAGGTAGATTTTCAATAATCCTTAGTATCAGACAGGTCCTTCAGTTGTAAGCAGAAATTTACTTGTTAATTAATTATATTATTAAGAACGTGGCGGTTTGTTGGCACTATCTCCTACTGATTTTTTATTTTTTTCAACAAAAAAGGGTCTTACAAGAACTGTCTTCATAAAATATGTGGCTGATCTGCTGGATAGAAATACACAGCTACAGTAGACTATACTATAAGAAATGTCTGTGTCTGGGTTTGTTTGGTTTTATTTTGCTTCCAGATCATTACTATGAGAAAGCAGCAGCTTGAGCCTAATACAATTGCTCTGGTGGTTTTTATAAAGCTCTTACCATTATTGAAATTGGACTCGCTATTTTCCCCAAGCATATGCCTGAATAGCTGAAAGATCTGTGCATCAGAGTGGAATTTAAAAAGGAGTAGAACAATATTTAAAATGGTGCATAGAATAGGG
This sequence comes from Ammospiza caudacuta, assembly GCF_027887145.1. NCBI lineage: Eukaryota > Metazoa > Chordata > Aves > Passeriformes > Passerellidae > Ammospiza > Ammospiza caudacuta. Next base: position 59,635,724 of record NC_080597.1, read on the forward strand.
GATATTTTTTTGCCTTCTCCTATAATAATGTAAGGTCAGTCAAGAGACAAGTGATTTTTTGTCTTCACTGGAGGTGAAACCAGGTGTAGATGCAACTTGGGCTACAAAATGATCCTAACAGAATGTTTAAGTTTTTGGAATCTGTTGTTACTCACTTCTAGAATAACATTGTAGAATTAAATCTGATTCTCCAACTTTTATGGAAGAATGACACCAGTGTATGAGCTCCAGAAAGTCTGCAAGTGCAGGAAGTGTCAGATCATCTTGTTCTTCAGACTATAAACAAAAATCACTATGTCTGAGAGTAACTTAAAAATAGAAAAGGGCTCTGCATAATTGTAGGCTTTTACAACTGACAAAATATTGTTCATTTTAATTAGCCTCTCTCCTACACTGTCGCCTGAAAATATTCTGAGACCTTAGTCATCTGCCTAAAAAGAAGCAAAATATTAAACCTACAATTTCACATTATGGAATAACCTTCTACAAAAACATATTGAACCGGTGCATAACACTGCAAACTATTTTGCTGGCATGGAGTACCTACTTGTCCACAGTATTTTCATGTGGAATAACCTGAAATTTGCGGTAAAAAAATGTTCTCTGATAAATATCCTATCATGGAACAGAATATAAACCTGGTCTGTAAATTGATCAAGGTCTTTACTGTATCAGGTTAAAACACAGTTAAGGTACACAACTGTATTATTCAGAATGCAGCATAAGATGGGAAGGACACAATTTATGGTTCTTTCAGGAGTTCATGAGGTGTAATAACCAGACACTATAGCATAAATTAAATATTTGGCGTATAGATTTTATTTGCATACTCTGGGCTTTTTTTGGTTCATTGTCCAAAGCAAAAGAAAATCAGAAAAAGTAAATAGTGTGGAGAAAAAATAATTCCATTTTCTATTGCTTCTGTACTGTACATCGCAGCTACAATTGCACATTAACTATTCTGTTTAATCTAGTCAATGTGTGTCAATCAGAAAGGCTTTCACCATTTCCTCTGGAAAAATTCTCCAAAGGCTTGTAGATTTTGCTGTCACAGAGGTTATCCAGAGAGTTAACTTTTGTCCTTCCTCAACTCCATGCAGTTATTCATGTTTCTGCTCTCCTTCAGTCTCCTTAAGTGATTCCTGCCCTTTACTGAGAAAGCCTTTAGAAATTTGCAGAGAACTAAACATCTGCTCCTTCCCCCTGCCAGTGAGGATTTTCTTCTGTCAGTGATGCTTCTGAAAGCAGCCTTTTCAAAAATAAATTTGCAATAGGTTGGAGATTAAATTGCACGCTGTTGTACCAGCACACCTGTGATCCTGAGCTAGTCTTGCATCCTGTTGTGCCAGATGCTGGATGGGTGTGATGATGGTGGGCATGAAACCAGAGCCAGGGACTTTTCACAATCAGAGGAACTTCTCAGCTCATACTTTACCAATGTGACTTGTCATACCTAGATCTTTATTCCCTGGATCATTACCCCCTTCATGAAGTGAAGGGGACCACAGCAGACAAATTATACCTTCAATCTGGATCAGTGCTGAGGGAAACTTTATCACTCCTAAGAGACACAGGACAGGAAGGACAAGTGAGGGAACCCAGGGCTCTTGGACTTCAGCTCTGGGGTTGAAGTTGTCACCTCATGTGGTTTGGTTGGGTTCATTGTTTTGGTTTGGGTTGGGTTTTTTTGTTAATAGGAATTGGAACCTTTGCTGATAAAGCTTGATTCTCAATGAAAAAATGATGGACAAAATGTCTTACCATGCTGAATTCCCCCACCTATCCACAGAGTGGCTCCCAGCCCAGAGCATGCAAACTGCTGTTAGTTATTGAAAAGGGGTGACTAATGCCATAGACAATGGGTGGGAGGGTGGAAGGGCATGATCCCAGGTTCCAAAGCCTGTGTTGCAGGTTTGTGCCAGCCTCAGTGGCAGAGAGATGACAGGAACTGCTCCGCTGAGTCCCTCTGGGGCAATGGGGAGCAGCGCAGTGTTGCACTCCCAGCATGGACCTGTGGGAGCTGGTGAACCCAAGAGCACCACAGGCACCCAGCTGGTGGGTCACACCAGCCCTTGGGAGGCTGTCTCTGCACTTCTCCTTCTGTTGGGTCTTCTCCATTCTGTTGCCTCATTCAATCCAGTCCTGCTTTCCCATGTGAGGAACAGGTGGCTGTTTGCTTCTTTCCTTGTCTTGGTCTCGCATCAAGCACACAGGGGTTTGCAACCCCTGATGCAAATGCCCAATTGTATTTGTTATTCCCTTTCCTGCAGTTGTTCAGCCCCTGTGTAACACATCTCCTCCCAGGACTTGCTCTAACCAGCAGTGCTGAGAGAATTCAAGCCAACAAAAAGCCTTTGAGAGGTCTGAGATCACAGTCAAATGAGAAAGGGTGAGCTCTGCTCTCCAAGCCTTAGCAGGACCCCTTGAAACTCTCCCACCTAGAGACCATCTAGTTACAAATGCACAGGAAAAGTGCCTGACCACAGTCCTTATGTGACTAGTTAACTTTTTTTTTTTGTTATAAATTATTATTCCTCATGGGATTCATTATGATTTAATTAGCAAATAGGTTTTGGGATTTTTTTCCCCCGTTAATACCGTGTCTCACTATGTCAATTAAAAAGAAAATTTGACTTCAATCACATAATATAGAGCTGTTAAAAATTGCTATGCAAACTTTTATGGGAGAAAAAGTCTTGAGGGAGGAGGTAATACTATGACAGTAAATCATAAATTTATGTTGAAAAACAGCACAGAAATCAAAGAAATAACCTGTGTTCTTTTTGTGACACATTTCTGTGTATAATTTTAAGATGTAGTCTTGAAATCTGGTAGCAAGATTAGTATCTTTTGATGGTTTGGGTTATTTTCTTCCAGCTTTCTTGTTCTAATTATCCAAAATGGAACCAGGAAAAAGTTTTCATAATTTTCTCTTAAATAGACTAATAGAAGGTGCAATTGCCTACTTGCACCATTTTAATCTGACACACTGTTCAGAATATTTTTTAAAGCCAGCTGAGGGAATGGAATAGGTACATTTCTTTGCAGCAGTGAATCAGTGGAAAGAGACACAGTGACTCCAGGGGAAAAAACTTACATGTTTCATTGCCTTTTGAGCAGTTACCCACCTTGTGGAGATTACAAACTTGATAGCCCACATTAACCAGGTACAGAACTCTTTTTAGAAGCATGCTGATCCTTTTTCAGTGTGAGGCTCTTTTCTCTTAACTTTACGGTCACTTATTATTTCTCGTAATTGAACAGAACACCTCTGAACTTATAACGCCTGGAAGATGACAGTAATATTCTTCTGCAAATTATATACTTTGGATATCTGTACACTTCCTCCTTTAAAAGGAAATTTTCACAAAGACAACAAATCACAGGAATTTTCTGGTTTAAATTAAATACTCCATCTTCAGGATTCCAAGGAAAGTGCTGAGGTGAATCCATGGCTTCCCCAGAGCACTGCAATGATGAATAAAAACATACTGTAAAGCTTGATATATAATCTAAACTCCCTGCCTTCAATCCATGGAAGGTTTCATTTCTACTCCCAGTCCAAGAGATGTGAATAATTTTATTATCTGTGCATATGCAAAATCCCACTAGGAGTCAATGCAAACATAAATTTCCCCATGTGTTTTCCAGAACGTGAAGCTCTGCTCATATCCATGTGCAGCCAAAAAAGATTTTGGTAAAGAGGTAGTAATTTTAAATCAAAACTAGAAATTAATCAATCTGTTTCATATTTCCAATCAAGTGACAGCTGTCCTTTTTCACAAGGAGAGAAGCATTCCAGTGGCATTGTACTCTGTGTCATGGACAAGATCTTGTTCTCCACTGTAGTTTTCACTGAAAACTGTAAAAGATGCTGGGGAAAAATTATAAATGTGCTATTATGAAGTACTTAATTTATTAAACAGCTAAAAAGTACTTCTATAATTAAAACTAGGTGTATTCATATTGACATGTTTTTAGTGTGAGAAGTATGCTTTGCCTAGTACTTCTTTTCAGACAAAAGGAATCCTAGTTTGACCCTCAGTTCAACATTCCCATGCCTTCATTGCTTACAGCAGGCCTTTGAAATTCAGTGAGAAGAAAGCCCTGAGGATGAATACCTGTAGTGTCTCATGAAATTCCATTTGTCTATGTCCCAGGTACATGTGTGGTGTCATTCCCATCTGTCAGCAAAGCCATGGCAGCATGCCAAAATAGCAACTGAACAGGAATGCTCGGACACACAAGAAAATAACCAGAAACACCTGCTACGCCAGGAGCTCTGTGCAGGAAACCTCCCTTGGTAAAGAGCAGGGAGGGAAATCTAAACCACCTTCCCTTCCTTGCAGAGTCTCCCTCAGATGTGTCGCATGGCCTCAGGGTCTCATTGTGAACAAAGAGCTTTCCCACCTTCTCCATATAAGCAGAGACCCAAAGCAGGATTTTTCAAATATTTTACAAAGCCAGTACAGGGCCCAAATATATCTTCCCTTGCTAAGATATTCCTCCAGACAGCTGCAGTAGTTATTCAGAGTTCAGGCTAACTGTGGATGCTCAGAGCTTGATAATACTGATAACATTTGATAATAACATTGCCACATGTACTAACAACAGAATTATTGCCAGCCCATGTGAGAGACCTAGGAGATGTATCTAACAACATTAAAATAAAACAATGGCACTTGTTGAAAACTCAAAAATCTGTCAGCTAAAAAAGGACGAAATTAAGATCATCTGATATTTTACTTCAGTTCTCTTATAGCTCTAGCTGAGACAATCCTTCATGACACGGCATGGTGAATTCAGGAGTCTTCAAGAGTCTCTGTCCTCTTACACAGGTGAGATATTGCAAAGAATGTCTGAAATTGGGATGACCATAGCTGGTTACCAAACGTTTCCCTGGCACATTTCTTCCAGAAGGCTGGAAGGATTCTCCAGGAGGAAATCATCACTTCTGTGGCTCCTGCAGATACTGCCACACAGAAGAGCTCAGTGTCTGGAGATCTACAAGCAGGCATGTGGAAGCTGGTCTGGCAAGGGCTTCACAAGGCCCACTTGCTGGAAAAAGCTCAGTAACAGTTGTTATTGTTGAGCACTTAAGGATAAAATAACACATTCCATAGTAAATGGCTGCAGAAGGAAGAAAATCTTAAAGAGGGCTGGGGGGTATGTTGAATTTTGCAGTTCATTTAAACAATTTTCTTCCTGTAGATACATTTGGAGTTGATTAAGGTATACAGAGATATTTGGCACCCTGACTGCAGTGAATTTCCCTTCAAGCAAAGTAACAGTTCTTTTACTTCTTTTCATTCACTGAGTTCCACCAGATATAAGAGAACAAAGTGTACCTGGAGCCTGAAAAGGGCCCCTATGTCTTAAAACAGTGCAAAAGCCCTCTTCATTAGCACACATCATTAAACATTTCATACAGAAAGGCACCATCTGCACTTGAAAACTCTGGGACCTCGGCACAGAAGGTACTGATTGCCCTCAGCAAAGAAGGAGAGCATTTCTGACTGAACCTGCTAGACTTGGAACTGAGGTTACTTTGCCATTATTAGGGTTTTTCTTTGTTGTACTGACCACTTCCCCCCTGATCTTGCTGGATATCAAGAGCAGTCTCCAGTTGTTGCTGGGTTCCTGAGGATGGGAAGTCTTGGACTAGTTGGACAGTAGTGTTTGAAATTCATCAATTGTGTGCATCCATTTCCCCCCTGTAATCTCACAGCATCAGGCAGCTGCACCCTTACACCAAAGCAGACACTGGGCTCAGTTCTGGTACTGGTTTCCCATTCCCAGCTCCTGATTGCTACCCCAAGAGCAAGAAGGGCAGGGCCAGTGTCACCAACATTGGTGCCCCAGCTCTGTCCGGCATCACTGTGGCCACGTCAGCAGGTAGAATGTGCTGCAACCTTCAGGGTCACACTGCTCATGAGCTGTGAGCTCACAACACCCTGAGAGCTCCTCAGAACTGACTGTCAGGCCAAAGAGCTGCAGCTGAGGGACGTGGCTACTGCCATCGTTTTGTGCTGAATGAGAAAATGTCTGGTTTTTCAGGAAACCGATCACACAAAACAAATTTCATTACACAGAAGAAAAAACACGTTCATGAAGATTTTGTATTTCCTTAATGGCCAAGAAACCAATTATAATTAGGGATAAACCATAGTTATCCCCACATTCCATAAAGATGTGAAAGGATTTATTTGGAATATTTGTATCATATTTAAATATCCATAAGCTTACATCAGAACCATCGTATATACTGGTAGTGCACACTACAGAATTCTGGGAGTTTGCCCTGTATTTTTGTAAAAAATAGTGTCATATTTTTAAGAAATTCCACCCAAAAAAGAAAACTCCTAATAAGGTTCACACTATTATGTTTAATGGTGTAAATTACTGGAATAATACAGATTTCAAAAATAAAATCAGTATTTGAAACTTGTAAATCTTTTATTCAAACCAAAAAAGATAGTCTTAGTGAAAAAATTCTAAATTTATGAAAATAATTTTTCCATATTTTGTACAATCAAGCTAGAATTACTCATTTTCACAACAAACTAAATATTTTATCAAAGATGTGAAACTACTTCAAAACTAAGAGATATCATGTCTAATGCCATGAAAATTACCTTCTCTGAAAATGACCATCTTATCACAATTAATAAAATTATCAACTAGGGGTTGTATATCTGGCAATGCCATCTAACCCAAATGTGATAATTTTAAGTTTGTTCATGGTTATCAGCCTAACTGTCCCTGTGTTTTGCTCTCTTCTTTAATGCAGGACCAAAAGATAGATAAAGCTTCTCAGCAGCTCTTTTGTTCTACCCTTCATCTGCCCAATTACTTGTTACAAACTCTGGGACTTATCTGAAATGCAGAGAATGTTTTTTCCTACATCATTAGTGTGAAACTGGTTTATATCCCTCAGAAATGCTTCAATTTTATTGCTTTTTAAAAATCATTATTGTAGACTCAATTATTTCCATTTGTAATTCTGGAAGTACTTATTGACGACCAAATTACTGACATCCCTTTCTTCTGAGTGCTTTTGCCTGCCTAACATCTGATTGCAATGATTCCAGCACTGCTAGGCATTTCCAGTGTTTTATTCATAACAGTTCTTTATAAAATTGTGGGGCCATGTTTCACAATGTAATATTCATTTTTCTTATGTGCCTTTACTTACTAAAGTATATTAACACATTTGAAAAACAAAGGTTCATAAACTTTCCTGTAAAAATAAGTTTCTTCAAGACATTTGGTATGTTGCTGTAGTGCATAGTCAGTCCTCATCATTCCTGGTAAAGAGAGAATTAGCATTCTTTCAATCACTTATCTTTATAAGAATTAAAATTCTTTCCAGGATATTTGGTTCTTAGGGCATTTTATCACAGCACGTTTATGTTATAAACATGCGCTTTCTTGTTAGGAATGACATTAATTTTCCAGTTAGTTATCAAAGCAAATTACTTCTAAATTTATAGCAGTCTGACATAGATTTACAGAATTAGAGCATAAATCTTCCTTGCTATCTTCAAAAACATAGGATGAAACGTGCCTTTGCCCAGTCACAGTATGTAACCAGATGTGCTTGTTTTTTTAAGAAAAAAATATTCTCTCCCTATCTAAATCATATGTGTCTGTGATTTGATGAATATGTTCCTTCAATTGCTTCATCACCTTCCCTACAAAGTTATTTTCTAACAGGGAAGACAAGGCACTGGCAATATTGAACTGTCACTCACCAAATTTGTACTGCACACATGAAGTGACCTTGAATTAGTGTCTAAAGCAGCACTGCTGCTTCCTCAGAAGGACAGAACTAAGGAAGTTAGGCTGCCATGAGGATAAAGAACATTCTACAGGGCAAGTCTAGTGCAGGAATAACACTCTTTATTATTTTAGTACCAAGATGTCTGTCTCTTGATTTCCCATTTCTCTCACGAGGTTGATTTGGTATTTGCTGGTGATTCATTATTAGCTTTCACTTGCTCAAAGCAAGGAAAGCTCTCTCACTCCAGGACAGAACAGAATTCAAGCAAAACACTTCTCCAGCACTTCTGAGTCTCAGTTGCTCTTTTTGCTGCAGTCCATCTCTGGCACTATGCTCACAGTCATGCCTTTGCTCTATTACTAATTTTAGCCTTTGGATACTTCAGCTGTGAGCCATAGCCTCTTTTTAACCACAAATTACTTTCTGGGTTCCTATGGGCCTGTTCATGTTCATGTTTTTCTCTTCTGACTCTCCTTTCTCCCAAAGGGGAGTGAACCTCTACTATCTTTTCATGCAATGGCCTTTCTTCCTTGATAATTGTTTTCTTGTTTTCCTACCTCCATTTCAGCCTATTTTCTCTCCTCAGTAATGTAAGTACTGACTTTTTTCCTTAAAAACATTTTTTCTAAAAATACCCTCCAGTGGATAGAATTGACTAGACTTTTGACTGAAAATTTTCCCTATTAAAATTGAATTGGTAAACTCAGTAAAAAATTAGAGAGACAGAAAGAGGATACAGAAAGTAAAATATGAGACATGTTATTTAACATTTTCAGGGGAATATTTCTTATGCTTACCTTAGAAATGTCTTTTGGAGAACATTTATGCATGATATGAAGTCAAAGAAAAGTGAAGAGTTATTTCAAATACTGTAATGGTCATCTCCAATATTGATATTAAATGGACAATATTGATGATCAACTGGCCATGTCATACTGAAGCCTAACCCATAAACTTTTTTTTACATTTCTATTTTCTTTTTTCTATTTTCCATTGCTTTTTCTCATAAAAATATCTGGTGCATCTCTGATTAGTGCTATAATAATACCTGTTATTGTGATTATATGAAAGCAAGATTTATAAATAAATTATTATAAAGCCCTAACTCCAGCAATTATAGATATAATGTTTTGAAAAATGGAAGCAAGTCAAATATTTGACAAGAAGTTAATCAACTGGAATCTCTATGGGAAGATTTACTGTTCTATTATATGTAAGTACAGCCACACAAGCACCATACATACATGTGTGAGTAGGTATCTATGCAACATCTGAATATCTAGAACATTGAAATTCCAAACAAAACATAGAAACCTCTTGATCTGTCATCTCAGGAAGCTCAGAGCTTAATGAGTGAAGCATGAGATGCAATGCAGAAAGTAATTACTCAGAAGAGGAAATCAAGTATCATTTCCCTTCCTGATGTAACCAAAGATAAACTGACAAATGTCACAAAACTTTACTAATGTATTAGGATAATTTGCTGCTCTTGAAGCATCATTATCCTAGTGAGTCAAGGGGCATTCTAACATTAAAATACAAAATTTAATATAAAAGCTAAACTTTGCAGAGCCTTAGCTTCCATCCAACTGTGGCAGTGTTAGCTTTATGGTTGGACACGATGGTCTTAAGGGTGTTTTCCAGTCAAAATGATTCAGTGACACTACTAGAGGTAAATAACTAAAATGGCAATCTGACATTTTTAGAGAAGATCTGAGTGGTGAGCTAGCCAGCAATTTTTCATTAAGGTTATTTTCATTAAAACAAAAAATATCTGTTCCATGAACAGCCATCTTCTAGTGGCTGTCTTCATTTTTCTCTTCTATTACTGATGACAGCTACAGCTACCCATGCCACAGACCCCTGCATTTCATTTTGGGGAAAGTTGCAAAGCTAACAGAACTCCCTGAATGGGCATCAGCAGAGAGAGCAGAAGGGCAAAATATTTCACATTTAGCTGCTGGTAACCCCAGCTGAAGACTAATATTTTCACTTATGGAAAGGAAGAGGAAAGTGAGCAGTACCTTCTGGGCAGGCAGACAGCTACCAGGCCAAAACTCTCTCCAAATACTTTTTCTTTTTTTCTTTTTTCTTTTTTTTTTTTTTTTATTTTTTTAAAAATATCCTTCTGTTGAAGTAAATAAAAATATTATATGTGATGTTGGAAGCTGGAGGAGGGAAGGAGGTCTGTTCATCATACTTTTTACCCCAGTTCTGGAGGCCAATATATTCCAAACATTTTTATTAAGCCAACTGGATTTCTATTTTCCAAATATCTAACTATTTGGTCAGATTTCCAACCATGTGCCAAACATACCTCATATATTTACATGGGGTTTCACTAGAGAAAGATTTGCCTGGTTCACAAAAACCAGCCCCTCCCAGAAATCGTGTCCCACCCAGTCAGGTTGCTGCTCTCCATCCTCCCTGCTCATTCCTAGCTCCAGGAGGACCTGATCCTGCTTTTGTCACTCTCCCATGCCCATGTGGCCCAGACCCCCCATTCCTTCATTCTGCTGATCTTTCATAGGCATTTACTTGTGTTTCCCAGATATCACTGTTCTTTACTGATAGGGAAAGGGTTACTCACTTTTTCCCTTTTGATTTTTAAGGGAATATCAGTGGTTAGATGGAAGCCAGAAACAAGTATGTGATTTATATGACTTTTATAACAGATTTTTCTTTATAGACCAGTACCATTTCGGTGTTTCATATAGTGTTAAATTTTATTCTACTGAAAATTGTGATGCATTTTTTTAATATTTGTTTTATTTTATCTTACCAATATGTATATGAACTTAATGTAGATGAATTTTTGTCTGATCATTAGCTGTCAGAATTATTTTTTGATAAATATAGTTTATTTTTGAAATCATATTTTTTAAAAGAATTAACAAGGAGGGGAACACTGAGGGGAACTTATACAACATTTTGGGCAAAATAAATCAGGGGGCTTGATGATTTTCCACAAATAACATTTTGTGTAGTACCCACTGGAACATGAGCTGTAAAGATGCCTTCCCTCAAAGTAGCTGCTGTGTTCTTCTCTCAGTGCAGGAAGAAAAGATCACCAGCTGCCAGAATCAAGCTACCACAGTAACAAGTAAATTTTTCAGCACAAAGATCTTATTTATTTAGTTTATCACTAGGCATGTAGAAGAAAAGAAGATTGTCAGGAGTAGTTAGCATGGATTCACCAAGGAGGAAGCATGCTTGACCAGTCTGAGCCTTCCATGATGACTTGGCAGGATGGGTCAGTGAGGGGAGAGCAATGGATGTTGTCTACCTTGACTTCAGCAAGGATTTTTTCTCACACAACATCTTTGCAGGCTTAGGAAGTGTGGGTTAGCTGAACAGACAGTGAAATAGATCAAGAACTGCCTGAATGACAGAGCTCAGAGGACTGAGATCAGTGGAGCAGAATCCAGTTGGAGGCCTGCAGTCTGTGGCATTCCCCAGGGATCAATACTGGGTCCAGTTTTACTCACCCTGTTTGGCAATGACCTGGATGAAGGGAAGGAAAGAGCCCTCAGCAGGCTTGATGATGATGTGAGGCTGGGGAGAGTGGCTGAGACACCTGAATGCTCTGCTGCCATCCAGTGCGACCTTGGTATGCTGGAGAGCTGGGCAGGGACAAAATGAGGTTCAACAAGGACAGGTGCACCTGGGGAGGGATAAGCCCAAAGACAAAATGAGGTTCAACAAGGACAGGTGCACCTGGGGAGGGATAAGCCCAAAGACAAAATGAGGTTCAACAAGGACAGGTGTACCTGGGGAGGGATAACCCCAAGCAGCAGCTGGGGGCTGACCTGCTGGGGAGCAGCTCTGCTGAGAAGGACCTGGCAGCCTTGGTGGATGATGAACCCTCTGTGAGCCAGCAGTGTGCCCTTGCCACAGGAGGGCCAGTGACATCCTGGGGTGCATTGGGAAGAGTGTGGCCAGCAGGCTGAGGAAGGAGATCCCACCCTGTACTCAGCCCTGGTGAGGCCACAGCTGGAGGGCTGTGTCCCATCTGGGCTCCTGAGTACAAGACAAGGAGCTACTGGAGAGGTTCAGCAAAGGCCACAAAGATCATGGAGAAGTCTGGAGTATCTCTCTTATGAGGAGAGGTTGCAGGAGCTGGGCTTGCTTAGTCTATAGAATACTGAGAAGGAATCTCTTTAATGCATATAATATCTCAAAGGCAAGCACCAAGACAGTGGTGCCAGATTCTTTTCAGTGCTGCCCAGTCACAGGACAAGGAGCAATGGTCATAAACTAAAACACCAGAAGTTTTGCCTCTACACAGTGAAGAACTTCTTTACATTGAGGGTGGCAGAGCACTGGAAAAGGCTGACCAGGGATGTCATGAAGTCTCCCTGTCTGGAGATATTCCAAACCCACCTGGATGTGTTCCCTGTGACCTACTCCAGGTGACCCTGCCTTGGCAGAGGGTTGGACTGGGTGACCTGCAGAGGTCCTCTCCAATCCTAACAATTCTGTGATTCTTTATAGGTATTAGCACAAACTTACTGTGATGACAGAGAAAAACTATTAGAATTTCAGAGTGAAATAGTATTTCTACAATTTGTGGACAAGATATCAGTCAAAGTGCTTGACATTAAATGATTTCCCCCAAAGCTGAAACAAACACAAGGTCACTTATGTTGATTCAGTGGATGGGTGACAACATTTTGGTTTACCACAATTCAACTCTGTTTGTCTGTGAGCCTGGTCTTCCACTTATAGACATTGTGTTTCCACCTGTCCCACTCTTTGTATTACTAACTTTTCAGTGATGCTATTAATATATGCTATTAACATTTTCACTATGTAAACCTGCCACCCAAGTAGTACTCACTCTGTGGGGACAAACCATTCCAGTGTACTGGTGGAGAACATCAGTAGCTGTCACATTTTATGAGCTTCAAATTCGTTATAAAGTGGGGTATTATTAGTTTATTTTATATGTATAAAATCACTAATTCAGAAAAACTAGTGATGTGCATTAGTAATGCACATAATGTGCATTAGAAAAACCAGGAATGTGCATTACTGTGTGTTTACCACTATGGGCCCCAACACAAACAGATAGCTGCATCAATGTGCAAAAATAAACATTATGTCTTGAATTTGTTATGGAAATACAAAATTTTTATTCCATGTGTTTTATGTCATAATACCATCCTCAGAGAATCTGTTTCTTACAGATTTTAGTCATTCAGTTGAAGCTTAGAAAGCCTCATCAAAGGCTGTAAACTAATGAATACACTCTTAAATAAGGCAAAACCAAACAAACATTGGCTTTTGCAGGGAGTGTGAATATATTCAGAAAATAATTATGCTCGACACTGCCAGAGTTTGACCTCCTGGAGCCCCCAAAGCAATCATGTACATGACAGAACAAGGGAATTCTGACATAATCTCATGAATATAACAGTTTAATAAATTATAACTTGTACAGTGAGCCGCAGCACATGGGATTTAGCTGCCCTTGGTTATATATTTAGAGCAACTCAGGTTAAAAAAATACAACTCAGCTATGAAAACACTCCTTATGTCTTACTCCTGTGAATCAAAAAAAAAAAAGTCTGATTTTCTCAGAACTAAAGGAAGAGCACACTACCAGGTAGGTTCACCTGTCCTGAGCAAAGTACTTCCTAATCCATCTCATCTGATACTACTGTTATCATATTAACTGCCACAGTCACATTCCAAGAAAAAGACAACTTCAAGCATGGACCTGTATTTAAAACATCTTGTCCATTAACCCAGCAAGTAAAAAAGAGATTCCAAAACAACTTTTGTAGAGTCATTATGTCCTGTATTTGCAATGTTAAGGCAGTCTATAATTAGAGCACACAGGGACCAGTGACCAATGCACATGAAGATACTGTGAATAAGCTGAAGTGTTGTCATTATTTTTGCTCACAGATGTGAATACCAGGCATTCTGATGCTGTTCTCAGAGTGCAAATATTGGCACACCCTGCTCAAATACAACCACAGAAAGAAAACACAAAAGAAAGAAAAAAACCCTGCAAGTGTAGATGCCGTATCTTCTCTCAAAGTATTTACAATTAATATGGTCACACCCAGCATGACCAGAATTGCAACATACACAAAAATCCCATGCCTCCTCTGCAGCAACACATTTATGTGTATGACCACTAACAAAAAGGCACCCATTTTTTACCTGCTCTTACATTGACTTTACTGCCCTCTCCCTTGACTTTCACGTTTTGCCCGTCTACAAGATCTTTTAGGTATCTTGGAGCAATGGCTGAACATGGTAGGAAACATTGGATTGTTCTTATTATTATTATTCACTAAGACCTGAAAGAATATCCTTAACTCTTGCTTTCCTCTTCAAACCAAACAGCACCTGCAGTACTAAACACTCAGCCACTGGACTGTCCACTTCTTCTTGGTAAAAAAAAAGCTGGAGTAAATATTATGTATTTGCAAAGAATATATATACAAGTAACAATATGTACTTGCAAATAAGATGTTTTAACTAATTAAGTGGGAGGAGGGGACAGCTGACTTGCAAATACAGGGCAAAATATGTGAACACAAGACAAAATAAATACACATTGTCCTAACAAAATCAAGATAGCTCCTGTGGATTGCTAAGTATGTCTGTATCAAAACACACTCTATTATTTTCACACAGATATATAAAATCTATCAGCTCTCATATGTTTTAGAGTTTGGTGAAATCCAGCTCAGTGCCAGGAGCCGGTTATGGGATCAATGCACCTTTGAAGTAGTGCCTAGGTTTGTGTTGACCTTTGATAAGAGGATAAATTTCACCCTGTGTCATTAGTGCTGCCCACAAACATAAAAGGGGTATGTTTGCCTTGCCTTAACATCTTTGATATTTACCCACTGCTTTGCTTGAGATATCAGGTATAAAGATGACCCTATCTTTCCTGACTATGCTGAAAAGGAGAGATATTTGTATTTAAAATAAGGTTCAAACCTAGGCTGGAAAGATAGTGCCAGCTCTTGCTGAACTTTTCCCTAGCATAGTGCAAGAAGCCAGCAGAGGTGAGCTGATGCAACTTTGCTGTAATAAAAGACTTCAAAACCAGACATTATTTATCAACCCAGAGGCCAAAACTTAGCCCAAAAGAGAAGGTTATGATACCACAGAGGTCAGACATTACCCAGTGACCGTGATACCCCACCAAGAGGAGAGGAAAAGCTCAAAGCCAGCAGTTTTCCAGCCATTTGAAGGCATGGGGCACAGTGGGTGAAGGCTAGCCTTGTCCATGGGTGCAGACCTCACTGTCCTGCCCTGGTCAGCCCACTGAAGCAGGTGGCTGGATTTGGCTGATGCAACTTTGGGCTAACACACTGAAATGGGGAGGAGAGGGAGTGGGCCACAGCTTAGGGAGTGGAAACACACAAAAAGAAACACACTTTAGATACAAACTCCTCTGCTGTCCAAAGGACACCTGGAAGTACTACCTGGCATCTCCACTGCTGTCCAAACAGGTAGGTCCCATCCCTTAATCTCAGCCCTGTCACTTCTCCCTACACCTGCTCATAAGCCAAAGGACTTGGGAAGGCTGCCTGGCTGGCTGGTGTGCTGCAGGCAGTGCCAGCTGCCAGCAGAAGAGGAGTCACTGAGGCCAGCCCTGCTTGTCAACAAAACAGGCCTTGACCCATCCCTTCAGCCTGATGTGTGTGGGGCTTCTGCATGTGACTGAGAGACACATAGACAGAGAGTGGAAAATTAAGGTGATTTGGGGAAATTGGTTCAAATTATGTTTTTGATCCTTAAGAAGGTGAATAAAGGCTAAGGTTCAAATTCCCAGTGTCCCACACACAAACACAGACCGTGAACTTCTTAAATGTGGAGTCTTTTTTGACAGAAAATTAAATACAGGAATATGAAGGTACAACTATACATGTTTCATAATGTGGTTCCTTAAAAACAGTTGCTGGTAAAACAAGATTTCTGCTACAAACAATGGGTCATATTGGTAGTCAGTTTTCTATTAATTATCAGTCCTCAATTTCAAAAAATAGGGGCTATGTAGGGCCTATGTCCCCAGGAGTTCCTCTGGCAAAGGGGTCCCTCAGAATCTGGAAGACTGCCCAATTACAATTTAAAGAAATTTACAGCAAGGGTGACTGACTACAGACAGAAGTCTCTAACAGCATCAGGAAAACAGAAAGGAAGGCTGTAAGAGGGTGATTGTGTGTGTCAGGGCACTTTGTTTTCTCACATGAGTGAAGTGAGGACAATTTTTCTTGTTAAGTTTTGCAGTGAGTGGAACCAAGGCCCTATTTGGTTTTTTTTTCCTTTCTTCTTTTCTTCTCTCTCTCTTTTACTGTGTGCAGACTCTCTAGTAACATGAAAAACTTACATTGTTTATTATGGACTCTTTTTAGGCTTACATGTGGTAACAAAAAGGAGCCCTTAACTTAAAATTCTGCTTTGAGCAGAATGGGGAAAAAATGCAACATTGCCATTAGATCTGGGCTTGGGAAGCTGTAGATGTCTTCTTCCCTTGGGAACTAAAAGGAGCTGCCAGAGAGCTGTTGCACTGGAAATTCCAGAATTATCAGAGAATTGTTTAGGTCAGAAAGGACCTCTAATAACACTGAGTCCTAGCCATTAACCCACACCAAGTCCACCACTAAACACTGTCCTTAAGTGCCACATCTACATGTCTTTTCAATATCCCCAGGGATGTGATTCCAACACTTCCCCGTTCCAACACTTGATCACTATTTCAGTGGAGAAATTCTTGCTAATATTCTAAACCTCCACTGGTGCCACTTGAGGTCATTTTCTCTCATCCCATCACGTTTTACATGTGAGCAAAATTCAACTCCACCTGGCCAGAGCCTCCTTTCAGGTGGTTGTGGAGATGAGGGTGGGTGCTGCAGGAAGGTCACCCCTGAGCCTCCTTCCCTCCAGGCTGAGCACCCCCAGCTCCCTCAGCTGCTCCTCAGAGGATTTGTGTTCCAGACCCTGCACCAGCTCCGTTGCCCTTCTCTGGACACACTCCAGCACCCCAATGTCTTGTAGGGAGGAGACAGAACTGAGCACAGGGTTTGAGGTGTGGCCTTACCAGTGCTGAGTACCAAGGGACAATAATTGCCCTGGTCCTGCTGGCCACACCATTTTTTCACCAAAGAAACCATGCATCTCTCCAAGTTGTCATCAGTTAGTTTCTCCAGGAAAGTGCTTTGGGAGACAGCTTCAAAGGCTTGAATAAAGTGCAGGTAAACCCTCTTCCAAGGGTCAGTTTGTCATAGAAGTACCTCCTTCCAAACCTAAAGGGGGCTTGCTGGGAAATTGGGGAGGGACCTGTGGGGTCTAGGAGGGTCATGTAGTGATAGGACAAGGAGAAATGGCCTCAAGATGAAGGAAAGTAGGTTTAGATCCAATATTAGGAAGAAATTCTTTACTGTAAGAGTGGTGAGACACTGGACTGGTTTGTCCTGAGAGGGTGTGGACTCCCCATCCCTGGAGGTGTTCAGGGGCCAGGCTGGATGGGGCTCTGAGCACCTAATCTAGTGGAAAGTGTTCTTGCTCATGGAAGAGGAGCTGGAACTAGATGATTTCTAAGGTCCCTTCCAACCCAAACCATTCAGTGATTTTACAACATCAGAGATCAGGATCAGAAGATCAGATCAAGAGTTAAAAATATTTTCAGGATCCAAGGACTTTTCCTAGCTCTCTTTCTAGTTTCTGGGAGTTGTCCATAGAAAGAGGTTGTACCATTGTGCCTGGAACAAGGATTGTTTGCTCGTGCAATCCCATCCCATGGCCATCATAAGTATTCCAATCCAGTATTGAACTGGAGCAGGAGAGTGGCCAAATGATTCAGAAACATTTAAGATTGATCATAATCAAGTCCATTTGCTCTTTTTTATTGCAAATATCTCCTGCCTGACTCACCTTCAAGTGTGGCTGAACCTTACTGTTCTACCTTTGCAGCTTCCAATCTGACCTTGTGCCTCAGCGGTGTGGCTGTGAGTCAGTGCCCTGCCCAGGCATGCTCTGGGAGCTCCTGGTTACCAGGCTGGGAGAAAACAGGGCAGCCCAGGGCATGGTGCACAGCCAGCAACCCTTACCACCCTAAACTGCAGGCCTCACCCATGAAGGGAATGGTCTTTGGCCTGTGCTATCCCATGAAAGGCTTCTGGGTGTTATCCTAGGCAGTGTAAGTATGCCAAAACTCTGGCCTGGGACTTCAACAGTTACAGAAAAAGTTCATTTTCAAGTATGCCAAAACCCTGGCATGAGACTTCAACAGTTACAGAAAGAGTTCATTTTCATCTAAATGGATCCCATAAATCCTCACAAAAGCACGTGAAAAAGTGCTCAGTTAAAAAATTTATTTGATTTAGGACAGCTCCTATGATTTCTCAAACAGTAAGGGAGAAATTATGTAGAGCAGTTAATAAGCTGACCAAGTAGATAAATGAATAAATAGATATGTTCACACACTTCTCAAGTACTAATAATGTAACAAAGCTCAATACTCATTAGAAATATCTGAGCTATCTACAGGTCAAAGAAAAACAGGTCTTCAGGTTGAGTAATAACATTATTAGAACTTATCAACATCTTAAATATTAATCATAGAAATATGACACTAACATTATTTCTGGAAAAGGAGACTATATTTTATGTAAAGAATTCTGTAGCTTTATCTCTTTCTTCTTACATTCTCAATTATTTGCTCCCTAATTCTATCCTCCATCAAGTCCAAGAACCTGACATGATTCTATATGTGATAAAAGCAATGATAACTTGAATTGTTCTGCATATCTTCATTAGCATCAGATCAAAATAATTTCAGATCAGTGTCAATTTCCAAGCAGTATCATCACGATGACCTCACTGCCTTGCAGGAGAACCTGAAGTGTTTGCAGCCAGGTCCAGCCCTCAGTGGAGTGGTGTCATTTCCTTCCTCTGGCTCACCTGCCCACCTTTCACCCTGTATTACCCAGGCTTCTTCATCTCTTCTAGGGCAATAAGCCCCCTGAGTTATATATGACAGAAATAGGCCATGGGTTATTCTTATGTTAGAAAATGGGTTATTCTTATAAAAGTGAATCCAAGTATTTCTGACACACTTTGGATACACACTAGCTAAGGCACCAAACATACTGTTTTTATGATATTAGCAAAATACATAATTAGAATTGTGCTTGTCCATGTTTAATTGACTGCTACTAATTTCCTTTACAAAAACAACATCAAGAAAATTATTTTGTGGAGGAATTGGATGAAGTGTGTCATAATATTTAATGATCTTACTTGTTCCAGTGCCTGAATTAATGACATGTCGCCTTACTGAAAGATGGATTTATGAGTGATTTAGCTTCAGCTCAGTTCCTCTGTTTATCATCTTTCACCACAATGGGAAATATACCATTCAAACAATTCCAAAATTAGAAAAATAAATAAAATTGATGATGACAGTTTCCCAATATAATTGTCCTGAATGTTTAATATTTTGACATCTGCATTATTAAACCAAATTGCTTCATTTTCATGCAGTGACTGCGAGTGGAGTTGTAAATCCTGCAAATGTCAGTGAACAGCATGTACATGAAACCTCCACTTCTTTGTGATGTACAGGCACCTCCTTGGGCAGATTAACTGTACCGTGGGCATTGGCGGATTCAGCACCATGAAAACAGCTGTGCTGCTTCTTCAGCTGTCTTGGGTCTGCTATTAGTGTTATGGTTTTCACATCATAACCTGTCTAAACTAATAATCTGTCCAGAGCTTTACTTGGCTTCAGGAAAATTGGGCAGACTTCATATCCCTTCCCAGAACAAGGAGTCCATAAGAAAACAAGGTGCAGTGAACCAATGGCCTCCAGACTTAGTTACTACATGTGAGCTTTGGTTTATTAATTTATTAACAGGAGTTGGATTTTGATCCTTGTGGGTACCTTCAGGAATCTCTGACTCCATGGTTATGGTTTGTATTAGACTTCGAGGATTTGGTGTTAGAGTGAGAGTTGCTGCTGGAAGCAAATGAAGGTGACAGCATTGGTACCGTGTTTTTCAGGATGCACTGACTCAGGTGGAGAGCAAATCTAGTGAGGAGCCTGACCTGGAAACTGATGCTGCACTCAGCTCTGGAACTGGCAGCACTGGGAAACATGAGCATGTGGAATGCCACAGACATGGCTCTGCATAGTTATAGCTTTGCAGTGAGCAGGAACACAAACTCAAACAATTCAGTTTAGAATTGTACCTGGAAACCTTTTGATCCAAACACCTTCTCAAAGCAGGGCAGTTTGAAGATAGTCCAGGTTGCTGAAAGGCAGACATTGCATTGCACCAGTGATGTCCAGAATTTTCCAGTTTCGAGATGTCCAAGATTCTTTATGTTGAATCAACAAGGAAAATCACAGAATGAGTTCACTCTGTCCTTCAGTCTTATCACTGACAGTTTCATGTTAAAATATAATCAAACTTTCCTTATTCCTATGGAAATCAGTAACAGATTCAATGTCAATAATAATTCCATAATGTGAAATGGGTATAATTAAAAAGAAAATCAAAGCCAGATATTTTTTACAGCAGCAATTTTATGGGAAGAAGACTTCTGCCCCATGGCTTTTTCTTCAGTCCTCTTCCCTAAGGCAGAATCCAGTTTCCACTCAATAGCTCTCCAAGCCAAGAGTGGTGGGAAGGAGTCCACAGCAGAGTGTATTGATCCTTCCTGAATGAAGAAACTTTATGATAAGTTCATTCCTCTTGCTTCATTTTACTTCATCTGTCACCTTGTCAGGCCTGGGGAACACTTGATGAGTATCCTGGCTTTCAATGTACTCAGGGAGAAGGTGTGCTGGTTCTTTTAGGATGCAGCTTTCTGTATAACAGAGGTCTCAAAACACCTAAGTGTGTTCTGTCATAAAGAATAAACTACCTTTGTATAAACACCTACACAAAGGCATAACTGAATTCTAGGTTTGTGCAAAGTAGATCCAAGGGAAAGATTAAATCTCTAGTTTAAAAAAAACAAACAAAAAAAAAAAAACAAAAAAAACAAAAAAAACAAAAAAAAACAAAAAAAAAAAAAAAAAAAAAAAAAAAAAAAAAAGACCAAAACCACAACAACTTAGCTTGATACAGTTAATTAGAAAAGAAATAAAACATTTACTAAATGATAGTTATGTGTAAGTGTATGTAAGTACAGCACACTTAGATAACCCTTGGTAAAAGAGCTGGGAGCAGTCTTACCACAGCAGCCTGGGGTACCACATAATGGAGCTTACTCCTTGCAGCAGCACAGCAAACCTGGCTGCTCCTGTCCTCCTTACAAAACAGAATGCAGACAAAACATCCACCTGCATCATCCTTAAGTTTTTAAATCAAGACAGATTTATGAGGTGTGTAGACTTTCATTGCGAAGTGAAAGGCATCATGACAATGCAATCCAGTCCTCATAAAATGAAAACTATACATAAAAGTAGTCCAAAATCCCTCATAGTTAATTAAGGAGAGAGCTTAAAAAAAAAAAAAAAAAGAGTGGGAAAATAACAATAACTTCAATGGTGCAAAATGGTGCAAACAAAATAACTCCAGTTTGAAGAACTACTAGTTGCAGACAAAATTGAGTTGAGGAAATCTGTTACGTCTGAATCTGTATACATTTATTATTATGTTTTCAAAGAAGCTTTGAGATCCTTCAGAGTCTGGTTTTGGCTCTCTTTTTGTTGCCTCACAAGTTACAGCAGCCAGGAAAAACTCTGACTTTCTTCTGGACAAGGAGTTTTCCAGATATTTGTTGAGGTTAAGAATCAGTTTTGCATGGACTTGGCCTAGAGAAAAGTGTTCAAGAACAGAATTTAAATAAGCTAGAATCCCCAAAGCAAAGATAATCAGAAGCTAAGAAAGTGTTGTGGTTTAAATAGAGAGTTTGAAAAATCCAGTGAGAGATGTCAGGCACATCACAAAGTCTCTCTGTCTCCATTCTCCAGCTGTAAAATAGAGATAATATTTCTTCTCTAATTCTCCAAGAGGTTATAGCATAAATTCATTAACATTTTCAAGGCATTCAGATGTTGGGTGAATATCTGAGAGCAAAGGAGGAAACTGTTGTTAGTGAATGAAGGTCTTATATCTTGTTATATAGATAAGTCTTGATCTCTTTTATATTTCCCATGGAAATTGCAACTTAATTCTGGAAAAGAATGCAAGGATAGAAAATGGGTTCTTTGAGAACTGAAGCCAGGGATCATTAATATCTCTAAGGGCAAAAAGGACTAATAACCTCTTAATATTTGCAATCTCAGCTCCTATCCCTGTTCACATTCATATTACTTCTGCCTTTTCTGTTGCTTTTCTATTCCCATTATTTATTATGAGTGGTAAAAGAACCCTTCTATGTAATATAATATCAGGTTATTTTAATGAGACTGTCTGAAATTTACTCTTGTTATTAATAAGGAAAGATAAGCAATGAAATATTGGTCTCATTGAGACCAAAAGGGTTTTGAGTTTTTTCCATTGATCTCAGTAGAGCCAGAACTTCATGCAGGAATCAATACTGACACCTTAGACACCTTGACAGCTCTGATATATCTTGGAGTGAAAGGGCATTGACTTTGTTGCAGATCCTAACAGGAGAACATGATTTCAATATAACCTTTTGAGGGTTTATTTTCTACCCAAGAGAAATAATTGGTACCCAGGATAAGAGTTCATTCAGCAGGAGAGTGGTCTCGTACACACTTGTGTTCTGATTCCCTCAGTACTTGAGTCAGAGATGAAGGCAAATTTGAGAGACCTTTTGGTCTCTTTCCTTCTAAGGTTGAATGACTGCTCATAGGCAAATAGTAGAACATATTAAGAACAAGGAGTATTGTCTGACTGGATAAAAACATCTCAATGTAGCTATGAAAAGTCTGCCTAGTCTTTTTAAATACTTATTTTAAAAGCTCAGAGATTCTTGTATTTGGTCTGAAGTGCTGGCTTATAAAAGCATGTGGCATTCTGTAAGATATAAACAGCATCTACCATAAAGAATAAGTATTTGTAATGAATAGGTATTTACAAGGTCAACAACCAAAGGAAAAGAGGTATAACATCAAAACAATGAAACTGGAAAACAGTGAATAAAAGGTATTAACAGCTTTCCTTACATATTCTTCTTTCTTTTTTGCTTCTGTATCCAATAACATACATCAAGTAATGACTTATATAAATCATTGTTTACTGTGATGCCATTCTTTCAAATACAAGGAGCTAAATATATGTTCCAGATCATAAAGGGCAAGCAGGTTATTGTTCTGCTTTTGATGGAGGTTAATTTCCCAGAAACTATTTGCTAGGAAAATTATTTAAATACAGACATCCTTTAAACTTTTCAGAATTAAAATATCTCCAGCCTTCGAGCACCTATTAGATCAATTTGGAGACAAGTAGAACTCAGAGTTGTGATTGACACAAACCAAAAATGAAAAGTATTAATTTTGTGAATATCTATTATTTACAAAATAAGAATGGATATCAGGAATTTTCATAATTGCAAAAATACCAGTTGCATTCACAGGAAAGGGATAGTGTTATAGTACATTTGATGCTCAATTTGATCTTTTCAGCACTGTAGATACCTGGGGCCCAAGGTATTTGCTGTCATTCCTTAGAAGTGTTCCAGTAGAAGGACACACTTGTTACCTTACTGAACTCTGTGTCTTGCAGGTTTTCTTCCTGATTTCAATATAAAACTCTTTTTTCAATACAAATACATAACAACCTGGGCCCCTTTTATTACATCTAACTTTGTAAGCATATGAAAGAATATGATCAGCTTTGTACAAATAAATATGTCAGTTTTATCTTTATTTGTTGACCACCAGAGAGCCAGTGAAAAATACTGTATATTTTTTAAATGGATACTCCTTTGATTTCTTATTACTCAGATTAATTCAGAATAGAATTTCCCATCTTTTTTCTTTTTAACATAAGTGCATCTCTAAGTTCCTAGTGGTTTTGGGGACCTGATTTGCCAGCATTGATGATTATGAAATGAACTAAATTTTGTCAATAGAAATACAAGAGGAAAATTTAAAGGGTACTAAAGGGTACATTTACTAATTAGAAAGGGATTGGTGTAAGATTTGTCCCTGCTGGTGAAAGCCTGAGATCCCAACTTTATTTTGACAGATTTCCAGTGAGTAAGTGTTGTAAGGCTTACTCACGAGTACCAGATGACCCCAGAAAAACCTAAAATCAGTTATGACATTCAAATCAGAACACAAAGTTCCCATGGATCTGTGCCCAGAAGCCGCTCCTGTGGATGCCCAGGAGTGTTTTGGTCTGGGGACCAAAGAGTTGCCCAAGTTCTGTAATAGCACAATAATGCCTTGTTACCCTGTAAAGCACAGTCACCGTGTTTTTGTGTACCAAAAATCTTGTTGCTACCTCACTCACCATTTTGTAGTTTTGCCATAAATAATTTAGTGTTTATTAATCACTCTGCTCTGCTAACTGCTGCCACTATCCCACTCTTCTGTCCCTCTCCTTTAATTTATTTAATTTGCCTTCCTAAGAAAAGAACTGATGATGAGGAGGATAAAAATATAACAACTCATAAAGAGGCAAAAAGAACACATACACTAAAAGATGTATGTCAAGTGTTCAATATTTTGTGAATTGATGAGCAATTCTAGAATGGTGGCCTGCTCTAAGAAAGGCTGGAAGAACTGCCTGGGCTCCACACGACTCAGTCCCAGCTTGCAAAGTGAGGTTCCAATTAAAACCTCATAGCAGTATGTAGATCATATCCTGAGCTGAGTTCTATAAGTCAAATGAGCATTGTAATTAGCATCTCAGCTGCTGAGAAATCAGCTTCTCTCCCAGCTGATTGATCAACCTGAGGATCTTGCTTCTGCCTCCCTGTGCTCCCCACAGCGGTCCCTGAAGCCCCATCGATTTGGCTTGTGTTCCTTTCATGACTCACTAAGGGTGAGTCAGGAGAGGGCTTGTAGTGCCAGCAAGTACCCTTGAGAGACCAAAACTGCTCCATGTCCTTCTTGCCAAAGCATGGTTATCTATCCTCTGAGAGAGACTGGAGGGGAAAATACCTTCTCTATGTTTCATGAGAATTCCTCCAGCACCAGGTGAGAGTCACTGGGAAAAATATATTGGCAGGAGTTAAAGAGGGAATTAGCTTCTGTCTGTCCCTTTTTTCCTCCTGCCCCTACACATGGCTGACTTTTCCTTGATGGACACACAAGCCAACAAGAAGTTCTGGTATGCTCCAGCCAGGGCTGTGATCTAGGTGAGACAGAGAATAGATCTGGAGGGTATAAGAAAGGTTGGTACAGCCTTAATTCCCATAAACCATCTGTAGAAACTCTTCACATCTACAGCATGTGCTGGACAGGAGGGGAGAGCAGAAAGAAGTATAGAAAGGCATTGACAGCAGCCTTATCGTTTTTGTTTTTATTGGAAAACAGTTTGGCCAATCCCAGACAGTAGGAACACCAGAAGGAAGGGATTAGCAAATCTATAAAGTCTGTCAACACAAAATAAAACTATACCTGGCAAGGAAGAGTGAATTTCCACATCCATACTTGAATTCAGTGTGGTGGACATTGTCTGGGAAGCAATAGGACATCTTAACATCCTTTACAGCAGATAGCTTAAAGCCAGTGAAGGATTCATTTATTTAAATGGCATTTGCAAAGAACTATGAAGAGGCAAGTGAGATACTTGCCAGGGAGGCAGCACTTGGAGTGATGGTTCAGTGGGGGTAGTCCCTTGTGATTTTTAAAAACCATTTAGACAGCTAAGAGCAGCAGGTGCTCAGTGCTAGTGAGCAGACAGGTTAGATTGCACTGCAAGAAAATAAAATACACATCTGTGAGGCAAGGTCAAAGCAGACTGACAGCACACAGATGCCCAGTGCTGGTCCCAGCTCTTGCATCAGCTAAGCCAGGATTCATCCCTGGAGAATTCAGCAATTGTATCTTGTGACATTGGGGCACTACACTTGACCTATTTAACATTACAAAACAGATGTAAATTGTATCTTTAGGAAATCCTCCCATTTGCTATTGACAAAGATCAAAACATGACTTCTGGGTCACATGTAAAAACCTCTAAACAGAACCTTAGACCAGTTAACACCAGCATGAGCCAGCTGCTATTGCACTGTTTGAAACAAGCAAACAAAAACCACTTCTTGCTACTTTTTCATAAGGGTTTAAATAAGAAACCATTTAAAACACAATATTTTACACTGAAAAAGCAAGAGAGCCATGTTTCATTAGGAGCATTACTTTTTGTAGTCAGAAACAGCACCAAATAGATCAAAGATATGGTTCTTTATTGATTAGTCCTCAGTGTGTGTTTAATCAGTGGCTGGCCTCTTCCAGGTAGGCTGAGACGCTCAGCAGTTCTTGGAAATACCACTTTGCTGGACATCAGAAGGTTCTCTAACTAAAGCCAGTGTTTTTAGTGAATTCACGTGACCATAGTCGAAATTATCAGCACACAGAGGATTAAAGATGTGTTAGTTAGAGACCAATGAACAAGCAAACAAAAACTATTTGCATTATATTATGATACTCTTAACCTTGATAGTCACCTCAGTCTTTTTTTTACAGTTATTTTCCATAGCTGATGAAACCAAAGCATACCTTCAATTGAATTTATTAGGCTCTGTATTGCTGTTTCTATTTTGTTTCAGCTATAGGAAGACAATCAGAAAAAAAGAAAAAAAAGTAAAAAAAAAAAAAAAAAAAAAAAAAAAAAAAAAAAGAAAATAAAAGCCAGTCTGAGTCCCATTTAAAAAGCTTTAAAAGCTTTACTCTTAACAAGGTGTTCTCCAATTCCACAAGTTTTAAAGACAAGTCCAGCCCCCATTTTCAAAGGCAATGTAGCTGATCCACAGAAAATGTTCACCCAAGTTTCATCAACCTGTGTTACTATTCTGATACCAGAAAGAAACTTTGACTGCACTGGCCACCAGCAATCAGACTACAGATGAGCACTTCCCACAAAGAGCAGAACAGCCCTCTCTCCACGTGACAGCGCACCCAGGACTCGTGTCCCAGGAATCAGGCTTTCACTGCTGCATGGCGCCAGGGCAGGTGGGCAGTGGCCCAGGCTGGAGGGACACAGCACCCTGACCCTGTCCCCTGCAGCTCTGGGGGGCCTGGCTCTCCCTTCACTGCTGCTGAGCTTGTGCTCATCATCCTGCCTGAGATAAGTTTGGACCTGATGAAGTTCATGCTTACATTTATACCATTAGTCAAGCTGCAACAGGTGCTCTTATAGTGGTAAGGGAGATTATGGGTGGCACACTCTCTTGTTCTCCCATAGATGTAGAATGCAACTTTCTATGAGCTGAAGGACAGGCCACAAGCCCATTTTACTGCTCTTAGCTATCCTGCATGCTCTCATCTGATGCAGCCTCACAAACTAACTGGAATTATATCATGTGTTTGCCATCAGCTGTGTTCTGCTTGTGTTTCAACTGCATATATTTGCAACTGAGGTATTTTTTCCCCCAAACTTTACAGAGTAGTTTTCTTTACAGAGTAAATTTTCTTCACACTTTTTAAATGTGAACTACCTCAAACTAGAAAGAAGTTTTGTAAAGGTTCCATCCAGTAAGGTCATAGATTTTCACATTCCAGTGAATAAGGCAGGGTCTTTGTGACCTTCTGGGTCAGAAATAGGAGCAAGGGGAGGTTGCACATAAATGAGGCAAAAAATGCAATCTTTATCTGAAAATTAATTTGGTACTTTTGAGACAAGAGTATTTTTTAATGTCCCTAGGGGGTTTCAATCTCAGGACATATTGCTGCTACTGCTACAGCAGTCTGCTCACCAGCTAGTCCCTGGAGGAGATGGCAACTGCTTCAACAAGAAACACCACCCAGACCATCCAACACCTCCTGGATCTGCACACAGCTTAATCAAGACAGTGCGGGCTAATTTTTCTGCTGTGATAGGGAAATCTACAGTGCAGGAGCTGATATCACTCCTGCCCTTGCCACAGTTCCACTAGGGAAGGGTACTTGAACATTTCATAGCCTGACAAAGGTCTGCCAGGGAGGAGGGTATTATTCCCTGTTTTGCAGCTCAAGACCTAAGACAGAGACCATGTGGAATGGCCTGCATGACAGAAAATCTGAATCTGAGCAGGGATTCAACCTTTCACATCAGGCTTGCCTTGAGTTTTGGAGGGGGCTTTTTTCTTGCATGGTTGGATAGTAACATGGAATTCCATACATCAGACATAAAAAACCAGGAAAAGGTAATTAAAACACTTCCCATAAGGAGATCATTATATTCTGATTGACCAAATCCTTTCTTGGGGAAAGAATACTACCTGGCTGCTAGAGAAGAAAATCAAAGGGACAGTCATACTGACCCTGCCACACTGAATGGTTTTCAGGAAATATTAAATGTAATATAATCATTTCTGGGGCACTGTTTGAGCTCAGGGCATAGGAAGACGAGAAAATCTGAAGTTGAAAAGCCAACTCTTCAAATGACATAAAACAGCCAGTTGAATTTGCATCAGTCAAGGTGACAGTTCAATTAATAATATAGGCAGCACTTCATTTGAAAATCAAAGGAACTGTGGATGTGTGTTTAGCAAAATACCTGTAAATCCTGTTTGAATAGAGGAGGGAGCTATGTTTTGTCTTATAAAGCAGGATTTTAGTTGCTGTGGTAATGTTCCTTGTATAACTTGTCTACATAAATGAAACTCAAGCCCTGTTGTCTCAAGCCACAGAGGATTATAGAGTAATGAAAAACAAAACTAAACCAAAGGAACCCAGTCAACTGAAGACTTAAAACTAAAATTTTAACTAAAAGTTACATCAACAGATTAACTCTTTTTGATGTTTTCATTTCACTAAGGAAAACAAACTTTAGAAACACTTTACAACTGACAAACACAGCACTGATGGTAAAACAATCCTGTGCAGCTGTGTCTGTCTCCTGCACCTGCCTCTGGCACCTTGGGTAGATGTCTTTCAGAAAAAACAGAGAGGTGCTGACTAACAGCTGGGGATGGTCATGAACAAAGGCTGAGGGGGAGGATTATAAGACAATTGGGCAGATTTGAGGTCAGATAATAGCCCAATCTAACAGTAATCAATGAACACATAGTAATTTTATTTCTTATAAAACTTCAAGGCAGTTGAAATTCATTTATGTTCAGCATTCTGGAAAAAGCAAAACAGACTTTCAGTTTACTAAATAGAGCTACACCATGGCCTATGTTTTACTGGCTTTATCACTATATGCAAAGTGTTGTACAAACATTGAGCCAGTGCATAATAAAGCAACAAGTCTGGACTGAGCATAACTGCCACCCCACAGTAAACAACCCTGGTCTAATCACCAAATATTATGAAGCCCTGGGAACAGCTTTTGGAAGACACAGCATTGCACTTTTTCCAAGTGGCTGAAGCTGTTGGTTGTGGCAGGGCACTAGTTCAGGGTCCTCAGGGAAATCCATTTGCTTCCCAATGCTCACGTCTTACTAGCTAAAGAGGGGCCAAAAAAAGCAGCAGCGAATGGACAAATGTCAGGATTGTGTAATCTACCATGTTATTTTTTTTCCCTCTTCAGAAAAAACTAGAGAAATTAACATAATGTATGGAAGCCATGAGATGATGTCTTATTTCTCTTAGTAGAGTGCATGGATTTAACTGTCTCTTACTGTAGTAGGATTTCACAGGCCATGTCTAACCATAGAGCTATGCTGACATGTCCCTGAATCTTTAAAAGAAAAGGACAATCCCTCTACTGCACCCCTTTGTAAAACACAAAATCTCCTGTCCTCATAGTGCTTACCCAGAATGCCTGGGGTGCACTGATCTGATTTTGCTATTAATCATTATCTCCCCACCTAATTACCTGCCTGTCTGACTAATTGCATCTGGGAGGCCAGTAACTGCAAGGCAGGGAGTTTTGTGTCTATTTATCTCATATTTGCACCTGACAAGTAGTTTAAACATGGGCTCCTCCCATGGCTGACATAACATGGCATAACATGACTTGCCACAGGAATTGCATCAAGAAGCTGGTTCCCTTCAGACTGGGTTATCAGTGTTGTACATGCTTTTTCCTTCTTTGAATTCAAAATTCTCCAGGCGTCCCTTGATGCTGGGATCACCTGGTGGCTCTGTCCAATGGTTCATGCAGATTTCCCAAGAGGAGCTGTGCACACAGGCAATGCTTGAACTCATATTTGAGCAGTTTTCAGCTATTTCCAGGTGAACTTCAGACTGTTGATTTTTGGTCTGCAACTTAGAGGCAACTTTAGCTGCCACACAGAGAACAGAGAAGTGGAGGCAGAAAAGCACAGGGAATCCTTCTCTCCTCCCCCATCATTTAAATTGGCTACATGGTATGGAAGAGACCCCTGGAGCTGAGTATGACCCAAATTCTGACTGAATTGAAGAAATTAGTGTGCTGCAACATCTCACTGAGAGCTGGAGATAGTGAAGTGGGGCCAAAAAGAACAAGAAGAACATCTAGCAGAATTGCCTCCATCTTTGGAGGCAATAAAACCTATACTGTACCCCCAGGCCCAACAGAGACTGGTCTGGCTGCTTGTTGAGGGGGAGGTGGGTGGCATTTCAGAGCTTGCTGTATGGAGACTTTTTTCATCTAATTTTGAGGCTGTTGAGGGAAGCATGAGCTAAAGGCAAAAGAATGTGGGGGGAAATATTTGTAGAAAATATTTTGTAGGAGCTTGCAGGATTTTTAAAAAATTTATGTGGTGAGCAAGCAGAGACTTATATAAGTGCCAAAGCTGCATTATCAAAATGTTAGTAGGTAAAACATATTAATAAAAATGCTGTGAAATGAAGAATCATCTGAATTTCTTTGAACACAGGAGAGATGCTAATAATGGCCCCTCAGCCCACTGCCAATATGCTTCAGGGCTCAGAGCTGCACATAACTCTGAGCTCCACAGCTCATCCCGTTTGTCCTTGCTTCCAGACTGCCAGAGTGCAGGTCAGTTCATGGTCAACAGCACTGGAGGCAGCTGACACATCCAAAAGAATCAGAAATGACACCTGATCTTCATCCATCATTGGCAAAGGATTATCAGCCAACACAAATATGTGCTGTGACTTCTGTTATCAAGTGGTTTGTAAACAACCATGTATTACAGACAGGATTTCAAGGGAGATCAGTGTTGCCCTATCCAGAAAGAAAAACAGAACAAAAGTGTGCTTACATGAACTGATGCAAATTCAGTGCTCATAGCATACTGAGAGTGGGATTATCCGGCCATCTACTGAAGGATCTGGGATCTGACTGAAGGATTTGGGATCAGTTTCCTACAGAGAAGAGATATTTAAGAAAATAATGAAGATCAAATTGAATTATATCGCTGTGTGGAAGAGTGTCTGGTTTAAAACTGGGATTTATTGGGTACTTTTTCTGTATGAAACAAGTTTAGAAGCACTATGTTCCAATCTCTTAAACTGTCTGTCATGTAGAGAATTTTCATATGGCGCAATTACTCCACAGATCAGTCAGAATTCATGTAATTCTGACTTTAAAGGTAATCTCTGGATTGTTCTGTCCAAAATAGGGCTATTTTAATTTATAAAAACAGAGAAAAAGGGAAAGGCTGTTCTTTGGACAAGGAGGCAGTTCTCTGTGTGTTCCTCTTCTCTGACATCAGAGCCCAGAAAATAATATTCCCCCAAACTGGTAACCCTAACTTTTCCCTCACACCATACTGGTCCTCAGTCCCTTCTGTCCCAAGCCTTAAATTTCCGAGTCCTTCCTTCCTAAAATCTCTTTCAAATGCCTCCTGTGTTTAGGTTCCCCTTCCACATTGTCCTTGTCCAAGGCCTCTGCTGTTTCAAATCACCTTTCTCCCGCACAAAAACCACTCATGTTCCTCCCCATCTCTCCTTGCTCAGATTAACTTCATCTCTGACAACTATTTTCCCATAACTTTCACTAACCCTGTTCCTCCAGAGGCAGTCCTTGCAATCCCCAAACCTCTAAAAACAGAGAAATAAGGCCTTCCCAATCCTTTTTGAAACCCAACCTTTCTTTCCCATCCGTCACCTTTCTTCTCCAAACCCTTTATCAAACAGTTCCTCAGACTTTTAGTTCCCCTTCTGTTCCCAATTCCCATTTCCTCTCCTGCAGCCCCTGTGCTCCACATCCTTAGTACTCCCAGACTCATTCCCACTTCCTGAGTGGTGCCATTCATTTATAACCCATGTATTATCCCCTGTTGACTGCCAAGGGATATTGCAGCCTTCTCCTCCAACCTTGCCTCCAGCAGAGCCCTCCCATTCCTTCTGTTGTCTCAGAGAAACTCTTTGGAGAGGCTGGGCACACACTTGGAGCCAGCTGCATTGGTTCCATCAGACATGAAGGAAACTTCTAGCAGCTTCTCACAGGAGCCAGCCCTGCAGCCACCCAGCTACCAAAAACTCGCCATGCAAAGCCAAGACAGAAGTAATTATTCAAGAAGTACGTGCATCATCAAGTTTCATTTCCTCCTCAGCCAGTGGGAATTAAAACTCATTTTTCCTCCTGCTTTGTGCTCTCCTTTTCATTTGGTTAGTCTTCTTTTTCCTGTGACTATTCCAACTTCAGCTCAAGAAACTGCAACAAAATATACAGAACAACCTGTATCTGAAGAGGTCTGATGCTCAATCAAGCAATGAAAGACTTGACATTGAACTTTCTCAGTCTAGTCAAGAAAGGCCTAGACACAAAAATTCACAATTTTCTTAGTATTAGAAAAAGCTATTGTATCATTTTATGAAGGAATTTTAAAACCCTCCTTCCGCTAAAAAAGTATCCTTAACTGTGTTTTTCAAGCAGCACGCTGTTCTGTGTCTTTGCTATGAATGTTCTGAGAATATATTCCAATCCAATATATACTTAGGGGAAAATACCTATTTCTGAAACCTGATCAAGTGTTGAACCAGCTGCTGAACTTCTCATACCAGGGCAATTTGAGATGGGCTGCAGAGAACTGAATTCTCACAATAGTAATGTTAAACATCAAAGAGGGGGTTCCCTGGTGAGTTTAGGTGTCTATACTGGGTTAGCTGCAGCTGAGCAGGGGAATTCAGGATAATAATTACACTCAGCTACACCCAAGTTTATCCAGAACTTTCTCAGCCTTGAGTTCCTTTGCAGATATGACCTTGTTTTGACTTATTTTTTTCCTTTTAGTGCTCCAAAATCTCTTCCAAATCATTCTCAGAAACACAGGAGTTTGAAGTGGTTTTCTGCTTTTTTTCTCCATACTTGGACACAAGACAATGGTTAAATGACCTCAGAAAGCTTTATGGGAAGGATTATGAGATGTTGTCATAGCAAATTACCAGCTCCTGATCAACACTGGTGTTGGCTCCTCACAAAAGCAAGAAACTCACGAGACAGGAAAAGCCTCTCCAGCAGAAGGGAGAAAGGAGATTGCGCTGCCAGAGCACTTTCCATAGTGCAGAGAGGATCACCAGCAGCTGGGCTGGCTCTGTCTATTGTCCTCTGTGAGGGTGGCACATGAGGACACTCCAACCTCCTCTCCGTGTGCCCAGGGTGCTGGGATTCCCTCATGTCCTCAGGCTGGGACCTGCAGCCTCTCTCTACAGAACTGTAGAGAGAAGGGATGTGGTTTTGACAGCTGGACTGACAACTGTCCTTTGGGAAGGGACTCAAATGAAGCATGTCAAAGTTGTCATGCAAAGGGTGGCAACTGTCAGATAACCATTGTCATTGATTTCTGTAGTTATGTTTTTTACAGTTTACATAATATTTTGACTGTGAAATATCATCTAATTGCATACTTCCCAGTGGGAAAAATTGTTATTTTTTCTCATTTTTATTCCATGTGCTAGAATGTTTTTCCCATAGTCTTTTCTTACACCTCCAAGCCTTGCTGTAGTAATTTAATAATTGATTAACAAGCACTGAAAACAGTAGAAGAATTTATTCCAACTGTGACATCCACATTAGGGGGCTTACTTTGGGGGCAGATTTGGCTTTCCCATTTAAAGTTTTAAACTCAGTTTTTTGGTTGCAAAATAGACCTTTTAGAGCAGCCCCCATACTGTCTAGCAAAATTCTGAAATAAAGCTGCAAGTCTTTTAAAAATCTGTTTTGTCTAAATGGCATTTTTAATGAGGTGATTTTTTTTTTTGAGACTAAAAACAAGTGTGAGTAAAGAAACATTACACTGGGCTGTATCACTGAAGTCCCTATTTCTCTAATCTGCTTAAAGCCTAAAGAAAACTATTAAATTGAACCTCTCTGAAATAGAAACAAAATAATCTCAGCAATAATTATCACTCACTTCTGTATTACTTTCAAAAATAAATGAGGAAATATCTACCAGAACTATGATGTGCTGCAAAGAAGTTTTCCATTTGTTACCTCTCCAAACAGGATTCTGTTGCTTTTCTAGTCAAAGTTAAATTAAATGTTCTATAAATCCCTGCAAATGGTTTGCTTTCATTTCAGTACAAGAAAGATATCTACAGCACCAGTCATGAGAATTGGCCTTATGTGCAGTGACCACTTCAGACAGCACTCAAATCTCTCGCCTTTTGCTTCTGATTCAGGAAATGATGGCATGAACTCCTTACTGCCCATCTGATTCCCATGCATGTGATTGACAAAAGTGCTTGGTGCAAAGATGTGCCAGGGCCCATCAGTAGTTTCTACACAAATTTCAGTCCTATCCAGAAACACCTGTCCTCACCTCTGCCATTCATTCAGCAGAGCTCTGGGGTTAGAGGAACTGGGAATCCACAGAAACCATTTACCAGGTGAGTAAATTTGGTCATTTCAAACTAGCTTGTGTTTTGCCACACAGAAGATGCAAAGACTACCAACAGAACTGGAGAATTAAAGCTGGTTTATCAAGCCTCCCCCTATTTTACTACAGGCAGCCAAAGATCTTCCCTGATGTGTTGGTTATTTGCACTGACCAATGCACTGTGAAACTTATGTGGTGCCAGTAGCTCTGCTGGCAATTAAAATGTTCCTCATATGGATCCTGGAGTCTCCTATTTTTGAGTTGGTGGCAGGCAGACACTGGGCCAGCAGCGTGATGAAATGGGAGGCAGGAATGGGAAGGCTGTAGACAGAGTTCATCATGAACTGAGTGTGTCATTCTGTGCAAAGCACAACCACACATGCAAAATGCTGATTCCATCCAAACCCATAAAGCCTGACTGCAGACTGATTTATCTCTGCCTTTGCTGCTCCTTGTTGAGTCATCACAAGGCTTTCTTGTCCAGGATTAGACCTAATCCTTCTGTGACATCACCCTTTACACCCACTAATGTATAAAGTGAGGGCTGGACCCTGGCCACAATAGCTCCCACAGATTTGTAAATCACAGCATACATGAGACAGCTTTTTCCTGCCTGTGTTATAAAATATCAAGTTTCTTTTTTCCTTTTCTAATTTCTGCACAACGTCTTGATGTCACTTGTTCTACTTTGGCATTTTTACAAAGTGATATATAGCACAACCCAACATTTACAAAAATCACAATGATTTGTATTTTCTACAAAATATTTGCATTTCAGCTATAACCTCAAAGTTAAAAAGAAATTATTTTTCACATCTTACAATGGGGTTCATCTACCTTAATTCTAACATCTAGAAGTCTATCACTTCATGTAGAGGCCCTTTATTCTTCTTCCTCTTTTCATGCTTCCATTGCTCATTTTCTCATTTTATACTGTTCTTTTTCTGTGACTGCTTCCACTTCTCCATAAATTCTTTTTAGGATTCTCTCATTCCTGCTCTGGCACTACTATATCTCTTTTCTTTTCTTTTGTCTTTTCTTTTCTTTTGTCTTTTCTTTTCTTTTCTTTTCCTTCCTTCCTTCCTTCCTTCCTTCCTTCCTTCCTTCCTTCCTTCCTTCCTTCCTTCCTTCCTTCCTTCCTTCCTTCCTTCCTTCCTTCCTTCCTTCCTTCCTTCCTTCCTTCCTTCCTTCCTTCCTTCCTTCCTTCCTTCCTTCCTTCCTTCCTTCCTTCCTTCCTTCCTTCCTTCCTTCCTTCCTTCCTTCCTTCCTTCCTTCCTTCCTTCCTTCCTTCCTTCCTTCCTTCCTTCCTTCCTTCCTTCCTTCCTTCCTTCCTTCCTTCCCCTTCCTTCCTCCCTCCCTCCCTTTGGTCTTCTTCCTCCTCCATTTCCCTCTTCTCCTCTGATGTACCAGCTCCCTTATTATCCCTCTTTGTCACATTCCTACTTCTTCCTGTCTTTCCTTTCTCCTTTTTTGCAAGATAGCCCTTCCCCTTTTCTTCTTCCTCCATTACCACCTGCTCCTCTGTGTGTCAGTTTTCCACTTTGATGTCCTCTCACTCTCACAGCTCTCATTCCCTCATTTCAACCTGCCTCTTCTAAGGCCCTGTGTATCTCACCATTTCTGTCTGCTCGTGCTCTATCATTTGAATTTGCTTGGTTTTCTTTAATGGCTTCTTTTCATCTTCTTTCCTTCCCATTTTATAAGTGATTCTCCAGTGTTACAGGTTTCACCAATTCTGTGTGAGCCCAAAAAATAAAAATACCTGTCCTCCAAATTTCAGATACCCAAAACTCCTGAGAGGACAGCTTGAATGGTGCCAAAGCTCTTTGGCTTCACTAGGCCAATACATCACTAGGCCAAAACAGAAGTTTGAGTTTAGGTGGAAGGATAGTCCTTCCTTGTTCCTGGTCTTCAGATCAGGAAGGACCTTGTTGTGTGATCTCCCACCTGTGCACTCAGGTTTTCTTTGGAAGGAGTGCTCATTGTGCTGCAGATTGCGCTTCAGCCTGGACAACAGACCAGGACTGCATCCATTCAGCAGAACACATGGACACAGCAGGATTTCGTTTCCCCAGGCTGGGGGATAGGAGGGTGTAGAACTCAGGTAAGTTGTGCTTTGAGTTTCTCTGAGATGTACAATAAATTCTGCTTGTTTCACACCATACTGTCCATGTCCTAGGCAGGGTACAGGACACAGGAGACATCACAGCTCTTGCTCGAGAGTATTCAGGTGTTTCAAAAGTCATTTCTCTGAAGAATAGGAAAGGAAGAATCAAGAGGTACTCTGGGTTGTGTGAGTCTGAAATTGAGCAGTTTTCCTTTTTGAATGGGCCAAACAAGTTAAGAAGCAGTCCTATAAATCCTGGAAAGACTGGAAGGCTGCAAAACCCAAAAGTCTAGAGCAACATCGGCTTTGCATTTTACTGCTGTGAAAAACAATGCAGTAATAGAGGGGTTTCAGCTCCTAGGGCCACTTTCCACTCTCTTCCTACATTTGGAAGCTCAAACTGCTCTATCCATTCAACAGTCAGTCTTCTATCAATAGGAAAATACTCTTGGTTTTATTTGTTGCAACCTTATGTGAAAAAGAACAGAGTCTCACTTCCAGCAACCATTAGGAGCTTCTGCCTGTCCTTGGGTTCAGTGTTCTCAGCCAGCAAAGAGAACTGAGCTCCTCTGTCAAGGCCCACTCTTGCTAACTGCTATTGCAGGTTATTGCAATCTGCAGGAAGAATCTGATTCTTAAAAATAACCAAAAAGCAATTTGTCATCCCATTAGAGTTTTAAGAAAATTTTCTTAAGCCAGTTATGCATATCACCCAAAAGCAATAAGACATAGATAGACATAGATCCTCAAATATATTTAGATTACTAAATCCCATTTGTTTTGGTATAAATTTCATATGTAATGGAAAGGACCCAGTCTGCCCAATTTTTAACAATCCCAGATCTATTAAAGAGTAAATAGATGTAGATAAGTAATTCCATTATAGCAATGGAAAAAGGAAGGGCTTAAAGGATAAGGCTAAGGTCTGAGACATGAAAATTTCTAGTCATTGGAACAGGATCAATTCAACTTATCCAGGGAAAAACCAATGAAAGAAAAACTGTTGTGCAAAGAAAGAATCAAAGAATCAAAGAGGAGTCTCAGGCTAGAAAAGAGAGTTATGTATGTGGCATGGCAAAACTCACTATTTTCATACTACATAAAAAGCCAAGGTAGCATTAAAAGGGGACAAACAGAAAAAAAAGGCCAAACTACAGATCCTGCACTAGCAGTCAGCAGGAATTTCTTCTCAAGACAATCTTCTATCTTTCACCCTGTCAGTTCTTGGCACAGAGATTGCAAACACAGTCCACAATGCTCAGGGTTGATGAGCTTCCAGGCTGGAGACAACAGCCTGAGGAGTGATCTGTAGATTGTCTAAATGACACTGGAGACTTCTGAACTGAAGGGTCTCAGCACCTCTTCAGCACAGTATGACCACTTTGAACTGAAAAACTCTCAAAACTGATCAGACAACTGACAGCTCTGATCATGCAGACAGGCCTAAAGAGGCAGAGCAGTTCCCGACAGCAACCAGCACACCATGAACAGAGGCAGCCGGGAAAGCTTGGGACCAGAGAGCTGGTGATCCTGTGTTACTGCCAGGGATCTCGGGTGGATGCCTGTGCTGCCCCTTTCAATCACAGCTTAGATGCTCCTCTGGGCACATGGAGTCACTTCTTTGGACAAAAGAATGAGAACATTCCTTTTGCTGTTTGATTTTATTATTGAAATGCTACTGGATTTGGTCTGAGTTTCTCGTGTAAATACATTTAGCTGTGCTCAGCAAATTCCTTTTTTCAGCCCTTCCAAACAAGCCCTCGTTAACGCCTGGGCCTCCCAAGAATGGTGATAATGCAGCTGATCAAGTAATAGCAATACTGAAGCAAATTCTTCTGGAATTACCTTACTTTAGAGCCTACTGCTACTCCTCAGCATGTCTCTCCTAAAGAGTTATTTGGACTTTCACTCAATTAACTCAGCATCCCCCAAAGTGAGTAAGCCTCCAGATGGTCTCTTCTTTTGAGGTGGCTAAGATATTTTTACTGGGAGGGGGATGCAATTTCTTTCAGACTGCATCTGTGAGACATTTAGGAATTTATATTGGTACTCACAAAATAACGATGCCTGTCCTGAAAAATCATCCTGCTCTTTTATGACAGTCTGTTTTAATTGGCTGCCTACCTAGTGTAGCTGTCTTCTTGGCCCACACTTCTGCCTGCTCTGGGCTGAGATGTCAAAAATGGAAGAAGAAAATTAATTATTTAAACCTTCATGTAAAAAAGCACACAATTCTTTTTGTCATTACACTCATTTTACATTACTTTGTAAAGTTTACCATTTATATTAGTGCATTTTACGAAATCACTTTTAATTGACAGCGCTGTGAGATGTCAAATTAGGAGGTTGCAGTAGGTCAAGCATTAGGAGGTTGCTCAGACTTAAAGATGGCTCTTTATTCTGATATTTGGATTTAGCACTAAACCTTTTTGAACTTTGATGTATTTGAATTCATGGCAAAGCTGATTCTGCATCATGGAATTCGGATCTGAATCAGAACCCTCAGTATCTACTGAAACTGCAAACTCAGTAACTATTGAAAAGCATTGCTCATGCTTTTCTACAGGGCTTTCTGAACCAAGCTGTCAACAATTTTTTTTTTTTGGGTAATTGAAAACAGCCTCCAATATGGTTCCATCCTTTATTTTGGGTTTTTTTATTTTTTAATTTTTTGGGGGAGGGGACATAATTTAGGTTGACAAAATTCCTGAAAAAACCTAAAATGCTCTAGAACAGCCTTTGGCATATTTTAAAATATCACATAATATAATTTCCCACAAAACAGTTAAATTTACACTGATATTTATGAATGTCAGATAATTCTTGAAAATTCTTGACAACTCAATTCATTCTGGCCTTCTCCCAAAAGCTTGAAGTTACTTTTTGTTCCACTAACTCAAATGACAAAATTATTGTTTGAATAATTTAAAATAGGTTTTGGTTTGTATAGTTTAAAATGTGAACTGTTTCAGTTGAGATTGACAACAGGGAAGTAGAAATGCTTTTAAAAAGTTTCCAGGTATATAATGTTCTTTAGTTAAATAATATTATTTTCACAGTGTCTTAGTTTACCAGTCTCTCCAACCTCTATTTCGGAACAACATCACTTTAGTATCACCTTGGTACTAATGAAAAGAATTACAAAAAGTATCTTAAATACTCTGATTCATAATTTAGAATATTTGTCAAACTCTAGTATACCCCCCATATTTTACACTGAAACCTGCACTAAATTTACACCAAACAATCTTTCTACATTCTTATTTCTGTGCTCTTTCATTTTTATTTTTCTTTTTTTTTTCCTAATTTATTCATCTCTTTGCTCTTACCTGAACTCAGGCTCCTTACCCTTGTTCACAGAGGCATTAAGAGCTGTTCTGACATTTCCTGACTGTTCTGGTTTTTGTGGCTGCCTTCTGGTATATCAAGGACATATAGAGATATATTAGGACAGAGTATTTGGTTTGAAAGCAGAAGTTTCATCATCAATGTGAAGAGTAGCACACTGACTTCCTCCACCTTTCCAATTGTAATGATACCATGATTGCCAATTTGAGAATCACAGGAACTATTTTGAAAATATAACCCTCTGCTGAAAATATACCTGGCTTTTTTTTGGCTAATTGCAACACAGAAACAGAGGAATAGGTTGAGTAGTCGATCTCATTTTTAGTTGCATAGCATTTTCTCCCACACTGCAATTTTCCCAGGTAATAATATCACCCTCACTTTGAAAGGGAGAGAAATATTTATAAATGTGTCAGAGCCCTAAAAGACAATTCTTTATTGAAAGCTAAAATTTGCTCAAGAACTTCAGTCATCAAATTTTCTGTGCCTTCTGCTACAGCACACTATTATTAAACTTCACCAGTGAGTATGAGAAACGTGACACAGTAACCAGTTACATAAACCATACAGATGCTCCTGAGGAAAGAGCTAATCACAAGCTCTGCTAAAGTATGCTGAGGTGAGGGTGGTAGGATCCCTATCACTGATATAAAACTCTTCTTGCCATGGGGATTGTGATTGCAACCTTTGCTGCAGATTTCTGAGTGGATAACTGGTAATGATGGTCCCTACATGACGGCAGCAGGACCCTGTCCCCACAGAGCCTGTGAGACAGGGGGGATCTGCTCCACTCTGAGTCTCAGGGGGCACTCTGAATACCACCATGATGCTAAGGTGGATACAGGTGGAATTTAACATCCACTCCCTGAGAGTGGGATGTCAGAAACCTCTATCCCAACATTAAGCTTTCTCACACCAAACAAATCACGGAAATTCAGCACTGAGTTGATTGAAAAGCATTTCCTAATACTGCAGGCAGCAAGTTACTGAAAGGCTTTTCACTGGAGAAGAAGTTCAAACCATCGCTGTAAAACTAAATCTTCAACTCCCTCATCTTATGCTATAATTAATGGAATCATAAAAATATTGCTACTGTGCTTCCTCTTCTATCCATGTACAGAAAGAAAAGTATTCATCTCCAGACCAATTTAGTTTGTATTTCTAGAAAAGCAGAATAAAGGCCTAGATTAAGACATGCTCCCATCCTCAACATGCTGAGTTAGTGATGAGTAGCAGTGCACTTAGTGTATTTGTGGGTTTGGAATTCTCTCCACAGCAGTTAAATGCCTAACTGTGAGTTAAAGTATCTATTCAGGAGGCCAAGCATTTGTCTGTGAGCTCCTTTAGCTCATTTTGCTTATCTGGCCTGATGAATTTCTGGGTGTTCTGTAGGGAGATAGAGAGGTAGGAATCTCACAGGGATCACTGGGAACTCAGCATTCCTGCAAGCCGGACCAGTTACCAGAGCAAACCTGTTTCCTCACTAATGCAGAGCTGCTATTCACTTGTTTCAAATAAACATACTCTCCTGCCCTTCCACACACTTTGCATTATTCCACCCAGTTTTGCTGTACTTCTCCAGGAGGCACATATTCTGCTCTTCCAGCTATGGACCTGAAAGGTAGAGCTCTAGACACAGATAATAAAAGAATGGGCTGTTAGTTTCAGATTTTTGTTGTTGCTTGTCAGGGGCTCTGCAGTGACAGTGCATCTGTCTTTGGTTTGACACTGCTCTCTGTAATCTACCCTGAATCCCACAGCTCTGAACCCCAACAATTTGCCATAGGCAAGTCCTGCATATTTGTCTTCTCATGGAAATTTGCACCATTCCATACCAGTTCTCCCCTACAGATGATCTTTGGATGTGATATCTAGAATCATCACTGTGTACTGGAGAGAGAACATGGCTCATTAGAACAAAATATCAATAACCATCACCTCATGGACTGGAGTGACAGACTAAATTCTGGAGTTCTCTACTTGCAGACAGGAATTGGTGGAATTACCTTCATGTCCATCTTTCACCCAAACAGTAAGGGATGCTGATATGTTTGGAAGGAAGGTGTTATATTGAAAATAAATAGCTGTGTGTTCTTGCAATGGAGCTTTTGAAGAACCACATCACTCAGGTGCAGGCTAAGAACTTTGAGGAATGCATAGGAACAATGCTCTGGGGTCAGCATGGGAGGGCAAATGGGACAGAGGGTCACATATCCCACTCTGCCTGGATAAACCCTACCTGGTGCAGGTCCCTGGAGGTGGGATCAGTGGGTGCACCAGCTGACATGCTCAAGGCACCCAGAGTGCACACCAGAGCTCACTTTCCTTAGACATTGTGTTAAGGAATTTGTGCCTAGGGTGCCACTGGAAGCATTGCGAGAGGACAGGCCAGAGGAAGATCTCTTGGTCAACAAGGTGAGAGCCCCAGGATTACTGAGTGAAAAGAATCTACACTGCACTCATGTCCCATCCAGTGATTGGGAAAGAGGCTTCTCCTGCAAAATGTTCCTGTGCTGACTTTGCCAGGAAGACTCCACTAAGCAGCAGTGTGATCACTTGG
Source organism: Ammospiza caudacuta (assembly GCF_027887145.1). Classification (NCBI taxonomy): domain Eukaryota; kingdom Metazoa; phylum Chordata; class Aves; order Passeriformes; family Passerellidae; genus Ammospiza; species Ammospiza caudacuta. The sequence goes on from NC_080597.1 coordinate 59,678,282, forward strand.
CAGGGAGTACACTATTCCTTCTACCCTTTCCAGGTCTCATAAAAATAAGAGTGAGCTTGTTGGTTCGTGTTGTCATTGCTCAACCATCCCTAAAAGTTGGGAAAACCTATCCACAGGGGAGATACCAAGAAAAAACTTTGAAAAAACCCAACCTTAAAGTAACTTGCACCATTATCACAAGCAAATACTTAATAAAAGCAAGGATGCTTTTCTTGCTTTTTGTGTAAGTACCAAGCAGAATGCATGCCCATTACCTTGTCTTCCATAAGCAATGAAAGAAATTCAGAATAAAAACATGTCCATTCTTTTAGATTAAAAACACTGTATCATTTACTATATCTTGGAAAAGGTCTGGTTTCCTGGAGATTCCTGGTAATTCCAAGGCTATAAATTTACATGTAATGACAGAATTTATAAAAACATGAGAAGACATAAGGTATCTTTTTTTCCAAAGAAACCATGAATTCCAGCTAGATTTCTTACTTTAAAAATGGAAAATTAAACCAAACCACAGTCATTTAAGGTCATTAGCCTGAAAAATTACATTTTCTTGGAAGTACTTCCAAGTGTAGTAGCACAAGATATGAGGCTCTTTCCTTGGCTGTTTCCAACAAGAGCTCAAAGGAGCTCTGCAGTAGCAACTTCCTGCAGCTTGCTTGTTCAAGGGGTTGCTCTGTGCTGATTCCATGCCCATTGTGACCTGGATGCATCTCAGGGCTGTTTAACCCAAGCTGAATGGCCAGGGCACCTCATCACAGTTCCTTACAGAAACTGCCCCAGAACCCGCAGGCAAATCTTCCTCTGTCCACAAAAGGATGCAGCCAAATGGCAAAGTGTAGCCACAAAAAATCCCCAGTAGCTGCTCACGGCAGCCTCTGGCACCCTCTGCAAAGCCAGCAGAGCACAGAGGGCTCCAAATGTGGCTGAAGTTGCTGCCTGCAGATTTTATAGCAATGGCTGTAGAAACAAAAACCCAGAACTAACTTCATAGAAATAAAATTCTCTCTCTCATTCTCTCTCTCTCTCTGTCATTTACTTTACAAATCTTCTGGAATGTAGTAGCATCCAAGTATTAGTCGTGCATCACTATCAAGCTGAGAGCTTGAGTAAACATGAAAAAAAATCACAGATAAGCTCATTCTGACTTGTGAAAGCCAAAAGTGAGCTGGGCTGTAACAAGGGCTAAGTGTGGCATGTCCTGTGATAAGGAGGAGCTTAATCAGGGAAGGGCCCTTGTTTTCAATTTCCCTATTTCCTTTTTCTACAACATTGACAATAACAAGGGCATAGAGGGCCTTTTTAACTGGAAAATGTCCTATGTCTTCACTGATTCAGGTACTTGCAGGGTATGGGTGGGACTTTCACAATTAGCACTACCCAATACTGTCCCAGTGTTTCAAAGTTTTCTGTCCCTCTGTATCCTGCATTGACAGGTAAGGCAACCTCATCATGTCACCCCATATTGCCACCAGGGAATATAGAATAAAGTACTAAAAAGGAGATTAACTTGGAAGAGAGCTGGCTGAATCTCTAAGCATGGGGAGTGACTAATGCCAGTGTGTAAATCAGCTCCATTCTTAGTGGCCAAATTCTGGTCTGATTTACACCTATGTGGATCCAGATAAACTCTGTGAAAGTGAAAGGAGGTCCCATGGAGCTGCATCGCAATTAGACAGAAACAGAAAACCCCTTTGCTTAAATCCATAATGGTTTCAGGACTACAAAGAATTTGGGAAGACCCTTTTTTTAGGCTAATGAACTAATGAAAAAGTTAATCCAGAAAGAAAAATGTTTTTTAGGACTCTTAGCCAGTGACCAGAAACACAAATAGGGTGCTACTAGATTATTAATCTCAGAGTTGCACTCCTGGGAGAACAAATCAAAATAAAATAAAATAATTTTTAAAAAATCAAACTCTAAAAGACCAAAAGAGAAAATCAGAATAATAAAGTTTTCATTCTGTATAATGAAAACTTTTTATTTGTTTGCATTTTTTTCCTTTCCACTTGGAAACAAGGTGTGCTTTATAACAGGTAAAGAACACATTAAACTCATTTGTGTGAGAGACAGAGTTTTCTTCCCCACATTCTGCATGGCAAGAAGCATGATAAACTGAGAGCTACCCACTGGAAGTGACACTTTGCATCCCCAAATTCATAAAGTATCACTATTTTTTTTTCCTATGTACAACACAGTACCAGCTTTCACTGCTTGTTTCATCATACTTCTAGTGGGACAGAAGACCAAAGAGCAGAATGCCAGGGCTGGTTTAATGTTTTTAGCATAGAAGGATGGGGGAACAAAGGTCATTGCTACTGGAAAAGAACAACCTGCTTCACAGAAGCAAGACAGAACAGGGAGAACTGGAAGCCAGCAGCTTTGTCTCTGGCTCCCGTGCTGCGCACACTGATGCTGCCTGTGAATTGTCAGTGACTGGAAGTCCCCACTGATATCAGGATGTGAAGAGAGAGATGTCAGCATCTTTTCCAGGGAAATAAAATGAGAAAGCTAAATCCAGACTAGTGTAGAGATTCTCTTCAGCAGGAGGAGGAAAGGAACTGCAGTGTTTCAGAGGGATCATATGTTTCTGTGAATTCAAGCTGTGAGAGCACAGCAGAATGACCTGCTCAGTCACAAAATGGCCCCAAAATCCCTGGCTGTTAGACAGAGCTGACAGATCTCAGCTTTCCTACAGAAACCAGCCAGATGCTGCAGTCTTTCATATGGCTAGCTATGTCAGGCAGAACAGGGTATGAAATCCATGAGCCAGGAAAAATTTTGCAGTGTCTTCCTCTGCCCCACTTGTCTTGGTTTCCAAGGACTGAAATAGCTTCTTGTGAACAGAAACAAGTACAATCCTGAGACATAGGACACAACCACAAGAATTTGATATTCACAGCTTAGTTTCAATGCCAGTTCTCTTTCTGCTCCCAAAATTTAGACGTAATCAGCTCTGGAGAAGTCACGTCCACTCAGCTTCACTCTCTGGCCCTCCACAGCAGAGCAGTCCCATCCCTGGTGTCCCAGTTCCAGGATCACTCTGTCCCTGGAAACAAGGCCAGGTGCTTGTTGGTAGAGTCCTGGGTGGGCTGACACACACCAGAGGCTGGGCTGTCTCAGGAGAGACCCCAACCCTCCCTGCAGCTCTGATCCTTGCACCAGTTACTCATGGCCCTCCAGAAGGCCAAAGGAGCAGGAGTCTGCAGCACTCAGCAGCACTGGCACTGACCTGTGGTCGCCATCTGTTCCCTGCAGCTTCTCCTCTGTCCAGTCACTGCAGTGCAGACCAGACTGGCACACAAAGTTACTGTGCTCAGAGGAATTTTGGCTACCAATGTGATTGACTTTCCATAAAACAGTCCCAGTCAAAATATTTAGGATGAACCCTGTAAAATCTGCTTCTGGAGAAAAAACATGCTCAGATCTGATGCAGTGTACTGACTTCTATAGATTGCTGAACAGTTTTGAAAATTCAACTAAGTTTAAATTCAACTAAGAAAAAGACACATAACATATATTTCTTGAGCCCTCTTACCAATTTTCTTGCTTTATTAATTCAGGACTCAGCTAACCAATTTCCTTTGTATTGCCAGCAGTTTCAGGATTTCAGCATCAATAGTAAATGCCAAGACTTTCATGGTATCTTATATTTGAAACAGAGCTTTGGTTATGAGCATTTGTTTATGGAGTGCTTTCACTCCAAACTCCCAAATCACTGACCACCACAGAAATCCCTGCTCTGGTACTAACAGGAATCCCTTCCCTGGTCCTTGGCTTATTAAAACCTCTGGCAAGGCAGCAGCAGCTCTTAATACAGCAGCTCTGTGCTGCAGTCTGAGGCAAGAAAGGAATAATGATTTATCTAACTAAATTGCATGCAAAAGTCAGCTAGACAAAATATAGTTACTCACATGGAATTTGGACAGAGTACTCGTGTTAACACCCTAGCTCCTGGCCAAAGTGCCAAAGCACTTCTGGAAGTTAAGAGTGGCCAAGAACTTGGTTTTACAGCTCATCCAAAAGCCCATAATGTTTGTGTTAATTAATGGATTATAGAAGAATTACCATTTTAGTGACAAATTACAGCTCTTCATATGATTATTTTTTTTATTTTGGTGGTGGTGGTGGTAATGGTGCCTGACTTAAAATGATCTGTTATTCACTGCTGTTGGTTTTTCCAGTCCTGAGTGGGTTTAGTCCATTTAAAGTCCTGCAAGCATTCTTTCTTTTCTGTGTCTCTTGCTGATAAGAATTCCTACAGGAGTTGTTTATTCTGACAAAAAAAATCAAGACATACAGGTCAGGTAATTTTTCAGAGAGGAACTCTTAGATATAAGGGAAATGCAGATTTTGCACTCATCTGCAAAAGTTCACTGCAGTTCAAGGAGATTCTGTGTGACCTGCTCATGGCAGATTTTAGCAAGTCACTCATCTTTCTTTCTTTTCTTTCTTTTCTTTCTTTCTTTCTTTCTTTCTTTCTTTCTTTCTTTCTTTCTTTCTTTCTTTCTTTCTTTCTTTCTTTCTTTCTTTCTTTCTTTCTTTCTTTCTTTCTTTCTTTCTTTCTTTCTTTCTTTCTTTCTTTCTTTCTTTCTTTCTTTCTTTCTTTCTTTCTTTCTTTCTTTCTTTCTTTCTTTCTTTCTTTTCTTTTCTTTTCTTTGTTATCAGGCAAGTACAGGTGAAAAAAATATGTGAACAGCAGAATTTATTAGAATCTATTGAGCACCAGGAGAGACTAATTATGCAGCTTCAATACAAGACTGACACCATCTGGTCGCTACAAGAGTTTGCAGGACTTAGAACGTTTGTGTGAAATATTCTTTTAATACCTGGAAAACTACAGTATCTTGAGATCCAATTCCAAGTGGCAATCCCCAGTGAGCAGTCAGCACCTGTGTGCACCCCATGGAAGCTGGAAAAGCAGAGCACCCTCCTGCTGGTCCTGCTGCTCCTCCATCACTGCTCTCAGGGCAGGTGCAGGTATTTCATCACCACAGCTCTGCAATGTTGCCAACTAAAGCTGTCCTCTAGTGTAAGCAGTTTCTAGTAAGGAAATTGATTTAGCTTTTTTTATATCTGCAGGGTGAACCTCTAGCTTTTGTAGTATCTTCCCAGGAGCTCACAAGAAAATGAGGTGAGAAGCCAGAGTGTTCTTTGAGAAACTGCAGCGTTTCTCTCAGTAAATCACCGGAGGCTTAAGCCAATGCACTTGAACAATGTACCAAAGTCAATGAAATTGTTCATGCTCTTAAACTGAAATTACTGGATAAGCACCTCTGAACAAGAGCTTGAAAAACAAATTTAACTAAATGCGACCCATTATTTACCCAATTCCTGTACTGAGCCTGGATTCACAATCTATGAACTTGATTCCCTCCATCAGGAAAGAAAAATAAGATAATGATCAAAATTACACTGCAGTTGAATATGAGATGACAAGAAGTAATTTCTCACTTCTCTAACTGCTTTTCCCCAGATACTTGCAGCTGACTTATTTGCATTTATTTGGAGCAGAATTGCTTTTTCTTTGCACTTTCCCAGAAAGGAGTTACACTGACTGCTTTCTTGAGCTTGGTGAGTCAGAATGAGTCAGACCACAAGGCGAGAGAAGGGTCCCTGGCACAGAACTCCCTGCAGAGGGTTTCAGGAAGAAGGGAGTTTCAAACCATACATGGAGCTCCCTTCGTGGAGCTCTTGCCAGGACGCCACAACTGCAGCACATTTCCCCAGTCCGATCAGAGCAAGGGGAAATGGAATTAAATCCTTGCGGACTGACAAGGTGAACAATTGCGCTTTTGAGGAAGGAGCAGAGTTATGCAATAAACAATAAAGAATATGATCCAAAGAAACCATCTTTGCAATTATACAGAGAAACACTTCAAAGATATTGCAAGCAGATGGAGAAATAGGATTTTCAAAAGTACGATGTTTCCTTAATAAGAACTCCATCTGGGATTTAAAGTCTCCAGCTTTTTCTAGTTTCCATAGAAAACTATTTGCGTATCTTAACATAATATAGATTATTACCGTGTGTCCACCAAATTTACTAAAGGAGTGTTCAAACTCTACCCAGAAAAGGAATTTTCATTCTTCACATTGCGTGTTAGGTTCAAATTTGTGTGTTCAAATCAAAAAGAGATTAATTTTTTTTCCTTCCATGCAATCCTGAAAACTGCATACAAGGGTAAATAAGCAGGAAAGAATTGTGAAATCTCAAATATACTTCCCTTCCCAATAAATGGTCTAGCTTCCCAAATACGTCTTGGAAAACAGCCATCACCAGAACTACAAGCCAAAGCTATGTGAATATCTGTTTGTATCGTATGGTTGCCAAAAAATGATTAAATAATGAAATAAAAACTACTTTGACCTAAAATGAACTTTTGCTAATTCCTTGGAAAAAACAGACAAATCAGCAAAAACTATTTGAGGACAACAAACAAAAAAATCCCTTTTTTTAAACTTTATGTTTTCTTCATATACTGAACCTGCTACAAATGTTTGCATTTGTTAGTATAGGATTTTTTTTTCTGAAAACGAGGTAACTACTTTTTAATCAGGTTACCAGATTAAATACAAATGCTTCTCCCAGTGTTTGCTGTTCTGTGTCCTGTCCTTAAGAGACTTCAGTGCTTCTGACTGTGCCCCATTATTGAGATTTCAGCAGCTCTGAGATGGAGTTAAATGCTGCTGTGGGGAGCTGTTATTCTGCACTTTGCTGGAGAGCACTGGGCTGGCCTGGGCCCTGCTAGAAAAGCATCTCTTTTCTGTCTGGCAGTTCCTTGCTGCATATATGTGCCATTTTCTACCTTGTATCAAAATGGATAGTGACAATTTATTAAAAATTCACACCAGCATTTCCACGAGTTCACACTCTGTTATTATCACAGATGGACCCAAATTGCAAAATCTGGATCCTGAATTAAATATTCTTTTGCTTTGGTATGCCAGATGCAAGGTCTTGCCTTCATTAAGGTAAAAAAAAAAATAATAAAAAGAAAAAGAAAAAGAAAAGGAAAAGGAAAAGGTGTGTTCTCATTTTGAATGAGTTAACTAAAGGTTAAATCCTAGCAAAGGCATAGAAACTCAGATTTTATTTGGTTTCTCTACAGTCATCAGCTCAATGTGTCATTATTTGAAGCCTATAAACTGCCCTGTCTTCAGTGGAGTGTTGCTGTGCATCCACTGCTCTGAGTTATGGGTACCTATTATCTGTCTCTAGTGAGGAAAATGCCCAAGTACCTGAGCAAGGCCCAACCTCAAAAGCACCAGAAACACCAAAGCACTGGATGCTAAGATATTTATCATTTGGTTGTGCTGCCAGGACGCTGCACATTGTCAGAGTCAGTGGTGAGGAAGGATCCCAGGATGAAGACATCACTCACATCTCCAGCACCACGGGAGAGAGAAGGAATTCTCTCAGCAGCAGATGTAAGGATTGTGCTGCTTTGCATGCAGTGATAGGCAAGCATCACGTTTTGCTTTTGCTGGTTTGTGACCAGGACCACAAGTAATAGCATTTTTCACACTGTTACTTTTGGCTGGTCTGTGTGTTATAACACAAGGAAGAGAAAATGAGGACCAGTCAAAATGTAGCATGAATTAGATTATTATGATGAAAACACTTAAATATTGCCATGCACTCAACAGTTCTTCTGCACCCAGCAATGCTGGAAATAAGATGAGCATGTTTTGCAGTAATGCCAGATCCCATAATATCACCCAGGATCAGTAATGAGAAGGGCTGCTCTCTCTGAAGATTACTGCAATCACATCTTTCCACGGAAGGTTTAATGCTCAGCAGTCTGTTAGGAAGAAATGTGTTTTAAAACAGAGTTGGAAATAGAAAAGATGATTATGACACAATTATGCAGAAAGAGAATGGCACAGAAGACTTCATAGAGAGCAGTCTGGGAGAAGTCAAAACAAACAAACAAACAAAAAATGAAGCCTTTTTTTCTGTGTTACACCCAGCTTCTTAACAGATACCTCAGTGGGACTGCTACAGCTACTTCTCTGTATTGGTGTTTCTTCAGTCACTTTAAAAGATCCTTCTGTCTCTTTCTGAACCTTTCAAATGGTAAAATACATAATGCTGTGTACAGCTAAAATTCAGTGGTTCAAAAATATTGCAGCCAAGGCCAAAATCTTTGGATTGCAGTGTCAGCTTTATGATAGTACTTTGTAGCACCAAAGTTATCTCTTTCCTCTTCATAAGCATTTTCTTATTTGTTATGCTTTTTTATATGCCTTTTGAAGTCCAGACAATCTTACAGCATGCTGCATCACCAGACAATTTTTCCTTTAGAATTTTCTTTAGATATTTCCTGGAAGATTGTCATCATGAAATTTGCACTGTTCTATGATTTATGCTTTTTCCCTGTGCCAAATAGTTACATACTAATATATTAAAATATATGGTCTTAGTATCACCAAGCAGAAACACACAATCTATTAAATGTTGACTAAGTTTACCACATGAGATCATTTAAATTATGTTTAAGTGACTTCAATCCTCCAAATTAATTTAAAACCCAAAGAGCAGGCATAAGTCCAGAAGCAATCAAGGAAGCCAAGACCTACAGGAGATCGATATAAAATTTAAAATTTAGAGTCTCTGAATCCAAACTGCTGACAAAGAACTCAAGCTCAAAAAAAAAAAAAAGTTAGCCAGTTAATGGCTTTTCTAAGTAAACATCTAACATATTTTTTATCATGCAATGAACCTTTTTGATATATGTAATCTTTGCTCTTTTCCAGCTACTATCTGTCAGTGGAAATGTAATCTTTTATATACAAACAGATTAATGTTCTCAAAAGAAATTTTAAAAAGGCAAAGGAATCCACTACAGCAATCACTTTTTACTAACACAGTTAACTAAACATTGAACATTTGACAGGGGATACTGTGAGGACAGACTTTGTGTCAGAACACCTTTTCCTTGTTTTTATTTTTCAGCAGTGCCTAACTATAGAAGCAGCACTGCATCTATGCTACCACAATTAAAGTGGTGACAGCTTTTACACTATAAATTTCTGTTTTCAGGGGTTTGTAACTCATCTGTGGAAGACTGTTCCAGGCAAAAAAAAAAAAAAAAAATCTTTTTGAAGCATTAAACTACATGTTTAAAAGAAAACTCTACCTTTTTTCCTCAGCACAGCAAGCCAAAAGTTCAAAACAGCAGCAAAAGGATAAATGGATCTGGTCTGCTTTATTTTGCCTTCACACTGGAAGAAGGGATAGAGTTTATATGTCTAATAGCAAACATCAATACTAGAAGAACATTACACTGATTTTGAGGCAGCATAGAGGCTGGTGTTCACTATCACAATTTAAATTATTTCAATTCATTGCAAGACAAGAATGTGTCCTAAGATTTTCAGAAACAACTATTTTAATTTAAATTTGGAGTAACCCTTGATTTCATAAGACTAATTATTTTGCCCCAAACAGATTGTACACAGCAAAAATTCAGTTTCATCAAGGGAATGTTTGGGAAATAAAGAAAGTGAAGGTTTATTTAAGTGTTGAGAAGAATGAAAATACTAAATCAAGCAGAAAATCAAAAAAAAAATTACCTGAAGTATATTACCTGAATCTTGTCACAAAAAGCAAAACAACCCTTCTAAAGCACTTCTATGTGTTGGTATTTCCATAGAAGTTTGTACTTTCGCAAGGTAAAACTGAAATACAAGGATAGCTTGAAAACAAAATCAGACAGGCATGAATACCAGAGAGACAAACTATCAAAGAGAGATCTCTGGCACTAAAAAAGCATCATCAACCCATCACACTGTGCTATTTAGCCACTAATATTTTTATAAGCTTTTTTAAATTTACTTCTTAAATATGTGCAGTAGTTTTGATGTTACATGATATACATTAAATAATAGGTTATGAATCATTAAGCCTGATGATAGTTTTTCACTTAGCATTTATGTTTTATTGGTGTGATGGAATTTTTTTGCAGTCTGTCTCTAATTATAGGAAGATTTTTTTTCCCTGTAGTTTATTTGACTTCATTCACCATTTCTCAACATATGACCTATTTAGGATGTGATATAACTCAAATTTTGTGTGAAACCATGCCAGTTCTTCCATTTTAGGGCCAACTAAGGAATGGATCCCCTTTAAGTAAGTGTTTAAATCTCCTTTGGATAAATATCATAATTAAAATAAAATAATTACCTCTGTGGAGGTAAAAGTGATGCTGCTTTTGTAGGATAGAGCTTGGGCAGGTCATAGGAGACAGCCCAGGGATGGAATTCCTTCAGGGTGGGCATCATTGCTGGGCTTTGCAGAAGAAACTCAGGAATCTTGCACACCAGTTTTCTGTGTGTCCAAACTAATTCCGCATCTCTTCTTCTACAGTGTGTCACTTTAGACATTATTTATTTAGATATTATCTATTAATATGTGAACTTTAGACATTATATATTTGGCTCTTGTTGGTATTCATTTCTAAGCTATGATCAGAAATGCACAAATAAAACCATTTTAGTACTTTTAAAAAATTATTTTAGCTCAAGCAAATCCTTGGGTGGAAAATCCATATTTAACTTTGGCTGTTTCTTCCTCTCTTTCTGGCTGATAAATTTATGAAATATATGAAAATTCTGCACCCCACCTGTGTTTTATAAGCACAAAAGAAATCCACCCTCCAGATGCACACAAGCCAAATCCTACCACATCACTTCCCTGCCAAAGACTTATGCACTTCATGGGAATCAGAAGCAGAGCCCAGAACAAATCTAAATCATTCACTACTAATAATAAATATATACAGAGTTTGTGACTCCTCTTGGTCAATTGAAAAGGTCAGATTACTTAGTCTGTACTCTGACACATTTCATGTCATTGCATTTTATCAATTTACCCTTCTCAAATGTTTAAATATCTAAATTTAGGACTCTGAAAGAAATGCTCAAAGGCCCTGAGTCAAGTTAAGCTATATTTCACATAAAATCTTCTGCTCTCTCCTTATCCCAAAGTTTCCTGCCCCTGTAGCCAGGCAAAGGGGTAATTGTCACAGCCTGCATCCTGTTGCTCCACCTTTAAACAAGAAAGAGGAGGTGGGAATACACAGATGAATATACTGTCACCTCCAAAACCAGAAACTGGATCCAAATCTGAGCTCATCTTTTCAGCACTTGAGTCAAAATGCCCTGAAACTCACCAGTGATCCTGTTTACAACAAGATCAAAGTCTTACCAGTGTCCAAGGCTCTTTATATGATACAATACTGAAATTATTTCTATTGCTAACCTTGCTGTTATTCTCTGCATTTCCTGTGCATACAATAGTGGTTTCAAATACAATTCAAATGTAAATAGAAGACTCTTTTATCTCTGGAGTAAGGCTATTCTCTCAGAATACTGCAGAAGTCAGTAGGAGAATTTGCACCAAGAATAGTTTTTGGTCTTTCCATTGTTTTTGATACCTCAAACATATGTATTTTTTTTTTTTTTATGTGGAGCATGTGAACCATCTTCAAGATAAAATGGTCATAGAAGGCCACTGAAGCAAGTCCTCCACTGGTATGTGCCTTCCTGTGACTGGAGCAGTGCTGTCTCTGCTGCCTGCCCTCCTTCAGCCGCCTGATTTTTGGCAGGTGATGTTTTGGGAGGTAGGATCTGAAAGGTGTCAAATGGGAGGTAACGTAAATCGGCAAATCTGGTTTTTCTAATTTCATGTGGAAACTTTTCTTCAACAGGTACCCATTAAAGACTCCTGTTTTAGCTTACACTGTGATCAGGCATCCAGAAATCAGTGCTCTGTCAATCCCTGCAGCCCGACAGACTGTTTGTGTAAAGCCATGAGGCACAGCACACGAGTCAGCCTGGGTAATCACTGCCTAATGCTGAGTTTCCATGCACGAATCAGGGACCCAGACACCTTGGGGTTTGCTCATGGCAGGATGGTCAATGTCATCTTCTCTGTGCCTCCTCTCAGGTTCTGGAGGAAAGTTCTCTATGAAAAGCCACCAGGAAGAATTATTCCTGTGAGAAGGCTGTGTGATGTAAACTCCCGATGTCATGGCAACAGGCTAGTGAAGTTTTATGCTATTTTTGCTTTATTTCAGGCCACATGTCAATGCAAATGAGGATTTGCTCCCACTGATTAACGCTGTCTGATTTTTGTTGAGTCACCTCACAATAAAACTACTGATTTCTACTGGCTTAGTAGAAAAATAAAAGACAAAGCAAAATTCCCATAAAAGTCATCTAGATTAGCCCTGTGATTGAGGGTGGTGCACAGAGATTACAGTAATTCAACTAAAATGTTTTGAATCTACTTAGTCAAAATCCATGACAGTTCCGTATCCTTAGAGAAATTTATTTGACTGGATGTGTATTCATTTTAGGCTCTGGGACAGATTGATAAGTTTTTACAAAAGGAGTGAGTCCCAGATTATCCAAATGAATTTACAAACTGAAAAACTATTTTCACACTGGGACTGAATCTTACAAATGTCTTTTTCTCATATATTAACTGAAATGATTACATGAAAGTTACTGAAATTAAAGTCATGTATCTCTGATTACTGTAGAGAAAACAAACAGCTTCTATGTCCACAGTGCCAAAGAGCAGAAGTATGGTGAGGCCATTTCTAAAAGATTTCTCATAAATTATCACACAACTTTCTCACAAATCCGGAAATTATTTCTCTTATCAACCCAGGATTATCTTGGCATTAGGTCAGAGATTAAGTCAAGCACTTCAAAAGTAAAAAGCTGGAAGGGGAGGGAAATGTCTGGAAAAGTAAATCTGGTTGATTCCTGCTAAGTTTCTGGAATGTCAACTATTGTTACAGTTGTACTTTGTAATGTGTGTCTCATAGATGCCACTGTTCTACATTCTAAATGGAAGATGTGATCCCTGACCCAACAAGTTTACATCTGCTTTTCTGTTTTGGAGAACAGAAAACACATAAGAAGAGGCCAAAATACAGAGCCCAAAAATCTACAGCAACCAGTCACACCTTAGTTTGATCATAACAAAGAACATCAAAGATTAGGTTTTGATTTTTTCTAAGAAAAATCTTAGGATTTCTTTTCCTAGGAAAAGAAACTGTTGGAGTTTTTAACTCATGTGTTAGACCAGGTGAATTAACAAGCTCAGAAAAAGCACTTGCTCTCCTGTATCCTATTTCAGAAGGATACATGAGCATTGCAAGAGCCTGCAATCTAAAAGACCACTTCTTTCTTTGGCCCTGAAGCTGCAGTGTACATTATTACCAACTTATTGGATTTTGTAATGGTAAGAAAGAAAACATCCAAGAAATACAAACCTGGAAGGTCCATCCTTTCTGATTACTGATCTTGTGTCCTTCCCTTTACACTAGTGCTGCATGGACTCCCATGTCAGTGACTGGTTTTGATGATGGGAGATATTGCAGTTTGTGTTTGATTGCTTATTACTGTCAGTAGAGGAAAACATGGGAGAGATGAGTTTCATAATATGAAACTGAGATAGTTTCAACCCATTACTGTGATGGTGGGTTTGTTTAAGCCAAAAGGTTATACCCAACTAGGACACCCTTAGGCAGGAACAGCTTCAAGTCTGTGCTTCATATTTAGATCCCCATCTTCCATCTTCTTCCCTAGGTGTGAAGGCATTGGACTCTCTTAATTACTTCAGTGGTGTTAAGGATTTACCAGCTCTGAGGAGAGACCAGAAGAAATGTCTTACATACAGATGTAGTGTCTCACCACTCAGGCCATAGATTAATCACAGAGGCATGGGAACGTGCACATCTGGGTGTGTGAACATAGGCACATTTGCAAGTGTTTAGGGAAGTCACATCTGTACACCATCAGGAGTCAGTGCCTCACTTTGAAACAACTTCAGAAATCCATGAGCCTGTCTTACGAGGGTGGAGGACAAGCTGGGGCCGCAGGGAATGTGATATTTGTTCATCATTCTCCTCATAGACTGTCTGCATTTATTTGTTTATTCTGCTGGCATTGCTCATGGAGGTCTTAAATCATCCTAAATGAAACATTTGAATAAAAATGCCTGAGATCTGTCAGCATGTAATTCCACTCTGTATTCTTTTCTAAGCTTTGCATCCAGCCTTCACAGTACAGATGCTTGCAGCCTGGTGTGTTATAACTTGCTTTTATTTTCAAATAGTGCATTTTTTCAACATTTCAGAGCCACACAACCTCCATCAGGACATAATGACAGCTGAACACAGGTTTTATATAGCTGCCTGATATTTAGAAATACAGCTTTCCAGGTGTCCAAGATTAACTCTGTGATTCATTCGCGGTTGAAAGAAGGAAGGTGGTGACTCTCCTCTGATGCACCATGGTTATGAAGAATATCTATTTTTAAAAATCTCTGACTAACCAAATTGTAAAGCAAAGGAGAATAGCTAGTGTGCTAAAGAATGACCACTACATAGGCAGGTCAGTATTGGAGAGCCACGGAGGTGTCCTTCACCACCACTCTCCATAAGCTAAGGCTGCATTGTCTACAAAATCTTCAAAGAGCGTTGGCAAAAAAAGACCAAAACAAAGCCCAACAAATCTCTCTTTCTTGTCCATTCTTTGGCCCTCAATCCAGGGGCAAGTGGAGCTGTGCAGACTTGCAGCAGCAAGGTCTGAGGCCGGCAGAGCGCCCCGGGTGTGCTGGCAGTCCCTCAGGACACTCAGCACAGAGCTGCTGCGTTGCTGATCCTCACAGGCAAGAGCACCAGCCCTGCTGGTAGACCAGGCTGCAGGCAGAGTTAGTGCAGGCTCAGAGCAGTGCTCACAGCAATACACTGCTGCTGTGGCCACATCAGCCTCTGCATCTAGTGCAGCTGTGGGCAAAGCCATCACTCAGAGCTGGATTGGGGCTCTCCTGACAGTCCACCAGTGCAAAATTTTGTCTTGCCTCAATAGTGGCAGGTTAAAGCTCAAGAGTCAGGAATTAAATGCTGACTTTGTTATGTCTGACTTACTGCTCACTGCTGAATCTACTGGAGTCTCCCTCACTGGAGATATTCAAGAACCATCTGGACACAATTCTGTGCCATGTGCTCTGGGATGACCCTGCTTGAGTGGGGAGGTTGGTTCAGATGACCCACTGTGGTCCTTTCCAACCTTATCCATACTATGATTCTGTATGATAACTTGATTTAGTTCCACAATATTTTTTACAAAAGCAATTTTTAAAGAGGGAGCATAAAGTAGATATTGAAATCAAATTTCCTAGTAAGTTCTGAAAACTGAGGTAACACTACTCAAATATAGCAAATGTAGTGCTTTTTTGTATAAAACTATTTGTAAATTGTGAAATGTAGCTATTTTTTATAATTGACTACTTAAGAAATGTAGTACAAAGAAACAATCATAGCTGGCCACCTGAGACAATAAATATCAATCAAGTTTATTCTATAACTCAGTGAGTCAAAATAGTTGGTCTGACATATTTTAACTGAGATATTGTAACTAATTTCAAGTGTGGTGGTAAGGAAAAACACTGCTTATGTAACTTTTCTAAACCAACTACTCTGTTTATTCTTTACATAAATTATATCTGAGGTCAAGTCCTAATGCTTCATTACATTTCAGCTTCACTTTTTTTTTAAATTTAGAATGGTTTTAATAACTGGCAGGATGACCCATTATCACGTTGCTCATTTACGCTTTGGTGGTCACTGAAAAGAAGGTTTTGGTGCCCATCAACCAGCAGAAAACTGGCTTAAATTTTGTTTAACCAATCACTGACAGTTTAGAGACAGGAGCTTCTAGTCATCATGCACATCTCTGCCCTTAATTCCTAGATTTAACAGGAATTGGTACCAATAATACATTGGTACTGTATCTCTCACCCAACTTAAATATCTTTCTAATGTCCTCTGAAAGTGTCTAGAATGCCAAGAAAAACTTGTCATGTTTCTATGATCATAGATAATAAATGACAGCTGACTGTAAGTCCAGATACTGTCAAAATCCTTTATTAAAATCTCCTAATTTAGCAAGCAGTATTATCCATATAAAGAGAAACAGCGGCATATTCTGCACTATTCCCTGAACTAAGGGAAGACCATTCATTTGTAATATTTGCCAGGATGGTTTTGGATTGGTTTTCTACCAGAGAAGGACACTAGCCATTTGATTCACTGACTGATTTCACTGACTCCAGTTTTTAATAGATCCCATGGAATACATGAGTAGCACCATGAGTATGGTTTGGCAGGGACATAATTAATGTTAAACATCACTTTTGATTGCTGAAACCTCTTGAGTCTTTCCAAGATGAGGTTCTGTTTTGAAGGACTTCTATCCATGCTGAAATGTGGACAGGCCCAAGGAAAACTCTCCTACCTGGAGATGAGAATTCCTTTCAGTTTCATGCAGCCCCATGGCATATCCAGCTCTACAGGCTGAAAACCCCGTGTGTAGAGCCCACCTGCCCCTGCTGCCTCCAGCACACAGTGACAAAGCTTCTTGCATTATTTCAGAGTGGCTGTGGGGTGCAGAGACAAACAGAAGCTGAGCAACAGCCTTGGAAGTGAGATCCTGAAGGCCAAGAAACTGCTGGAAGATCCAGAGCTGGGACAGCAGCATCACGGACAGATCCTTCCCTTTTTACATGACCCAACACAGAGGGGAGAGAGCAGAAGCACTACCATTATATGACCCAGCCTGAGATATGCAGCTCCCAAATAAAATGCTGTATGTATTAAAAAAGAAAGATAAAACAAAGATTAGTTGTCTCCTCAGACATCTGCAAGGTCAGTGTTGTCATTTCTGACCTAAAGAAACAGTTCCCACTGTGCTGTTCCTCATGTTGGCACAGGCCGTTCCCTCTGCAAACACCTGGGCTGACATAGCTCCATCTTTGCTTTGCCTCCACCAGCCAGAGTAGCTCCTTCTTCCAGCATTCTCAGCACCAGCCTACATGTGCTAACCCTCTGTTCTCACCCCATTCTTATGTCTGAACACTCTTATGTCTTCCCAGATTCTTCCCATCTGGGAAGGACCTATTAGCAGTAATTTAACACCAATCTCCAATCTCACCGATCTCTGGCTGAGAGAAACAATTTAGGAGCCATGGTGACTATTGATTAACATCACAGCTCTCTACACTTTGCCATGACTGCCTCATACAACATCAAACCCCTGCCAGGTGTGTTGAATTTACCTCATTATAGGTCACTGGATCAAGCACACAGACCAGTGTGGAAGCAGGAAGCAGGAACAAGGATTTCTTCTTGCTGAGAATGTACCTATAAATAGTAGTCTGTAGATTTAGACGCTTTTTTGCTTTCTGTTCTCTCATCAGTTTCACATTCTGCCTGTAGAATAAATGACCATCACCACAGTCTTGTCAGTAGGCTGTCAAGGAGTGCAATATCCTGGGAAGGACAATCTGAATCTCATCAGGGTGAGAGGAATATTAAACCAGATCTCCCCCTTTCTGATTAACACCTATAGTCTTGCAGTACTATCTGTTTTCCTTAGCTGTTATTTGGAAAATTCTGGGGTTTTTTTCTGTGCTGAACTCAATACTGTGTGATTGACAGCTGTAATTTGCTGCAAAATTTTCCTAGATTTAAGACAGGTGCCAGCAAGCTCCCACTAGGTATCACAACCATGCTCAAGGCACAAGCCACAGAGCCCTGACCACCCCTGCTAGTGCAGGAGGGGCGGCTGTGCAGAGCACAGCACTGTCACCTGGAGAGCCCAGGGACACTGAGCAGCCTGGCTGAGCTCTGCAGTCCCTGTGCTCTGTGTGGGCCGGCTGGCATTGCTCAGAATTAGCTGAGGCCGATGCCTGTGTGAGCAGGGCTGAGCAGGCACACACCAGTCTGGGGGGCTGCTGGTGGTGTCAGGAGGATGCAGCCCCTCCTGGATGCTTCCTCCCCCTGCAGCAGGGAGGGCAAAGGGGCACAGCTCACAGGGCTGAGCCTCAGCAGCCTGAGTGCTGGGACAAACCCAGAAACAAGCTCAGATGTTCAAGTGCAGTGCCATGGTCTCTATCCAGCAGTGCTTTGAATGTCGTTCTGGCTCTCTGTTCGCATTCTCTCCTTAGCAGGGATGGTATGAGAAAAAACACTGAATACTGTGAAGCTTGCAGACATTTGTATAATGGGGCTATGCAGCATCCTCAGATGCATTGTTAGAAATTATATAGCACACTGGTGATTTCTTAGAAAATATTAGGTTTTTATTATTTTGTCTACATAGGTACATAAGTATATAGGGGTTAACACCCCTGAATCTTGCAACAGGCTAAATCTTTCTTTTCTATTTTCTGTCCTAAGGTGAAACCTTTTTTAAAGACGCTTCAGTAAATTACTTCATCCATCCCAAAGTTCTGTCAAGGTAAAAATTACATTTTGTTTCTCTCTTTTACATAATTAGAAGAGTAGTTTTACCATGACAATAACTCAGGAACATTTAGAGAGGAAGAGACAGACTGCCACCTACTAAACACACCACGCAAAATAAAAATACATACCCTATACCTCATAGCTAGAAATATGGGGTTTTTTAGTTAAAGGTTTAACTCCATATAAGCAATAACATCAGTTACTATAGACTAAATGGCTTAAATTAAAATGGCAATATCAGACTATGAAGTGCTCTCAAATAAGGTAAAAACCAGTGTGAAATACTCTTTCATCTGTGTATATGGTTGAATGAACAAACAATGAGCTTTGTTAGAGTCTGGCTACACCAGGTGACTGGTCTGGGTGAGTGCTTTTGTGTACAAATGGGGTCCATCCTAAGAAACCATCTGCTTCACAAAAATCACCATTAGTTACCTGACAGCATCCTGATAAAACCCAAGAAAATAAAAGGATGAGGGGTAAAGGCATAAGACTCTTCTCATGTCAAAGGATTGGAGTTAGCAATGGTCAAATGATGAAGTAGAAGGGAAAGTGTCAAAATGGACACCATGAAGCCTATTTCATGTGTGGTTCCCCTCAACATCCAGAACAGACTTAATAGATGCACTGTGGCGTTCAATGGTGATATGGCGGTGAGAAGTTTATTAACAATGTTTATTAACAAATTAAATTTCTTAAACCATATTTAGCTCAAGCTAAATATAATCATCACAAAGCAGTGAGGTGACCCCCAGCAGCCATGTTCATGTGCACATTTGGGGAACAGAACACCTCGAGGTGCTCCTCTCCTTTGTACTTCTCGATGGAATCCAAGCCTATGTCTGTGTCTGAGACTTGTGCCTGGGCAGTTCTGTGCCATACTGAATTCTTACAGCACAGCAGATTTTACAGATTTAAAAATCTTTTAGGGGTAGTTGATCACCTGGCAGTACTATGAAAAAGGATATTATGAATGCCATAGTAACACAATGAGCAGTGCAGTAAAAACTAACTAAAAGCTCTTCTGCATCAAAGATTATCAAGATGTCACTATTCTGGAAGAAGCACTAAAGAGTTTGAGAGCTGGTTAAAAGACAGAAAGCAAAAAATAGTGCTTAAGTTTCAGTTATAGGATGGAGAAAATACTGGAGTATCCCCAGGTAGAGATGCTGGAACTAGTTTTATTTAATATCTTCATGAATGACCTGGAAAAGCAAGTAAGCAGTGAAACCCCCAATTATCCAGACCTTACTACTACATGTAGTAAAATGCCATACCAATGGAGAGGAGACACAGAAGGGTTTCCCTCACCTGAGCAAAAGTGTAAAGTTCCCCTTATAAGAAAAAATCCCGTTCAGAACCAACTGCATCCACACTAGTACTCTTTACTGACACAGCTGTGCAGGAGAGGACTTCTCATGTGGGCAAGGATTTATGCCTTCATTGGAGAGGCAATTATCCATGAGATTGTAGCAATAGATGTTCTTTTTTCCAGGGAAAAATCTCAGCTTTCATTTTGCTATCAATCACGAATTGCCATATTTCAGAAAGAAACTTCAGACTCAAAGCGATCCTGCAGGTCTTTCTTCCTTGCTGGATGAAATTGAACGAAAACAAGTTCCAGAGAGGACTCCAGTAACATCTCCAGCTTCCAGACTGGATTCAGTAACTGATGACATCTTATTAGGTATGTGAATACTGTGTTGTTCACATTCATCATTATAAATAAAGCAATATTTTTTACTTTCCAAATTTGAAGAGTTATGAGGCTCTTTTTTTCCTTAGCCATTCAAGGAAGCAAAAATCTAATCTAATACCTTCATATTTTCAAAGAATAATGAGATCAGTTGTCTTCCATCTTAGTTCAAGGCTACAAGTTACTCCTGCCCAAAGCCTTCATCACTACTAACCCAGTGTTATACTAGTAGCTATTAGTGCAGAGCTGAAGCTTTGAAGTCTGTTTTATTTGGAACCGATGTCACTGAATTTTCAGTAGTAGGATTTAGCTTTGGATTAAGACAATGAGGTCATGGTGTTGAAATTGTGCAAAGTATTCAAAGAATACTTGTAGGTTCTTGTGCTACTTTAGAGAACTTAGGTACTTCAAGCCATTTGGCAGTAGCACAGGGCTTGCATATGACACCGAATTTGCAAAATATTTGACGTTTCTTGGAACAGCAGGTGGTATGTCTCACAAGCATTTAAAATTACACAGGATCTACATTCAGATAACTGAATCCAGATGCATGTGAGTCTACTCTAGAATGAAATAAACTTGAATTTTGGCAGCTTAGATTTAAACAGCTAACTTTTTGAGCAACTGGCGTCAGATGAACTTTGTTTCTATCATATTTGTTCATGTAATGAATATAGGTTTCTTCCACATTTTCTTATCACCTCACACTCGTTACACTATGACTTTAGGTATCAGTGATCTCCTGTTCCCAAGCGGCCGGGCAGAGCATGAGATCACAGCCCTCAGATTCACAAGCATTAAACATACACACCCTGTATGTACCTCCAGCATGGACAGCAGTTGCATGACTGTGTCTGCCGATATCTTTAGTCAGATCAGCCACTGCACTGAAATAAATTCACAGCAATGTTATCTTGGCTCTGGGCTGGGCACATGCTTACCCCAGCTGCTGCCCCAGCCTCCTCCCACCCAGCAGCGGCTCCACGAGTGGGCACGATCAGGCTGGCTGGTGGCAGCTGGCATTGCACTCGCACAGCCGAAGGGAGCCTGCTGGTAGGGTTTAAAATACGTGTTCTACAGCATGCCAGTGCAAGGCAGGAGCCAGTTTTATGACATTTGGCTGGTATGAAATGTCTATCCTCGATGCTTTAGAGAACGAGAAAATAAACAGCGCCAAATATGCAAATTGAAATCATTCTATTCCATACACGCATTTTACTAGTGTGAGAGCGTGCCTGGCAGATATGTCCTCAGCTAACCCTATAGCTAGGTAATTTCTCACTCCCCAGGCCGGACCTTTGTGATTTTCAGTGAATTTCATGAAATTTGTGTTTTGCACTCTGCCTTGAAAATTTTTAAGTTGGGTGTTGCTTATGCATGCCTGCAACTCACTGCGAGCAATTTGGAGAAACGTGGTAAGCAAAAGAAGCCCTGTCTTTCCACAGTGGTATGACTTGGCTACAATATCACTTGTAAATTGACATTTATATTTAAATAATGAACTTTGTGTTGATCTTTCTTGAACTCTTGCACTATAAAATGTGTATGCAGGAGCACTTATGTGCAATGACTTTTTTATAGTTTTAAACTTTCAACCTGCTAAAAAACCTGCTGTAAACAAGTTCTTGGACTCCTGCATTTTTCAGTACTACATGATTTCTGCAACACTATTAAATGAAGTCTTTCGTACTTTTATCTGAACTAAAGGTAATATTTACTGGAGCATACCTCTGTGGAATTTTTCAGCAAAAACCTCTTTTGCAGAGACTCTGAAATCCACTTCACACAGAGATGCTTCAGCAGCTTGGTACTTCACTATCGGATGTAAGAGGGATGTTGTGTGACATCTGAGGTCATGAAGCAGCTTACAGGCAGCATTCAAAAGCTTGTATGAACAAATCCAAACTAACTGTATGAACACAAGCACCTTCCATTTACTTGTGAGGCCTGACTGTGAAAGAGTTCCTTGTATCTGTGTGTGTACGTCTGTGCAGATGCAATCACTGGCAACCGGCCCTTCATGGCGGACCAAATTCAAACAGCAAGTGAAAATGAGGTCATGAAAAACAACCTGCTCTGCAGTCACCTCAGTTCTTCCTTTTTTCAATGAAGGAGATCAATTATGCCAAACAAGCAAGAAACCAACCATGGCAATTATTCACAGTCCAACACAAATATGTAACCAAGCAGCAGAGAAATCACCCCAATAAAAAGGCACAAAGACAAATAAGTGAAAAAAGGGAAATGGTCCATGTTGTTTAGCATGGATATGAGTAGGATGGGGTAGGATGTGCATAGCACAGGCTATAAAGCACCTGCTCAAAGCCAGGGGTTGGAATTTCTACCATATCCTGGTTACTCAGAAGTTGTTTTGTAGTGTGGTTGGTGTAAGCTTAAAGCCACCATGACACCTGATGATGACTCTGAAGCACTGTCAGGAAAGAGAAATGACAATATCTGGGACTCCCTGGAAGTGGAAGAAGTAGCACATTTCCAGCTGTATTCAAGAGGCTGGGATGTGGCCTGCATGACTGTGAAGATTTCATTCCCCTTCTACCTGGGGTGATTCACCTCAATCCCCATCAGTGAGAGACAGGGTTTATTAGAGAGATGTGACAGCTTAAAAGAGTAAACCCACGTGGATGAAATCCACTGACTGTGGTCACCTGGAGTGACTTAAAATGTCAAGTCACCCTAGGTGACCACAGAAAGCCACAGAAGCCCTGTTTCTCACTGTGGCTGGACCACAGTGCTTGCTTCCTGCCTCCTGGAATTTCCTTATATAAATTGGAGCTCAGGGGATTCCCTCTCCCATTGCTTTTATAAGAGCTGATCCCAGGCTGTGCTCACTTTCCCCTTCCTGGACACACTGCTGCCTATTATGACACTGCGCTTTTGACCTGCAATCCCCTGCCTTTTTTTTTCTTTTCTTTTCTTAAGAAAAGGGATTTCCAGCTGATTTTCTTATATCATCTGGTTCCTCAGAAACTCCTAAATAATCTTGCAGATTTCTCCAGTACCTTTGTTTTTTTGAATATAACCCACAGATTAGAACTGCACAACCAGAGAGAGTGGGAGTCCCTGTTTGTTGGTCCCTTACCCCATCTGAGAGGCTCCCACCTGTCAGCCAGCTCCTGACTGGGAGCCTCCAGCCCAGAACCACTGTACACTCCGAGCTCCCATAGCTATGCCAGACCCTTTGAAAGCTTCACAGCCAGACACCTCACCCATCACAGAGGTCAATTCAGCCAGAGCTCAGATGAAGAAGCCTTCCAGTTGATTTATACAAACAAACAAATCTCCAGTATGATCTGAGGGCAGGGAGGGTGCTCTTGGAGCCTAGCCCTTGGCTTTGCTGCTCAGCTGAGATTTTGAGAGTGCTGAGGCAGTTAAATACTTTAAAGCCATCAGCATGATTCTCCATCTCACAAATGCTTGAAAAACATAAGACAAAGATTACAAGTTTTAAAGCAGGATGGAAGGTTTACTCAGATTAACTTAAATCAGTGAAACGTTCCTCAGTGACTCACTGGTTTGTAAGCTGGACTATTCCCAAAAGTTTTCAAGGCAGTTTTAGAGCTTTGGGGAGATATAGGGAACAATACACCAAAAAAAGTACAGTAAAGCAAGCTGTGAGGAATTAGGAAGGTGACAAGACTTTGGGCATTTTTGGACCATGTGCCAGGGACTTGGCACTATACTCAGCCATAATAAAATATCCCACAAAAAGGGGAAGATGGTAGCATTTACCCTGAAATAAATGGCAAAGGTATTGTTGTTTTTACTACTCTATCTCTGTGCTCAATGCCCTTCTCTTGGCCCCAAGGGAAGCAAAGGATTTCATCCACGCGGGTTTACTCTTCTAAGCTGTCACATCTCTCTAATAAACGTACAGGACATGGAAACAACAGTGGACACAAACCAGGTGTCCCAGCTCTATCCAGAATCCACTGGATTAAAGTAAAGCTTACTTTATCCGCTGTTTCTGAATAAATATCACAACTGCATGAGGGAATGCTATATCCCAAATATATCCAGATAATGAATACATATTTGAAGCTTTCTCCTTTCCATAAAAACCATTTAAAGAAGCATCATTGGATGGGCTCTTCATGAAGCTAATTGTGAGTATACTTGTCTTGGCATTATGGAAATGATGGGGATGTGCACGGGTTAAACTTTGCCTGACCAGATTTCATGCTCTCAGCAGGTTTCCCTGTGAACTCCACTGGAGCACTTGCAGGTCTCTGGAGCCAGGTGCCGAGGGGACAGGAGGGGACAGGAGGGGACAGGAGGGGTTTTGGGCCCCCCCTGCCCTCCAGCTGCGCAGGCAGGAGCTCCCACCGGGATCCCCGTCCGTGCCCTCCGCTCTCCAACTGGGGCAAAGGGAAAGCTCCAAGCACAACCTGCTCCTGCCTCTGCCGGCTTACCACGGACACAGGCCAGGCCTGGCAACGAAACATTAAACAAAGGCGTATTAGCAACAAAACTGCGCGCCCGTGAGCCCCTGAATGCCGCTGCTGGGCACGGAGCCGCGCTCCCCTCTAGCGGCTGCGCCGCTCCCTGGGCTCCTCCGAGCAGCGCAAAAACACCAAAAATCGGGTCCCACCCCGCAGGAGTGTGTGACACAGCTGTACGGACAGATACACCGCTCCCTGGGCACCTCAGCATCAGCTCAAAAACATCAAAAATCGGGTCCCACCCCGCAGGAGTGTGTGACACAGCTGTACGGACAGATACACCGCTCCCTGGGCACCTCAGCATCAGCTCAAAAACATCAAAAATCGGGTCCCACCCCGCAGGAGTGTGTGACACAGCTGTACGGACAGATACACCCATGTGTGTGCTGTGCAGAGAGAGGTAAAGACAGGCACACGCAAGAAATCTTCAGTCAGGAATGTAAATGGTTTTGGCCCGAAGGATCATTATTTTAGGATCCGTCACACACAGTGTTTAATACATTTATACACATGCATATACTTGCATCTACATACAGACTTCTCAGTGCTGTTCCATCTGTGTTGGTTTGTAAATCAGCACCCTACTAGATAGCTTTTCCTTTTTATTTAGGCACTTGCTGTTCACAGACAGACATGAGCCAGAAAGAGATCAGAACAGATAAACATTGCATTCCCAGACTTCTTTCACTTTGCAAAGGGAAGTCCAAAAGCTCCCCAATAACAGGATGTAGGTTTCTCTGATAGAAAGCACCCAGGGAAGTTCCCGAGCCTTTCAGTAAGCCCAGCAGTTTTCCAGCCAAAAGCTAAAAATGACCTGATGAGCAAGTGCCACCTTCAGTAAGGGAAATGGCAGCTGAGGTGCCTTGACATGGCCCACACAGCATATTTTAAGCATAGATTTGTGCATGATGTGAAAGCCATGCTTGATTTCTCCCACCCCCTGGATGCCACAGGTCCCAGATAGCAGATGCTGAGACATTCAAGAATGACATGTCATACCTTCCTGGCACTGCTCAGCAAGTGCTTTTCAGGTAAAAGCACATAAAGGAAATAACACATAAACACTGGCTTTTCCTCTAGTTGAAGAGAAGGAACAGAAAGAAATTTAACTGGGAAACTGAAGTAAAAAATTAGATTTGTGCCTGTGTAGAGACTTTGTGTTAAAATAAGCAATTTAGAAGGTGGACTGCACCCATCAATTAAAAATGTAGCGCTGCTTTCTGTTTGCTTACAACACAAACAGGTTTTGTGCCTTGCTGTCTTGGAAGACTGCTGCATTTCACATTATTTGTGAGTTACATACTTTTAATAGCAGCTAATGAGACATCTTGTGCAGAATCCTCTGTTCATAAACGTGATCCATTCCTTGCATGTGTAGTATTACATACCAAAAATAGCTCACAGCTCCTACCCATATTCTGAATATATCACACAATAGAAGCAGCACAGAAATAGAACTCGTGGGCAAAGGGAAAAGGATTCTTGTAATTCAGGCTCCTGTAAGTGCATTGGCATTGTCTTTCCTTACACGGTGTCATCCTATTTTTAGTAAGATTCATATCTTATTTAGTACTTGCAGTTTGAATGAGATGGAGACAGGTGAGAAAAATTGTTTTTCCAAAATGGCTGTAAGCTTCCAAAGGAAAAAAAATCTCTTGCAATTGAAATTAACCCTCACACTTTTACTAAGACTAATGTAGGGGCTTAATATAAAACCTAATCCCTTAAATTTATAGAAGAGAGCGAGAGATTTTCATGAGATTTCAAGAAACAGGACCAGTTCGTACTACAAAAAGTGGTGAGGATGCATGGTGAAGGTCAGGAGAGTAGTCATATGGTGAAGAATGTTTTTAGTGGTCACCACTTGTCACCCATTTTTGCTAGGGCTCCCAGTCCATCTGGGCTGGCCTCAGTCTTGTCTTTTCTACATCCCAGCCTCTGAAGTTTGTTCCTGATTTCTCCCTGGGCTGGTCCTGCTCTCCGTCCTAGAAGACTGGGCAGCAAGGGGTTAAGTTACCCCTGCCTTGGCATGTTGAGGAAGCCTGGCTCCACTCTCACCTCCCATCACTCCTCTCCACCACAGGTCTGGATCCCAGGAGTACAGATTTCTGATTTCTTCTCCAAACTCCTCAGCCAGTTCCAACACCCTGGCCGGGGGCACCTCAGTCCCTTCCCCTCGTGCCCCTGCCCAGCCCACGTCAGAGTTCCACCTGCTGCCTTGGTTCTGCTGTCCCTGCTCTCCCTCTGCCCAACCTTATCTTGCACTTTCTTGGTCTTTCACTTTCTTACTGTTTGTTTTCTTCCTTCAGAATTCATGAGACTCTCTACTATCCATTATTTTCTTTCTTACTTTACAGTCCCAGATTCCTTATGCAACAAATTCCAGGTAAAGCAGTAAATTAATCCAGCCATCATAGCAAACTTTATCCAAGTTTTTAAGTCCTGAGGAAAGCCAGGGGAGGAATGTCAAAGAAAAAGCTCCTAGAGATCCAGTGGAGACCTTGTTTAGCCTCTTTAATTTTATTAGGAGAGAGTTTTATATGTCTCAGGGGAGCCTGCCAAAGAACCCCTATGAAGAGGAATCACTTCTCTCTGCTGTCCTGGAGCAGAGTTGTGGAAGAATGAGTCATTTTGCAGATCAAAAGGTCTGGGAATTGTTCATGTTTACAAGAGACATGGATTCCAGATCTAAGCTGGAAACACACTGATTAGACAGGAGATCAAAGTAAGAACATCAAATACATCTGACCCAGATGTAACATGGCTACAAGGGCCTTTATGTTTTGTCATGTTATGCCAAGCCATATTTCCATTTAAAAACAAACAGTACCTTATCTGAGTAGAATGGGACATCACAGACAAATGCAAGTTTCACCATTTAGCTTAATATATGTAGTTTCATTTCTTTATCCAGGTGCTTGAATGCATAACATCTGTTGCTTTCATCCCTAATTCCCAAATGATCCACTGCCAAGCCACTAAGGATGGAAGTTTTACTGGTGCCATGTGCTCCTCGTTCAAGTATATGTCATTTCACTGTTGCTGCTGAACTGCTTTGTCCCCCCAGGGAAACTTGACCAGAACTGCACAGAGACACCAAACAAACACATCCTGCAAAGCTGTGCTGGCCACGCTCACTGTGCTCTCACCTGAGAGTTACAGGGGGATGAAGGGGAACCGTCCCTGGGGAATCAAATCACAAACTCATTCCACCACCCAGCACAACAGGCTCCAGTGCCACAGCTATGAAGCAAGAGGGATAGCTGTGGTTTAAAAGCAGATATGAAAAGCAGATTTTGTAACATTAATGCTTAGGTAGCTATGCATGCTTCAGAGTGACAACATGAATGTCAATCAAAAGGAAAGATCAAGAAATGCGAATGTGTAACATTTTTGATGATTTCTAGATTGCTAATCATAATTTTTGAATGATCAATTAGCAGCTACTGTACAGCAAACAATTACATACATAATGTAAGTAGCATAAAGTCTTCTCAGAGGTAATTTCTCCAGCATCTAAAGGCCTCATCCTATAAACTGATGCAACCTTGCTGCAGTTTTGCCAGCTAATGATCTGCCCAATTGCAATGAAAAGGGGTTTTATGTTTTTTTTTTACTTACTCCATTCCATTAAGGTAATTAAAATAACAAAGTATAATCAGTCTAAGTTATGAGGTCTCGATATTTGGAGACACAGTGGTTTCAAATATTTGGGCAAGAATCAGCTGCAGCTTTAGGAGATCCCTGTCAGAGACATCTAATACATGTAGGGCACAAACTGCAATGTGCAATATCTGAACCTGGCATTTATGAAAACTAGTGCTTGAATCATCCTGCTAAGGACAGCAGTAATAATGACAGCTACTATTAAATACCTGAAAATGTTCTTTATAGTGTTTTAAAGGACGTGAGGAGAATAAAGTTTCAAAGCACCTCAGTATCAGTCAGCAAGAGAGGAGAACACAGAGGATGAATGCATTATCTGCTGACCAGAGGCACTAATTACCCTGTCAGTACAGATGAGATCAACAAGCACTGGTGGGGCACTCACAAGGTAAAGCACCATTTAACAACAGTATAAAGTTTGTACCTAAGCAGGAGACCACAAGAAAGTAAAGTTCTTGTCATGGTCATTACCTCCTCAGCTGAAGTGAGAATGAAATTTATTTTGAACTCTTCAGTGATAACCCATGACCATTTTCATCATTCGACTCCAAGCCAAACACAACCTAATTAATATAAAGCCTGGAAGGAACCCTAAAACCTAACAAAATTCTACAGATAATCTGACTCCAGGTTGCAGTAGGTGAGGCTTATCATCTAACAGGCTGAAGTTTTACAAAAGATGATGAACACAAATGCTTGGATTCAAAGTGGAAAAGAGAGGGATATGCCATTTCCTGCTAAAAATGTTTTGTCTGACTCATTTGCTGAGAGTCATCTGCAGGACTTGCTGCACTCACCGCTCCGTGTTTCAAACAATGCAGATCTCCCTTTTCTTAGGGAGGAAGTGGAAACAGGTGGCTTCAGTTTCTTTTGTGGGTTACATTTGATGAATTGATGCATTCTGCAAAAATCTAAGTATTGTATGTGTGTTATAACATAAAATACAATGTATACTATACAATACATACATACATACAATACAACAATGATGTATTCTAAAAATATAAGCTTTTCTTTCTGTTCTTTTTTTTCAAATAAACACTCAGCAAGTGCTGGATGACAAGAACATGGTATTTTTCCAGTGTAGCTTAATTACTCTGAATGAGAGAACAAGGAATCTCCTTTTCCCCTGTAATTTCAGCAATTTCTCGTCTCACTGAGCAGACACACCTACCATGGCTTTGCCTCGTTGTAAATGCAGGAGAGGAGCATATCCTAAGAAGAAAGTAATTTCCTGCTCTGATTTGGTATAAGCAATGAGTCTCTAACACTTCACAGGCGGTTTTTATTGGTTAAACTATTCCTAAAGCTCCCCTGAAAGCAGCTTTGCAATACAGAGGTCTATTTCTGACTGAAAATGCCTGTGTGGGTAGGGGCCATTTATGGGGTTTGGCTGACTCATCCAGGGCCTTGTGAGGAAAAGTTCCACTTGCCATGAGTGAGGAGTGGGCAGACTTGGAGCATGTGGAGAACAGGGATGTGCTTCTCCCACCACCTTTACCCAGCCAGAGGTCAAAGTGGCTCCTACCAGAGTTTATAACAGCACACAGGTTACTTCCAACTCAGCAGGGCAGGACCTGCTAAGTAAGTAATGGTCATGTTTCTAATTAAGGAACAAACTTCTCCTGCTGCTATGCTGTATTAATCAAATTTTGGTGGTTTCTGTGCAAAGGGAATCACTGTCTGCCCTGATGGATAAGTCAACACCCGCTTGTCCTGACCTGAGTGCAACACAGACAGCAGAAGTACCTAGAGCTTCTGAACCCAAGGTTTTGGTTTTCAGTGAGGTCACAAACAGCCAGGAGAAGATTTCTCAGACCCAGCTGCTGTGCACAGATAAAGCTGGCTTGAGGTCCCCATGGGTCAATGCCAAACACAAGTGCTGATCCAGAGCCAACACATGTATACTGAGGAGTCCCTGGGCACCTCTTGACCCTTTCAAACAGCCCTGGCAGGGTGGCTGTGGGCTGTGGCAGTGGGCAGCTCATCACACAGTGTACCCAAGATGTTGTAAACTGGATAGGACAGCAACACTTCAATCCTTTTTGGAGAGACTTGATAGAGGAACAGGTAATTCCTAAATAGTCCTAAAAGCCATCACTCCTGGACACCACAGATTTTGTAGACACAAAGCTGAACAAAGAAAATTCATACTTTTTATTTAGAATACTTGGAAGATATTAAGCAGGTGTTATCAAAAATACCAAATAATTTAATTGCAACATATAGGTCTGATCCCAAAAGATACTCAAGGCGTTTATCATCTTGTCATAAACTATCCTATTGTAATTACATTTTTTGTTGGTTTTGGAGAAACTACTAATCTGGCCCAGAAAGCAGATTCTCAGAGACAATTATTACCATTGATAATTGAATAGAAAATTATTTCATTAATAATAATGGAAAATTATTAATACAGTTTACTGAATTGAGAGACATAACCAATATAACAATAGAATTTTATATTGAAGATATACTCCTTGCATGAGAAGCTTCACCCTGGAGAAATGGCATGTTATTTATTAATAACATAGCACAACACTAAAACTACTTTACAGCTGATGTGATTTGGGATTAATTATCATTGCTATGAACCATAAAACTTCCGCAAGCATAAATTTTTATCAATGTGATAAAATAGGTGTTATAAAATATGTCTGTCAGTTGCCTGAGGGACATTCAGTGTCAGAAAAACATTTTCCAATTAAAAAAGGACACATTTTTCTGATTTTTTTCCTTGGTGAAACTGCAATGCAGATCTGCCTTGAAAAATGTGTGCTGATCCAAGCCTCATTTGTATCCTCAGTCTGTGGTAACCTGCATTCAAAATGGTGCAGTACTTCAGAGCCAGCCTTGATTTCCATCATGGCATACCCATTTCAATAACATTTCTGCTAATTCAAGCCAAACTAAGCCTCCCTGCAGGACAAAAGACTATTAATTCCTACACCAGGAGGGACTGACTTTGTTTGCTGAGTGATATTGTTTTCTCAGCTTCACTGGGGATATAATAGTCTGACTTTGCATTAAGTCTCCTGACACATCCAGAACAAGAATAATCATCAAGGTAGCAGCATTTTCTTCACAAGGGGTACTAGCTTTTGTATTCAGAATTATTATCTGTGTTTTACTTGGGCAGCTGCTTCATAAATATTTCTACTTGCAATTTTACTCAGCAGACACCCAGGCTTTGGTAAAGGTATATAAACAGGTTGCCAGCCCCACTCAGTACTGCTTACCTCTTGAGGAGAAATCTGCAGTCACAATAAACAACTTGGGATATCTGTGTGGAGCACCTACTGTGGACTGGCACCGTACCAAGAGATTTTCAGCCACCCCAGCCCAGTGCAGTGCTCTGGAAGGAGCTTTCTGAGAGGCATTTGGCACCAGCAGGCCCAGGGATGCAGCTACCAGTGTAACCCAAATTACTGCTCCCCTCACACTCAGTCCTTATTTGTGAGAACTTCCCACGTGAGGGACTAGCTTATAAAGGTGTTTTGCTTTTTCTTACATGTGAGCAAGCAAACCCATCTGCTATTCAATTTATCCCTCTGTTTAGCCTGTACTCTTGTGTATCTTTGGAGCTGAGATTTCTCTTTGCAAGAGAGCCAGAATAAATAAAGTTTTATCTGTTATGCTATTGTCCAATTATCTAATTCAAGTATTCAGACAGAATGCATTTATCTTTCTTCTCTTTTGATCTTTTGTTCTTTTCTGAAAGCTCATTCTCTTCCATACAAGGAGTGGTATCCACCCAATGACTAGGGTATTCTCCTTGCAAGAGACCTCTTTAGAACTTTGGCAGAAAGGTTTCTATTTTCACCCATTCCTTTTCAGTGCTCTGTTGCACCCATTTCAGTGCTCTAAGGTCTCAGCCATGGTCCAGTTAAAAACCCTGGGTAAGGCTCCCACTGACTCACAGCAATGGCAACTCCTGACTTACAGAGATATCCCCAGTGACAGGGTTGGCTGACTAGTTCCATCCCTTCAGGGGTGTTGAATTGCTGTGGATCATCCCAGTTTTTACTGGCAAAAGGAAGCATCCCATCCCTCTCTTTAGACACCAACAGAAGTGAGGTAAAACAACACTAAGTGTAGGAATAAAGTAAGCAGCAAGCAAAGGCCTTTGGACTGCTGTGGTCTGAGGAAGGAGACTGGCAGCAGATAAAACCAAGAAGGGAGAGGAGAGAAATGCAGCAGGTGGCGAAGGGAGGGGCAGAGAAAGCCAAGGAGTTAGCCAGAAAAAAAGGATCCTCAGCATCAGTTAATCAGTATAACCTGCCATCTCCAAAATCTGTTCTGTGTTGGAAGGCATTCTTGAACTTCTCTCTGCCTGCATGCGCAACTTAAATAATTAGCTAAATGTTTGTCACTCGCTTTGAAACTGGAGAAGGCTATGTAATTTTGATAACTTAAGCTGTGTTTGCAGCTGGAGAAGAATAATATTTTCATTTGTCTGGTTTCATTGATTTCCACTACAATATCAATTCTGAAAATCAGTTCCTACTCTAAACACTAATCCCTGTCTCTAAGAGCTTTTAGGTGGGAAAATATGTTGTGACTCCTACTAGTACTAGAAACAAGTGTTCTAGAAAATTGTTCATGACTTGCCACCACGAGATACATCCTAGCTGTGGAAGAATGAGAAGTTAAAGAAGTTTTTTGAAGTTTAGCATTTCTTAACAGGTCCTCATAAGAAAAGTTGGCTCTGTGAAGAAGAAAGAATATTTTATCCTGCTGTTATTGCCATCCCCTAAAAAGTTTTGGTTTTTCTTAGAATTGGTACTTTTTAGGTAAAATAAAGAGAAAAACTTTTAAATTTCATTTGGAAAAAAAGAAGAGATTGAGACAATATGCATTCATCATGTTGCATTTTATAATTTTCTGTTAATCTATTCTGTTCTTGCTGTGGGTATACAGCAGCACTAATTCCCTGAATAAGAGTCTGTCTAAATTCCAGTTATGGTCATACAACCAAACCTCATATAATCAAAAACAACTTTTTCTCCCTGCCTGTTATTTTCCTTGACTTCTGGCCAAAATTGCAGCTGCCTGTCCTCACAAAGTTTACATTAATTTTGAGATTTGTTTGAACTGATGTGTGTTATGCTCCACATCCAAAGCCTGGAGTTGTTTCATCATTTTGGACACTTCACACTGGGTGTAGTGATACAAATTTCACAGAAGCACTGAAAGCACAAAAGCACTATGATTCCTGTGCTCACTAGAAATGTTTGGTTTGCACCAGATACCACTGAGTTCATCCAAAGCCCAGGCTGCCACAGGCCTGTCAGGTTCTCCAGAGCAAGTCAGATAACCTACCGATGCCTTGAATGACTATGGGTGGCGGCTTCACGCATTAAATTCCCTAACTAAGGTCAATGCTTTTAATTCCTGAGTCTGGCCATCAAATTCAATGAGAGGCACCAGAGACATTCCACCCTCTGCATGAAGAGATGTGCTCTCCTACCTCACACTGGGATAACAGTGCCCAGGCCAGTTCATTAAGTACAGGCCTGCACAGAGGATAAAGCTCAATGAAGAAAACGATTCAAAAATCGCACAAATAATTTACAGGAAGGCTACATCTAGAACTCAGGAATCTCATCTCTGTCTGCACTCCACCATGGATTTGTTTACAGATATGCTATCTGAACATCCTATGCTTTAAAAAAGGTACTTCAAAGATGGACCTGGAAAAACTCAGAGCAATCTTTGTTGAAATCTCGCAGAATGCAACAGACTGATGCCTTGGTGTGCTGCCATTACACACATTGGTCATCTGTCCTTGCTGACAGGTGTCAGTCCAGAAGCTCTGGAGACATGTTCCACATCTCTTCCTGGGGAAGAACTAAAGTAAAATGTCAGTGTGCTACTGGAGTGACTTTGGTGGCATGGGCCTGTTCATTCCATTTCACTGGTGCCACCTTTACCTTATATTCTGGGCTATCCTGGTTTTCAGAAGGTTCTGTATTTTGTTCTACATGTCATCACATCTATTTTTTCCTATAGCCCTATTCAGTTTTAAAAAAAAAGTATTGTTGAAGCTCACCTAGTTTGGATGCTTTGGCAAAAATCTTTTGCTTGCTCCTCATTCATAGAGAATAGCGGGATTAAAAGTGATATTAGCAGTGACAAAACTCACCAGTGAATGTCTCCCACAACTTCTTATTTTAACAAATTCCCATCTCTTCCTTCAACCTGCTACTAGGAATTGTAAGAGGATTAAGGCTTTCCTGTATTTCCTTAAATACAGTTGTCATGCTTATTTTGCAGAATTATGACTTTTCTCCTCCTTCTTTATACTTGTAAATACAAGGACTCAAGAAGTGTTGCCTGCCCATTGTTTTACTGGTAAACTCAGAAGCCCGTGATCCTGTGATAAAATCCCTGCCTATTCCAAAGAGCCGTGAAACCTTTTGTCCCAGCATGAGTATTTCCTGGAACCATTTTTAAGTTCAGAAATAAACAAATTTCCCATGAAAGTTTATTCAACTGCTATTCAAAGAACACTAACTCATATGGCTGCTTCTTTCCAGTACTATGCTTCTAACTCATATAAACACTGTGTTCTTACTTCATATTGAGGGAAGTCCAAATATTATTACAATACAGAATGCAAGCCAAAATGGAGCATGTACCTCCACTGGTGATGCTTTCCCTGGTAAATATCAGACTATTTTCAGAGTAATAGCAGATAACTCTTCAGAAGTACTACATATTCTTGTTTATAGAATTCTTTGAAAGCTGGCAGGTTTTTAAATTGCTGTTAACAGACACATAAGTTTACAGGATTTGAAACACATGCTCTGATATAGCTAAACTCAACAACCATGGATGTTTCCCGTGGAAGTGTGAGATGTAGAACAGGGGTCAGCATCTTTTCAAGTGCACTGTGCCAGACTAGTTTTTTTCTCCAACTAGAGGCTAAGTGCACTTGAAGAAGCTCAGTGGCAGCTAGAAAATACTGCATCTGAAGGGATGACCTCTCCCCCACTTCTGTCATTTTATGTTGTTGACCCTTGCCTTAGATGGAAACATTTCAGCCACATGCAGGCCTCTCTCTGCAGTGAACCCTCCAGGCTGATGCTGAACCCTCTCCTACTAAATTTAAACCCATCAGTTACAGACTGAGATTAATCATAACCTTAAAATGAAACAAGTAACAGAAAACTAACCTCACCTTTCTTCAGGTAACAAGCGTGGTAACTGCCTGGTCTAGACATACTCCAGCACCTAATTTCCTCTTTGTTAATCTCTTACTTTTTCCAACCACGAAATCATAAAAAATGAAATGAAAGGAGAAGTACACTAGACTGTGACCTTCACAAAACCATACTTTTTTTTTTGCTGACCCTGTACATTTTCACAAGGTTTTGGGAAGAAATAGGTAGAATTTAATTGACTGTAGTGTACGGTGAAGGGTCTTGTACAAAACACTCCTATACTGCCCCTAATGAGTCCCCAGCTTTCATCAACTCATCTGGCTCATGTGGTGCCAAGTTGCAGACTGATCAGAAAAGTGGTTCCATTAGTTTCAGTGCTCTGACAATCCTGGGAGTTCCAGATGAACCAGCAAGAATTCTGCAAAGGTCCCAGGTGTTTCTTGCCACCTCATTGCTGTGCCTTGTGATCTGCAGAAAACATACAGCTGTAGACAGCAGGAGTAACTTGTGATATAGCTGACTGGCAGAGGAGAAGACTGAAGAACAGTGAGGGAGCAACAGTTATGCTTTAATAATCTCTGTTTCTACACATGAGTAATGACATAAATATATTTGATTTTTAGAGAAAGATTATGAGCCTTTAAAAATATAAAAGTAATACTTATAAGTAAGGTTTTCATCACTCTGTCAAGTTAAATGTGCATTTGTGCCTTGTACCTTGACTATCATATCACACGAGAGATATGTAAGTTATATATATGAAAGACTATTTTTCTTCTTGACATATTATTTTTCAAAGAAAAGATAAAACTCTGTTCCTCTGTTGTTTTCTGAATAGACTAGAAATCCATGATCTAGTTTTGCAGTTTAACTTGTAGTAACATTGTGTACAAATCTGTAATCCACAAGCCTACAAACTAAGCTTGCTACATGATTCCAGTAAATTCATTCCATTAAAGGCAGCAGAACTATTGATTTGAATGAAAATGGAGCGTAAATATAAGAATTCATAGAAAAATGGGATCTAGCTGAGATGGAGGAATGGACTGACAGTGCCTTATGAAACTCAAAAAATGACAAGTCCAAATTGCTGCCCTTTGGAAGGAAGATCCTCTTGGAGTGACACCATCTGGGGACTGAAAGCTGGAGAGCAATTCTGTGTTCAAAAGCCGTGGGAGTCCAGTGGGCAGTGGGATGAATGTGAGCCAGCAGTGCCCTGGCAGCAGAGATGGCCAGCAGCCTTTTGGATGCATTAGAAGGAGCAGAGCTACTAGATCAAGGACTCACAGCAGTGCATGGCAAAAGGGCAAGAAACAGCAGGTGTAAGTTGGAACACAGCAGGTTCAACCTGGACACACAGATGAACATTTTGCTTGTGAGAGCAGCTGCCAAAAGAGGATGTGCAGTCTACATCCTTATGGGCTTTCAAAAGTGGGTGAGGCAACTACTCAGCTCTCGCAGCAACCCTGCCTCAGCACTTGTTTGGATGAGAAACAACCTGGAGTACCTTCAAGCCTGAATTTCCCCGTTTTTAAGATTGTATTATACTGACAAGATCTTGGTTTGCTGTGCTTTTGGAAAAGCAGCAGTGTAGGTTTATTCGGCAAAGTATGTGGCCTATTCAACACTTTTACTTAAGTACAACGAGGCCCATATAATTAAGGGCTCACAATTTCAGCCCCTCCCCTCAGTACAGTAACTCTGAGGCAGGAACCTCCTGAGGCATCCCATGTAACCTATTCTGGGAAGCTTAAGAGTACCCTCTGCTGGCTTGACACTGAAATTGTGAAAATCTGCAGCACAACATACTGAAACGGCATGGCAGAGAGAAACTCCTTTCTCTGAGCAGCACAGCTGTGCATCTCTGCATGGGACAAACAGCCGTGCTGTAGCATTTATCACCTACAAAGGGAATGCCTGAAGCAACACCACACCACAGGCCACAGAGCTCTTTCCCAAACAACTGGAATTCCAGAACTGTCCCATTAGAATGACTGTCTCGTCAAAGAGCCTGTAAAGTGCCATCTGTGTGAAAAGCTTTAGCCTAAACCAAAACTTATTCTAGGGACACTCTGTTTTGAACATGAACAGTGTGCTATTAATTGATAACAGAATTATGTCCTAAAAGACACAACAGCTTGTGTCTTAATGATTCATCTTTTCTCTCTTGCAAGCTCATGGGAAGAGTTTATCCAGTTTCTACAGGCCACACTGCAATAAAATTTCTTGTTGCAAAAGTTGACATCAGGCAGGAAGAATTTATTTTAATTGCTGCATATCTTATGATGCATAATGAAAAAAAATTTAAAAGCTATGAAGTACTTCAACTGGCAGTTGTTTATCTATGGAACACAGGTCTATATATACCTACCTATGAAAGTGTTTCTTTATGAACATAAGCATTTCAATGTAAGATGAGTAAATGAAAAACGGGAGTAGAGACAATTCTTTATTTCCTAACCTAAATACTAAGAGGCTGCTGCTTCAGTCAAGGCTCTCGGCCCCATTATTAAAGAGCTCCAAGAGATTGTAACTGAAGGTGGATACCTCACCATCCCTTTCTGGTGGTAGTTTCTGATCTTCTTTGCTTTAGTGCTTAAAAATGTGACACTGCTTATTCCAGAAACAAAACAAACAAAAAAACCTTGAAAACCTGCATGTTTCTTATGCTAAAGGTCAAAGATGAGTCTCAGTTCCCTGAACAGGTTCCTCTTCCACCTTTTGCAAAGGACTATCCTTTGTGTCTCTGCATTACCTCAAACAAATGAGGCATAATCACAGCTGCATGTGGAAGAGTTCTTCTTTACTGTGCTAGTAATTAAAAATAATTACTATCAAATGATAATATATTCTGATAGATAAAATAATGTGGAATGATAGAAAATACATTACCTCAGCAAATTTTTAATTAGATACTGCATTTCCAAATGGCATAGAGAGAATAATTCCACACTGGCGAGGGAAGAGCAAGATGACCCACAAGATCTTGCTTGTTAGAATACTGACTAATTGATTCACATATGCCTTTTTTGGGCAGCCATTTTTATATATGAAGAAAGAAACAAATAACAAAACAAAACAAAAACAACCCAAAGAACAAAAAACCAAACCAAACCAAACAAAACCAACCTCCCCTTCCCCAAATAAGTAGGACACTTTATTTCTTAGTTTTAAAGTATGTATTCCTTCTTCCTCCATATCATTAAAAAAACAAAAATAAATAATTTTTTTTTTAAACTAAGAAATACTAAAGAAAATCAATGTTTGTTTGGTTTCTATTTACAGAGAATTTCTTACAGGTATGCAGCATGGGAAAGAATAACAAGAACTGGACCAAATTCCTAGAAGCCACTGAAAAAATTAGTTTGAACCAGAAATGATTTTATTTAAGGAACTTTTTCTTTTTCCTCAAAAAGATAAATTTGTCTAGTGGAAGTATGATATCTATCAAAACTCCTCCAGAGATACAGAAGGATTTATGAAGTTAATATTTACCAAATACACACTCTACCAAAATCATACACTATGCAGACATCACAATTTGCAAAACAGGAAGCACCACCACCAAAGTATCCATAATTTTTCAATATGCTTAAAGACACTGACATAGCAGCCCCAATAAGTATTTGAAGATCAAACTGTTTTCTTTTTTTTTTTTTTTTCCTTTTGGTTTTTCTGTGCACTGTGAATACAGAACTCAGCAACAGAAACACATTTTTCTAGCTGCACAACTTTCCAGCTACTGCTCATGCAGTTTCTGCACTGGTGGATGCAATGCTAGATGTGAATCCTACACATCAAATGCTGTGATGCAAACTGGGGGACAAGATAGGGCATATCTCTAACATAAAAAAGATAACCCTTAGTCCCAAAGAGCCTACAGTGACCCCACTGACTGAGACTCAATAAGAAGGGCTGGGTTCAACAAAAAAGCACCACTAAGCAGAGAGACATTTTTACCTCAGCAGTAGATCAAGAAATGTAATCAAGTACTATTTTGCCTTCCAAGCAGTAGCAGGAGTGCTTTACCATAACCCTTGATATCAGAATGGTAGACATGGGCAGTTCAGGCATCAGTATGAGGAAAGCTAAGGCAGACAGCCCTAGACAGAAGAGTCCAAGGCAGTTGGCTGATTTTCAGTGATCACTTTCCCTAATCCTGATGTGTGGGAAATCAAGCAAAGGTGCAGAAGCTGACAAGAATGAACAATGAGCTCCTGACTAAAGCCATAAAAAGGAACACACAGGGTGGAAACAGTGGCAAGTGACCCAGAAGGAATCAAGAAAGTCAAAGTCTGCTTGGAGAAGAACCAGCAAGGAACTTGAAGAGTATTAAGGGCAGCTATAGGTATGCCTGCAGCAAATGAAACCATGAAATTAGACAAGGTGTGAAGCTGCTGAAAGGGATGAGAAAAATTCCATTTTGATGCATGGAAAGGGGAAAAGAAAAGCACAGGCAGTTGCTTTGAATAATCTCATTAGATTCCTTTCAGAGAAGATAAAATACAGTCTTAGGCAACAATCCATAGCAGTCTGGTAGACAGAGGGCAGGGAGGGGTATCAGGAGGTCAGCTAGGACCATTATGGACAACTGTCATCTATATTATTTCTACATATGATCCAAAACTTCTTGGATTTATTAAGGCTTTTTTGTTGTTGTTGCTGGGGGTTTTGTTGTTTATTTTTCTCTCAACACATTTTTTTCAGTTGGTCACTCGTTAAGGCAAATTTGAATTATTTGTGTGCCTAACTTTGTGCAGTATTAAGGATGGTCTGAAAGTAGCCTGAAGGGCAGGGTGTACCCTGATCATCAGCGAGAATTGTCTCCATATATCCACATAGTGCCATATACACCAAGAACTAGAAGTATGATTTGGTGATTTTCACATTCTTGGTGTTTTGGAAGTTGCAAATGTCATTGTTTGACTCTTCAACTGACAACTGCCTGACTGAGCAGTACCTCTCCCATACATGTTAGGATGATGTATGATCAGTTTTCATAATTCATAAAAGGTCCTGTGTTTATACAGTATATCCCATATATTTTACAGTCACCTGTGTCCTGGTCTTGTATATAACTTACAGACTTTGGCACCTTTCCTGAGAAAGATTATGATTTGAACCCTTTCAGGTGATAACTAACTTCTTGAGTTACCTAAGTCATCAAGGTGTTCTGCAAAAGAGAATTCATTTGCCCTATTTAGGAATGGATAGTATTACACTTTGAAGAGAACTCAGTGTCTATTACAGAATTCACATCAAAGAAAATATTCAGTATTATGTACCAATGTTCAGCTGAAAACATTTCAGCACATACCTTGACTTCCAAGTTTAGGCACTGCAGGATTGTTGTATACTTGAGACTGCTTTCCTGGTCTTATTTAGAGCCTTAATTGGAACATGAAGATCTCTAAGTTTGTTTGCTCCTGGAAAGTGTTTCTGGACCTTCTGTGGAGTCCAGCTAACACAGACAAGAGAATCTTGTCCTTTCAAGTGCCTAGATACACTGTTGAGTACTACTTCCCATGGCAAAAAAACAGTTTTAGGTCAAGAAACTCCAAAGTAGTAGCAAAAAAATCTAGGAAAAGGGATGCTGCTTCCAGTTTGATACCACAGTATGAAGTTTACAAAATAAATCATAGGTGTGGGTCTAGAAGTTCACCTTGGTACTTATGACAGAAGTACCTAACCAACACTTCACTGAGGCA
Source organism: Ammospiza caudacuta (assembly GCF_027887145.1). Classification (NCBI taxonomy): domain Eukaryota; kingdom Metazoa; phylum Chordata; class Aves; order Passeriformes; family Passerellidae; genus Ammospiza; species Ammospiza caudacuta. Next base: position 59,719,307 of record NC_080597.1, read on the forward strand.
GGCACAAATCTTCTTTGTTGGATTATCTCAGATCACTTCTGAAGTATTTACCAACATACTTGTATAGCTGGACATGAGACCTCTACTTGGAGACAACCCTAAGTCCAAAGTCTTGTATCACATAACCAGATGTCCTTACAATACAATGAAAAATTTAATGGAAACAGCTTTCTTTTAGCACCAAAATATTAACAAATAGAAGAAAGCATTGGTAGTCTAGACTGGCTTGGTTAACAAAATGCACTTTACCTTCATGGCCAGTTTCTGCCAATCAGTTCAAATCCTACTCCTCCACCCCCTCCATTGATTATAAAGGGCAAAACCCAAGACAACTCAGAATCCAATCCCCGCTGTATTCAAGGCAGATAGGGGAAAAAAAAGATTAAGTTCAGTCAAAAAAAATTTTTGTTTCAACTTCTAAAATGGAGCAGTAATTACAGTCTGAAGAAGTAAAAGGAGAACACAGAACAAAACAAGGGAACTAACTCTTTCAAACTTAGCATCGAGAGGGCAGAAGACAGCAGCATAGTACCAAATATTTATCACATACATACCTTGGCCTATATTCCTTCAGTGGAAGCTCTAAATAGTTGAATTCACCTTTCTGGACCCCACAATAATTTAATGCAGAGCAATATGTGCCTGTATTTGGTGGCAGGAGTGTCGGGAGTTTAGTTCAAGCATGGCTTAAAGAAAAAGGCCACGAAGCCATGCAGCTGAGAGAAAAGTAACAGGTAGCTGTGAAACAGTTTCAAAGCAGTTTCTAGCCTGACTTCTATAAACAATTAGTCTCTTTCAGGCATCCTTGTATAAGCAATAAAGTTCTCAGGCAGTCTTCCCATAACAAAGGTAACATCCTCTCTGGGAAAAGATGGCACCCTGGGAACAGTTATGGAAGTTTTGGGAACCGTTCGTATCACAGTGAGAACACTGATTTTGTTTGATGTAAACAATCAACGGTATTGTAAAACAAAAGGAGTGGTTAGAGTTTTCTCTGTTAGCCTATCATAAAGCTGTATTTTGGAATATGCATGAAGTTAATTAACACTGTTATTTAAAGTGACGGATCGATCAATAAAGTCGGAGTTCGATGCATTATAGGATGGTCGTTCTCCCCCTCACTTCAACACAGGAGAATGGGAGAATTTAGGAAAATAGAATATTTGTGACTCCTAATATCCAGGTACTACATCTGTATGTTTTGTAGGGAACACCACTCTGATTGATGGTTCTGCTGTGGTAATGGAAAGCTGCAAGCATTTTTCTCCAGAACTGAAAAACAGCCTGGTTGTATCAGACTACTCATTACTTTTGCAGGTCAGGCAAGGAAGAATTTCTCCTCTTTATCACCACAGAAAAACAAAATCTTGAAATTTTTAGTTTTTATCAGTTCATCTCAGTTGGGCTTAACTAAGACAATTTAGTTAAGGCTTTCTATCCAAAGCTTTGGCAGGCGGGAAGCAAATGCTTCCACAATGTAGTTAAGAACCTCATCAGGTATCCCCAGAGCCCCAAGTAAGTTGAAAGGTATTTAAGACTTTCAAATTCTTCTTCATAGGGAAGCATTATTTCAGGCTTGTAACACCAATAGAAGAGTTTGCATTGGACAGACAATTCCCTTGAGTATGAGCTGATGGTAGTTTCTAAACCAACATTTCCTGTTATGATTAACGACCATTCATAGCACAACCTGCAACACCTGGGAGTTAAATGTGAGTGAGTAACACAGAGAAGCTACGCTCCTGCAGGATCCTTAGGGCCTAACACTACTGTAACTGGCTACATCTGTACTAAAAAACCCTAAAGATCCTTGAGTTGTATTCCATGTGCTTCCCAAACTGCCTATTTTTTCCTTCCTTTGATTTAGTACTCATTAAATACAATGCCTACCCTTCAACTTGCAAGATTTTGTAGCAAATAGGCCCATCTTAGACAATTACAGCTGAGAAAGCACTGAAGATTTCATACTCTGACTGGCAAGTTAAGAAACATCTAGATAAAACAGTTAAAGAAAACTGTTACAGATACTTTAATACCACTAGGTATTTAAACTACCATGCACAAGATCAGCTTAGACAGCTTTTAAGCTAAGAACCCAACAGAATTGGATTTTGTACAATATTCACCTAGGTGAATCTATCTATCACACACACAAATCCTCCATGCACTGTTCACAAACTGAACTGAGACTTAGCTTGAACACAAGTCCTCAGAAGTATATAGAAGCTGTCTGATCTATACTGCTCAACAGAGTAGGTCAATGCTATTCATAGCCTTTTTATGTCCCCTTACCTCCGAGTTTGTAACCTCTGCATAGTCAAGCCTAAACTGTGCTCTTCTTAGATGTTTTCTACAACCCCTGGTATCTACCACCACAATGTATTCTAAATGTTACTCACTTCCACCAGAGACTGTTTGTGGATGGTCCTTATTTTAGTTACAACTGTAAATAAAAATAGTCCTACAGGATATATCCATTTTAGCTCTTATACTTGCCTTTAGGCTTAGAGACAACATAAGTTGTATCTAAGTAAGTTGTGTCTATGCTATGCTTATAAGCTTTCCCTCTGAAATGGCACAAGAGACAAGATGAAAAATTTATTGTAGTATGCTTGCTCTGCAGCAGACAGGAAGCTATTACACACAGCAGTAGGTTGTAGTCAAAGTCCTGAATTCATTAATCCCAGACAGCACTCACATCATAACTATGAGCCATTGCAGGCATGTGTTAGCCAAACCCACTTTACATCACCTTCTAAACTAGTTTACATAGTTGATGCAAATATCTGTCAGAAAGACCTGTTTACCTGCCTTTGAAAAGTTGACATAATTCTTCCTTTAGAGGAAAGTGTGTGGGAGAAAGGGTGTTGTTGGGTTGGGGGTTTTGTTTCATGTATATTCCAATACAACTGTTTGAATTCAGTGCTGAACTGAAATATGGTTTACATGGTTCAGGAAGTTTTGTTTTTTTGGGGGCTGCTTGGGTTGCTTTTGTGGTTTTGGTGCTTTTTCACTGACTTAAAAGAAAAATAGACATGACAACACATCAAGGTATTAACATCTTAAAAATTTTAAGGCACATTCCAACAAAATACACTTTTATTGAATGCAATATTAGGCATTCTATTTTGTTTAAGGGAACAGTGCTTCCCTCCCCCCCATAGGGATTCCCTTTGACAATTTCCAAAAGCTGTATTTCAATTACAGAAATATTTCTCATGATTAGAAACAACAAACTTCAGTCTAAATTTTCCTTAAATTATGAAGTGCAACTAAATTCTTCCAGCAGATAACAGTTTTCAGTAGGCACTAGAATGAGAAGCCTGCAAGTTGTTTACAGTTGCTGGGTACAGAGTTATGTTCAGTCAAATTTTATACTAACCCATCTAGAGTGTTGTTTTTGAAGAATTATATAAAAAGTGGGATTTAAGAATAAAGAAATGCAGCTTAAAGAGCAGGTTGTCACCATTTAAAAAAAAGTCTTAATGGCAACCTGTGTATTTCATACCACTTCCACAGTATGTCAGCTAGCAGAGGCTTAGTCCAATAATTTAAAACTTCAGATAGGAATGTCTTTTGGTTCTGAATGCAGATCATAAGTCAACGTGTTCAGTATGTGAAGGCTCAGCTGTTTCACTCTCTACTTCCTCTCCTGTAAAGTTAAATAGCACAGTTAGAATCTACAGATCTACTATCAATTATACATATATAATTAATTATATATATATAAAATTCTGATTTTGGAAATTAGGATTTTTTAAAATAGAAACCCAAATTAACATATTTATCAAGACCAGAGAAACAATTAAGTCATATATATATAACACCTATTTGCACCATTCTCCTAACCTAAGCCTGTATTTTTTTTTTTATTATATGAAAACAAAATTTTTCAAATAAATTGTTATTATACTATTAGTGGAAGGGAAAAAAAAAAATCAGCACAGGCACTTCTAGGCTTTTGTTTTCAGCTATTCACAGTGAATTTCCTCCTTTCTACACAACCTGTCAATAGCAGTTTTGGTATTTGAAAAAGTAGGGCAAGTCTTATTCAAAATTGTTTTTATACTACAAACTGCTCAGTTCAAATGTTAAAACAACTTTTAACAAAGCAGAGCAATTTTATTATATTGGGAAAAGCATTATCTAAACAAAAAAACCTAAGTCAATTTGTCTACCTTTTATTTTACTTTTAGTTTAAAAATGTCAGACCACATTAACAAAGGTAGTAACTCATACCCTGCACATCTGTATTAGAGAAGATTCCAAAGGACTAATAATGGTAAGCACTGAGAGTAAAAGGAATGAACTGAGTGGCCTTGAGCAGCAATACAACATCCATCATTACACCTTTTTAGTACAAGATGAAAAATCAGCCTTGGGGATGGAAATGGGGGGGGGGGGGGTAAAAAAACACCCAAAGAAGCTAAGAAGTAGAAAGAAAAGGTATGAAATTAGGTGTCTCTCATCTATTCTCCTACCACTCCTGCAAAATAATCCCATCTTTCTCTTTGGAATTGTAAAAGAGGCCTAGATGGAGTAATGGACATTTAATGTATGTAGTTCTGTCCATATGGCTCAACACATCCTAGAAAAAATGATAGTTTAATTTTTTTGACAAAGTTATAATTTAAGTGAAGCTGAACAGGTCCCTATGACTGACAGATTAATGTCTTCCCCATTTTCATCTTAACACCAGCTCTGGCACTTACATGATCACAAAATAAACAAATTCAGCATTTTTATCCAGCAAAAAGAATTTGTAGTTCTTTTTTCAATTTGTAATTTTCAGGGATTTCAATGAATTGAAGATTGCATGCAATCAGATAAACCCTTAAGTCACTATAATTAATGATAAAGGAAAGAAGTGGGGAGGACATATTCATTTTTATGATGTCAGAAATTTGCTACCTCATTTTATGTAACAAAGACAAACTCTTAAGGGACTTAAAAACACAACCTTGACTTGAGCAAAAATGTAGCAACACAAGAACAGAATGTTTAAAAACAAACTATCTTTAGGCAAAAAAACACACATCAGAGTGTGGCCTGCACTATAAACTATTGATACAGACCACAGCTGTGTGAAGATGAGAAATAATATAGAGGGATTCACAAGTAACTAGATCCTTAGACTTATATAAAACTTCAAGTTGTTGATACAGCATGTTTTTTTAAGTTGCCCCTGAAAAGCTACTTACCTGATTTTACAGTTTGAACACATGTTCCATCCTTATCTTCAAACCCTTCTGAACATACACACTTGTAACTACCTGACGTATTAACACAATCTTGATTCTCTTCTGTGCAGACCTTTTCAGGAAGGCTACATTCATCTATATCTAGAGACAGCACAGGGAAAGAAAGAGTCCACTGCTGTTACTTTGTTATAAACCTTATTTGTGCTCAGTCATATAAACCAAACTCTATTCAAATATGAAAAACACTGAGGAGCAGAATGCTGCTGCAACAAATGTAACATCTGTTAAAATAATCTAATTGTTAATATTTGAACTGTTTCAAAGTTATTCTGATAACACCCAGTACTGCTGTTTTATAATGTTTTCCAAATCCCTGTACAGAGAAATGTATTAAGTAGTTATGTTTGTCACAATTAGGCAATTCGTCTGAACCTACTGAACATTTCCCCCACAGTCATTTTCTATTTATGCCATCAATGTATAGCTAAAGGGAACAGAGCTTGTAAACACTACACCATCACAGTTAATAGCTACTTCAGATTATGTATATGTCTTGTGCTTTTCCACAGAGGAAGTCTAATTTCACATTTTAATTCACTAAGAATGAATATAATTTGAACTTGGACATTGATGGATTATCACAATGCCTGCCTTTCTGCTACAAAATGAATAGAAACACAGATCTGATGAAATGGTAAGTAACTGACAAAGACTCATGTAGCTGTTTCCTGAAGTTACTATAAAATACCTTGTTCCTTTGTACCAGTGATTCACTTTATGTCCTGTCAAGCATATCAGCTCAGTAATATAAAGTAATTTATTGAGAATGTCTTTGCAGCTAATATCAGAATGACTGGGCTCACTTTGACAGGCATGAAAGCTGAAGCACACAAATGTGAATGCACCCATGAGCTCCTCAGCATGGCTAACCATGAGTGAGCTAACCAGCGTTCTACCAGGTACTGCTAAATCCACCAACCTGTACACTTCTCATCTTCCTTTGCGTATCCAGATGCGCAGGTCTTACATTTTTCAGAACCTTCTCCTGTGCAACCTACACAGCTGGCATCACATGCTAAAGATAAAATATTTTATGCATTAAAAAAATTGTCTATCTGGGGTTTAAAATACCACCCTAACGTCAGACAGCTTACCCACACAAGGAATCATAGAATGGCTTGGGCTGGATGTTGACCTTAAAGATCATCTAGCTCCAACCCCCCTGCCACAGGTTGGACACCTTTCACTACACCAGGTAGATCAGGGTTCCATCCAACTGGTCTTTGAACACATTCAGGGACAGGGCATTCATAACTTCTCAGGTTCAGTGCCTCAATACCTTCACGGTAAAGATTTTCTTCCTAATATATAATCTAATCTATTTCAGCTTGAATACATTCCCCCTTGTCTTGCCCACTACATGCCCTCGTAAAAAGTCCTTCTCCACCTTTGTTGTAGAACTCTTTAGGTACTGAAAGGCTCTGGAGCCTTCTCTTGTTCAAATGGACAATGCCAGCTCTCTCAGCCTGTCCTCACTGGGAAGGTGACCCTCTTGATCAAGACTTTCACAGCTGTCCTCTGCACCCACTCAGGCAGGTCCATGCCTGCCTTACCCTGGAGGCCCCAGAGCTGGAGGGTCTCACAAAAGCCAAGCAGAAATAACCAGAAACCTCTTTATTTGCTCATACAATAGGTCTAAAGCCTCATCCCATGCCCAGTGAGGATCAGACCACACTGTACCAAATACCTATCAAGCACTTTCTAAGCATTACCTCTAGCATTAGTTTAGGATTCTAGACAGTAAAATACAACAGAAGATTGAAAAGAAACCTTTGCATGAGAAAGATCCATCTGTGTTCAAACAATATTGGTGATCTTTGCAAGGAGAAGCAACACATTCATCTAAATCTGAAAGATAAAAGGTGACAGGTTACCCAAAATAGTAGTTATGATTAAATAGACAGATTAATACTTGAATGCTATAAACTGACTGCACTGAGAATAGTTGTTGCAATGAGTTTGGGGTCAGGTGCAACATGGGAGACACAGAACTAGCATGGTAACAGACACAGTTTTGTTCAGCTTAAACATGTATTAGAAAATCTAAACTGATCCTCATACACTTTGTGATGACAATAAGAGATGTATCAGAAATTCAAGAGGTCAAATTAAATAAACTTTCAGGATACCTGCAATCCCTGCCATTTTCAAGTCATGCATTTATGCAGATATCATAACAAACAAGCAGACACACTATTGTTCTGGAACACTATTTTCTTCTGTACTCCTACACTACCAAGCTACAGAGCTTTTTATATGACTAAAAAATGTGTACTATTGCACATACATGCACCTCTTAGTATTCTACAGAAAGCAAACTGGAACAAACCAAGTTATGATTAGGACCAGTCAAGCTGAAAACCAATTCTACTGCAGAGTTGAAACATGCAAGCCTTATGATTTTGAGGAAAGGGTGCAACAGTATTTCATTAAAAAATTCAAACACAGAAAGGCTATTTTAGTCCCTCTCTTCCTGTCATTGCTGTCACTCTCCTCCTGTTGCTGCACCCATCATTCCTACTGATTACTCAATTGATTAATAGTTCATTAGTGGCAATAACTATCTGTAAAAACCTCAGTTGTACAGAAGACAGTACCAGAGCATCTTAAAACTGCCCTGGGAGTGCTCAGTAGTTGCCTAAGCAGGTATTGCAAGAGCTGTAATTTAAGACCAGCTCTCACTGGAACTTTGAAAAGGAAGCAGTGTTCACATAATTTCTAAGACACTGTTTCCGGGCATTATGTTAGAGGTCTTTAAAGGGTCAAATTTAACCACTTAAACGTGCTACTCTCCCCTAGTGCATTCCTGCATTGGGAGTATTTTTAGTGTTTGAATTTTTCCTGAAGTATTTCACACTTATCTCCTCATAACCCAACTTAACTGCTAAGACAGAAACAGATAAGAAATTAACAGAACCACTGATCTTGATGTCTCGTGGTATTTCTGTCCAACAACAGGAAAAGTCAGCATGCATGGCTTTTACTGAAGTGTTTGAACTCTATTAGGGTTGAGCATTTATGAGAGTTATGTGAAGGTAAATGTGCAATTAGTACAAAATATGTAATAAAGTCTATATGAATCTTCTACTAATTGACAAAAGAGCTTAAGTCAGAAGCAGGATATTGTTTAGCATACAAATAAACACCAAGAAAACTCAGGTCTGAAAAGAAACACCCCACTTGCTGCTCTATGAATCCCATTAAACTAAAAAGACATGCAGAACAGTATGATAAAGGTAACTATCATCACCAGGCAATCAGTGGTGAGAAAATACTGCTTTCCTGCAGTATGAAATAAGTGAGGAAGAGAGAACTAATAAAACTGTAAAAAATCTAAACTGACAGATCATTTCCATAAAATACAATAAAACTTGGACGTGATGCCATCTAATCTTATTAGCCAGTGTTACAACAAAACCTGTTTGAAGTCTGCCAAGCATTACTCACCCACACAAGCTCCATCCTCATTCTTAATCCAGCCTTCTTTACAATCTTGGCAGTCCTTGTTACTCGAACCAGTACAAGTCTTACAGGCAGCATGGCAGGCTGAGAGGAGAAAACTTCAACCTGAGTTTTGTTGAGAGATCCCAAGACAAGTTTGGGCACACAAACTCTCACAGAAAACTTTATTTAGGATTCAGTGGAAGCCATCATTTTTTAGGAGCTTGAAACTCCCGTTCACAGGCAGTACACCTCCATAAGATCAAGATTTAATTTAGAAACATGCAGCTATCTCACCAAAACAACTGCCAAATTCCAAAATACCACTGGAAACCAAACCTAGCAACTACAGTTATTTGCACCACTGAAAACACTGCCATGAAATTCTAGTGACTAGAAGTGGCAGGTCCAATTTCTAAAATATTTGGAAAAAGGAGATCAGGAAGGCAAACTTAGCTCAGCCCCTCAAGGCTGGAACATGAGTTTAAACATCAAACTCTGAACTTCTCCACCTAATGAATCCTCACACAACCTACATTTGCAACTAGCTATGAGAGCAATGTGTGAAGTGATTTAATTCTGAAGAATTCAGATGGAACTATACTAGAAATCCAGCTGCATATTGTATACATATATATAATATACATATATAACACACCCTATGTAACATTTGTATGTTATATATTCTCATCTAAAACAAATCATAGAGAAGAATTACTACACAACCAGATTAAGAAAACCAAAAAACCCCAACAATATAGACTATATAAAAATAATCTTATTAGACCCCAGGGTCAGGAAGCAGCTGTTGCAGAATCTCATCAAGGGTCTAAGAAGAATTGAAAATCTGACCAATACATAATTTTATTCCTATGATCTGACTTTGTTTCAAAACTAAACTTAGGCATATCTAACTGGAATCTAAGTAGTCTGCAGTAAGCTTATCTGAGACATGAGGAAAATCTAGCTTTTAAAGCACTCCAGTATGTAGTAATTTCAGCTCAAAATTTCAGCAGTACTTTGGAAGCAGAGAAGCAGAGATATTTATAAATTCTTCTTAAAGCAGAAAAAAAACAATTTAAAAATCAAAGGCAGTGTGGAAAGATGACTTGGCAAAATCTTAGAATTGTCACCAAAGTGACTGTCAAAGCAAAAAAGTCTTTTATGCTTAAAGCTGGCCAAATTGTGTTTTGTTTCTGCATTTGTTAGTTTCAAATTTTGCTTGCAAAAACTGAAGCAGTAACACAAAGATTTAAGCATGTGTTAAGACTTCGTTACCTGTACAAACAGAATGCGTCTCATTTCTCAAGGAGCTGAAGTAACCACCAGAACAGTCCAAACAAAACTGTCCTGTGTACTCCTTCTTACAGCTGCATGAGCCATCCCCACCTCGGGTACCATCCCCATCACAGTGGCCATTTCCATGGCAAGGTCTTTCTGATCCACCACGACAAGCTAAAAAAGGATCAAAGGTATTTTTAAATCAGATGTTTAAGGAAATAACTTTCTACTCTCAGACACAAGCACCCAAAGTCCCTCCCTCTTCACAGAAAATAAAATAAGAATTAATTTTAAATTGTCACACTAAAGTAAGATACAATTTCCAAGAGTCTTTTTCACCCTTGAGAATAACTAAAAGTTTTGCAGTAAGGCAATGCTTAATAATATATTCAAGCATAAGGGAAACTCAAAGCAATCTCCAGGAAAGTTCAGTTATCAATTTGATTTTGGATAAAGACCATGGCTCAAAATTTTATTTATTTTCTGAGTTTCCTGGATAAAATTGGTATCTTTATTTTTTCTGTATCTCTGAGAAGGCTCATATTACATTTGTAAAAATCTACCAGCTATCGTTTAGATCAATATAGGGAATGGAGACTTAATTTTTACCAATATATTAAGTGGCCAAAATCAATCTCTTAATAAGGTGTGAAGTTTCAGAGATTTATAAATTTTACCAGCTTCAGAGGCCAAGATATCTCTCATCACTTTTGCAAAGACCTTACTTTCATCTCCCACCAACTTTTACCCAATTTTTCTCATTGCCTTTTTAACTGATCCTCAGTTGCAAGTTCATTTAAACCCCAGCAGCATTTGGGTTGTTTTACTCTGAAACTGGCCAAGGATTCTCGTCTACACAGATTCTGCAAGGCCACCTTAATGACAGACTTCATTCAGAGAGCCTTTAAGGATGGGTCAGGTGTGGATATTAGCATCAGACTGATTGTTTCTGCACATCTTGGTACCCCTGACAGCTCAGTACATTACTACATGCCCAGAAGACTTTTATTCAGGCAGGATATTCCCAAGGCAGCCAATCAACCATGAGGCAGCAAGCAGGTACATACTACACAGCAGCCTGTGTCTCATGCAAAATATCATACATCATGTGTTTGTCTGCGACAGTAAAGACTGAAACAAACAGGTAAAAAAACTGTACAACAGATACAAACTCTATCTGCTACTGAATTTTTCAGAAGAAAAATTACCGAGACAATCAGGTCCATAAGTTCCAGCAGGGCAGCAAACTTCTATTGTTTCAATGCAAAACCACTTAAACAAATCTGGATACTTCTTCTTTCTGTATATGAAAGATATTCATTTACAAACAAAAAGAACAAAGATTCTTTAAAAGCCAGCTCACACAACTGACCCAGCACAACACAGGAGAGAAACCTATTGCACATGACAGATTAGAAATCTAATCCTTCTGAAGATTTCAAGAATTAATTTCTAGAAGAAGACCTCCAATTTGAAAATGTCACTTTTAAAATACAATACTATTAACAAGCTCTACTCAAATTTTATAAATTATATTTAGGAAAAAAATGAAATAAGAGCAACAAATAAAATCAATTCTTCTTCATACACACACATCTTTTTTTAAACACCTTACTTTTAGGGAAGGTTTAGATACAGTTTAGACAGTCTTAATTAAGTCTTTCTCTTATAAATACTTGCTGTATTTTTATCTCAAGTACACAGAAGACTACTTGGCTACTTGATGACTGGGTTAAAATTTCTCCTGTTTTTAGCATTGATTGAGTACTATTTTAGAAGACATTTTTAAAATTAAGAAGTTAGTTATGTGCTAGTTGAACACCAGCATACAGCCCCAATTAATTGAGTCCAGCTCCCTGCTCCTCACAGGACTTCCTACACTCACTGTGTGAGCGAGAGTGTCCTCCAGATGATTCCTGAACTCTGACAGGCTTGGTGCTGTGGGGAACCTGCTCCAGTGATTGATCACCCTCTATGGAACAACTTGTAAAAATGCCTAAGGTATTCATGGGCAAAGAAACTGTCTTTGGAAACTACCACAGAAACTGAATGACATTTGGATACTGCAGGTTAAAGAAAGGAAGGCAAACAATCAATTGCATACACTCAAATGGTCTATTAAATACAGACACTTTCCAAAACCCAATGTATTTTATTAATAGTTTTTATTATTTTAGGAAGTTTACTATGCCAGATTTTCTAGTTAAGTTCTGCAAATTTTAGCCCAATTAAAGACTCTGGGTTGCATAGTTTACCTTTGTGGAAGGCATGTCCTATGAGGAGCACCTAAGCACTCTGTGCTTGTCTAGGAGGAGGTGGAGGCCTCATTGCCCTCTGCAGCTTCCTGAGGAGGGAAAGGGGAGAAGGAGGTGCCGATCTCTGCTGTGTTTGATGGCAGGACACAGGGGAAGGTTCACAGCTGCACCAGGAGAGGTTCAGACTGGACATCAGGAAACATTTCTTTACCAAGGGGGTGATCAAACACTGGGACAGGTTCCCCAGAGAGGTGGTGAAGGCCCCAAGCCTATCAGTGCTTTAGGAGTGGTTACACAATGACCTTAACAAGATGCTTTAACTTTTTCATCAGCCCTGAAGCAGTCAGGCAGCGGGACTAAGTGATCATTTTAGGTTCCTTCCAACTGAAATATTCTATTTTCTGCTCTGCTATTCTACTCTATTCCCTTCACTACGTGTTAACACATATACAATCCTGTATAGTTAGGTAAAAGGCTAAAGCAGTCATTTAGAAGAAAGCAGAGCATCAAAAAGCCTTATCCAGTTATGAAACATTATAATGGCAGTTTACCCTGTTGAATTCTAGCTAATTAGGAGTGCTGACAGTTTAAATTAGTGAAAAATACTTAGAAGAAATATGATTTTAAACTAAAAACCCCAAACATTAAGAAATCTAAATGTTACACTGCCATTTGTGCACTAATTATATTTAAGACTGGTATACAAAAAGCTTAGCTATAACACAAATTCCAGTCTAGCTTAAATTGCAGGTAGAAAAGTCAGCTGCTACTCCACCATCTGCAAGAGATTCAACTTCTACCCTGATTAGCACCAACTATTCTTTTGATTGCCAGGGGAACAAAATTGTAGTTTCAGGGAAAAAAAAGCAAGCAAACAAAAAGCCCACAAGAACCAAAGAGCCCTTTGCAGTTTTGTGACAAAGGAAAACATAAGGAACTAAACTTCAAAATTTTCCAATGTTAGTTTGCCTTGACACCCTACTGTCTACTACTAAGTGGACAGTGTAAAAGAAACAAGTGTAGATGCTTTGGTGCAGCACTGCTGGAACTGAAAATCAAAAAGAGCACAGGACAACAGCACATGATACTAAAAGTTAGCCTGAAACCAGCTGTACCCAATGGCAACTCTTGAAAGACAATGAATATATTACCCATACTGCTATTGTTCAGGCCCAAGAGTTAACATTATTAGGTCATCCTCTTAGATAATTTATTCACACAAAGATCTCCGCCAAGAAAATGATACTTACAATTTGAACCACCATTTCTCTATCAGCTCTTCATGTTCCTCTACCATGTTGTTACATTCAAAGTTACTACTGTCACACAGATTCTCTATGATCTCCACAAGACGAATTTCACTACAAGCAGAGAAGGAAAACTGTAAATTTAATTTAAATGTTCAATACAACTCAAGACCTGACAGAGCAGCCAGACTTCAGTGAGAATATTTCATTAGTTTATGGGGTGGCATGAATTAGTTTCAAAACATCAGAGTAAAGAACTAATAAACATTACTTCGGTCAAAAAAGAAACCCAGACCCAGAATAATGATCACAAGAATGTTGTGACTTGCTTGCATTTACTACGTTTCTAGATTGTAGGTTTGATAGATTTTTAGCTTTCCAGAAAATTGAAGTGCAGTACTTCAATGTTCAACAACAAATTTAATGTATTTTTATTTAACACAAGCCAGTGAATCTCACAGCAACATCTCAGTGCTCCAACTAAGATTAAAAAATGAATTTGAAATGCAGGAGAAAGGTATCAGGTTACTTTTCTCCATGGTTAACCACCTATATGTACAGTAATCTGCCTTTGGCAGTGCAACAGTGACAACTCTAGGGAGAAGATACTGCCTTCAATTCTAAATCAAGTATTTCAGTACTCTGTACCTTTTATGGCTAGCAATAAAATATTGACCATTATTAGATTCATTATTTTATGACTTGAATAGGTAAATAGAAAAAAACCCTACTATAACTAATAACATGTGGAGGGACAGAAGGTAAGAAAATAAAGATAGTGCAGAAGGCAGTCTCACACCTGAGGAGTTGCAGCTGTACCAATCACCAAAGATTAGGAACAGGCTGCCCTTAACAGGCCACAACTGTGCCCAATAAGAAAACAAGTGCTACAAAAGAGTGGGTTAGCTGGGTGAGAAGAGAGCTGGAGTTTGTTTGCTGTGCAGAGATGTCCATGATAAATCACTGAGAACGTATGGCAGCTTTGCAATAAGATGACAACAATAACAGAATTAACTTTTGCAGTTTTCAGAAACAAGACGAATAGAGGCAATAATAAGGCATTGAGTTTTTACTATAATCTTTAGATTACAATGTTACATAACATTATAATCGTTAAGAATTTAAGGTCTGGACAAGAGAAATCTTAGCTGCCAAGTTCAATACTTAGTTCCAAACAAACACTGCTACAGTGAAGTTACACACAGTGAACACAAAAGGCAGCTGAATGAAAAGTACTGAGACAGCTCACCTGGACTCGTACTTTGACAGCGTCTTCTCTTCCCAAGCAGTGTTTCCACCACCGAAGTTTTTTTTAGCTGTATCTGCTAAACCCTACAAATAAAAGGTACCAGGAATTACATAGGGCTTGTTGCTAACAAAAAAAAAGGGCAATAACAAAGGCTTATATAGAAATTATGAAAAGTGCCATGCATAAACAACAGTACAGCTCTCAAGCTGAAGCTCAAATTCCTGAGTGAAAACAACAGCTAATGACAACATGAGAAGTGAGAAAGCCTATGTTATAGGGTAACATGATTAAATTTTCCTAATGTATAAACAAAGCCATGTTACAGTCTTTATTTACAAAAAAAAAGCCCCACACATGTGAAACTTTACACCCTTCTTCCTCAAGTCCTCAGGAAATTTATTATTTGTTATCATTGGAACAGAACCTCTACTTCATTCAGTTTTGATAACAGCCCGGTCTGCACCAAGTTGTAAGTTAAGCACACAACCGTACAAGAGGGCGATCAGCACAGCTGTCCCCAGTCACAGCCGATGCCACCAGACGACACCTGGCAGCACACCCCACGGTTCAAGTGCCGCGGCGAGCCTGCAGCAGCCGACACGCGTGTGGAGAGCACAAAGCACGGCTCTCCAGGGGCAGCAGCCCTCGCTGCCGGCGCACAATTTACTCTGCCACACGTAAGGCTGCTGCAAGTGGCAACAAATAGTGAATGTTTGGGAACGAAGCTTTCCACCAGCGATTCCTATGGAGCTGGACACGCTGTAGCGGAGCCAGCCTTTTGACACAAAAACATCTTTGGCGGCAGAGATGAAGGAGCTCTGCCGCCCATCCGCCTCAGCACCGCGACCGCTGCCGGAGCGGGACCCGCCGCTGCCCCATCACCGGGCCGGGCGCCGCCCGAACGCGGCTCCGGCGGAGGCGCTCCCGTAGCGCGGCCTCTGGGCACGGAGCCGGCCGACGCTGCCCGGCTATAGGGCCAGCAATGCCCCTCGGCGCCGCAGGCGCGGAACCACCTACGCCGCTGCTCGACCCCACCGGGAGCCCCCGCGAACCCCAGACCCACCGCGGGGCTGTCTGCCCGCACCCCGCGGCCCACCTGGTTGAACCTGTCCACGATGCCCCGGCAGGTGGAGCATGCCAAGCGCCGCCGCTCGCCGGCGCCGCTCACAGGCAGCGACAGCAACACGGCGGCACAGAGCAGCACGGCCAAGGCCGCGCGTGTCGGTCGTGGCGCGGGACCCGGTGGCGGAGAGGGGCCGGGCCCCATGGCGAGGCCGCGGGACCCCTGGACGCGGAGCGGGGCCGCCCCAGCCGAGCCCCCTCAGCAGCGGCGGCCGCGCTGGCCCCGCCCCGGCCCCGCCGGCCCGCGAGCTCCATTCAGATTTCCGCGTCAGCCCCACGCGCGCACCGGCCGCGGGCGCTCGTTGGTCGAGGCGGAGGAGCGAAGGGACGTGGTCCAATCAGCGCCCGCCACGCTCCGGACCAATGGGAGCCCCCCGCGTGCCCTGAGAGCCGGGCGGGGGGCGGGGCAGAGCTGTCAGAGAGAGCGCCGCCGCCATCATGAGAAAGGGCAAGCACGGGCTCCGTAGGGGCTTCAGAGCCGCCCGCCATTTGTATTCGGCAGCCGCCTCGGAGACCTTCTGCTGCCGGGGGCGTGCCCTGCCCTCACCCAAGATGGCCGGCGGGGGAGGCGGTCACGTGCTCGAGGGGCTGGCGCTGCCGCTCCCGCGCTGCCGGCGCCCTCTGCGGGGCGGCCACGTGGGCGCGCGCGCGGTGAGTGCGGGAGCGGCGGCGGGCGCTGCCCGGGCCGGCAGGGCGGGCGGGGAGGGAGGGACGGGGCAGCGGGAGAGCCGCCAGCTGCCCGTGCCTCTGCCGCTGCCCGGCCAGAGGGCGTTTCCGGGAGCGCCGCCGGGCGCTGCTGGGCTGCCGCCCCAGCTCTCCGCCTCCCGGGCGCGGGAGCTGTGGCGCGGCGGGAGGGAGGGAGCGCGGCCGGGCAGGGCAGCCGCCTCCTGAGGGTGTGCGCGGGGCGCGGTGCCTGCCCTGCCGCTGGGGCCCGGCGGCTGCAGGAGCGGCGCGTGGTGTTGGGCTCGGCCCGGAGCCCTCATGGAGCCCCCTCACAGGAGCGACCGGACACGGGCGGCGCTTCAAACCCGCCCCAGTGCTCACCTGTGGGGCTGGGCTGGGCTGAGCCGGGCTGATCGGGTGGGGGTCCGGGTTCCCCTGCTGGGACCGGGAACGATGGGGGCGCGGGTTGGATTTGGAGAGGTTTCAGTCGAGAGCATTCTGCAGGTTTCTTCCCCGGCCCCAAGAGTGACATTTCTTTCTCTATCGCCTCGTCGTAGCTTTGTGTCTGGTAGCGTCCCACGCTGTATTTCCTGCCTCAGCCTTCTCTTCTGTTTTTACCCTCTTAGTTTTTTGTGGTTTTGCTTTTCATTGTTTTTTTTTTTTTTTTTTTTTTTAATCTAATCTCGAAACTCATGTGGAAGTGTATATGAGAATAGTAACTGCAGTTTTTTCCCAATACAAGGAAAAGCAGTCCCAGCAACTAAAAGGTTTAAATCTGACCTCATTGATGTATCAGTTCTAGATCAAACTTGGAAGAGCTATTAAGACATAGGAAAAAAAGCCATGGAAATTTAGGATAATACAAAATGGGTTTTGCCGAAGCTACATCGAGCCCAAGAGGGAAGAGCTTGTGCTGGGGTGCGCTTGGTGGTTCTGCTTAGATTCCTCCGTGTGAGGAAGTGAAATGACTCTGCAGACAGATTTAACACACAATTTGACTGCCAGACTCTATCACAGCTCTTCTGAAGCATATGTGAAAAATGTAAGTGAGCTAAATGTGGTAGGTTTTTCACGGGAAGAGTAAAAAATCTATGTGAACTAATGATACTTCCATTGAAAAAGTATAAAACAGCAACAAACCATTTTTGATGGAAGTTTCTCAGCTTTTTTTTTTTTTTTTTTTTTTTTTGTAATGAAAATCCAAATTTTTTCCCACCCAGTTTAGTCCCAGGAAGAGATGAATCCTTTGTGTTAAAGACCCCTGCTCTTGTATGATTCAGTCTTGATGTAGATTCCTGGAGGGAGTCAATGTGACTGTGTTTTAGAGGCCTGAGGAAGATTCTTCTGAAGTTTCCAGAATATAATCAATGGACAAACTTATGTGTATTGCTTATGATTATTCTCTAAGCTTCATTATTAAATTATTTTTATTAAGTGAAAAGCTGTTTCTGTGGTTTTGGCATTTAAAAAAATAAAAAAACTGTAATTGCAAGTATTTGCCTTTATATAGCAAATTTATTTTAATCATCAAATTCAGTGTTTACCTGTCTTGGTAAATTCCACTTGAATTTTGATGCTTGTCAGCATCAATTTTCAACAGAGCAAATTATCTTGATTCTTGACAAGACCACTGAATTTATTAGGCTTTATCTCAGAAACCTGGGTGTTGTCTTCATGCTTTGGTTTTTTATCTTCTAGCATGTTTCCCTTCAGGGAATTTCAGTATTTATAATGCATATAATTATCTCCAGGATATACAAGTCGTGCTTACTTGTTTCAGACATACAAAAGGATTGGAGTCAACAAGATGTAAAAAAAAGGAAAAAAAAAAAAAAAGCTTGTAATAAACTTTGTGTGGGCTCTGTAACTTCACTTGCATTCTGATTTAGGAAGCTGGGGACTGATTACTCATGTGGTTATCAGCTAAAGATACCAGGAGCAGGCTGTGTTGTAGATCGGTCAGAGGATAATGAGTGCAGTATTTATAGGTGATGGTAACAGCTCATTGTTATGCAGATGATGCAGTTTAAAATGAATAAAAATAGAGCTTCTTGGCACTTGGGTTCTTTTATAAGGATTTATTGGGTCCTAAAATACCTGCAGTGTTAAGAAGCTGAGAATTGGGAGTCAGGAGTGCCTACCTTGCAGGTCACTATGCTGCTTCACCTGATGCTTGAGCTGCTCAAGTGCTGTGTTGCTGTGTGCAGCTGTGGATTGACCCTGCAGTGTCCATTTTTCTCTTCAGTTAAGTTTGACCAGAATCATGAAATTCTTCTGCATTTATTGGGAGAATTCAGAGAGAATTTGTGCAACATAAATTGCCCTGTGCGGGGACTTAATTCCTGCCAGACACTTTTTGAGGTGTCAGTCCCATGCCTCTTTTCCTACTCTGTGGGATGAGGATTCGCTTGCAGCACAAACCACAGTTATCCATTCTTGCAAAGAAGTAATACTAGGCACAGGTTAAAAAGGCTGTTCTTGCTTCCTGGGGTGAAGGGTTTATTTAGGCTCTCTATCTGTCTTTGAGCTCAGGCTTAGAGCTTCAGTTGCAGCCTGCAGCAGAAGCAATCATCAGAAAAAGAGATGCAGTCAGTGAGGTGTTTAAAATAATATGCAGATACATGCAGTTTACAGGGAGTACCCAAATTTCAGCATTTATTGGTGCTCATTGTGAATACAAGGAACATGAGCTCACTTGTTTTTACTAATGAGCAGCACAAACATCAATTCAGGAAAAGGTAGCTCTAGGAGGCAGTTGCTAAGTGATCCCAGGAAATCTGCCAACTATCTTACATCTGTTTGATGGACATATTTAGACCAAAACACAGGAGAAAACACCTCTAACCAAAACCCCAGTTGGATCTTAAAAGTGCTGGTTTAGAATTTTTTTTTTCTGTGAAAACAGAGCAAGAAAAAACAAAATCTTTTGTCTTTTATTAAATTGTAAACTTAAAAAAAATGGGAAGCTTAAATTGAAAGAACACAAAATAGGTTTGCTCTGGCATCACCTGGACACATGATTTTATTGTAATGATAAAATACAACATAAATACTTCCATAAGAATGGCTCAGCAGTGTTGTGAAGTGAAGCACCAGGGAGAGGGGCCCTTCATTTCTGGCTGGAAGTGTGAAGCAGGGACACAGAATGTCTCCTGCCATGGTGACACGTGTGGGTGCCAGGGGGGATTTGTCCTTCTCTGGCCAAGTCCAGCCCGAGCTGCTGGCAAACTCGGGAGATCAGAGTTGTGTTCTCAACAATTTCTCATCCTCCTGGATCCTCTCCCACTGGTTTTGGAGCCCTGAACAAACAAGAGAGTGTTCTAGAGACCATCTGTAAATCCAGTGTGCAGTTCAAGTGAGGGGGGGTTACAAGGCTGTCTGTCCCACTAATCACAGACACAACTGAGGTGACGCTCAGCAGCGGGGCAGTATGGAATGCAAAGCGTTGTACTTTCTTAAGTAGGGTCTATGTTGTCTTGAGGTTTTGTAGGTGAAAATTAAAACAATTATAGATGGTGGCATAAATTATGAAATGCTTCTAAATATATTTTGACCTTAATTCATTGAATTTAGTAAAAAATTTCCTGGAGTTTTTGACTTACTAGTCTTTGTTAGAACTTTTTGACTGCTGTAGTACATTTTCCTTGCATCATCAATCTTTTTTTCTGATGCTACACTTCATGCCATGTTATTTATGTAATTTGTTTTAATTTTCTTTTTAATGATAATAGAATATATCTGAATTTCAAACCCAAGATGGCTCAGAAGAGGAGCTCAAGTGGGCGGTCATTCCCATTGCTGCTGCTGCTGATTGTGGTGGCCTTTGTTCATTTAACTGTCTGTCCTTTTACAAAAGTGGAGGAAAGCTTTAACCTACAAGCTATCCATGATGTGGTGTACCACCAGCTGGACTTGGATAAGGTAAATTGAAAATAATAACTCAATTTTTGGACAGTGTTAAAGATGGCAGTTCCCTGCAGTATCTGTTGGATAAATGTGGTGTGAAAATGATTTATTTTCCCTTGTTTCTAATTTGCTTATTTTAAGTAGATTCTCCTTTTTGCAGTATGACCATCATGAATTTCCTGGAGTTGTCCCAAGAACGTTCCTTGGACCAATTTTTATTGCTGCTCTTTCCAGCCCGGCTATCTACATACTCTCTGTGCTAAGAATGTCCAAGTTTTATTCCCAGCTGATAGGTATGAGAACTTTGAATCCTCAGAGATGTCACCCATTAGAGCACCAGTTAAAACATAGTTGCTACATTTGGACCAATAGTTAAATTGTGATATTCTTTTGCTCAGTGAAGGAAAACCCACGCTGTGGTACTTGGGGCCGGCATGTCCATTCAGCTCCCTCTTTGGGAGTAACTAACAGCCCCCAGAAAGTCTTTGCTAACAAAGGTCAGGCAGTGTAGAAATAACAAGTGTCTCAAGTCTCTTCAGAGAGTTCCCCCCCATGTACACTTCAGAAAGGGTTGTTAACTTTGGCATGGAAGCATTGACCTTTGTGCAGAACTACCAGAAAAGTTAAAAGTGGATTAGAACAGATAAACTAAATGGAATTTTTTTTTTGGCTTTTTGTTTCTTTGAAGGTAGTTAAATTGCGGTATCTTAAGTGTTAATCTTCAGAATGTCTTTCATTACATTATATAACATGGCTGTTCATCAGTGATCCATCTGATACTACTCTTTGATTCCTGTTTTTATTCTCCTGATAGTCCGAGGAAGTTTGGGGCTCAGTGTGATTTACACCTTATGGAGGCTGCAGAAAGAAGTTAGAAAACAGTTTGGAGCAACTACAGCATCAATCTTCTGTCTCATCACTGTTACTCAGTTTCATTTGATGTTTTACTGTACAAGAACTCTCCCTAATGTGTTTGCACTTCCATTTGGTAGGTATTTCATAGGAAAAAATTTAAAATTTAAAACTTCTTTTCAAATGTATCAGTAGTTAAAGCACAGGAAAAGTGTGGTCAGACCAAATTGACATATCTACTTGATTGATTTGTGTGATAACAAGACTAAAAAGCTTGAGATTTCATTCTCTTTTTTCCATCTATGCTTACGGTGTGTGTTCAATCAAGTTTTATTGAATCTGAGTGCATGTAGGTTTTGTCAGATGGCTTTGATTAGCTAGAGGATTGGGTTCACATGTCTAATGCATAAAGCATAGAGCTATGAAAAGGGATGAGGTATACCTGCAGTTCAAAGAAACCCTGTGAACTTCATCTGCATAGGAAAGGACTTTCAAATGGGATTGTAGAAGAAACTCCTACTGCACCATCTTCACTTTCCTCTTCTGAAGCTGTGTACAAATTCAGCAATTTCTATACTTATATTTAAAAAAACCCTAAAAAACCAATGTCAAGCCCTTCTTTACATACACAGTTTTCCCCCAGAGCTGATGAAGAGGAAGATTAATCATATGTGACAGATATTTACTGAGTCACTAAATGCTTCAGTGCAAGTTGTTCAGCTAACATTGTGAGGTTGATGTAAGAACCTGTACAGATGAGAAATGATAAATAAAAGCAGATAAATTGTCAGGTAAAGTGTCTGAATTGTCAGATAAAGTGTCTAGTAATGTCTCAGATAATTTTTGCATATTAAGAAATACAAGTTGTTTCATGATTTTGTACTTTAGTATTTCACGTTTTCCTTAGAATCCTGAGCACGTTACTATGTCGAGATTTAAGCTAAAGGAGACAACTTCATCTGTAGAGATAGGTTGTGTCCCACCTAATCATGTGAATGAATTTATAGATCTTTCTCCCTCAGCAGTAGTCTGTAGTCTCATTTATGTGTTTGAAATGGGTTTGTGTTATCATGAATATAGAATATACTTAGCCAAGAGAATAAACTAAACTGCCCAGCTGATATTGAGCAATAATAATTATGAATCATAGTTTGAGAAGCTTTTAGTACTCCCTTAAGGTTTGTTTTTCTTCCCCCCCCACCAACAGCAATTAAATACACTGCCTAGAAGGAGTTTCCATTTGTTCCTTCTGTGGTTACACTTTTCCTAATTACTTTTGCATCAACAGTATAAAGCTGTGCATTATTCCAAATTACATTTCTCTAACAAAGGAAGAATTTCTGGGCTAGAAATGCTGGGAAGACCAAGAGAGGCTTGCTGGGAAGTTAGAGGAACAAGAAGATAGCATTGATTGTTACCCTTTAGGAAATAAATAGTTCAGTATGTTGAGTGATGTGTTTTGGGGTTTTTTTGTTTGTTTTGCTGTTTTTTTTTTGCAGTGCTCCTGGCATTGACATTTTGGATACAGCAGAAGCAAAGGCCATTCATTTGGTTCTCAGCTTTGGCAATTATAGTCTTCAGATCAGAGCTCTGCATATTCTTGGGCCTCATGCTCCTGGTGACGTTATTAACTAAAAGAATCTCCATTTTCAAGGTGCTTTCCCATGCTGTTCCTGCTGGAATGTTTTGGTTGGGTAAGTGTTTGCTTGGAAGAAAGCAAATGGCATTAAGTTCAAGAGAAGACTGGAGTTTTCACAGATTCATCTGTTGAGAGGCCCTTAAGGGGTTTTTATTTGAGGGGTGGCAGTGGACAGAGGGCTAGTGGGATGTTGTGAGTTGTTATTGTTTTAGTTTGATTCTATTCGCTAATAATATGACGAGATTTTCTATTTCTTTAGAAGTTTCGGTGTGAGGGAATAGAAGTGTGCAGAGCAGAGAAAGCTACTGTGGCCTCTGTCTTTAGATGCTCACAGTATAATGTCCTGATCTTAAAGAGGCTGAGATATGCAAGTTGACTTCAGTACAATTGGCACCTGGCTGTAGCTACTTGTGCATATTATCACTTGTAGTATCTATTGCCATGGTGATAAGCTGAGTCCCAGGGTAAAATACAACTATGTGACAGAGATACCAAGCAGGGAGAGTTGCACTTCAACTCTATTCCATTGTTAAATTAAATTTAATAGCTTAAGTGATCTCCATGCTGGAGAGGTTGCAAACTTCCCTTGTCTCTACCAATCCATGGAAGACCCATGTGTATATGCACATAAATACTCTAAGCTGCTCCACCAGCCTCCCTAATTGAAAATGCTGTTGTCAGATATGTGATGATGACCCCTGGCAGCGTGCTGTCCCTTGCACAGAGTGCACAATAGAAACACTAAACAGTTATGCCAGGTGCATTTGGAGGCACCTCATGATGTAAGAGTTGGGAGATCCAATGGGAATTAATCACTGGCACTCCCCTTTCCTATTTGAGCAAAATCCTTAAATACTAGAGCAGTTTGCACAGAGCTGAGTGGAGGAGATAGGGCTGACAGTTTTGCTGCTTTCTTTTTGCCTTTCATCCCTAATTCTCATTCTCCCTCCACTAGTAGCAAACTTTGTGATTGTTTTTTTAACTTAACAAAAAACAATTGTAGCTTTACAATAAAAATTTATTTAGTACTATTTGAAGTTAACATGAGCTTCTTAGCGTTTGTTACATTTAATGCTCTTAGTACTTTTCTAAAACAAACCTCAATTAAAGCTTTTTTTTTCAAATCTGGGGTTGGAGTGGGGTGAATCTTAATTGGATTTGTGTCTAACATGCTTTTTTAAAGGCATCTGTTCAGAAGTGCCTCCCTTCTCTGCACAACAGACATATTCAGCCTTCTCTGTGGTTTTGGGTGAGGCTTAGAGTGCGTATTTCAGTTTATGTTGGTCTCAATGTGCTGTATGTGTTGTATTTGGATGTGTTAGTTTGCTTTTCCCTGGTTTTTAGTTCATGCAGATTTGTATCTCTTTAATTCTTTTAGGGTTAACAGTTGCTGTGGATTCTCTGTTTTGGAGGCAGCTTGTGTGGCCTGAGGGGAAAGTGCTCTGGTATAACACAGTTTTAAACAAAAGTTCCAACTGGGGAGTATCCTTTGAAACATCCAGAGAAAAAGAACACTACCAGCCATAGCAAAGTCTTGATGTGACTTACTCCTGAGACTCAGGGTGTTAGATTCTACTTTTCACTATTTAAAACTTATGAGACAGTGTCTATCCCTTAGGTGTTTCTGCAAATTGTAAGTCTCCTCTGCTTTTTCTTGCTTCTTTGTGTTCTACCAGTATAAAGCCAGGTTTCTTCCCCTTGGTGTTTCATGTTGCCCATCATTAGTGCCATTCGATGTGTCTCTGTTGGGTAATGAGAATGTAATTAAGCAACTGCTTTTAGTTCTCCAAAGATGAGACAGAAAATGAAAGGCTGGAGGAATGTGTACACAAAAACTATACTTCATATTTGCAAAATTTGTGAGTACTAATGTTACTTAAGAATACTAAAAAATAGTTACTTTACTTGTTAGCAGTGAAAGCATCCTTAACTCTTTTCACCTTGAAGACCTCTCCTTTCCTGTGGTATTTCTATTCAGCCCTGCCTCGTGCTTTGGGATGCAGCATAATATTTGTACCTTTAGGGGTAACAGAGAAGAGAACTCGGATTTTACTTTTGCCAGCACTGGGCTTTATTTTCTTGTACTCGTTTCTCCCACACAAGGAGCTGCGTTTCATCATCTACACTTTCCCTGTTTTCAACATAGTGGCTGCTAAAATGTGCTCACGAATGTAAGTTCAAAATCCTGTTTGTTGGTTTTTCCCCTCTGAAAATGCAGAAGGAAAACTATTAGTACTATTTTTATGCACTTTTTTCATCTTGACCTCTGGATCATATTGAAATATTCATGTGCTGTCGAAAGGCGTTTGAGGTCTTTGTACCCATTTGACTGCAGAGAGAAGTGGAAACACAGAAAAGCAAATGCTTTGGTGGGACTATTTGGGAAGTCGAGGAGAATTGAGAGTAGAGCCCTAATTTTACTGTTAGGTTATTACAATGCACTTTATTTACCAGAAAAGAAGACATATTCCAGTACTCCTGAGCTGTTAGCACAGTTTACTTCAGGAGTTGGTTCAATACACAAGTGAGGCTTGTGAAACATGGAGTTAAATATTTCTGTTTGGGTATATTGAGTAAACAAATTAAAGTTCAGAGTTAAACTTCTTTAAAAGAGAATATATTCATAGCTGAAGTTTTTAAACACAGAAATACTTAGCTGTATTGATAAGTTTGTCTTAGTTTTATTAATGAGAATATTCTAATTTAAATGTTACTAGAAGTTGATCTTCTAGAAATTGGTAATAAATATATGCCATACAGAGTTAATAAAATTTCTATTAATCTTTATTATCTAGAAGTGGAGTTTCTGTAACAATTGTGTCACAGTAGTCAGTGACCACTGTGAAAGAAAATAACAGTTTATTCTTCCTTGTTTTTCTCTTCCTCAACAGTCTGAATAACTACCGGAGATCCTGGCTGTACAAACTTGGATCATTCTTTATTGTAATCCATCTTCTACTCAATGCTGTTTATTCAGGAACATCTTTATATGTTTCACATTTCAATTATCCTGGAGGAGTGGCAATTCAAAAGTTGCATGAGCTGGTACCTTCAACAGCAGGTATGTAAAGCTGGCTTTGAGGTATGTTCACCTAATCTTAATTTCAGTATATCTTTTCATGTATTGCATACTACTTCTTCAAACTAGGCACACGCATCATCTTTGTTAATATTTTGTTAATTTATTATTAATCAGAGTGTACTTGGAAGAATTTTGAAACTGTATTCTATTTTCTTTATTTATGTAGATGTCTCTGTTCACATTGATGTGGCTGCAGCACAAACGGGAGTTTCTCGGTTTCTAGAAATCAATTCTGATTGGAGGTATGTCCTGAATGAGGTATTTTCATCTGAGGCCAGTAGCCTGCTTTTTCTTTTTTTGCATATGCACAGGGACAAGTACTGCAAACACAATTTCTGGTACAGCATATTTATTAAACCAGTTTAAGAACAGTATTAATCTTCAGGCAATTTTTGATGTTTGCAGTGCTGCCATTTCAGAAATAAAGCACTGCAGGGTTTTTTCATTGTTTTGGTTGATTCTGATTTGCCTGTATAGCATAGAACATTTTGAAGGACAAGAGGAAATGGCCTCAAGTTGTGCCAGGTGAGGTTTAGGTGTGGTACTAAGAAAAAATCCTTCATGGCAAGGGTTGTCAAGCATTGGAATATGCTGCCCAGGGAAGTGGTGGAGTCACCATCCCTGGAAGTGTTAAAAGTTTGGATATGGCTCTTGGGGCCATGGTTTAATGGTGAATGTGGTGATGGTGCTAAGGTGACAATCTGGCTTGATGCTCTTAGACATCTTTTCCAACCTTAGTAATTCTGGTATTCTAAAGACATCAGAAACAGCACAAAAATTGTTAGCTTACCAAACTTTATGCCAATATGTTTAATGCAGCTAGGTCTGATACCCCACTAGACCTTGTGAAACAGAGCTTTCTTGGCAGAACAGTGTGCATAATTATTTGTCTGAATGATGTGTGGCAATGTGAGGCTTGTGTACACTTTAATATTGAAAGTCTGGTTTTATGTGGAGCACCTCTCATATAGATGGCATTGAAGCTGCTGCTGTGAACACATTCATTAGCTCTGAGGGAAGGCTGTTGAGTGCTTTGTTACTATGACCAGCAGTGATATATGGACACTTTGTAAAAAGAGTTAGAATATTGGAATGCATAGTAGGAGACATTGTGATGTGGCATCATGTGCTTTTCAGGATGAAAACCAAAAAGTAGGCACCTTTCTGATTTTTAAGCCTACCTCTTCAGCTGAAGCATAAGGTTTTAATTCAGATGAAAATTAACTTAATGAAAATGATTCATTAGAAGGTGACACAAAGCCTCCCTTCATACTGCACAAAACAAAAGCAACACAAACAGATTTTGATTTAAGAAGTATTCTGAGCATAGAGTTCTTTTTCCCCAGTCATTGTGTTCAGGATCAGATGAACATAATTTAATTACTGGTATGATTAGAGGTAAAAGTACTTTGGAAGTGAAGCAGAAGAAGGGGAGAATGCTTCCAGGGGAATTAGAAAAATCATCGATCTTGCTATGCCTTTTTATTTCCAAGCACTCTCATGATGATGGTACAGACTGTTAAAAGCCTTCACAATTACCTATCCACTGTTTATTTCAAATTGGTTTTTTGTATGCTGAATCTAGAGGAAGTCTTAAACCATTAATTGGGAGGAGACATTAAGCTGCTAGAGTACAAGGGATAGAATGTGCATGCTAGCTAAAATGTTTCAATATTCGGGGTTTTAAAATGTACTTAAATACACACACTACTCTGAATACAACTCTCCTCTCTCAGTAGTGCTTCATTCCAATGAGCTTTCTGAGTTGGTGAGTGTTGGATTGCTTTGGGTTTTTAAGGCCTGGTGGGATTGGAAGGTGAATGAATAATATCCCTGTCACTGATAAATGTTTTATGGTGTTACAGCTACAGAGCAGTTTCTCTCTCACTTCTAACTGTACTCAGCAAATCAAAGGCTAAAGAGAGGGCTGATTCAGCATAATGTTTCATATTAAAAATGTCAGGCAAAATCCACAACTGAGCATCATACACAGGACTGCCATTTGGTCTGACAGCACAGCAGTGCAAAGTTTATTGGCACCAACTGTCCATTTTCTCATTGTCCAAGAAACTGACATCCTTTCAGATGGATGGAAACTAACTTAACCTCTTCATTGACAGTATATGTCAGGTGGAAACAGATTAGGGATGGGGTGGCTGTAAAGGCTGATGATTCATCAGATAACTGCAGTCCATAAATAAAAGTGTCTTAAAGTTATCAGCTTTCAGTAGTGTGCTCAGATTAGATCTATTTGCCTCAAGAAAAATGCAAGCAATCTATTATTTTTCTTCAAAGGGTGATTGAAAGGAGCTTGATGCAGGTTCTTACATGGTACAGGTGTTACAATCTCGTCTTCAATTAGTGTAGTCTCTTTGAACCCTGAATAAATATGCTGTGTAAGCTTAAAGTATTTAAAAATAATAAAATTTAGAAATGCATGGAGCCAGATGAAAGGCCTTTTACTTGCTGATGAAGAAAATGTGAAATTAGTAGTTGGTAAGGTTGTTACACAGTAATGCTGTTCCTTCTGCCAGTTTGGATGTATCTACCAACCTAAGGGGTATTGTGATATTTTTGGAAATAGCAGGTGAAATTAGCATGCAATTCTTTCAAAAGTAGAAAACACCTGTTCAGTGTGCAGTCTAATTCTGCATTATATAGTGAATATAGTGACACAAATGAAGTCTGTCAGCCTGGGGTCCTTCCTGAGTTGCCAAAATTTTAGTTAACAGTTCACACAAAACCTCTGGTTTTCTGTAAAGTACTTCCTTCAAATAGCTTAAATGTTAATGACTTCCCTGTCAGGCAGCATTATAAAAATATCAGCAGATCAGTAGACATTTTTTTCAGGGAATTCAGGCCAATGAGAGGCCAGGCCTGCAAAGATGCAGGCTGGATTTAATCCTGGTGCATTTAAGGGTATGTAGGGCTGGGACTGCACTGCTTCCTTACCTGTGTCCACGTTTGCAAGGAAAGTCACAGCCTGAGTAAGATGCCTTTGAAATGTATGGAAGGATTCAGGGGCCTAAGAATGGGAACTCCAAGTGCTGGAGCTCTGGGAGCTCCCAGGAGTTCACAGAACAGAAAAGGTGAAGAAGGGGCACTGCTCTTCACTGAGGTTACAGAGCCTAACAGTGCTTTATGGAGTGTTTTAGAATGAACTTACCTGTTTCCTCTCCTGTGAAGTTGGTGGATTGAGGACTTGAACAGGCTGCCATGTCCAGTGTGAATATCCTAAGCTTTAAGCTATAAATTTTACCTGACTCTCCTCAGTGAGAGAACAAATAACTATTGCAAAGTAGAACCATGTCCTCATGAGACAGTGAGGGAGATCTGTCTCAATTCCTAGAAGATTAAAGGGGCTCATACAGCTCTTAAGAGATAATGAACTCCAGTTTTTGGCTTAGATCAGATGAAAACTGGCTGAAACTAGATCTTTCACATCACTGCCAAAAGCTAGATTGAACATAAATCCTTTTAAGAAATAACCCTAAATGTACATAATAAATAGTCCTAGAACTCAGTACTTTTTTTAAATTACATATATAATTTATATGTATTTTTGTACTTTAACAGTTTATAAAAGCTGACCCAAAGTGACCTGCCCAAACATGTAGTAGATCAGGGAACTGAACTTAGAAATAACAAGTGCCAAATTAGTACTGTAATTGCCAGGCTCCTCCTTTCCTCCAGCGTTCAAGGAGGTCTTCTCCCTGCTGTTCTCTGAGGCTCCTACTCTAATGTATGACTACCAGAAGAAAAGGGTTTCTGCTTAAGTACCACATAAGGTATTTTTTAGAATTACTAATAAACCCCACTAACAAATAAAAAGCAGCAAAAAACTCAAACCAAAACAAAACCACCTCCACGTTTCTCCAAATGCATTTCTTGTAGAGTAAAACTTAAAAATTGGTCCAGTTTCGTACAATCTTAGGCTTTGGAGTCCTTGCTCCACTGAATTCAAATAGACAACTAGTAAGAAATTTTCTAGGAGTCGTGATTTATATCACAATAGCAGCAGAAAGACTTGCATGGAATGACTGAGTCCCTACATTCTTCAAAAATACTATTTCCTCTTCTAGTACTATTTAATCAGGAGATGTAACTGAAGATGTTAGTTCATTTTTGTGTTTCATCTTGGATGCCTCTGCAGTAATAGCCATCTTTAATAGGTAAAGCAAGGAATAAAAATAAATCTTCTTTGTTCTTTACAGGTATGACAAAAGAGAAGATGTTAAACCAGGAGACCAGTTGATGTTTTCTTACACACACATACTGATGGAAACAAATCCTCTTCAAATATCACATTACAAGACAACCCACAGGCCACTGGCAAATATACCTGGCATCAGTAAAATTGGGTTGAACCTTACTGCACTACCTCCTTTTACTTTAAACTTGAAACCCAAATTAGTATTGTTGGAAAAACTTCCTCTATCATCTTGACTGTGAATTTTAAGTCTTTTGATGTGCTTTTGCTGATGATTGAACTATATAAGACAGCAGCAAATTGTCATTCCAGCACTGCAACTCAGCTTCTGTGGAGAGGCACAGAAAATCTCTGTACCAGCTGGTATTTAGCTCCGTCCTGTTTCTTACAAATAATACAGTGCATTCCTAGTCAGTGTATGCTCAGTATACTGAGTTGTATTGTTAGATATGTTTGAGAGAGGTTGCCTACAAGTTTAGTGGTATTAAGTAAAACCTGTCTACTTGGTTTGGTAGTTTGTTTCATCATGTAGCACAGGTATGTCCTAATTGTCCTGTACAAGATACAAAACCAACAGGTTTGTGCTAGGGCAATAATTTGGTATGTAATCTGTGTGTGCAAAGATGTATTACTTTATGTATCTGCAGGATTGTAACCCCCTCAGCTGTCAGATTGCCATTGTGAAACCCAACGGTGCTATAAACATAGCAAAGCCATATTCATCCTTGCTTCGTCCTAATACCTAATTGTGCCCTGTAGGCTACCAAACTAATGAAACATTCACTTAAAAAGCAGTTGGACTCTTGACAAGCACTGCTCCATAACAGATTTGAGTACTAAGGATGATTATCTTCATTCCAGCAGTTCATGAAAAAGCAGTAACTTGGATTTCCTGGGAAAAATAATCTTTAAAATATTTTTTCCCCTCTTCTACTGTAATGGTATCTTAATTTTCAGTGTAAAAATTACCTATGAAAATGCCCACTTTAAGATATGTGCTGTTTTCTTTTTATTAAGTTTGGAAAGGAGTACTCTAATGTGCCATGTGCTGCATTATGTAAACTAGGGTAAGATTGCATGCTCTGTAGTTTCTTTATTAGATGTTTTTGTTAAGGATGTCTGCATAGATTGCTGAATGGAACAAGCAAAAAAGGTTACAATTCTGGTTAGGGCCAGTTGTAATATGAGAGAAGTTCCATTAGTGTAGAATGTCAGAATCATTGAAAGTATCATGGGCAGAAAACTATTCCTTGCTGACTGAAAACTTGAGTAAAATATAATTATGGAATAAAGTGGTTTGGTTTTTTGTTTTGTTTGTTTTCTTTTTATTCTTAAATTTGCTTGATTCAGGAACTACCTTTACCTGTGTAGTTTCAGTTTTTAGGACCATGTTTTCTTTTTGTCGTCTAGATTATGTATCAGTGGAACTGATCTGGAGGGGTGGGGCCTGCTCCCTCAAGGGTGGCTGTTGTTGCCCAGGCTTCCTTGGCCTGAGCAGATCTGGCAAAAGCAACCTGCAGAACTTGTTGGTCCAGTCTCTGGCGGCTCTTGAAATTTAAATCATTCAAGTATTATCTATTTGACTTGTCTTTGGAAGAAAACCTAGCTTCCTCCAGAGCCAGTTTGAACATCAAACAATTCACTAGAGACAGAAGGAAATACATGTGCAAATCGCTGCACATTTGGAACCACACAAAGGCAAACTTTTAAGGATGTAGGTAGGCCTTCATGTTAAGGCTAATCATTTACTTCATGTAACTCCCCCACACTGGCATCCACAACTCAAGAACCCAAACTAAAATTTATCCTGCCCAGGTGAATACAAATGTCTGTGTGGTTGCTCCAGCTTTCCAAATCCCTGGCTGTCAGAATCTCTGCAGGAACTTGCTTCTATCACCTACAGAGAAAAAACCTAGGGCCACTGTGCTTGCAGAACAGGCATCTCAAGCTGTTGTCTGAAGTAGCACTGAAGATGTACACATGAGGCATTTGAAGAGTTTCATCTTGCTGAATTTCATACTCACATCATAGAATCCTTCCACAGACTTTGGTGTGTGTGCTACCTGTGGGACTTAAACCAGTGATGGTGTTCAGCTGTGGAGCTCAGGTCTACTACTGTTCACAGCCTCATCACCATGGAAATAGAAGCAATCAGCTCAAACTGGGCTTTTACTCTGTTTAGAGAAAGATAAAATACATACAAGGAAACGGGAAAGAGATACTGGATTGCAGTTTTGAAGAGTGTCTGAAGTTTATTTGTGTCCTGTTACATCTTGTACCTCCATCTGTGGTTATTGAGAGTGCTTAGTTTGAAAATCTGTAACTTAGGATTTGTAGCTAAAAGGGCTAGGTTGTGACCCAGGCAGTGCATGGAGCAGCACAGCACCTGTGGCTGTATGACCTCTGTAACAGCATGTATCACGGCAGGTGTAAGTTGGAAAAGGTTCTTCACCCAAAGGGTGGCTGGGCACTGAACAGGCTCCCCAGGGAACTGGTCACAGCACCAAGCCTGACAGAGCTCAAGGAGTGTTTGGACAGCACTCTCACACACATGGTGTGTCTCTTGCAGATGTCCTGTGCAGGACCAGGAGTGAACTTTGATGATCCTTGTGTGTCCTTTCCAACTCATGTATTCCTTCCTAGCTATGATTCTATGGGTAACTGCCTCAGACACAGGCCATGAATATCATGGTGGCCCTCACTTGGAATAAGCAGGGGCAGCTGGCAAACTGGGATGAAGATTACTGCAGTTTTCCCCTAAAGGCTGCTTGAATAAAACAAGCAATCTTTGGAACAGAAACTAAACCCTCTCTCCTTAAATTAATTTTCTTGTCTCCAACATCTCTTGTGTTGCCTTTCTTTAGCTCCACAAGAACAACAGAGCTTATTTTCTCCTTTCATATAAATTAATATTCAGAGTACTTGCATGGAAGAAAAAAGTGAGTTTAAGTTTCCTTAAATACAACAAGGCAAAAAGGAAGTCTCCTGCTCCTTCTACAAACTTGGAATTGAGGTAGTACATGTTCTGCATTTGGGGGACATAGGAGGAAGCATCAGGTTAGAGAATGAATGGGGCAGGTAGGAGGACAGTGACTGAACACTTGGGATTTTTGAAGGGACTTTAAAGTAATAAATTTCTCATGCTTATTTAACTTCTTAAAAGAAAAATACCTTTTGACTTGACTGATTACAATAAAGTTCAGCTTTTCTTAACAAAAACAGAAATAAGGTGAGCATGTTGAATTAACTGAAGGTTGAATTAACCTGAATAAAACATGAAGACAGATAGTACAGTTAATCTAGAATGCTGATATACAATGAGATTTATTTCAGAGTGTCTTGTTTAAACTCCCCCCGGGGTCAAATGTTGTGTAGCATCATACATTGCTCTTTAAGTTTGACTTAATTTCTTGGAAGCAATGCTTGTTCCTGTAAAAAGTCCAACAGATTATTTGGACAAAAATATGTCACCATGCCATTTCACTTGAAGAAGGTGAATAATCAGTATCTTACAGCCTGAGATGTAGGACATTCTTGTTATAAAACTAAATAAAGTAATTGCATGAAAAAAATGTTGTGGAACTTGCCAATAGAGGACATTTCTGGAAGCTGAAAGTAAAAGCTGCTTCAAAATAAAGGTGAACAGATGACTTGCACCAAGAATCAAAATAACTAAAGATCAAGGAACAACTTACAGTTCACAAAGTCTCTAATATCACGAGCTGAAAAAAATCAGACTATATTGATCTTACACCTGCCCTAAGTACTTGCTATGGGTCTTCTCTCTTGATCTAAATTGGGGTGAGGAGACATGGAGAATGGTTGTATTGGATCTGACATCAAATACATTTATGTGCTACAACTGAGGGAAAAACAGAGCACATCTCAGGTTGTAACCTTGTTCAGCCATCAGAACACAACCTCAATGCAATCTGTTTGTGCAGTGCATTCTGAAACACTGAGCACACTCCTTTTTCTTGCTCCCTGGCCGTTTCACACATCCCCTTAGTGAGACAGGTTACACATTCAGAACAAAGCATGAGATTGTGCTGCAGCTCCTGCAGTTACAGTTGTTCCAGGACCATTCTTATTTTCCTGGATATTTCTAGTTCTTCTAATGTTAAGAAACTTGGAAATGGATATAAGTTCTTAGCATTGGTTTGCTGTATCAATTTCAATGCAAGAGAGAGTGTTTCCCTTGCATCTGACAGGATTTAGTAACTTACACAGAAATTCCAGAAATCATAGCCTAATGTTGCTTGCCTTTACTACATGTGCTCAGACTTACATACTCCCATTCTAGCACCACCCTCAAAGAGCATTCCTTCGTAGCATTCAAAGGCTCCTTTTTGTACACGTGACTTCACTTTCTGTTTACAAGAAAAGAAGAAAACTTTTCATCAAGCTGAGCTTATCATTGATGTAAGCAAGAGTGTTTAGCCACAACTGTCTCAGTGAGCTGCTTACATAATTAGTCTCAACTATGCCAAAACTAATGTTAAGAGGCTGTTAAACAGTGAGACATGAAATGCATCACTATCTGCTTAACACATGACACCAAAGATTAAAAGGATATTTGCAAAAAGTCCTTATGCTAAATAACAAATATCTCTACAAAGGTTTTCTTCATTTCCTATTTATATATGTAGGATTTCAAAGTGTAACTGGTCCATTTTGTATGCAGCTACTTATTTTAGATCAGCTCTTTAGATAACCATAAGCAACTACAACTACTTTTTGGTTGCTGATTTCAGACCTTTATGATAGAAAGGGAAGCCAGTGTTTCTTTTGAAATTCTACATCTTACTGTTATAGGCAGTCTTTCACCAATTCTGCTTTATTTCAGCTACAGCTGCCCGTGGTTCTGTACCAAGGCTTCATCTGTCAGTTTGTGCCAAGTATAAGGTAAAAATGCTGCCTGAAATGGAGTCCACCTTCTCCTTTAAAACTGCCAACTTAGGAAGCTGGAAGAAGGCATTAGTTCATAGATTAAATAAAAGAGTCGGGGACAGCTTAAGCAAAGATCCAGTCCTTAGAACCCAAGTTGATACCTGAGTCGGGGACATCACCCTGGTTACTGTTTCTGGTTGGCATACTCATTTTATGAAATCACTTTTGGGTCAGCTTTGCAATAAAACTGGGAAGGTAAAGAATCACTGTTTCTTGTTGCTAAGAATAAAGTAAAAGATGAATATGTTTGTGTAACAGTAAAATGCTTAGTTTATAAAATCTAAGTAATCTAAAACTAGAAAGTGTAATTTGTTAATTGTATATTATATATATGTGTGTGTCTGTGTGTATTTAGTTTTCCTATATTTGGAGGTAATGAAATGAAAATTTAATATGGTCAGGTCTGAATAATGGCAGGAAAAAAAAGCTACTTTAAAGGAGAAATCTCAAAAACTGTAAACACCTACTCTGAGCTGTCATCAATTCAATCAATTACATCCTTACGCTGGTCTTGACACTGCTCTAGTTGAGCTTTCAGTTCTTCATAAATTCAGAAGCTGATTTTGGGAAGCAAGGGGTTTTGGTAGTAAATGCTCACTGACTAAATTCTGCAAACATGTTTTCTTCCCTTGGACTTGGTGAGCAGGGAAAGAGGCCCCATATAAAAAGAAGCAAACACGGGGGAAGCATTATCTCAGGTTTCTGAAGCATAATGTACATCTCAATAGATACTTTCCATTATAAACCCTTCACAAGACCTGAGTTCTTTGAAAAGGCTGTTGCAGATCTCAACTTCTTCCCCTTCTGACCTTTATTACTACAAACTATTTTTTGTGTATAGTTGCCACACCTGCCTACTTTTAAAAGGAGCAAAAGCTTTAAGATTTTTATGATGACCAAGTATCATCTACACTTTACTTTCTATGCTAACACTGAAAAAAAGTCTGCTTACTAAATTTATTTCTGAAGTTGCTAATGTACTGAAAGTATCTGTTTAAGTATCACTGTGGCAGGGTCACCATGTTATGCATCAGAGAACTGTCTGCTGCCACAGGGATTGGTGCAGCACAATCTCAGGTTGATGAGAACTCCCACTATTTACAGCTTTGTCAGTCTAAGGGTAAGCACTGTAAAAATTGCTTTTTACAATTTTTAAAATTTTGGGGGGGGGTCTTCTCTATTACAAATACGAGAAGGGTTGTAAAACCCTAAAATTTTAACAATCACTGAGAATTTACATTAAAAATAATAAGGCAAACCCAACATAAAACACAGTCACTCAACAACTTACCTCAAGCTTCAATGAAAGCTTTCAGCCCTTCTTTTGGAACCATTCTTTTCTGACAGGCAGCAATGCCTGATCTGAAGGACATGCTCCTGTAACTCCTATAGAAGGATCAAGGCTTACAACTGAAAACAGCAGCTTTATGTTCTCAGTTTCCCTTATTTTTATTTAAGAATTAAGTGCTTCAATTTTAAGGTCTTTTGGGCCTGCATATTATCTTAAAAAATTATAACATAAATCTTTAATTCATTCTTACCAAGCTGACACTGAAACAGTGTGGTCTTAGGAACTAAGCCCTTTAAAAATCCAAATGAAACCAAAATGAAATAGGGAAATCACAGGTATAAATAGCCTAACTTGATGAAATTTTACTTTTAAAAATAGTGACTCGTTCTTGTGTTCTCAGGATGTTTTGACAAAAAGCATGACTATACAATTAATTATCTGTATGACTAAGAAGCCGATTTTGGACTACAAAATGCCATCAGTACAACTCTCCACACAGGGAGTTTGACAGGAGCTACAGCAAAGACTGCCTTCAGAGGAGCCAAGATTCTTGAGTCCAGAGAGCTGATTTTCAGGTGAGCTTGTTCACTGCCAGCATTCTCCTGGTTTGATGTGACTCCACAATGCTTCAAGTCATAGCCTGTATTTATGTTCAAGCCTTGAGTGAAAATTGTATCACTTGTTTATAAAGAAAAATGGTTTTTTATCCTCTCTCTTCTCCACTGGAGAGATTAAAAATCTCCTCTACACGGGTCAAGGTCATATTCACAGTTAAAATGTAGGAGGAAAAAACTGAGATAATAATTAACCAGTAACCATTTAAACATGTTTCCCAATATGCTGCTTCAAACTCACCTACTTCTAGCTACATATAAACTAGACCAAATTGTTTTATTACTGCAGGAAAAATGTGTGCTGTTCTCATTTAACTCTAGAAGAACAAAGAGATGCTGGCTGTTGATAGAAGTAAACATTATCTTTTAAAATACTGCAGGGAAAAAAGCAGTATTAGTCTTTCCCAAGTGCACTACATAGTCATTTACTTAAATTGTATAGATATAAATATAACATGATGGAATAACACTTGAAATACCTGAAACTGTAAAATGTTTAGAGAAACAACACATGGAAACCAGAGCCACTTGGGAAGTAATTGAACCAATGTTCCTGAAGTTAAAACAGTTTTGGAAAATGAAAAGAAGCAGAATCCAGGCTCAAGTCCAAAGAGCTGAATGGAAAACCTGTCTTTTCAAATAGCTTGTTCTGTGGTATATTTATGATTACAATTGTTTGAATTAATTTTTAGTCAATGGTTGTCTTAAATCCATCTGAAAATAAAAGGCAGTGTTGACTACCACTGGAAAATTGCAAATAAAATGTTTAATTTCAGAAACTGAGTTCACCATTTATAAATACACTAAAACATAGTAAATGCAAAATTAGATTAGGCATAGGTAGAGTATTTTAACAAAGCTACAACTTTTCTAAAAGGTCATAGGCAAATGATGACTTGTTTCCCAAAAATGTATTCAATGAAAACTGAAATTAAAAGATAAGTCTTTCTAGAGAAAAACTAAGGAGAATGTTCCTTTCAAATTAAAATGCTGGCTATTTTTTCCACCTTATTTGAAGCTTTAAGGGCTTTATATCCCACTTGCCTGATGGACACCAACAGTCAGGAATCAACCCTACTACATATAGTTCTAAGCAGTGCACCATATCCATAAGGCTATTACTGAAAACCAGAAGATCAGTTATTTCTGTACTAGGAGCTTTAAGAAAGGCTGTTCTACACAACTGAAATTACATTAGGAGTAAGGGCTCAATTTTTACAATAGGGACCTTATAGTTTTGATGCACTAAAGATTAGAAAAGGCTTCAGAATGACATTTAGAGTCTTCCTGGTAAGTTTCTTGCCTTTTTTGTATACAGCATTAAATAACAAGCATTAATTCACAAACTTTGAGAGAACTTCCAAAGACCTTTTATAAATACCCAGAATATTTCTGTAATTCACTTAAAATGTAAAGCCTGAACAGGAGAACCCAGAATAGGAAGTTTTACTACCGATTGCTGTATAAGTGACGTTCCATCTCATGTTAAATTTAAGATTTATTTTCAGATATTAAGTCAACAGTCTCCTGTAAACACATCTTCCTCAATAACTCTTCTTAATCCTTTAAGTACTTTAGGGCTTGCAGTTAAAAACATCATATGATAAAAAGACAGCTTGAACCCCATCTTTCACGTACAGCTTTCTTTTGACAACTACAAAACCTGTTTTCTTGCAATTAAAGCAATGTTCAACTAAAATACAGTACCTGGTTTATGGTTTTTACATAATAATTGAATAAAAAACTACAGAATAGAACTGTTTACATCTTTTTTTTTCTTTTTTTTTTGTCATTCTATTAAAACAAATGACTGAGCTTTTTAAAGTTCATTTACAATTATGGATTAAAACCTACATAATTTTGTATAATTTGACGAGACAGGCTATCTCTAGTGTGAACTTTTAAAAAACATATATACAATATCTGGCCTGAAGTACTATGAATAAGGCACATGTAGACATATTGAAAGCTGAAAAAAAATGAATCTAAAATTTGGAATTATAGTCACTGATTAGATGTCATACATGGCCCCTACTGGAGCAATTTAAAAATCCAAGTTATAGATATTAATATCCAGTGAGCAACAACAGATTTAGTCTAGCAGTTTGTTCATTAGTTTCAATACTGGAAGTATATTAAAGGAAGATTCACTTTCAAAAAGATAAGCTTTTCAAAGTGTTCAATCATTAACCTTGACTGACTAAAGTTGTTGCTTTCATTGGATGTATTGAACAATCTCTCTGAAGGAACAATGCTTGGTGGACAACCCAAGAACCTGACAGCCAATTTTGACAGTACTGGCCAAGATGACTTTTTAAAGTTCCAGTAAGTTAGAGGATCACAGTTATGCTCAAGCACTTCTTCCTCCAAATAAGAAAGCACCAT
This sequence comes from Ammospiza caudacuta, assembly GCF_027887145.1. Lineage (NCBI taxonomy): Eukaryota > Metazoa > Chordata > Aves > Passeriformes > Passerellidae > Ammospiza > Ammospiza caudacuta. The sequence goes on from NC_080597.1 coordinate 59,758,755, forward strand.
TTCCTCTGGTAACTTTGCTCTCTCTTTCAGGTCTTTTGTTTTCTTCATGTCACCCATGAGTGACCAGAGATTATCTTCCCCATAAGAGTTTGTAGATGGTGAACCTATATCACATCCATTGGAAACAGGTTTATCATCATCTGAGGTAGAACTCATTATTTCCAGCTCCCTGATTAAGTCTTGTTTATATTGTTCAGCCTCCTCTTCTGTAAATAACGATGTTTTATACCGGGGATCCAGAAGTGTAGCAAAAATGTACCTTGGATCATGAAGCGTGGAGGACAATCTGCTCACCATAGCTTCTTTCAAAGATTTCAGCATAGTATCTATGCCCATAGTTTCCTCAAAAAGCATTTCTATTTTCCTGTTAAGTATATGAATCATTGGAATCACTTGGCTTAGAGTCGACATGTGTGTACTCATCTCCCTACTTGCAGCTTCGAAAGGTTTGAGAGCGTGACACACTGACTGCATAACTTCCCACTGATCACAACTAATCAGCTCCCGGAAGCTGCACTCTATTGACATTTCATCAATTGCTCTTTTCTGTTCAATAAGGCGTTCAAGCATATGGAATGATGTATTCCACTTGGATGGAACATCTTGTATTAGCTGATGCTGAGGCAACTCATACTCTTTTTGCAGCTCAGCTAACTTCTCTTTTGCTTTTGCTGACCGATGGACGCGTTCACAGATCTTCCTTGCAATACTAAGCAAATTCTGAACCATTCTCTGGCTTTTAATAGCCTCATTTACAATTACATTAACAGTGTGACTAAAACATTGTACACTTGAGTGATCACCTTCATTTAAAGTTTTCTCTATACTCTGATTATCAGTAACAGTAATCCCAATCTGAAGTCCAATTGAAGTAATCCATGTTTCCCACCAGTATTCTAGCTGCTTTTGAATACTGATTCCATTGTAGTCACAGTCGATCTGTGATACATTTAATAGTGCTGAACAATGGTAATCCTCACACTGTGGTCGAAATGAAGACTCAAATGTTACCCAGTGAGCAGTCAGGGTTAGATATTCTCGTGTTTGGTTGCTCATCCATATTCCAGATGTAAAATGGATCACTCCACTTTCAGCTTCTTTAAGATGTGAAATAATTATTTGTTTTACGTTATCATACATATCTGGAATTGCTGTCCTAGAAAAATAAGATGGAGAAGGTAAAGAATACTGAGGTTGCAAATATTCAAGCAGCCTGTTAAAGCCAATGTTGTCTACAAAAGAATATGGCTGAAGGTCAAGTGCAATCATTTCAGCTACAAGACTTGTGATTTTTTTGGCAACTGGATGAGAGTCACAAAACTTTTCATTGGTTTCGTCAAAATTTGAAGATCCTAGTAATTCTGTGCGGAGTGGCATGCGATTTTCCGTAGATGAGGATAACTCTGGCTCTGGGACATCAGTTTTCAATACATTGTTATGGAACCGCTGCAAATGTCTTAGAAGGCAACTCGTGCCTAGGTTTGTTGGCTTTTTCCCCCTACTTATTATACGTCCACAGTGTGTACATATTACTTTTGTTGAATCTGCAGAACAAATTGAAAAGTGATTCCACAGTTTTGAGGTCTTCTTACTATTAACAGGAAATATAATTTGATTATCATGTGTAACCATTGTAGGCAAGTCAGTCAACTTTGAGGATGAACATTCTGCAGAAGCCAAAGTGGCATAAGGTGAATTTGCCAAACTCACATCGAGAAAGCTCTTTTGGTTTCCAATTACATCAGGATGGCGTCTATATAGGTGTCTCATTAAGCAGCTTGTGCCCACATCTCCTTTCTTACCACGACTTATCATACAACTGCAGTATCTACATACTGCTTTTAGACTGTCTGCAGGTGAGAGTGAAAAGTGGTGCCAGACTTCTGACTTAAGCCTTTTCATAATCCTTTTATTTTGCTGAAACACAGCAGTAGGTTCAAATATTAGTGGACCTAATCCCTCACACTGTTTTTCAGGAGATGAAACAAAGGAGACTTCCCCTATATCATCAGAAGATGACAGCATTGAGTCTTCCACTAGAGTATCTCCAGAAGTGAGATTAGTATGGATCTCCTCGGAGATTCTGTCTGGAGAAGAGGAAACAGAAGTTGGTTCTTTCATTAGTTTTCCAGGAGAGGATGACATAGAATTCAGATCACTGTCTGATGGTAGTAAAGAAGGCAAGAGAGTAGGAGGTGCAGTGTAGAGAGGTGGTATGCTGGTACCACCTCCATTCTCTTGCAGGACAATGGAACGATGGGCTCTCCACATGTGTCTTATTAAACAACTTGTTCCTAGGTCTTTTCCATTTTTTCCTCTACTGAATTCATTCATGCAGTGGATGCAAACAGCTTTAGAATTATCTAGAGGTGACAAATAGAAGTGTTTCCAGACAGCGGATCTCCTTCTAGAACCTGATGCACTCTTTGGAATTACAACTGTTTTTTCTGCTACATTCTCAACAGTGTCATCATATTGGTTGTTGGCTTGCTGTGGAGATGAACCAACCATGGCTTCTTCTTTGCTGCACTTTTCAGAGACTGAGAGGTCTGATATTTCTTCAGAAGAAACAATAGAAACAGATTCCTCAATTATTCGATCTGGAGATGGTATTTTAGAAGCCATTTTCTTGACCAGTTTTATGGGGGATAACATGGAACTGAGATCTCCAACATCTGCAGACTGAGGTGGCAGCAATAATGTAGATGAAGAAAAGGAAGATATACCTGGCATAGTTCCATTTTCTTGAATTAGTACAGTGGGATGTGCTCTCCTCACGTGTCTCATGAGACAACTTGTACTCAGGTCCTTTTCATTTTTACCCCTGCTAAATTCTTTCATACAGTACATACATATTGCTTTAGTGCTATCTCTAGGAGATATAAAAAAATGGTTCCAAGCAGGTGACTTTTTTCTGGAGCTTATGTTTCTGCTAGAAAGGAGGCTTTGTGTCACAGCTTCCATTGCTACATCATACAGCGTATTACTATACTGAGAAAAAAGAGATCCATAATCATCTTCATTTTCTGTAGACAAATATTTGCCAGAGTTGTTTGTAATGAAGTTCTTTTCTTTGTCTTCCTGTTCATCACTACTGTCTGCATGTTTGAAATCATCTTGTTCTGTCTTTATATCCGTTCTTTCAAGAGTACAGTTAATGCTGTTGTCTTCTTGCTCTACTTTCAAGTTATTGATTTTACCCAATACAAAAGTATCATCCATTCCGGGGAAATCTGCTTTACTCATGTCCATGGATGACAAATTCTTGCCAAGACTTCATTTATTAATAAATATAGATAATTTAAAAGATTATTTAAAATTTGATTAAAATTATGTATCTTGTATACTGAATGTAAAACAAAATGTGTGCATATGTTAAAATAATCTCTGGTTTATGAATTCCGTGTTGTGCATAAGCAAATATAATTAGTGATGAAAATGCATTTAAAAATTATAGACTTAATTAATGGAATCCCATTTTTTTTCCCAGGATCAGGACATTTCAGGTCATAGATGAATGTTCTCAAAGACAGCTACTGCTAAATGCTTCATGTTGTAGATATAATCCTAAAAATGGATGTTCCATTTTCTTGTTGAAGAAAGCCATTCTGTTCATCTTGATTGGGCAACTGAGATTCTTTTACACCATCTACAAAAAAAAAACCAAAAAACAGAAGACAAAGTTGACTAAGGCACATTAAAGAACTACAGTAAAAGTGACATTAAAGCAGGCACTAGGTATTCTGCATGTTTTGATTTTTTTTCTCTTTTGAGATAAAAACAATTCAATGTACTATTGAAAATAAAAGGAAAAATCCCAACATTTATTCGATACATTTATTGTGGGAAAATATGTGTCTACATATGCAGCTTTGGTTCACCTTTGACAAAAAGAGTCCAAGCATCACTTTCATATTTGCTCACACATACCTGTGCCTATCCTACATCATCATTCAACCACTGCACGCACACATATACCAAACTACACACACACACACATATCTAAACCCAAATACTGCATAGGTGTCTATATCTACTGATATATATGAACACAAGCAGGCATTTAATTATGTTAACACAGAAATATGTCCTTAAAACCAAATGTTGTAACACAGTCCTGAACATGTGAGCCCACCATTACTGACAGCAGTCTTTAAAAAGAAAACAAGTAACTTCTGTAAGGTTGTTCAGCATTGTCACACTAATCATTCTGCTTCTGACCACAGTCACACATTTGTGTTCATGCCATAACACTGTCAGACAACAATATGCTATAGAAACAAGCTACTTTTAAAGTTTCCTGATTAAAAACTAAAAAGTTTAATTTAGGACAACGGAGCTGTATAAATGCCATACAGACAGAGGTCTTCCAAAAGTGTAGCAACATCACTCAGAAGCAAAGACACACAGAGCTGCATATGCTGGGGCCTAGTGCAGCACTGCCAGCTCAAGTCCCTCACATGCCCAAAGGTTGCACTAGAAAGCCCCTTTACAACAAGACAGCTAATTTCAGTTGTGAGTTAAGATTATTCACTACCAATTCTAGTACAAAGAGCAGGTTTTTGACGTTGCATATGAAGTTGCCTACAAAAGGGCAACAGTAGCCTCAAAAACTGGAACAGAGTAGTCCCTCACAAATATGAAGAAGCTGTCTGCATTTATCAGTCACTTTTTTTTCCACCGAACTATGTTAGAATTTTAAATTTTGCCAAACCCTTTCTCATTTATTCTTCTGTGTCATTAATGCAGCTATTGATGCCTTCATTCAAGATAACAAACATTTCTGGCCATCACATTGGTGATGCTTCACTATGCACTGCAATTTTTGCAAACTAAATTTTATGGAACTCTGTCTCCACAGCTGAAGCCAAAACAGAATTTTAAATTATTTTAAACATTTTCCACAACTTTTATATGTTCCTACAACACAGGCAGAATGGGGGTGATTCTTGGAGTGTCTTGTGTAGGGCTAGGAGTTGGACTTGATAATCCTCATGGGTCCCTTCCAAATCAGCATATTCTATGATTTCAGCAAAGGTAAAATGAGCCACAGCCACAAAACACATTAAAAAGGCTGTTTTTCACACTGGCATTTCCCCTTTGAATCAAGATCAATGTCATATTAGCTTTGTAACCTATTTTAACTAATTTTTCTCTGAAGTTTGTTAGCAAGAGAAACTAGAAACATTCACTTTCTGTGGATTTCTCATGTATGGAAAGCCTATCATTGTGATAACTTCCTTTTTTTTTCCAGTGCAAGGGAAGGGGCAGGGAAAAGGGGGGGCAATGGTCTTACTGCAGCTGTTTTAAGAGAAGGGAGATGAAGCAGTCAGAACACGCTAACAGGTAGGGAGCAATTCTGCTTTTCTTTCTGTGCGAGTTTTAGTACTTGTGCCTTTCTTTCTTATTCTCAGGGAAAAAAAAAAATCTGCTCACAGTACCAAAAGATATGAAGGTTGAGCATGAAAAATAATGAAGGGAAAGACTTGAAGAAAAACCTTAGATTTCTAAAAGAAATTCCCTTGGCTTGTGAAATCACATCAGAGAACAATTCTGGCAGCCAGACTAAATTTACATGACTCAACATAAAATTGAATGAAACAGAAACTAGTGATCACACACATACTGATGATATGGGACGTATGTGGAACTGGGACAAGAGACAGAGTGTAACAGTCAACTTTTTAAAACAGCAATCAATTCAAGAGGATTTTTTTGTTTCATCTTTACTTTGATCTAATCTGTGAATTTGGAGCTTGTACTGCAAACAGGAAAAGCAAGAAAATATAATAAGATGTTGTGACTTAAGATCACAGAATAGAAAGGCTCTCAAGCAAGTGGCTTGATGCAGAGCTTACAGAGCATAAATTATGCATGGAGTGCCAAGTTACAATAAGGACATGACAGATTCCTAGCTAGATACACACAAAATAAAAGTATATATCCACTGGCATTGGGTTCTAATGAAGCTGTGTGCAATTTCTTTGACTCAAAGCAGGTAATCACATCTTTATCCTGTGATTCCTGTAATTTCTTAACAACGAAAATCCAATTCTAGGCTTTAAACAGAAAAATCTGCAGAAACGATTTAACTGTCCCTGTCCTGATAAGCAGTTACTGCTTAACACAGCGAAGCTTAAAGTAGCTGTGATGGGAAGATTTGAAAACCTGATAAATAACACCAGTTGCAAACTTTATAACCAAGCTTAACTAGATTGACATTCATTAACAACACATTGCCGGTGGTTAAGTTCTTAATCATTATCAGCCATTATCACTACATATTCAAACACTTAGGCCCTAATCACCTTATCCTAAATTAGCTTTGAGTACACAATACCACTGAGCTGATGCCATGCAGTTAAATACTGATGGCTGTGGTCCTTGACAGTCTTAGGTACTGAGGCAGAGGTAAAGAGGTGAGGGAGCTGTTGGGACTCTGAAGCAGGAACCACGGTGATAGACTTCTTTCTTCTGTATGTCTCCCTGCTGTCACTGTCTTTTTAATAGTCATACTCTCCTCCACCAAAAAATGTGGGAAGCAATCTCATCTGCTCCTGACCCTATTATCTTCATTTCTTTAGGACAAAAAAATTGTTCTTGGTCCACCAGAAATCTTTCCTGATTATTCTGTATCCTTGGTTTCTGATTGCAATTTTTACTGCTTGAATTGTTGATTCACATGGTTTTTGTCCTCCTTTGACCAATTAAACCTAGGTCTCCCTTTGCAGCTACATGTTATTTCCATATATATGCTTAGCTGTGAAAATGCCTGCAGGCTGTTAACAGAGTTATGCTATTAGCAGTGTTAAAAAGCACTTACAGATGGTGGTCAGTTACACTATTTTAGTGTACTTATGACAATGTAAGACAAGAAAAAAATATTTATATCTTGTCTATTCTCTACTCTATGGCTGTTATTGGTCTCTGGCTACATAGTATTTCTTTTTCTCGACCTTGTTGCTGCCTTCTAGAAATGAGCAGAAATAGCTGAGATTAGAGGAGACAATCACTTCCTGGGAAATCCCCAAAGCTGAATGCCCCTTAGAAAATTCTGAATGTATTTTTTTTCCATTTTCTTTCAAACATCTAAGAATTATTTTTTTTTTTGCTTTGAGAACTGGCCAAATGGCAGAGCTCAGAGGGCTGCAATCAGCAGAGCAGTCTGGTTAGAGGAAACCTAACTAGAATCAACCTGAAACACAGGAGGGACCATCTGAAAACAATGAAAAACTTTTCTTTTGACAGTGACAGAGCATTGGAAGTGGCTGCCCAGAGAGGTTTTGGAGGCTCCTTTGGAGATATTCAAAACCAGACTGGACAAAGATCTTGTCCAACCTGCTCCAGGTGAACCTCCTTTAGCAGGGAAGTTGGAGTAGATTACCTCCAGAGGTGCCTTCCAACCCCATCATTCTGTGATTCTGTTACGGTGTTACATCATGTAAAATTCAGTAAAGCTCCTTCCCTTCAAACACCCTTGCATGTCCAACTGAAAGATTCTTTAGAATACAGTCCCCAGAATACTAAGGGTCAGAAACATAAGGATGTTTTTCATCTTCTCCTCCCATACCAACTCTATTCAAGAGTCAGTCTCTTTTAATAAGGAACAAAAAAGGATGTTTTAAAATTGTATAGTTGCCTAGAAGGAAGTACGAATTTGACTATGACCACGTTTACATAGCTTATTTACACTCGGACCCAAGCTACTCAAAATTAAGGACTGCTGCTAAACAAACAGAATATTCAAGAAGGAAAATGTTTTCAAGGGTACAAAAAGCTATAGGCAGTTAGCTCAAAGTGATTTATGCTTTCACAATGAGATACAGAGACACTCTGCAACAAAACAATCTTCAAAGAAAATAAACACAACTAAAGAACAACTATCTACTCAAATGCACTACACTGGACTATTAGCTCCTGAGCAGTAGTTTGCTGCGGTAAGAAGCCTACACCACATTTTATAGGATTTTCCATTCAAAATGGGATTACTGAAAGTGTGCAGTGGTTGACAAGAAGTGTCTGGAGAACGTGACTGATCCCAAGTGCCACAACAAACTGCCATGACCAGAATAAATCAGTGCTGAAGGAAGGAGGCAAAAAGTGAAACACTGTTTCAGAATTGCAGAGACATACATTAACACACGGAGAAGTATGAAAAGTATGCAAGAACACCAAACCATAAGCTGATTATTTTTTGTGAAGCAGAGAGTGGCCTGTAAGTTTCAAACCATTTTAGATTGAATAGTCAGGCAATAATCATGAACTTGATTATATCACAGAATCCTGATGGAAATAATGGTCTAGAAAAAATTGTTTAAAACAAAAAAAAATTACATTATTATTGAAGAGCATGTAGTGTAAATACAAAGACACACTTGCAAAATGCAAGGACAGTTTTTTTCAAAAAAGATGTGAAATGTGAAGACAGTGAAACTAAAAGCATTTACTAGTTTGAAAAAAAAATCAAAAGTAGTGACAGATTTTGGGCATAAGACCTACAAAAAACTCATTAACAGCAATTTGCACAAATGGATGTCAGTTTTATAATAGCATTAATCTTGTTTATTTTTGGAAATGTACAAGCATCATTAGAAATACCTCAGAGCAAGCAATAAGAAATACATACTTTAAGAAATTATTTGCTTTAAGTGCAATGGCAGGTGCTTTGCTAATAAAGGAATATTTGCTAAAGCAAAATAATCAAACAAAACAGAAACACACACACAAAAAAACCCTTCAAGAATCCAGAGAATACACATCCAAAATCATAAACAAATCAGCAGAATATATTCGTATAAATTTATAGTCCAGATGAACCTTACTGCTTTTCAAAGTTTTAAGTCCCTTGAAGAAGGAAAACTAAAACCAGTGCATTTTATCTATAGAAATTTCCTATGATAAAACATCAGTACTAGCTCACCTGTATGAAACTAGAGAGATTTGCAAGATACTGATCATTAAAAATGCAGAATTAGAAATGCAAAACTGGCATGTCAGTCACACTGAAACAAGGTGGGTCCTAGTCTCAAGGCTCACAGAAGCTCACAGGAATTGGCACAGATGTACAAGCATGAACTAGAGGTATGCAACAGTTTAATCTTGAATAAAGTACAGAAAGCCAGGCTTAATAGAAGACACAAGTCATTCTGGACTTCATGGGAAGCATGATTTGTAGAGAACTGATGGAAGAGAAAAGCATTACTTTTAAGTCACCTGAAAGGCAGATCTTATGAAAACCAGTAACTGTTGTGGTTTTACAAAGGTTTTCTCTCTAACTTGTAAAACAACCTCTCGCATCCACAACCCCAAATGCTCTATCTGGACTCAAAGGAATGAAGTGTGGAAACAGCACCACCATAATTGAACACTGCTCCTTGTTGACATGAACAGTCTTCTGTGAGCTCCCCCGTGCACTCATGCCACTTGTCAGGACACGACTCAGAGACCTCTGATTTGCTGAGGTATAAAGATCACTCATGTCCCTTCATGTTACTGGAAAACTCAGGGCTTGGTGTAAGCTGGGGCCTAAATCAGTCATTGCAGGCAGAGAAAAAAACAAGGCGTATAACAGTATAACAAGGTGTATAACAAGGTATATAACAGTCACCATTACACTCTGAGTACTCAACTCTAATTACAAATGGAGGAATTTAGCTGAAGCAGAGACTAAAAAGATAAAAACAGACACTAAATCTAAACATTCCCCTCTTCCTTGCCTCTTGCCCCACAAAACATCAAATAATTTTATGGTGAACACAAATGATTTTAAGCAGTAAAACAAATCTTCTAGGGCCAAGTTATACTTTTCTGGTTTAGTGGACTCTTCTCTACATTTTCTATTTTCCCCACCATCTCTAAATTAATAATACCTCAGGAAGGTAGCAGCTCAGAAGCGAAAATTTTAGTCATTTGACTATTGTTAAATGGACAGCGTTGAGTTAAAATGAAACCAGCATACAGAAAACACTGGATGAACTCAAACTCCTCAAATTACCTTCTTACTCTTGAAAGATGTTTTTATTTGTACAGCTGTTTTCTTCTCTTGTTGCTGTAAACATGGGAAGTCAATGGGATGCTGTTTACTAATAATTTTCAAATAGTCCCTGAAACCTCAGAAAAGATTCAAAACTAAAAGATCCAGCTTTGTACCAGTATCACAACTCAAACTCTATATCATCTTGCAACACAGTGTGCATGCCAGCTCTGCCTGCGTAAAACTACACTGGCTCATACTCCAATGTGTAAAAGGTTGAAAATAAATCATGACAATGGTAAAACTGAAGACAAACAATATGATTTCCAAATTAACATAATTAAAAAAAATACTTTGGAACGGAGAAAAAGTGGAAACGAAGATATATTTTTTTAAAACAATATTTATTTAAAAGATCCAGTTCTTTATTCAGTCCTTACACTCACATATCTTCAATCATAAAACTTCTTAAAATAATTGAGATGCTTTTAAAATATGGTACATTACTATTACACAATATTATACATTTCATATTAATTAAAGTGTGATAGAAATAAGGATGTTCAAGCTACCATGTATATTATTTACATCGAGCTGACAGTTCTGGTATCCCTGTTTAGTGCTGTAGCAGGATGCTCTGCTTGGAATGCTCTGAACCAACTGGAACAATGTCTTTTGCAAACCTACAAGTGGTAAATGAAGAAGGGAGCACCATGCTGCTTTTGGTGTTGAATAACGCTGAGACCAGCCTGACTCATCAGTCCCAAAGCTAAACATCCTGATAGTGAGATGAAGGTGTGGTAGATCTGTTCCTGGATAAACGAACAAACAAGTGATACTACTGATAACTTGTCCAAAGCTGCTGAGCTGACACAGATGGAGACTTCTGACCTGACATCTTACCATCATCAGTCACTGTATAATATAAAAGTACAGTCCCAATTTTTAATGCAGGGTTTTCTGACATAAGCCTTCTTGGAGTGTATGTATGGAGATTCTTCCCCTAAACAGGTAATATCCCTCGAGGTTACTCCTCTTACTCCTTGAGGCTGAGCTAAAGAGACTTGCCCAAGGTCATTGTTATGGGTGAGTAACATCAATCTACTTAATCGTTTTGCCAGCTTTGCTACAGCTGCTTCAGTACAGCTGCCTCATAGTGCACTATAATAGTTGTTACAGTTCCTGCACTGTGTAGGAAATAATTCTGTAAATTATTTATATCTAATCATTAGCATAATACATCATATATATTTATACAAATATATATGGTTTGCCATCCTTAATCCTGCAGGACAAAGTTGCATACGGTTCAATTACACCTCTGTGATCCTTTACACAAAACCCGTTGAAAAGTCTGGGGCTAGACCGGATCCAGCCACACCCTGGCTGCTGTCTGAGGAGGAGTTTGGAAAGCATGGAGGTCCTTCCTGCACCCTGTGACCCCACAGGAGGGCTTCTTTAACAAACTTGAAGCTCCCATTCCGCTCAATGGGTTTTGTAAACAAGCTCAGTACTCAAATGTTTTATCAGACTCAGTGATGCAGGCTCACTGCACAGCATGTGTAAGAACAAAGCAGGTGTCTGACACAGGCTACTGAGCCAAAGCTCAACCTTGTTTCTGCAGAAATCAATCTTCATCACTTATCTGCCAATGTATTAAGCATATTTCTATTTGAAGCATCATCCTCCACCACTTGGACTTAAGTAACACACTCTTAAACATGTTAAAGCCCATAGCACAGAAATCCCCATTCCACACGGTTTTGAGCAGCATTTATCTTAAAAGTAAAATAAAAATGTAAAGCTACAACAACAAAACAATAACCCTGGTCAAAACAATATTACTCCAAACTTTCAGTAAGAAAACTAAGAAGAATGTTGCATTACCACCACACATAACATTATGTATCACTGGAATTAGTAGAACTATTCACACCTACAACCACCTGGTAAGCCTTTAATTGTTGCTATTTTTTTTCCTTATTGCACTAAAAATACCATCAGATCTCAAATGGGGCTATATCCCTTCTCATGTCCTTTACTAACTTCCCATTGCAGCACTCTGTAATGAAGGACAAAAAAACCCCCAGGTTCTACACATGCTAATAATTTGTCCCAGCTTCTACTAAGAAATTACTCATAAAAATCAGATCTATCACACTAAGTAAATCATGTCAACATTTGTCTAGGATCCAAACTGTCTCAAGTGTTGAAGTGTTACTTCTCATTATCAGGCATGCAATACTTGCAGGATATGTTTCTGAGCTATTGTTCACACCTACCAAATGTCAGATCTTTCATTTGTTAAAATGCCAATGTTTTAAGCAATAGTTTCATGAAAACTTTAAGCAGTATTTTCCCAAGCCTTACTCATCAGTTCAATGTTGTTACAGCAAATTATACATTTATTGTGATATTTTTATCCTTTATAATTTTGACAAATATCATATGCTGATATGATGGGGAAAATCTTAATGTTAAAAGAAATAAGCTGCTTTTCTTAAGGAAAAAGAAATATTTTTTTTTACACAGCTGAAGCATGTATTGTTTGGTTTAGAGCAGGACATCAAAGCTGCTTTTAGTATCACATGCTGTACAATTTGGGGCTGACAGGAGACAAATGAAGGTTGCAGTAACACAGCACAAGGGTAAAATAGAGAAGATAAAAATAAGAACAGAGTAGGAAAGATGCATCATTATTACCACAGAACAGGAAAAGCACACAACCAAAACAGCAGTAACAACAAGTAAGTCAGAAAAGAATGAAAGGCAAAAGACTAAAGATTTACTCCACATTGCTAGAGAGCACAGCCTGCTTTCAGAAAAGCATCAGAAAATTCAAAGCAAAGCTCCTCTAACAACTCTCCTCTCCAAGTGACCAATTCTCTGCTCAGCCCATTAGACTCTTCTCTTTCTCCTCTCATGCAGCCCAAGCTGACCAAGTAAAAGGGACAGGATTAGGATAAGTGATTTTTGTAATGACTACTCTACCTTCCTAGCTTGCAACACAACAAAAACCATACACTTTTGTGGGTTTTATTCTTGTTAAATATCTATCTTTAAATCCAGTAAGAGTGAAAATCCAAGCACTTTAAGGATTATTACAGTAAGAAACAAGGCATTTGTGAAGAGAAAAGCTGAATAGGCAGGATGATGAAAAACAAAAAAAAAAAAGCAGTTAGGAGAGACACACCATGTTTTGGGTAGTCTGTTTTCTTGCAACTCTTGCTGAAAACATCCATGTAAGTAGAAAGTAGAAAAAGACCTCGCAGAATGTAAACTGAGTCCTTTGCAGAATATCTTACATTAACTTGTTACAACTAGAATTTTTCTGATATACAAAATGGAACTATTCGGAACTGTTAAACTGCTAAGACTACCATGCAGCAGGATTTATTTTCATGCTAAAGTCTGAAGATGTCTGTTTTAAAAACTTCTCATAGCTACCAATCAACCAAATTCTGTGCTCACATTGATGTCAATTAGTTCTATGCCCTCACATAAGTTTCAACAATGCTATTGAGAGGCTTTCCATGATCTATATAAATAATATCTGTATATGTGTAACATGACATAATACAATGCTTGTATTAAAACATTTATATCCTGAAATGCTTGTGAACTTAAAGGAAGGTTAGAAAGAAAATGCAATTCATAGTACCCAAAACCACAAAAACATATTTTCAAGAGTATGAACAGTATTAGTATGAATAGTATGAACAGTATGAACAGAACTTCAGAGGGATTTTTTTAAACCTAACCTTTATCTTTCTTTTGTCACAAAACTTTATTTCAAGTCAGAAGACACCTAATATGGAAAAGAAAAATTCCTTTGAAAAATCATTTGCAACTGAGGGTACCTTCTTTCTTCCTCATGTAATAAACTGAAGAAGCATGTCTAGATTTTTTCTGAAGTAAGGAAAAGATCATCTCTTTACTAAATAAAATAGAAAACAACTTTCACAATACTATCCAAGGTAATTAAGAGTTCAGAAACACTCAGTTTCACCACCCTGCCAATGACTACAAGAACTGTAACAAAAAACAAGAGGTAACCTTTAAAACCAAGCTTCCATATCACATGCAGGCATAAGGCACATGCCCACAATAGGGGAGAACATCTTATACCTCTCTCAAGTATTTTTTGTCATTCTGCATTTTCTAAGTAAACTGTACATTCATCAGTAGCATCTGACAGTTTCACCTGAAATCACAGTTTAAAAAAACCAATTATCAGATCTCTCTCCCTCTCAAAACAAACCTTCCTATTCATGGAACAGGGGAGAGGGAGGGAGAAATGAGTGTGCACACCTCTGTATTCACTTGTCAACCAGCCTGTTCCTAGCCTCCATGACAAGAGGTATTGTCCTTTTAACCTCTTTCAGAGATATATTCTCTTTGTCTTCTGCAAGGTAAGGTGAGATTTTGCAAAGACTTAACTGACTCAGACAACCAAGCTAAGGGAAGCCAACACTGCTTCCAGCAGCACCACACTGAGCACTAGCAGGAAGTACACTCTCCACCCCAAGGAGACAAATAGCTCCAATAGCTTCTTCTCCCCAAAAAAATGATTTATTGAAGAACCATCCTACTGCCATAGACAGATCTTAACTTGACCGAATAAGGTTTTACTCAAGGAGCAAAAAAGACAAGAAATTTTAAATTAGGAATAAAGCTTTTTGTAATACTTATTCTAACCAGTGCAGTTCATAAACTTTAATTAATGCAATGCAACTTGATTTTTAAGTAAAGTTTTACACACTACACGAGTGTCCTATTCAGAGAAGGATCCACAACACTGTTAGTACAAGAAAAGGTAAAGAAATGGATAACCCTTTCCATTCACTTTATTTCTATTATTATCATTATTTTAATAAACCTAATCTTTTCTGAGGAATAGAAAAAGGAAATAAAAACATTTAGAGAAAACTATGAGGAATCTTCCTCTTCTTTATGAGCATCATTGTATTTCCTGTCATAAATGGATTATGGTCTTCCCACAGTTCAGTAAGCACTGAAGACAACTCAAAATCACTAAAAAAGGAAATGAGCAAAACCTCAATTTCTCCTGTTTCCCAGTACCAAAGCAAGGTTGCTGCTGACACCACAATCTGCACACTGTTTGGCTCCCTGAAAGCTGACCCACTCTTCCCACTGTTTCAGCAGCTCTTAGTGTAAGTCACAGCAAGTGACAACCTCCCATGAAATGAGTTTTACATTCTTGTCTTTCAGTTGTTTTTTTTTTTTTTTCTTCCCATCTGTACATACGCTCCCATATCATGCTTATCATGCTTCCACCTTTGATTAAGAATAAATAAGGGGAACCACAGAGTAAAAAAACCACAAAAATTATATGATTGCCATGAGCTATGCCACATTTTAGCACTGGGATTTGCAGTCTCAAATCTTATATTAAGAAAAGTTGTTGTGAGCTAGGAGCCAGTAGTTGGGTGCGAGACAAACAGGCAGCAGTGTTCACACTGCTTTGTTCTCTCCCAGGGCACATCTAGCACTACTAGATCCCTTTAATCAGCAATTAGATTTTCTTCAATGATCTAAACTGCACATAAAAATTACTGTATAGCATATGCACTGAAAGATGAATTCTTACAGTGGATGCTAGAGGACTTAGAAAGGTAACATTGCTGACCTACCAAAATTTAAAATTTTAACAGTAAAGGTAACATCTGAATATCAGAGTCTTTGTTCTCAGGATACTGCAGCTCTAGATAAGTATCTGTTTTTAGGGTACTCACTGTCAAGAAAGTGCGGCTTTAATCAGAGATTAAGAAAGGACCTATCAGAACACTGAGTTTGCAGTCAACAATTATTTCATATAGGACTATAAATGAAGAAATAGTTCTTGAAGGTACAAAGAGCAGATACTCATTTTCATTAGACAGGTAGTACTAAGGTGGATTATTTTCATGGGAGTCATTTAACCTTGAAAGTCACAATGGAAAGGCACTTTAAGTATAATATACTACAGTGCTTGACATCATATAATGAAACCGTGCAAAGCATTCGGTGACCTTGAGATGAGTATATTAGAATACAGCATTAACTACATGGAGAGTGAACTTTTGGATATTCTGGAAAAAAAACATTGTCCCTTTTGTCAGATTTCTTTACAGTGGTCTAAAACTGGCCTGGGAGGCTGGTACAAACAACAACTACTCTCTCCTGCTCTTCAGCTCTCCTCTGTGTTTGGAAAGCACTAGCAGCTCATTTTTACTTGGACTGATGAAGAACAATCCACAGGCAGATTCAGTATGTAACAAAATCTCCCACTTCTTCTGTATATGTCACCTAAGAAAAGTTTCCTTCAAGCAATGAATCTGAATCATACTTTTAATTTTCTCTTCCTACAGAGACCAGAGTTTTAGAGGGAAAGGCTGTGAAAGTTGGGGTTGCTCAGAAGAGAAAGCTCCAGCGACTAGATTTTCAGGAAGAGGAGTTTGTAAGAAGGATGGGGAGAAACTCTTTAGTAGGGTCTTTAATGACAGGAAAAGAGGTATGGTTTTAAATGAAAAGAGGGTAGAGTCAAACTAGATATAAGGAACAGATTTTTTACAATGAGGATGGTTAAATGCTGGAAGAGGTTTTCCAGAGATGCAGTAGATGCCTCATCTCTGGCAACACTCAAGGCCAGGTTGGATGGGACTCAGAGTGATATGGTCTAGTTGGAGATGTCCCTTCTCATGGCAAGGGGTTGGACTAGGTGGTCTTTAGAGGTCCCCCTATTCTGATTCTATGACCCCAACAAGACTTCCAAGCTCAACATTTTCTCCATCTTAAACATTTTGTCCATCTCCTGCTTGCATGCATGTTAACCGGTAATACAGATGGTTTAAAAATTGAACTATTTTATTCAGGGCACAGAGAGGATGGGATAAGAAATGAATACAAAGTTCTGAAACACTATACAAGAACAACATTTATTGTTACTCCACATACAAATGCTTATCTTCATAAGGACAATTTTTTCTTTATGGCATCTTACTCAGGTATCTCAGGCTTCCAAAAAATCTTTATTCAGAAGCTCAAACAGAATATATAATGTTTTAGTATTTTCAGATGAAATCCCTAGAAGAAAATATTAAAACTAACTCGCTCAGTGAAGACATAAAATCTGATTAAGATGCCGGTAATTTGAGTACAGCATGAATGCAGCATCTAAGTTATCTCCCCTTTTTAAACGGTGTAATTCAGGGTAAGGATGTATATATGCCAGCTGATACCACAGAGTAAGAGATGCCCCATAAATCATAAAATAGTTACTATTTCTGTACCACTCTAAAGATATCCAGGCTTCCAAACTTAATTTTTAAGGCTCAGGCACTCATACAAACCTCCCGCTGAATTATTAAGCTCCATACAAGTCACTGCACAGGCATACAATTATTCATTGCCTTTTTCCATTGTCTTCCTTTAAATTAACAAAAATAATGATACAAGACCCAAAACAAACAAGCTGCTCACTAGTTTATTGAGAAAAACAAACAAACTTACACATCTGTTCCACTGCAGGCAGGCGGCTTCATTTGAGGTTAAATACTTGCTACTCAAACTTAATGAGATGATTGTATCTAAGGAAAAGAAGAAAGTAATTACTTTTATTATTTTTTAAACACATTAACTGTCACAGTGGCGACTCATGGGATGTTTCAAATTTCTCTTTAGGCGACAGCTCCAGGAGCTGCACTTACATGACTCTCACCTTTTTTCAAATCTCTAGCGCTCACAGCTATCAAGAAAAATGAGACATTATCACTTCTAGAGCTCCAAAGCAAAATAAAAATTAAAAACATAATAAAAACTCCTCAGATGATTGCTAAGACAAAATTTAAAAGTAAAATTTTTGTATTTATTTTAGCACTACTCCATTTTTTAATGCTTATGCGGAATGAAACAGAGTTTACATTACATGCAAGATTTCAAAGGAGCTTGCTGGCACCGTTCCATGCACTACAGGATTCACCTTGTTGCACCTTCTCTTCCTAAGCTAAACATATTGCTTATACACTGCACCAACCACGTGTATGAATCAACATGCAATAGCACAGAATCAACACAAGGTTATCATTCCCCACGTATGAGAAAGGAGCGATTGCAAGTGGAGCATATTAGATCACGTATTTTGACTTAGCAACTAAACAGACCAAAGCAGTCTATTGCAGGACACCTTTTCTGAGTTTTGCAACTTCAGTCCCACTGATCTCATCAATGTACAGACATGAGTGCCATAGTGCAGAGGCCCCAGTACACTGAAAAAACCCAACCCAACAAACCAAGAAAACATTTTGCCACCTTAAAAAATCCATAATCTACAAGCATTCTCTCTGATATTACAGTGATTACTCTTCTTAACCAGACTGAGATGTTTAACACTACATAAATATACACACACACACATGCATATATATATCCACATTTAGGGGTTTTTTTTCTTCAGGAAGGAGATCACCTCTCAGAGGGCAAACAGTCCTGATGACTGGCTTAGTGTGCCTTATGAAATGAACTAGGTGTCACTTCTCTTACTGACATTTTTTACTTAAAAACACTCTTATAGTGTCTCTTAAGCAATTGAACACCTCCAGAGCTGTGCTGCTGGCTAATCTGACTGTTGAGATCCTGTAGCTATCCCTATTACAGCAACATTTAAATAATGTATGCAGAGGGGAAGGTGCCAGCCGAGGAGACACAGACCCACCAGGGGCACGGTGCTCAGCGGAGCAGTGAGGGAACTCTCCTCAGATGTGGATTAAGCTCCTCAGGCAAAGCAGGGAAATGAACCTGGCTCTCCCACATTCCTTGCAAGTGCCAGAGCCATCAGACTACAGGCAAAATAAAGTACAAATATGCATCTTTATGCTCCCTGATGTCTTCAAAAAATACCAGAAACCCTCAACTCTTCCATTTTCCCCCTCTCTAATTTGTTAAAGATGACTACAGTTTCAAGCCCAGCCAAACATTTTGTTCAATTCAAATTAATGTTTGGGTTTTCTTGATTGCTTATATTTTGTGAGAAGAATAACAAAGGAAAAGTAATTTTTTCTGGATCACAGATTATTTAGAGGCAGACACTGATTCAGCATATAGAATTACAGCAACAGGTAAGCAGAATAACTACTGAAAAGCCACTTAACCTATTTGGAGTAAAACAGGCACAAATTCTTTGATCATTGTCACATGAGAGAAATACATTATTAAATATCTTGTCCCATGTATTTTGCAAATAATTGCAAAAAAGTATTGCTAAAATGTTTAACTGTTAAAAATTCTATTTTCAGCCTTGATTTCCAAGCTAATGAGTAAACCCCAGAACTGGCTTTTATATTAAATATACAGAAATTCTGAACAGCCACTGAAAAAATTACTTTAACACATCACAGGAAAAACGTATCTGTAGGACACCAGTGAATGCAAACTAGAAGAAAAGAAAAGGAAAAACCCCAAAAGTCCAACAACCTTTCACACAGCTCTAACAAAAAAACTAGTAACCTTCTAAACCCTCAGAAAGGGATTGTCCAACCCTACAAGTCTTTAAACAACAAAGGGGGAAGGGAAAGAGCTGAGAGATGGAAGGGACGCAACCGCGCAGTAATTGCTAAAGAGAGCACACAGGTTGTGAGTTTACATAAAGATTATAGTAATATAATAATATTTCTTATGTCAACATCCACTGAAAACCAGTCTTAGACTATAGAAAATACTCATACTTCACCTTCCAATATGTTGTTCAATATAAAAAAAAAATCACTATGTATCCTGAATCATCATCCTGGAATGAAAAGAAAGGCCTTAAAAACCAAGTTATTTCCCTGTTGTTGCTTTAACAGCCAATCATATTGAGTTCTATCTCATCACAAAAAAAAACAACAAACCAAACAACCAAACCACAACCCCAAACCTAAACCAATACTACCATGATTAAACTATATATCACACTAATTTGGGACAGAATTCCTTTGCTTCAGCAAACAAACAAAGAAACAAAAAACCCTGAAACCAAACCAAACAAACAAACACACAAAAAGCACAAAAAATTATGATAAAAGCTTTAGTTTTTCTTACTTCTTGACCTGAGAGCTTTAAACTCTAGATTTCATTTGAAAGCTACCATTAGGCCACATATAAATTTTTCATTAACTGGCTGAAATGAAACAATTCCATAGCTGTAAATTGACCAGTACTGAGGATGCCAGTAACAAATACAAAATAAAATAGTCAAGGATGTGCAGAAAACAAGGCACATCTGTCATATAAGAACTCTTTCTTTGTGAAGTCTGTTTTGAAAGTATACACTACAACAGGTAGCACTATGTAAATTACATTAACTTATGTTGATACCACTAAAATACAGATCGTCCCTGCTTCAGAAAAAATGTCAGTCACAACGAGTTAAACACTCTGCTCCATACAGTGCAAAATTCCCCACAAAACTATCTATAATATTCTTTTCTATATAAAACTAAGCCAATACACATGTATCATCATGTTATTTACATATGGCTGATTATTTTAAGTGCTCATTACAGGGGCAACCACACAGCAAAACATGCTCCCTTTGAAGATTAAACTCTTTTAAAATTAAAAGCAAGCTGCAAAAAAACAGGATTTACAAACCCCCCCTGTAAATATTCTTCACTGTGAATGGCAATAAAATGCAGCAAGCTGTTGGGAAATACAACATGTACATTCTTTAATTCAAACTTCCTCAGAGGAAAAAAAAAATCTCTCAGAAGTTAATGTATTTAGGAGTCTAAAAACAAAAAGAGAACAAATTCCAAGAAAAAGGGAGAAGCAGACAGAAAGATCCAGAAGGCTCAAAGGCTACTTCCTTCTATAATACCCAGTTGTTGAAAGTATTTGATAGGATATTCTACTTTAGTGGATGGACAGTTTTAAAAAACATATAAAACTCTGTTGCCCTCCTGTATTTTCCAAGGCCCTGTTATAAGTGTTAGTGATGTGCTAATACTTATTGAAGAAGACCCCTTCTGCACTAACCACCTGTGACACTGGCTGTTCTGCAAACACAGCTTCTTGCTCTGGACATTTACTGTCTCAGTACAAAATCAGCCATAGCAAGGGGAAGCAGTAGATAGAGGCTGCAGCAGACAAGGTAACAGAAAGACAGCAAACCTTACTCTAAGCTCATCACCTGTCCAGCCTTCTGCTGTTCTACACTTTGCCTCTCACATTATCAATGAGGATGCTGTACCTGTTACAATTTTGCCTTACACTGACCTCACCAATGAGTGGTTTGGTTGCTTAAAGAAACACTCTCAAAGGTACTGGCAAAAGCAGGGTTTAATATAGATATGTGAAAATGCAACTTTACAGAGTTCAATGGCAAGGTTCACTCTACTACTTACTACACAAACTAAAGCATGCAAAGGAAGATCAAATAAGAAGCAATTTGGAATGATTTACACAAAAGCAGTAAGACTGCAAAGGATATGGGGTGGAAAGATAAGGGTGCAGAAGGATTTAGCAGCACTTAATACTTGAGTACTTTGACAATTACAAAGTGGTTTGATAATTTTCACAACAACTATAACAATGACTTAACTATGGATTCAAAATATTAACATTGGTACCACAATCAATTCACATACACAGAGGTAAATGGTGTATACACCTATTTATATGTACGTAAAGGCTAATATGAAAAATTCTTTTTGAATTCACTACAATATGTCAAATCCCTTTGCATTTCCCAACAGGCAATGGTTGCATCTTGAGGAACATGGAGATGGAGGGAGAGGGGCTGACAGTCCTTGAGTACCACAAACTTAAGGATTTGTGAGCTCTGGGAGGTGCTGGTCCAGGCAAGCCCAAACAACATCACTTAGGATTGCTGTTTAGAGGGTCAGAGGATGACTGACTTTGGCCATCAGTAACCCTCCTTCCCGACCATAAATCCAGTCAGTAACTAGTGAGCTTTTCTCCCCAAAGTGCAGTAACAATGGTACCGTTCCACTCGGGCTACAGCCAGGTAAATGGTTTACCAAGGCTACAAGAGGTAATTGCTTATCCTTTGTTTCCCACCTTCATCATGCCAGAGCTCCTGGTGTGATCAGGGAGTGCCCTGCAGCCCAACTGGTACAGTCAAGGGACACTTCACCACTCAGCTGGTTTGGTCAGGGCTCACCAGGAGCTTCCAAGAAGGCAGAGTAGTCACAAGGATGGGGGTGTTACACCACAAGAAGTAAAAGAGTTATTGTTATGTAACAGTACAAATGTTTAGAAAACTTTTATCCGAGATGCTTAGTTTAGATACTTCATTTTACTTATTCTCAATCAATTCTTACTTTTGACTGCTCTAGAGAACTCCTATGGAAAAAATTCCTCAACATCTGTCAAAGCTGCAATGTACTACAACATAAAGTACCAAAGGAGACACACATCCAACTGTACAAAAACTGTCAGTACCTTGCCTGTTGGTCTTATACCTAGTGGACAGCACCCAAATTTCTTAAAGTACACAAAAGAATTTATTTTGTTTTGAACACATTTTTTTTTCCTCTGCAAAACCAGTCTCCACAGTGAATAATAACGAGACTGCCCCTGCCCAGTATTTGCACAAACACAGGCATCCTAGCAGCAGCACAGTATTTTGGGGATAGTTGATAAAGTCTTCCAGACTTCACTCCCCCCAGTATGTAAGCCACTAATGTCCTCTCAAGGGTGCATGCCTGCTCTTAAAGTGAAACACTGCACTGGTGGAGATAACCTTTAGAAGAAAAGTGCTGTGCTCATGCTCTTGAAAAGCAACACAGATACACATGTATAGTGGGGCCATAAAGACAACAACATGTAAGGGAAGTCTGGAAAGTACATTCATATTATGGGGGCTTGAAATACTTTAATTGCTTAGTATTATAGGTGTAGCATGACAGCTCATGCTAAATTACTGAAATTTCCCTAAGGACCCCCCCCAGAAACAGGACTGCTTCTAACACATAAGCAAAATAGAGAAAGGTCTCTACACTGCAAAGCCTAACTCTACTAAACTTAGCAATGATAAATAGAATCACCATTAATGCAAGACTCGTCAACCTTTCAGCACAATAATACATGTTTTTATACTTTTAGTAGGCTGTATATGCAGCAGACAACTTTAAGTGCATCGGACACCCTGAGAACTCCAGTAAGCATTCTAACACAAGCTCTCTAACATCAGCAGCTGTCTCAGTGTAGATCTAGACTCTGCAAAAGACATTTTTAAGCAAAAATTACCACGCCCCAAGCAGAAAACGAGAGCAGCACTACATGAAAGCTAAATTCTGCACTTTTCCGAGACACCATTATTGAGCGACTGTGCCCAGGAGGGATGGCTGGAACTTCACCGCACACACACAAGCACAGACGCGGTGCTCACACCGCGGCCGAAGGCGCTGGCGGGCGCCCGTCCACCTCGTGTCCTGTTTCTCGGGGGGCAAAGGCTTTTTAGGAATTCCCGGGCTTTCCGGTCCCGGCACCCGTGTCGGGAGCCCGTACCCGAGGCGGTCTCCGGTCCCGGGCTCGCACCCTGAGGAGGGGGACGGGTTCTGCACGCCGGGGCTGCCCGGGCCATCTTGGGTCGGGATGGCAGCGGCCACATGGTCAGCGCTCCCTCCCGGGCCCGGCTCCTGCGGCCCCGCCAGGTGGGCGCGGGCGCTCAGCGACGCCGGGTCCCGCCGCCCCGGCCCGGCCCGGCCCGCGCACAGCCCGGGGGTTCGAGGCGCTCCCGGCGCCGCGGCGGACACCCCTCCTCGGCCGGGGGGCGGCGGGGTCTGCCGGGTGGCCCGGGACGACACCGAACCCCCGGGCACCAGCGACCTCCGTTCACCGGGCCGTCCGGGCCCCCTGCGGGGGCCCCGCAGACAATAGAGCCGGCACCGCGGGCCTGGTTCACGGCTTCCTGCACTACCCCGCCGCCACACGCCCCCTCCCCGGCCTAGCGGCGCTGTCCCGCGGGCGTTCCCGGGAGGGACAAGGCGCCGCCGGGCCCGGGACGCAGGTCCCGAGCCGCGCAAGACACCGAGGCCGCCGAGGCCAAACGCGGCGGTGGCGGGCACGGGAGGGGGAGGGGGGGTGCGGGACCAGAGAGCCGTACCGCCCTGCCCGGCGCCCTCCCGGTGGCGGAACAGTGCCACTCACCTCCCCGGGCGGCCGCCGCGGGGGAAACCGGAGGTCGCCGGTGCCGCCGCCCGGCCGGGCCCGAAGGAGTTAAGAGGAAGGGCCGGGCGGGCCCGTCCCATTCATTACCCGGCGCTTTGTCTCCGCCGCCGCCGCGGCGCTGAGCAGCTGCCCCGGCTCGGCCGCCGCGGGCGCGGGGCGCAGGCGCGGGGGGCGGTGCCACGCACGGCGCGCGACATGTCAGCGCGCCGGGCCGCAAAATGGCGGCAGCGGGGTTCTGTGCTCGGGGGGTGCGGGGTCCCCTCGCATCCGCGTCCCGGCGGTGCCCCGGGCGGGCCGGGGCCCGACACCGGCCTTCATCGCAAGGGTGCGGCCGCTGGTCGCTGCACTCCGCTTCGTTCCTGGGGCGGCTGAGGGCGGTGGCTCTGCGGGCGGCGGGCTGGGATCGGCGTGGTTCCTGCGGTGCTTCAGGCCCGGCGGTGCTTCCAGGGGCCTCTGCCGCGCCTTTCCCCGGGGGCCGCGGGCGGGCGCTGCGCATTCCCCGTGGGCCGGCCGGGAGAGGCTTTGCTGGGCATCGCTCCGCTGGGGCGGGCACGGACACGCTGTTCCGAGCGCAGCCCTCGCCCTGTCAGGAATTTAGCCTCTGATGTTTGTATCCGCAGTTAAACCTTCCTTGATGGGTATGCGTGGTCTGAGGCACAGCGGGTTTGGTTCTGAGCGCTGCTTTGATGTACTGAGTCTGCCTCGGGAGGGGCGCTTGGCGTGGCGCTCGAGTCTCACCTGAGCATCTTGGGGAAGGATGGTCAGGGCTGAAGAGAATGCAATGCGCTGGTTCAGGGAAATAGTGCCAGCTCTATGCTTAAGGTCCTGTTCTGGATAAAGCTCCTCCAGTTCCGGTGTTCTGTTGTAGGTCGGTGTTTTTCTTCTCCGATTGCAAAACATTGGTTGAGGTTATCAATGGGCCGAGTGATCCAGGCTTTTCAGGAGGGGTGGAGAAGGGTGGTTTGTTGGTCCTTTTGATGTATGTAATTTCTCCGGAGAGCTGTGTGAGATACAGTCTGCTGTGATTATCACATTTGTTATCAAATTCCCAGTGGCAGTCGTAGATTTCACTTTCTTTGCCTTAAGTGTTGGTAAGGCTACAAGAGGTAATTGCTTATCCTTTGTTTCCCACATTTACTACTTTACAGTACCGGTTTGAAAACAATGTTAAATTTTATATTAAGACAGTGTTTAGAGAGACCGTGCTTAAGCGAGTCCTTGCTTTTTGATCTGAGTTATTTTCATCAGTTAATTTTCTTTTTTCTTTCTTTGTAATTTGAACAGATTAAGTAAAGAGTATTTTTGTTGGAATATGTGACAGTATATGAAGAGATCAGTTGATAGCTTTTTGATTTGAAATAGTGGAGCTCTTCAGCATTCTGCCATATTAGGTGTATGTTTGTACTTAAGTACTGGTGTGATTTTCTAAATGGATTCTGCCAGTCAACATACAGTAATGGTCTGTTGTGGTTAATACTTCTTTGGAAATCTCATGTCAAGTTGGTTTTTTTTATTTATTATTCATGCACTACTCAAACTCCCAACAAAATAGTTGTTACACTGTGTGCAGGCAGTCCTTTGTTCCTTATTACTTTTTAATTTACGTTTTCTTTTTATTGGTAGAGTTCAACTGTATCAGTGTGTATATATATGTATATTCAGACAATATTATATACATACAGTATATGTATTAGTTACTATGGGTGACTGAGGCCAAAGTGATTTGAGGTGAAGTTTCTTGGACTTGCTCAGTTTCCACTGCTCCAAAGTGCAGGTATGTGAATAGAACTGCTTAAACATGAAGTTTGATCTTGGCTAGATCTGCCAGCTAGACACAGTAATAGAGGTGTGAGAGCTTAGTTAAGAAGTCTCTATCATCAGTCTGTTGGCAGGAAATTACAGCAGTAATGATAGCAACAATTGTTATTATTAGTATTGAAATACATCACCTCGTAAAGCATCTTTTAGAGAACTATAAAACTGCAACAGTTGGAATGACATAGTTAATGCTTATCATAATATTATGGAAAGGTTAAATATCAGAGTATGTGGCTTTGTTAACTGCCTTTTTTAACAGCTGTGATTTTGGAGAATTTCACAATTTATAGTTGAAAATTTTACAGTAAATTAAAAAAGACTGGAAATTAATTTTGCATTTTTGCCCTGCATGTTGCTCTTTCTGTAATCACCTCCTCTCTGTATCTCTTCATTTTTTCATACATCCTATTCTGAAAATTTCCTTAAGGGTTAGGGAAGTTGAGATTAATGGAAGTTAATTATTTCTTTAAATTATCTTTTAGGTGGCTTGAGAACCAATCAGTGATTCTGGATATAATCTACAGGTGTATATCACAGATTGAGTGAAATAACTGGAATTTTTCTGTTCTTCTTGTTTTACAAAAATACACCGGAAACTCAAGAAATCGGGTCTTAAAAATCTCAGCAAAGCTGGATCCAAGAGCATCTTCTCACAACCAACCAAGTTAAGTGATGAATAAAACAGAGGTGGTGATCTGGTGGCAGGCAAAAGAATGAGTAAGTAACTGAAATTCCTAGAGAAGGCTCCCGACTGCCAGCTTGTGGTGAATGTAGCAGCACTGGTGTGGTGATAGTCTAAAGATACAGATTTTCCATAAAGGTTGCAGTCTGAGGTGTAAGTGTGTAAAAGAACATAGTCATTTAGGAAGACAGATAATTAGTAAAATCTGCAAGGCATCATGACAGGAAGAACCCAAAATTTCCATTATTTAACTTCAGAAGAGTAATTTTTTTTTTCCTCCATTTATGCATTTACAATGTTGTTATCTGTTTCAGATATTGTGAATAAACATCTTTATTTGCATGGTTAACTGAACCTGGCATGAATTAAAAGTGATATGTTATTAAATGAATATAAAGAAGTAATTTCTCACTCCAGTTCCTGGAGCAAAGTGCAAGTATCTGGCTCTCCATGTTTTGTAGAATAGCAGAAAGCTAGGAGACCATGCTTCTGAGGAAATTGTTTGGGTTCTCTGGAAAAAAGCTATTACACGTTCAGAGAAGAAAGAAACCACTTATGTAGCTGTAAGTAACCATCTCTCTGTCATTCTCAGTACTGAGGTATACTTTGAACTTGGAAGGCTCTCAGGGAGTCTATAGCAAGAGCCTAAGACAAGTTGGAAACTAAATTAAATTCTTGTATCCTATCCTACTGTGACAGAACTTAAAGTATGCCTTCAATACACCTATTTCAATATTATGTTATTAGCCAAATGTAGATGTTTAGTGCTGCAGACAGAGTTTTGTGTGTTGTGGTCCCAGGGTCTCTCCAGTCATCAGGCTGTTCATCTTAATCTAATTTTATTACTTCCTCCATTCCATTTCTTTCTTGGCAGTAAACATAATGTTGGTACTGCAGTGATAAATTGATGTAGTTCTGTCTTTCTACTTTTGTATTCATTTGGAAACACTAAATGTTGATAATAACAGTGTAGTTAGTAGTGTTGATTGTCGTTACCTTGTTTTAGCAAAATTGAGCACTTAGTATTTATCTCCAAACCTGCTCTGGTATGGTTATTTTCACTCAAACCTTTGGTTTCACCTCTAGTAACTTCTGCATCAGTGATGCATTTTCCATATGGAGTCATGAAGATAAAAACTACATTAAGCGATAACAGTTCTTAAATAAGGCAGAAAGAATTACAGATTTTTGTATGCACTGAGGTAATACATTTAATAAAATCATCTCCTTTCCTCCTTGTGTAGACTCCAGCCTCTTCCAGGATCCTATCCAGGCAATGTCAGCTTAATGATCAAAACCTTAAAATAGAGATCAGAAGTACTAAATTTGGATGTCCGATTTAGTATCTGTCACAGGGGTATGATTTCTAAGAACTTGTAACATAGCAAAGTACTTATATTTAGCATACATTCCCATTTATTTCAGTGGGTACTTGGCTCTACTCATCAGATCCAAGGTGTCCAGGTGAGTGCACAGAGAATAAGGACTGAGCAATCACACAGTAGTTGGAGCAAGCATTCACTGCCAACACCATGGTGTGCATTTATATTAATTACCTAATTTGTTACAAACACAGCTGTTTAATCAGCATGATCCTCACTGTGTAGCACATCAGAGGTGTATGTCACTGACTTTTGACTTGGAGTTGAGCATATAATAGCATGTTGACAGGATTTGCTCATACTTGCCCTTCGTGTGGAGTGAGCATGGTGCTGGAGTATGTCTTTACGAGAGGTCAGTTTGAAGTTCCTGTTTTAGCATTCCTGTTGTGCCTACGAAGATTTTGTCTACCTGATGAAGCCATCAGTATCAGAACTGATTTATATACATGAGTTTGGAAGTTCTCTTTATTAGGCAGCATCAGGCCTTTGCTGAGGCAGTAGCAAGTCTGGGACAAACAAAGTTGTGTAGGGCTCATTAGTACTTGTTAAATGGTACACACGTGTTGGGTTTCTCTGTACAGAGAAAGATTACAGGCCATGTTGGTTGCTCTTCCCAGTTGAGGCTTTTTTGTGGATGTCATGTGTTGAGTCCTTATTTCTGACTTATTTTTCACTTTATTTTTCCTTCCCAGATTTTGATGTCACCTTCTTGTGTCCTTCCCCATATAAATGAGGAGGCAAATTTTAATTCTGAATTAGCCCATCTATTTTTGGATTTCTTCTGTGACAAATGACTAGGGATTCTAACAGTTGAACTTCCTCCATTGCAAACCATCCTAATCATCTGCAGACCAGGTTTGTCCTCTAGAATGAATGAGGAAGAGATAGTAAAGTAATTAAGACTGGATTTGGGTCTCATTACTAATTGAATTTTAACTTAATCATACTAAGGCTGAAGTATTAACTCATTGTAAACATTGGAGATTGTTTCTTAGATACGTGTTTGTGAGTGAGCTAACTAGGAAAAGAACTTCCCTCACATCTCATATTACATTTGCAGGTTTTTAAGCTGACACCAGAGGAATTGAGAAAAGGGAAGTTACTCTAAGGATTTCAACAAATAAAATAAACTTTATGTATAATTAAAAACTATGAAGGCAATGAGCAACTTGTTTTTGCTTGGATGAGCGCTGTGTAGCGAATGCTTTCCAGTGCAGAGGAAAGGAGGTAGGAAAGAGCGACAGTAGCAATGTATTTGCATAATATTGTTTACTTGTGTTATGCTATCTTAATAAGCTACTTGGTTTATCACAAACTCAGGTATCTTACGAAATCCAAACCTGATCAGGAGAACAACCACAGAAACGAAAAGAAATTGTATTTCTCAAAAATCATTGTTTATCAGATACAGTTATGGAGCATACTTTGTTTTCCCTTTGCTATGGCTGCATTTGACAAAATTGTTCAGTTCAAATAGTTCAAATAGGTTCTTTTTTTTTTTTTTTTGCATTATCTTTCTGTAAATTCTGCCTTATGTCTGCTACTCAGGTTTCCTCAGTGTGTCTTGTGAAAAAAGAGGTCAAAATCCAATGTAGATTAGCCACGCTGTTTTGGATTTCTTTGCTGTGCAAGTATGATATTTTTAGAACTTTTTGCATAGCAATTACTGTTTTGTTTTTTGAATCCTACCCATTACCACTGACGTCTTTACCCCTAACTTGGCTCAGTTAGTTATGCTGTGTGAATTGACAGACACTCCACTTCTAAACATGCAGCTGCTTTTGTAAACTAAACTAATGATGGCTAATAACTGGGGATGCTGAAGAGGCACTCCCAAATCCTGGATTTACTTTACTGCTGCTCTCTTGTGCTTGTAATCATTTTCATCTGATCATGCAGGGAGGCACTCTGGGAGCTAAACAAAAAATGGGTAACTTGTTTATGAAGGGGTTGTTCTGATGGTAGTTATCCTGTGGCAGGAACAGCTTCCCACAAAGACCTTTGCAGGGGGAGTTACTATGCAGAACATAATAAAGGTGCCAAACTGTAAACACTAGGAATTGAATAATTGATACTGAAGAGACAATGATGGAAGAGAAGGGGAATATTATTCTCTTGATTATGGCTCTGTCTAGTCTACTCTTTTGGAAACAGCAGTATCATCATACATAATAGTGTCAATAACTCTGTTCCAAGGGTTTGTTCTTGATAAAATACTCTCAAAAATAGTAGATGATAGCTTTGCTGTTTGGCAGACCTACAGGTCAGTACATGGGCAGGCTCTGTGCTTGTGTTGCAGCATGTTGTAATTTGGATGCAGGTTTTTGTTGTCTGTTATTGGAGCATAGCTTACATGTTTTCATGTACATCCTAATCATGAAGTTTGGTTTTGCATCTTTGCACTGTCCAGAGGAGTAAGCTCAATCCTCACTTTCCACCATGCAACAGTTATGAGCACATCCTGTAGAGAGCACCTTAAAACTGCAAAATCCTGAAGGTATCCTTTAATGATGTATGTTAAAGGATTCAAGATAGTGGATAAGTAAAGCAGGCAGTAGGTTTCCCTGTCAATTGCCTATCTCAGCAAAGTGCTTGGTGTATGTCTCCATCAGCAAGTGACAGGATACACACCTCTTCTTGCAGTAGGTGACCCCAAGTAGTAGTTCCACCAAATGCTTAAATGGAAATGGGGTGAGGGCCTTTGCATAGCAGCTATACTATGAAGACCACGCTGTCAAATGATCTTCAAGCTTATCTACAGATAACATCCCATAGGACTGCTTAGCAGATGCAGCTTACAGAGGTATTTCTTAGCAAGCACCCTGATCTAGTGTGACTTCTGGTGGAGCTCTGAGGATAAAAGGTCTCTGGACCTTCATCAGTACCATAAAAGGCACTGACACAGCTCCCAGTGTTTTTAAACTTGTGTTTTGCTGAAGACTGTTTGTTTGGATCGACATGAGCTGTTCTGCAGGGTCAGACTAAAGGGTCTTAGCAATTCATAAACAAAGAACTGCTTTGGCTGTGAGAATGAAAAAGGTGGTATGTGCAGGAAGTAAGAGTTACTGAGGCTGTAAGAAACAAAAAATCCTTGATTCTATAGCAGTTGGTGAACATTATATACACCAATACTATTTAATTTATTCCCTCTTTTGTCATAATACAGCTAAAACTTCCAGATCAGAGGAGTGAGAAGGAAAATCCAGACAATTCTTCCTAACCAGAGAACAAGGAATATATTCAGTAAACAAGTAGGAGTGAAATGGACCAACACTTTTATATATTTGAAGCAAAAAATTTGATCTTCATTCCGGGATGGTCATCCAGGACTTTGAACCATATATCCCACTCAGTCTAGTAGGATATACCAGTCTTTCATACAAGATACCAATGATGACTAGGAGATGGAGCAGTGATAATGTGTATTTTTCAAATACACATTATACAAATGTGTATTACACAAATACACAATTACACAAATACAAAAATTTGCAAAGATCACCCAGAAGATACAGAGTGATTCTGCACCACCACCCCACGGACTGAAAATAAACAGCTGAAATCATGTGAGCACACTTCTGTAATATGTCTATTGATAAGGTTACAATATTTTCCACGGTGAATGCTGTTGTGGCTTCTGTGAGGTTTGGGAACAACCTTTCTTTTGTGAACTTGTGAAGTCATGCCCATGAGTATTCTACCAGTGCCACCTACCATGGCTGATGAAGTGAGATCTAAAAGCATCCCCGTGTAGGATGAGAGGACCACGGTAATAATGTTGTATCTCATAGATGAGTGTGAAGGTGTAAATTGTATGATGGAGAAGCCAAACTTGAAAATTTACTGGTGATACATTACCTTAAGGCATCATACAGAAGTATCACATGCAAGGTTAGGCAGATTTGTCATCATGATAGGAAGAAGACCCACATCTGTATGTTATGGCAGTCCAAAACCTTTCTTGAAATACAGGTTGTTGTAGGTTCTGAGGAGTGAGTTCCGAATCTTTCTTGTTCCTTCAGCAGCCAGCTGTCCGGGCCCAGAGAAGGATACAAAGTTGCATCCAAAGTAGGTCAGTACCTCTGCCAGTATTTACAGCTGCAGTGAGTCTTGAGTTGGCTTTTAGTGATCTGTGAAACAAAGCTGATACACTTTAGAAATATAGAAATGTGTCTCATTAAGTTTGATTCTATGAGAAAATAGAGGAGGATGCCAAGGCAGATAAATAGTGATTATGTTTCTTTAAATAGTGATTATGTTTCTTTGCGTGATCTTTCTTGCAGTGATTCTGTTGAAAGCTAGTAGGCCGAAGATCCTCCTTCTGTGAAGTTTTCCATGTAGAGTGAGTCAGCACTGGCAGTTTGTTTAACAGTTTGATGCTGCCAGGTAGGGGTGTGAGGATTCTGAAGGACTGGGACTGAAGCCCCTTGCACATGCTGAACTGGTGTGAAAAAAGGTGCTGAGGGGTCTGTTGCCATCACACTAGGGATCAGAGGGCTTCTTAATTTTGGCTTGAAATTGAACCATATGCTAGTAGAATTGTATTCTTTTGAGTAACCATGAGGTGAGGTAGAAAAGATGAAGGTAACAGATCTTTGGGGTTATAGGCACACGTGCTGAGGACTGGTCAGATGCCCCAGACAATACTACATACTGTTCTACATGGGCTAATGTACGTACACTTATAAATGGAGAGGCTGAGCATCCTGCTCTGGCAGCCTGTCATAAGGTCAAAGAGAAATGATTTACAAGTCTAAGACTCCAAATACAGAGTGTTTTGTTGAGCGTGCTCTGATGTTGTGCTGTTACTGTGAAATACTACATGAAGGAATGACATGAGGTCTGTGTCCTAGCCTGGATGCTCCAGAGCGAAAACTGCACACACCACCTTCTTACTGGGTGTAATTGGAAGAATCTAGAAGCATGAGTTTAGATTATAGAAAATTGGTTGAATGATGCAAATACCAATAAGGAATACCATGTTATCAAAGGGATGTCCAGGGACTATGGAATGCTGTAACCCACCTGGCAGAAAAAAGCAACTTACTGTGAAAAAAGGCAGACTTGCTGTGTGTCAGACACATTAGAATGTGGATGCCATAAAGGTTTCTGTAGAAAACTTGTTTCCACTTAAAAAGTATTTGTACAGCTGCACAGCAGATACATGTGAATTATCCCTTAAAAGATAAACCAATATATTTCCTTATCATAATCTTATTAGGTTTTTGACATTATTTCTATCCATTTTTAATACTCTGCACACTAATGTACATGATATGGTATGGTACGATACTTGCTCTTTAATACGTTTCTATCACAGATTGTATTCCAGTGCAACAGCAGTAACTTATATCAGCATGTTGTAAGACTTCTGAGACAGGTGGCAGGATCACTAAAACAATTTAACTGGAGAGTAGTTCCTCACAGGGAAGTACACAAATGACCAGATGGCCTCCATAGTTTGTACAAACTTTCTTGTGTTGAAAGTTGAAGGTACTTTGTGTGTCTGAGCCTAAGGATCTATTCCTACACTGAGTGGACTGCACGAGTGTTTGCTGCTTTAATAGCTTGTGTTTTGTTCAGAGATCAGTGTGCTAAATGGTCCCTGATGAGGAAAAAAGAATTTGGAAAGTACTTTTCATATTCTACAAGATTTTCACAGCCTAGTTGCTTAAGCTCTCTGAACCTTAATTAATTTTCTACAAGCAGTAACCAGGTGTATCTATTTCTGATTCCCTAGCCATGTATTTATTGCAGGACAAACTGGTTTTTGAGGCAAGGAAACCTTTTACTGCTAGAGAAAACATAACAATGAACTGGTAAGTTGTTTTGCAGCAATTTAGCTGAGTGGATGTGAAATACTGATGAATAAAAAGAATCATACCTACTCTAAATCACTTGCTTTTTACTTTATGCAGGACTTGTTCTGGATGATCAGCACAGGCAACTGTGTTAGGCTGGGCCAGCTAAAACATTGTTTTCTAAGTATGTGGGTGCAGCTGCCTTGCGGAAATGTACTGTAGTAAAATCCTTCAGTTCTCGAATATGGCTGTAATGGCTGTCTAAAAATAATACCTAACAAAGGGTGTCCTTCGCAGGGGAAGCCAGAAATAACCTTTTTCTCTGTCACAAGCAGCAGCTTGACCCAGAGACCACGAAAGAGCTGACTTTCAAGCACATTTTCTACGTTAAGGAATCTTGAGCTTGGACTTCCCCCCAAAGAGATAATAAATACCAGTCGCTTCAACTTTTTAGCCTTGGTTTTGTAACGAGCCGTGTCCCGCGTCCATCCGTTCCCTGGCGCCCGCGCTGGGCCGTTCGAACCAGGGACGTTGTACCGGGGACGCGCGGCGGGTTCGGGCTCGGGCGCGGGCCCGGCCGGTCCTGGCGGGAGCGCGGCGGTCGCGGGGCCAGCGCGTTCCCGCCCCGAGCGCGGCCGGTGCCGGCCGGGGGCGCGGGGAGCGGCGGCGCGCAGGCCCCGCCCCGCGGCGGCGGGAGCGGCGGGGCTGGGCGGTGCCTGGCGCCCTCACGTCCCTTCCCTCCCTCGCTCGCTCGCTCCCTCCCTCCCCGCCCGCCTCTCCGCCTCCCCCCCGTCGGCGCAGCGCTGTGGTGAAGCCGCATTGTTTGTGCCGCGGGGGGAGGGGAGCCGCTCAGCCCCGGGAGCCGAGCGCCGAGCCCGCAGCCGGACGGCGACGCGCGCCGCGCCTCACGAATGCGCCGCGCCCGGCGGCAGCAGCAGCCCCGCACCCAGCGCCGGGTGACCGCCGCGGGCAGCGCGGCCCTCGTAGCGCCCGCTCGGCCGCCCGCTGCTGCCGGACGCGGGGACAGGCGGCAGCACCGGCGGGGCCTCCGCCATTAACCCGGCCGAGCGTCGGCCGCAGCGGCGGAGCGGGAGGTCTGTCAGCCGCTCCTTGGCGGCTCCCACAGCGTGAGTAGGGCCGGGTGGGCGGCGGGGACGGGCGGGCGGGGGCTGCGGGTCCGGGAGCCGGCGGGTCCCGCTGCGGCGGGACGGGAGAGCGGCATGGGGGAAGGAGCAGGGCGGACTGGGCACGGCCGCCTGCGGGGCAGGGCAGCGGCGGGCGGGCGGAAAGGCGAGGCGAGCGCGGCGGTCTGGGGGAGGGAGGGAGGGCGCCGCTGGAGCTGTTTTGTCAGCCGCCATATTTGTGGGCCGAGTATTTTCGCGGCGGGGAGGGAGTGACTGTTGGGAAGGGTTGGAGATGATGGGCCCGGGCAGGAACCATCCTGCCGGGGGCCGGGAGGGGGGAGCGCCGCGCCGGGCAGGAACCATCGGCGGGCAGGGGAGGGAGCGCGTTGGAGGCTCCCTGGGCGTGGGCAGGAAGTGTTGGCGCGGCAGCGGCGGGGGCGGGCCGGGGCGGGGCAGAGCCGCGCGCGGGAGGCTGGATGCCGGGATGGCCGCGGGCTCCGGCGGCGCCGGGCTTTTCCGCCGGGCCGGGAGAGAGCGGCTCTGGGGGTCCCGCCTGTCTTGGCCGTGGCCGCGCACGTTCGCTGGGCTCCGTGAGGCCCCGCTCCGGGCCGTGCCCCGGGGAATCGCTCCCGCTGCGCGGCTGGAGCGGCGGGTGGTGTCCACCCAGTGTGCGTGTAAGCGCTGTTTGCTTATCGTCCCTCGTTGTCTAGGACTAAAGACCGTCCCTGTGTCTTTCTCTTTTTAATAGTCTACATGAAAGTGCTCCTGATAGTGCAATTCCCTAATCCATTGAGCAGGGATCCAGGGACTAAAGACAGTTTATTTGAAGAGGAGGAAGGTAACTAGGGCAGAGATTGTAATTTAGAAGTATATGGTACTGTACTTTTCGTGTTAGTTTTAGCTATCCTACACCTTGGTAAATAGCTTTTTTTAATTTTATTTTTGCCTCAAAGCACGTATTTCACAGAAACGTTCCCTTGTGTTATGGGGAGGAAAAACGTCTGCTGGTGATTTCCTTCCCAAGTAGCTGATGCAATTCTAGGAGATGAGAGCTGTGGATAACTTTCCTGGTTTACATCCCGCAGTCTGTGAGGGCAGGACAGTGCATTAAAATAATCTTGTGTGCGGTTAGTGCAGTATCTTTGTGGTCGTTGAATGGAAATTTGTTTTAGTTTACGCTTCAAATTTACAATTTGGTCCTCATTCCTATTGATCTGCTGGATACTGGGAAGGGGGGCAGGGGTAGGACGGAGAAGTGCCAGCTGATAATTGCGTAGGAAAAGCAAACCAGTTGTGGGTCATGAATTTGCTATGCAGAACTCTGGTCTTCATCCGGAGTATTTATAGAACATTTGCAAACAAGAATTTTGGAGAAACAAAGCACTGCTGTGGCCTCTGGAGCATTTAAGTTATTCACACTAAATTTGCATGAAGGTCGGCCTGAGTACTACCAGTTTCGATTTTTTGTGCACTGCATTGTATTTGTAGGCTATCTAGTCTGTGTTTGAGACTGTAACTTCCTTCCTAAGTCAGATGTATTTATTGTTGAGTATTACAGTGTACCTAGGTGCTAGCTCAGTCATTTTTTTTATCAGTCTGGTTCCTACAGTTCGTTTTACTTTTGCAACAGCTGTCCTAAATCTTTAAGCAAGATTAAAGATCTTGTGCTTTTGAGTATTTTCTTCCTATTTTAAATTCCTGCCTGAAGCCATGCTCGAGAATCTTGGGAACAGAGTGAGGTGGAGAGCTTGGAAACATAGCATTAATGTATTTTTCTGTGGTACTGGGCTAAGGTAGTGTGGACAAGTTACACATGTTTTTGATTTCTGAAGGTCACCTCTCATCCCGCCCTCTGAATTTTTCTGAAACAGTCTCTATCCTCAGGAGCCACTACAAACAGATACACAACCAGCAAAAATGTAGGAAGGGGCATTAAAAGTACCAAAGCAGGCTTTTGCTTCAGACAGAAGTGAAATGCAATTGTATGAGGTAAACATGCTGTAAACCTTGTTTCTTGACAGGTAATGTCATTCTGATCTGTAATAAGTTGCTGTACATGGACACATCAGTGTGTTTTAGCTGAAGAATCCATCATTACTTGTTCACAATAACAGAATTCAGGGCCATTGTAAAATATTTGGGTCTCTGAATTATAAAATCTGTATTGAAACTGGAAACAAATTTTTAGTTTTGGTTAAATTTCCGGTATGTTTTAGTGATTGGACCTTCTTTGGTGTTATTAATTGTTTACACTGTTTTCTACAGTTTAGAAACTAGTATGATTGAATCCTGTGTTGTTTTACAGAATTTAATTTTTAAATGCTTCTTCCGAAGTTGTTTGAAGAAATGGAATCTTTTATATTCTTCTGTTGTTTATAAAGAGCAGAACAGAGATTTGTCATGATTGAGCATTGACTGTTGTCTGAATTTCTATATGACATAGAAACTAGTAATAAGGGTTAAGAATGAGTTGTGTAAAAGTCAGATTTATGAGAAGCACAATTCTTGCATGCATAATAAAACTAGCTTAGGTTATGAAAAGAAGAGTGTTTGTGAGAGCAGACAGATCAGAGCCTTTGGGCACTAGTCTCAGGGCTAGTTGCCTGATCTAGTAGCGTTCTGTGAGAGGAGTTCCCTCAGTACTTTGAGGCCTTTAGAAACTGGCATCATAGACTTAAGCAAAAGGCAAGCAGCGTGGAGGAATTAATGTAGTTAGTTGTTCAGTGCTTGCTGTTTGCTTCCTGAAATGGGGATACTGGTCTTTCACAGCAGTTGTGTTTTGATTTCTCTATTTCTCCACTATTTTGGCAATACATGCTAACACTACTTGTGTTATGGTGAGCAGCCCTGACTTTAAATGCAGAGTTGAATGGTGAGGCCTTAATAATACTTTAGGCAGTGATTAAAGATGAAGGGATTTTTATGTAGCTGAAGTTGAATGATGCTATTTATTAATGATTTCTTGGGAAGAAGGAAGGAGTGGAATAGAATTTTGGACTTGACAATGTCAGTCAGGTTTATAAAATTTTCAACCCTTGAAAAAAAAAAAAAGAAAAACCCCACCCAGTGTGAACATGTCAAAATGTATGAGTATGTATGGACACTTTTAAGTTAAAAGTTTTGTAACCATCCTAGTTATGGGGCTTTGGAGCTGTCTTTTTGTATGGTACGTGATCTTTTTGCAGTAGGTTGTAAACTTAAAAATTGTTTTAAAGAGCTTGGGAGTGGGTTTGTAAGCAGGAAGATTTCTATCTATCAGCAGTTGGTTAGAGAACAGCTCCTGAAGAATCTGTTGAAGGAGAGGACTGTGTGTACTTAAAAGCAGGGAACATGTTTTGGCCCTAAGTCAAATCTGCTTTACAGGTGAAATATTTACTGGTTGCAGTCCATACTGCACCATATTGGGCACTAAGAGTTCTGTCATGTTCTTGTCATGTTGTGAAGAATAATGGGCTCACTAAGGATTGAGGAAAGTGAAAAAAAAGTATAGGGCTGTCAAACTGCCCACTTGCCAAATGTGGAAGTATATGTGCTTTTCTAGCTTTTAAATATAGCTATAGTAGTTGGATTGATAACATGAATGTTTCCAGTTTGCACTGGAAAAAAATTCACAGAAAACTATTTTTTCTTTCACAATTGCATTAGGTCTTTTGAAGAGAGGTCTAGAGGACAGAGTCTGTAGCTGTTGCAAAAATTTTCAAACTGCAGGTGCCCCTAAGGTGTTAAGTATTGCATTAAAGGTTTTCTTACAAGGTAACAAATGCAGTATTTTTAAATCTCTGACACATCTGAAATGCTTTTGTTCTCACGGAGTGGTCTTGCCGACAGTGCTTCTGGAGGGTTTCTAGCAAGGATTTTGTATAGCTGTGTTTACTCAGGGAAGCTGTTATTTAGAGCATCTATTGATCTTCAGGTTAAGCTTGTACGAAACTGAGCAGTCCTGTTGAGTAAGAGTGACAGCTTTTGGTTTTGTTTACTTTTAGTTTATATGCACAGAGGGCTATAGAACTGAAGGTTTTTCCCTTACTACAGTAAAACTAATATTTTAATATGATTATTTGAAGTTCATAGTATTAACTGTTGCTCTAATTTTAGGTAAACATTACCAAATGAGGAGAAAAGGAAGATGCCATCGAGTATCGGCAGCAAGGCATTCTTCTTCCCCATGCAGTATTAAGCACTCCCCGACACGAGAAACCTTGACGTACGCTCAAGCTCAAAGGATGGTTGAAATAGAAATTGAGGGTCGCCTGCATAGGATCAGTATCTTTGATCCTTTAGAAATTATATTAGAAGATGATCTTACTGCCCAGGAAATGAGTGAATGCAACAGCAATAAAGAAAATAGTGAAAGACCACCGGTTTGTCTACGAAGCAAACGCCATAAAAATAACAAAGTGAAAAAGAAAAATGAAGCTCTTCCGAGCTCGCATGGTATCCCTGCTACAACAGCTCCTCTTCCAGAACCAAAAGTACGGATTGTTGAGTACAGTCCCCCTTCCGCTCCTCGGAGACCTCCCATTTATTACAAATTCATTGAGAAGTCAGCAGAAGAACTTGATAATGAAGTTGAGTATGACATGGATGAAGAAGATTATGCGTGGTTAGAATTGATCAATGATAAGCGGAAAAGTGATGGAGTGTCAGTTGTTTCTCAAAATATGTTTGAATTCCTTATGGATAGGTTTGAAAAAGAGTCTTATTGTGAAAACCAAAAGCAGGGTGATCATCAGTCTTTAATTGATGAAGATGCAGTGTGTTGTATATGCATGGATGGTGAATGTCAGAACAGCAATGTGATCCTGTTTTGTGATATGTGTAATTTAGCAGTACATCAGGAATGCTATGGGGTGCCATATATACCTGAGGGCCAGTGGCTCTGCAGACACTGTTTGCAGTCCCGCTCTCGGC
Source organism: Ammospiza caudacuta (assembly GCF_027887145.1). Classification (NCBI taxonomy): domain Eukaryota; kingdom Metazoa; phylum Chordata; class Aves; order Passeriformes; family Passerellidae; genus Ammospiza; species Ammospiza caudacuta. Next base: position 59,798,618 of record NC_080597.1, read on the forward strand.
CTGTAGACTGTGTGCTGTGCCCAAACAAGGGAGGTGCCTTTAAAAAGACAGATGATGATCGTTGGGGACACGTGGTGTGTGCTCTGTGGATTCCAGAAGTTGGATTTGCCAATACGGTTTTTATTGAGCCAATTGATGGTGTCAGGAACATTCCCCCAGCCAGATGGAAGTTAACGTGCTACCTCTGTAAACAGAAAGGTGTTGGTGCCTGCATCCAGTGCCACAAAGCAAACTGCTATACTGCATTCCATGTGACGTGTGCTCAAAAGGCTGGTCTGTATATGAAAATGGAACCTGTGAAAGAGCTAACTGGCAGCGGAACAACGTTCTCTGTGAAAAAGACTGCCTACTGCGATGTACATACTCCACCAGGCTGCACACGGAGACCGCTCAATATTTATGGAGAAGCTGAAATCAAAAACGGTGTTTGTAGAAAGGAGGGATCAGTCAGAACTGCTAGGTCTACATCGAAAATCAGGAAAAAGACAAAAAAAGCCAAGAAAACAGTGGTTGAACCCTGTACAGTTATGCCAACAGTATCTGCTCCTTATATTCCCCCCCAGAGGTAAGCAAACCATCAAAATATGAGAAACCTTTATTTAATCTATATCATTTTCAACCAGTGCTTTTAGATGCCACCTTGAAGTTTTTGTATGTTTTTTACGTGCTTTCTTTAAAGGCATTTTACAGAGAACTACTCTTAATTATGTACATTGCACTGTTGTGGAGTGGCATTAAAAATGCAGTAACTTCCTCAGAGAAATTACTAAGTGATCAAGTGATCTGTCTTGTCCTCAGAACGTTTGGTTTGAGTTTTTTTGTCAGACTTAAGTTCTGTTGTGTTTCCACTTGTCATTCATTGTACTTCTAAGAATTAACTGCTGAATTCGGAATAGTAGGTGCAGCTGATCTTCATATTAAGGAAAAAAGCCAAGCTCAAACTTAATTTTATTTGTAATTTTGGTTTCTGAGCTTCTTTTTCTAATTTTAAAGGATCCAAAATGAAAATTACAATTGTGTATGTAAGTTTTGAATCTTGTTCATCTTACATAAATAAAGAATAAACTTATCTATGTAAGTTTTACAAAAAACCTTCAAGGAAGTATTTTCCTTGTGTAGCAGAATAACTACTCCAGAGGTGTTTCTGAAATTTATGTTTGTATGTTTACAACACCAGTATATTTGTTTACCTGTTGGATGAAATTCTTACTAATTTAAGAGCAGTAGTTTAGAAAGTTTCTCAAATAGGCAGCAGTTCCATGTGCAGGCTCATTTCCTGTCCTGTGACTGGACTCTGAATGCACAGAAGTGAGGGCTTTTAATGTAATGCAATGCCTTTTAAATAGCTGACTCCAAGTCTCAGGTAGGGAGCAATTAAAGCTGGTTAAATTAATCTAAATGAGTATGTGTTTGGAGACTGCAGTTCTTTCCTGTAATAAGTTTTGTTAATGTAAGAAGCTACTTATTGACTGACTTTGACAAACAGCCTTCACCTCCCATGCAGTGTTTACAAACATCAGATTGATTGCTCTGTCCTGTTAGGATTGGCTTTGTAAAATGGTTTTTATGTTCAGTGATGCACTGCAGAAAAACTTTATTTGACAGTAGGCCACTAATACTGCTCTTTAAACAGGAACTGCTGGCCATGGAAGGAGAAGTTGGTGTGTAATAGTTTGACTTTCTCTTAATTAGGATAATCTCAATTGGTAGTGTAGTGTTATTTTGTTTTGCTTTTTTGTGGGACACTGTAAGAAAGAACATGAACTAAGAGTTGAGGATTAGAAAGTGTGTTCTTAGTTGTGCCTCTGGCAGCTCCTTCCATTGGCAACTTTTAACAAAACCAGACCCTAAAAAGATGCTGTTGTCAGATGGCTTTTTTAAAATAGTCATTAGATGCCAGGATTACACATAAAAGGCATTTTATTCTTTCTTTTTTTTCATGTTAATGATTGACTTTCTTTTCAAGACTGCAGAGAAATTCAGCATTCTTCTATTTATGCATCTCTTCATATTTCTAGAAACAAGTACAATTCCTATACTGTATGTCATAAGTGTAAAAAGTGTACAGTTCAAAGGTATTTTAAAGTTGAGCTTTATTATAAATTGTTTGTCTTTGGCTAAGAGAGACCCTTGCTTAAGTACTCTTTGTAACGTGAACATGTTCAGTCCTAGAAAACTGATCCCTGAATTAAAAGTGAAACAAATGGGCATATTAAAAGGAAAAGTGATTACACTGCAGACCCAAATCTCTAGTTTTAGAACCAAAGTTGTCCCATTTCCTTTGGCTGTTCTTCAATTTTTGTCTGTTTAGGAAACACTTTTGTGTTTCTGTAGGAATTAAGTACATAAAGTATTAAAAAAGACCCATAAAGTATAAAAAAATTATTTGGATCATTTCACAGTAGTCTTCATTTATGTTATTCTTTTTCTCTAATCTGTTTATTAAATACTCTTTTTTTCCTTTGGAGCTGAAGCATGGCTTTTCAGAGGCCTTGAAGAAGAGCAAATAAGTGGTTTAATTTACTAGAGAATAAATATATACACTCAATATTTAAACACTAGTGCTTTATTACCCGAAGAATTTGATTTTATTATGTTTTCAACATCTCTGGAAATTGTAGCACATGTGGAGAAGCTTGGTTTGGATTGCTTTGTTAATACCTAGGGTGTATGCCTCCTCAGCACATTGCTGGCTCTTCAGAGTTGGTAGTTGGAAGAGTGTACAGGTAGGAAAAGCACAGTGGAGGAAAGTACATGCTGGATGCAGCCCCTGAGTACTTCTGGTGAAGCTTGAGGAAAACTAATCTGCAATTTGTGTTCAGTTTAAGGAGAAGGATTTGTATCCTTTTCTGGATAGGCAGAGTATATGAATGACTGAGCATTTTAGAAACACAATTTTTGATAATTCTGGTTTCCAAAGTAATTATCCCAATGTCCAGGATGTTTTAAAAAGACTGGGTGTGGAACAGCATACTTCATAATTTCTTCACAACTTTTGTAGCTTACGAATTTCTGGATCAGCTTACCTTAGGTTGAGTTTCTATGCTACTGCTTTGAATGACTTCTACCAGAATTTCTTCCGCAGATCTCATATTCTACACTTTTTGCAGTTAAATTATATAGATAGTGTCATCCTCTAGGTCATTTATAATTAATTATATGATCTCTCAGAATTTAATCTGTGAACTACTGATTTAGGGGTGCAGATCAGAAGTTGCTAAGCATTGATCCTTTGATGATAGGAGATAAATGCTTACCTCCCCTGCCTCCTCTTTTTTCTCTTTTTCTCTAATTTATTTTTAATGCTGGGCTTATATCTGTCCTGTTGCCTAGGTATTTTGGAAAGTCTATACCTGCGTATCTACTTCCAAAGGTGCTGTAGTTCATCTTGGAGCCTTGAGGTGGTTTCAGTTTTCAGTGCTGACCTGTAACTTGCTTAGCTCTGGTAATGATGTATGGGACTACCAGAGACCTCCTGTGCCTGGAGGTTGTGTGTCAGACCTGCCTACAGAGATGTGTTGTTTCTTTACTTGAAATTTCTGTTCAGTTCTTACTGAAATACCAAACTCTTGAACGTGGTGGTTTACACTGTACTGTTCACACTAATTAGTTTTTTTTTTCTTTGCCTGCTTTTGGTGGGCTTTTTTTTGTTTGTTTCTTTGGGTTTTTTATTGTTTAAAGGTAGAAATGGGAATCATATAAAAGTTGTGTTCCTGGGAAGTGCCAGAGCAGCTGTGCTGTGTAGGAAGGAGAGTGGGAAAGGACATCCAAAACTTTTCCACTGTATGGTAGGGACAGACAGTGCCTGCTGCTCTTGGCAAGTGGTAGTCAGAAAGTGGCCTCCCACTGCCACCAGCTAGTTTGGCTGAAGAAAATGGCAAATTTTTTCTTGAAGTATGGTATATGCCACTAGGGATGTGTAATGGTTGAATTTTGCTAGTGTAGAGATTCCCTCAAAAATACTGAAGGATTTTGTTTAGACTGCAGGTCTAGAATTTTCAAGTTAGGAAATCCTAACTTTTGGGGTTGTCTTGGCAATCTAAATCTAGCTACTTCTCTCTGTCAGTTATCTTGCACAGACTCTGCTCAATTTCTTGTGTGTTTTTTGTTTTTTAATCTGCTGCTGCTCATCCTTGTCCTTTGTAAATGTTACCTTATTCAGCAATCAGGATGGATATGTGCAGCAGAAGTGTTACAATGTTAGCTGGGAAAACTACATGGTTTCTCTTATTTTTGATTGCTTAATTCTCTAGTACAAACAGCATTGGTTTTGTGTAGCCTCTTAATTTTATGTTCCAAAAAAGGCATTTAAAAAATTTGCTTGTTAGCTAGTGTCAATATTTACATTATTTAAAAATGCTGTGTAACTACAATATTGTAGCCATATACTTGGAGGGAAATAGAATGTGATATGAAATATTTAATCTACAGTATTTTAAAAGTATACACTGAGATACAGTGTAATCTGCTTTATTAAAATGCCATTCCTGAAGTACTGCTCTGTTAAATGGAGTCTGGCATTAAAAGCATATAAATATTTGCTTTCATCTTTAGTTTCTCTTTCTGCAAACATGGCATGTTTGTTATGTCTGAAATTAAGAAAACATTTGAAATGCAATACTTATATAGAAAGCAAAGAATAAGTAGAAAAGCCCCACTTATATTAGAAGTAGGAACACTGTATGTTGTTCCATGAGGTTTGTTGCATCATTAATGTTAAAAGAGAATTATAAGATTGTTTTGAAAATAAGGTAGTAGCCTTACTGAGAGCAAAAATTGCTGAGACTCTTACAAAAAACATTTTCAGCTCTTCTGACAGATCAGCATTTATGTGCCCCACCTTAACTGATTTCTTTATGTTGATCTTTGGTTTTATTAGGAGAAATACTGTTCCTGGTAGTAAGCTGGATTTCTGTTACTGTGTCTCAAGGCAAAACCAGTATTTTCTTTTGGTTTGTGATTTACCCAATTGAGCTATCTTGAACTTTCTTACCAAGTAATTAAATGTAGTCTTGTTATCTTAATACAGGAATATTGATTGTCTCTGAAAGGAAGTATGGACTAGAAAAATAATAAACAGAAAGTGTTGAAATGCAGTAGGAGGGGAAAGGAATATTAACAAAGCCTTCAAGACAGTGTTGGTCTGCATTCACAGATCATGCTTTTTATTCATTTATGTAGCTTGTGGATTTCTTTTGGGGATTTTTTTAAAACGTTTTTTAGGGTACTCTGGGTGTTTTTGTTTTTTTTTTTTTATAAGTTCAAAAAGTTTTCAAGGTGGGGGTAAAGAACAAGAAATGTGGCTTAAAATTCAGCATAAAAAAAGCTATTGAAAAATACTGCTGGGCCCAGCATTGCAAAGAACTTGGAAGCTGAATAAATCCAGACCAATGGCTATTAGCTCTTTAGCCTTGAATATACATGTATTTATAATTTACAGAATGGTGTGAAAATGCTTATTGTAATTCCAGGGGAGCATGATGTAGGTACAGCTGTGTGACTGTACCTAATACTTGGATCATAGAATCACCTGAGGGGAATGCCAGAAATCTTCACCTGCTGAGGTTTCTTGTCTTGTCACATTGCTTGACTTTGACTTTCTGTTACATGTAGAAACTACTCCTGATGTCATCCTGATCTCTTTGCTTAAATAAAAAAATAATTTTCCCTAAATTAAAAAAGCTACTGTGGTGTTCGCTAGTTTTGCCTCAGCAGTATTTAAAAAAAGTAAAGGTAACTTTAGAGCATTATTTTGAAGCTAGTTCATCTTGACACTGGTTGGCTTATTAAATAAAGATTAATTAATGTGTTCAAAGAAGTGTAACTTATTTAGTAAATTGTAAAAGTAGATTTTGAGTAAAAATACTTTTTTTTTCTTTTGTTTATTTTACGTGTACAAGGCCAAGAAGCTTAAAGCAAATTAATATGTTACCTCTGTAAGGCATTTCATTACTATTCTATGTGCTTTCTAAGGGGCTTGGTCCACAGTGATTATATATGTGATATTGCAGTTATGAAAACCAAGACTTATGTGATTTTGTTTTTCAGAACTTCACCAGTTATGTGAACTTCTATTCAGGTTTTTTTTTGTGCCAAGTAGAGTATGTTGTGATTTGTGCCATAGCAAAACATCTAAAGAATGCATTGTCTGAAGAGCTGTGTCCTGGCAGTTTTTTTATTCAATGATCAAGTTACAGAGTGGACAAAAAATTAGAAGATAAATACTGAGCTTTCCTTTTATTACAGATCAAAATGTGATTTTTGTTTAATACATCTGATATGAATTTAGCCCTTTGATATTAGATACCAAAATACCATGTGTGGTCATTATATATGTATAGGAACTTGCAGAGGTATATGTGCACATACAGTTTTTCTGAGAAGATATTTTTCCAGTGTGACAGAGTGGGAGGTTTTCATTGTTTGAGATGGGTTTGGTTTTGGTTTTTTATTTTATTTATTGTTTTGGGTTTTTTTCCTTATCCAGAGTTTTGGAATATGACCAACTCTAATTGCTAGAGCAGGAAGAAGATAACAGAATTAACTGAAATAGCAGTGTTTTCTTACCTCTTCAGTTCACTGTTTTACTTTTCCTGTCCAAGCAAAATTTTACAAGCTGCTTGCTCAAATAGAAAAATAGGGGGTTCACAGTCATGTAAGCAAAACAAAGTGCTTCCTACATATGCATTCAAAATTATTTAAATACTAGTAAATGTTGAATAATGAATAGGAACCTGGAGAGGCTTTCAGGCTCCAGAAGATATATCAGTAGATTAAATACATACTGTTAGACTTCAACTTAGGAGAGGCAAATTCAGTCGCTAGATTTCTAAAACATAACAGTCCAAAAGGAATAAAACCTGCAAAGTAGTTCTAATTAAGAAAGTGTATTTGTTGCATGTGGATTCTGCAGACTTGTGTTGCAAAAGTTTAAATGAAATATTTTCCAGTCTTTCTAGGATTTGATATGCACTCTGTTAGGCACCTTACTTCTGCTTAGTATTAAAGGAATGTTATCCTTTTTCAAGAGGAAATAAAGACATGCAGATGGATTTTGATTTTTACATAGTTATTCATTTGCCTGTGTTGTCTTTCAAGTTGGTCAGAGCAGTTTGAGGCGTTTTTTATTTTTAAGTTAATAAGTCATATAGTAAGTTTCATCTTTTATTGAAGAATAGGGTAACAAAATTGTGGGTTTTCTCTGTTTAAAAAAAAAAGTGCATTGAAAGGCAAGTTTTACAATTTCATAAGTAGCTGATGCCACAGATTTCCATGAAAAGAGTAGAGAGAGTTTCATCTGTCCAGGTGGGCATCCTGGTCTTTAAAAACTGAAGTTTGTGGCTATGGAGCCAGGAGGAATAGTTGGTAAGGCTCCAGAATTAATTTCAATTCCCCAAATAAATTCTTCCTAACTTTTTATTCTACTTTTATGCTAATTGTCTTCCAGTAAGTGTCATTGGAATTACTATAATTATCTGTAGAGAAGTCCTGTATCTTTTCTTTTTCTTACAAGTCTGAGTACATTTTGTGGAACTTTGCTGAACAAGGATTGAAAATTCAAGTGTTCTGGAAACCCAGTTTACTTTGTTGCAACTTGTTCAATAAATTTTTTTAGCATTTTGTTCTGACAGGTTTTTAAACATATCTGCTATCTTTGTGTGGGCAAAGAAGGATATTTTATCTGCTCTGTAAAGTGGAACACAGTTTGATTGTTGATGGGTGTTAGCATAGGTCAAGAGAAGCTGATATGTTAGTGATACTGAATGAAATTTTACAGGCTGTAATACAGTTTTCCTGTGTTGTGTGTACCCTTAGTAGTGCTATGCTGAATAAAGGACAATGCAAAATAACAAACTGATAAAACTGGAGACTCAGGACAGGTATGGTAATTAAAATACTAGGGTTCATTCATGTTCAAAAATTGTTTAATTTTAATGGATATATGATCTTCCTTTGGTTGTTTGATTAATACAGATTTTCATATTGAGTTCCTTGTGCTTGATCTACTAAAGTAATGTTGTCAAAATCACATACTTGCTGAAGAAAACGTTCTCTCCAGTTTGTATGTCAAAAACTTAAGAATATTGAGGTAAAATAATACCTGTGGAATTAAAAAGCATCTATGGTCTGTGCAGTGGTTAGTAAAGATAGATAAAAGAGTGGCTGATTATCTCTTATTGGCTTTCTGAAGTTAAACTGCCACACCGTTGGTTACCAAAAATACTGGTTTCACTTTTCCCTGTAACCAGTTGCCATATTGCCACAGTGAAATGTAACTGAAACTGGGAGAGGAAGTCACGAGTCAAAGAAGGCAGCTGTGAGATTTGCAATATGTTAAAAGCACATATCTTACATTGACAAAATTTCTTTTATGCATTTCTGTAAAAGGTGAGGAAGCAAGGACTGAGTAACACACTCAGCTCACTGAATCCATTGACCAGTGCATTAAATGTCATCCTTTACAGGGCAGATTATCCATCCAGTGTCTCCATGTGAGGAGACTGTCGGTGCTGTTTCAAGGGTTTGGTTCAAAAGGGACCCTTGCCTGTTTAAAGTCAAGCAGGGAATTGTATGATATCCTCATTTGTAGTGCACTTTAGTGTTTTACAGGGCTGGGGCAAGGAAGTAATTCTGGCTCACTCAGTTGGCTGTGGCACAATTAAAACGGTTCTGAAAAATGTTTTTGTCACCTGTGTAGTTTTGGCATGTAGTTCTGAATCAACAAAACCAAGAATCACTATGACTGCTAATGCTAAAACATCAAGAGGCTGCAGTGGTCATCAGCTTGAAATCTAACGTTCCTTTTATGAGACCAGCTAGATAGCAGCAGTCACTGAATATCATTGGAACAGTCATCTTTTAAAGAATTTTTAAATTCCTCTATCAATGTACTTTGTTTTAAATAACTGGTAAGTTGGGGGAAAATAATGGATTTTTTTCTCCCAGTAGTTGATATGCTTGACTTGCCTTTAGCAAATAATACAGAAAGCTGGGGTTTTTTGATGTGCTTATACTGGAAAAAATGCTAGTGTGAACAGATTCCTTAGCAAAAGAAGCCTTTGCTGAGGTGTTTTCTGTAGTTCTGAGAGGCGCCCCAAGTTCTCTAAGCCTTGCCTCTGAATTGGGGATTTATCAGTGTACTGACTGTAGCAATTAATCCTGTCATATCCAAGTCAGATCCTGGATTGTGAAATGATGATGTTTTTAAAGAGCTCTACCTTACCTAGCCCAAATACATGCCTTTTTTTATTCTTCAGGGGTTTTTTATTACATCTTTGATGAGGGGGAGAAAAAAAAAGGGAAGTAGAATGTATGGAAAATTCATTTAAGTGGTGGGAGCTTCAAAATCAGTACCCAGTCTGTGCATCTTACAGGGTTCTACAGCAATGCTGTCTCATTTCCCCAAAATAGTTGTATTGCCCATCAAAATTTAAGGTGCTTGGGACAGTAAAAGTGCCTGGAAGTATCAGACTAGGCAAAAGGATGGTTGAAGAGCTGTGGTCTAGGTAGTGGGTAATTAGAGTCTAACAGCAGATGTAACAACCTGCTAGCACTAAGTTCATAGTGTAGAGGCTGTGTAGATACCTGCCACGAGAAGAGTTTCAGAGCTCTGTATTTTGACAAGAATATATAGCTGCTACCCATGTGTTGTTGAAATGAAATACTTGGTTTAATTTAGAGATGAGCAGTTTCCAACTACTTTTAAAGTAGTCTCTGCACTCCAGATTACCTTCTGTCTATTTATATTTTGAAAATTGGAAAGGGTCTTCTGTGAACATCTTTCTTGAGCTTCTTTTAACACTCTGCTATTATAATTATATATGAATAGAATGGTTTGTTATGTGAATTGGCAAATGTACTTTAAGCTGTAGTTAAAGGTGTTTGCTTAGTCTTGCCACATCTGATGGGCATGAAGCCAAGGCACCTTTCTTCATGTTATGATTCTCTGATCTTTCCAAATAGCTGTGTATTTGGCTGTGCTTTTTTTGACTTGGTTCAGTAGGTTTTACCGTTTCCAAGAGATTTGTGAAAGCAATTATTTGACTTTGATTGCATTCTATAATTAATTGTAATTATGTTGTTTGAAGTTTACTAGGGTCACATCTGTTCTGCATTGAGTAAATAAATCTTTGTGGAGCCTGTGTCTGCCTTCCAGTGAAAGATGTACAAGACAGTCTGAAGTCCATCTGCAGACCTAAGCTTTAAATTAAGCTAGAATTTTTCAAGAATGCCTAACTAGCTTAGTTATTAAGTAAAAAAAAAGGCCTTGAGAAGCCAAAGGACACAATGGCACTGTATTTTAAAGAAAATCTGGGTTTGCTCTGCCTTTACCTGCTGATGACTGAAAACTTTAGCTGTAGCACTGAATAGACCTATTGCACCCTATCTTCTACACAGTTCAAAAAAACCCCAGGGATAGATGACCTTTGAAGTTGAAGTACACTCACTTGTATGTTAGCCTGAAAAATATTTAGTTTTCCCAGATATTCTTAAAAAACCATTTTACCCAAAGCTTACTTCTAACTTTACATTTTCTTTAGGTATTTTGACTGTTTAACTTTTATCACTTACCTGCAAAACTGCTTTCTTCCTAATACAAAAAGGAGAAAAGTAGAAAAACATTAGTATGTATATACAATTGTGATTCTTGTTTAAATGTCTCATGGTGCTGCTCTACAAATCAGGTACTTCTTGAGTTAATAGGTGCTTGGTATAGTAAAAAATTTTGCAGAATATGCAAAAAACCCTGTGCTATCAATTGTGCCGTTTTGCTGTGGATAGTAGTAACATTCTGAGTGAAGAATTAACAGATTTCTTTTGTCATTGTCAATGTTTCTGTAACTGTTTTACATCCAGCTCTCTTTCCAGCTCACCCCTGCCCCCAGATGTTGGAAGCATCCCTTGCAATGCAGGGGATTGCTAGCTGGGGGCATCATGTATTTATTTTACAAGGGCTGCCACTGGTTACAAATACCATTAACATAGAAAGACAAAATATTTTCACTCTGTAACTATTAGCTTTTTCTAACTTCTGTTTTGCTGTAATTTCAAGCTATTGTAGGCACAAACACCTGAAGACTTGTTTCAGATAAGCTTTCTTTTCAATGTGTTTTCGGAAGCCACTGTCATGTTTGAGACTTGGTCGTCTAACATGTCATTATTTGAAAAATAGGAATCAGTATTGTTGTGTGTGATGTTCATAAAGCACTTTTCTTGAGTATTTGTAAAAAAGTATATGCATATACTTTTTTTGTTAAAAAGCAACTTCAGAGAAAATACTGATTAATTTTGATGAAAATATTATGTTAACTGTTTACATTGTCCTCACATCTTCTCTGTTTGGTTATTTTCTTGTATGTGTGGGCTAAAATAACAATTGTTCCTGTGTTTTATATTTTTTGTTTGGCTTATTTGTCAGAAATTTAATATTAACAGAGTAATACAAGGCTTTCATTGCATGTTTTTATGGAAGGAGTTTGAAGATCTATTGTCTGTAAAATAAACTACTAATCTTTCTGTAGATGGCAACAAATGATCTGATGATTTTCATAGTGATTTGGAGCTTTTTATCTGATTTCATTTTCAATAGGAAAATCAACTGTACATTCTCACCCCTAATCTGGGATTGCTCTTCCAATAATGGTTACAAAAAAATTGATTCCCTTTAGCTTTATAAAGTATGTTAATGTATTTGGTAGAACCTGCAGTGTCAGGCAGCTGTACTTGGTTGTAATTTACTGCTCAGAAATAATTGTATTGGAAGGGATCTTACTGAAAGAAGTTAGTAACATAGTGATTACTTCTGCTTTTACAGTATACATTCATATATATATATATATGTCTGATGTTTATCTTCCATAGATAAATATGTTTTATGCTCTGCTGTGAAAAATACAATATCAGTTTTTCCATGTTTTAGATTAAATAAGATTATGAATCAGGTGGCCATTCAGCGAAAGAAGCATTTTGTTGAACGAGTGCACAGTTACTGGTTGCTTAAAAGACTGTCTAGGAATGGTGTTCCACTCTTGAGAAGGCTGCAGTCCAGTTTACAGTCACAAAGAAACACACAACAGGTATGTGACATACTTTTTATTTCTAAGAAGAAATTGGAAATTTTCTCTTTTATTGAGTTAAAAATAAACTAGGAAGCCTAGCACAAAGTAAAAACTTCTTTTTACTCAGGACTGAATAAATTCTTTACCCTATTTTGAAGTGATATTACCTTTTTTGGGAATTGGGAATTATCTAATACTTTTTAATATGTGAGACGTAAAAAAAATTGTGCGGCTTTTTCTTTTGTTTTGCTTAAATGTTTCACAAAAATGCTGTCATCACAAGTATCATAATGCCATTATTCTTTGATAAGTGTTGTAGTTTTTTGGAACCCATTAATAAGTGTACTGTCAGATAAAAAAATAAAAGTTATTTTAAATTCATCAAAAGATGCAAAGCAGATGTCTTATTTGACGCTTGACAAAAATGTGGATTATAACAGGGTAAAGGGTTAGACAGCTAGTTTACAGTTTTCAAATTCAGATCTGTATTTGCCCACCTGTTTGGTCATAACAAAATGGAAGTTATTGATGAAGTTCAGACCTGTTTCAGCTTCTGGTTTTGCTTTTGACACAGTTAAGTGGGATTGTAGACAACCGTAAGTTTAGTTGTACACTCCTATGAATAAGTTGCTGAAAAACATCAAAACACCAACTCCAGGTGGTCTGTTTTGGTTTCAAGTTACTGGATAGCTTCAAAAATAGTGAAAACTTCTGAATTGTGTGGGTCCTTGCATGTAGACTTTGAAATGCTATGAAGCATTGTGATGTGGAAACTTTTACTGCATCCGAGTTACCTTTTTTAATGGAATGGAACGTGTAGGTGGGTGTGTTCTTTCCATTCTCCTGGCACTTGACTTCCTGTAAATAGCTTCTAAAATGGAAGAATTAATTTTATAATAATTTACTCGTATTAAATTGATTTTTTTCCCCCTCTGAAGTGGAACGGTTATTTTTGTTAGAATTGTATTTCTGTTTGCTGATTTTGTAGTCATAAAAAATACTGTGGTCAACACTGCTTCCTAATTACTTGATCTGTCATGTTTGTGTGCGTGTTTATTTTTTTAGCTTTTCTTGTGGAAAAACTAATTAATAATTTCCAGAATAATTGAGATTGGAAAGGTCCTCTGGAGGTGATCTGATACAATGCCACTGCTAAAGCAGGGCCACTGAGAGCAGGCTGTCCAGCACCATGTCCAGCTGGCTTTTGAGTTATCACCAAGGGTGGAAACTCCACAACCTCTCTGGGCAGCTGTGTCAGTGCTTGGTCACGAAAGCGCTGACAAGCTTTTCTGAAAAAAACAGGAGTCTTCAGATGTCTGTTCTTACTTTGTGCCCATTGCCTCTTGTGTTGTCACTGGGCACCACTGAAGGGAGCCTGGCTCCATCTCCTTGCCTCCTCCCTTCAGGTATTTATTATTTATGTGTACTGGTGAGATTTCTGCCCCTGAGCCTTTTCTCCTCCAGGCTAAACAGTTCCAGCTCTCTCAGCCTTTCCTCATAGCTGAGATTGTCAAATTCCAGCTACATGGACTCCTTTTAGGTGAACTTTAAATATAAATCAACCACTTGTTTATCTTGTTTTCATTGTTTCTATATCACTCTGTTTTGAAGTTTGATTAATTTTTACTTCTGCATGAGAGGTTCTGAAGAGTGATACCTGGCAGTGTACCTAATTAGTGTTACCTAATAATAGTTGAAATTAATTTATTCAGACAATAAAATTCTTTTAAAATGAGCGTAAGTCCTTATAAAATACTAAAGGCAGGCACAGGAGTGTGGTGCTATTGTGGCAGTACAGAACTAGACCATTGTTAGTGTCCAAAAAATTACACAAGCCCATTTTCTTCTGGGATGGCATGATAAGGGTGCAACATTACTATAAATAATTACTATCACAATAAAAGTATTATTGTAATTGATGTTTGATTAAAATAAAAGTGGCCTTGTTATGAGCATTTTAAAATTCAGTTGCCTGTTTATACTTCAGTACAAACAGTAGTTCTTTATTTTCTTTTCTAATTTGAGAACGATTCTTAAATAAGAAAATAATATATTTAAATAAATTGGAAGCTGTTTATATTGGTCTGTTGAAAAGTTTGTTCTTCTGAAAAGTAAAATCTAGTTTCAAGGTGAGCTGAGTATTAAATGAGTCTGTTGATGAAAAATAGGTAGTTAGTGCTTTTCATTGAGTAGCAAGTGTCCTGTGTATGACATTGTGTCTTTTCCAGAGCACTTTCAATAGCTGTTTATTAAAGCAGTCATAACTGCAAGGCAATTAATGTATTTTGTTACTCCCAAATATAAACAAATTTGTAACCAAGACAATAAACAGCACTGGCATAGATGTTGTGAGAACATCTTAGAAATTTTTAGATAGACATGATTATATTTTCATTTCAGTCCAGACGAGAAAATTCTTTTCTCTGACCCCTTATGTGAGGGGTCAGAATATCAAGAAACCTACATAGATTTTTCAGTTAAGCAAATATAAACAGTGGTGTAATAAGATTCAGGGTTTTTTTAAAATTGTTATTTAAAAGAAGTGTTATAATGATGAGCCAAAACCCTGAAAATGGTTTCAGGATGTATGGTGGAAAGTAGTTTTGATCCCTCTCTGTTAGGTTACTAGAACAAATTTGGCAAAGGGAGAGGTCTTCATGATCTAGACTTACTTCCTAATAGATGTATTTCAGAGTTCAGTTATGGTATGGTTTTGAAGATCTAAGAGTTCTAAACCAGGCTAAAAGACCGGGACTGCCTCACCATTTGCAGGAGCAAGGAATGCTGTAAGAGAATGGTTTGTGCTCTCACTTCTCTCTCCACCTAGAGAAATTAAGGAAAGGTATTTGAGTACTCTAATACTACTTATACCCTCATTATTTTAGTTTTTTTCCCTGAACTTTCAGAACACTTGAATGAAAATGAAGCATGAAATATAAGTGTAGAAGCTTGCTGCTGCTGTAGTGATGTCAGTTTAAAGCCACTGTGAGAAGAAATAAAAGAGAAGGTGCTGATGACTTAAGATCACACCTGCACTGAAGATTTCATTAAGAACACAAGTTGCAGCCACTAAATGGTTTTGTCTGATTGCCATACAAGTCCAGCAGAGCATGCTAATAAAACTAATTGTATTGCTCAAGGTCCAGTTTCATCCTTGTCATTCTACTTTTGCTTGTATCATATTAAGTTACAGTCTCTCTGAGGAGTGAGGCTGTTCTCACACATTCACACCCAGCATAAGGGGGGCTATGGTGCTACATTGCTGACAGTGTTCCTGCTGGTGTGGAGACTCTGGTAGCATACTAATGGTGAGATGAGTTCTCAGCTGCTGCATGTTCTTTGTGTAGACTTAAAAATGTTTTCCTTTTCCTTCAGTATTAACAAATAGGTAATAGTCTAGTTAATACTTAATACTTATTCTACTTAATACATAATATTAGGTAATATTTCTAGGTAATACTATGTTCAGCAAGAACTAAGTCCATTGGAAAATCATAGACTCACAGAATGGTTTGGAGTGGAAGGGTCCCTAAAGATCATCTAGTTCCCACCCGGCTGCCATGGGCAGGGACAGCTTCCACTAGACCAAGTTACTCAATGCTCCACCCAACCTGACCTTGAACACCGTCAGGGATGGGGCATTAACAGCTTCTCTGGGCAATCTGTTCCAGTGTCTCACCACCCTCACAGTCAAGAATTTATTCCTAATATCTAATCTAAATTTCCCTTCTTTCAGTCATAACTCTTTGCTCCTTGTCCTGTCAGTACAGTTCCTGATGAAGAATCCCTCTCCAAACGAGAATTTCTTTATAAATTTTTCTTGTGTCATCAGCCAAATGAAACTTGGTGGTTGTCAGGACAGTTGTAAAAAGAAGGAAGAAGAAGAATTTTCCTACCAGAAAGCTCTATGTCAGAAAGCTAACAAATTTGAAAGAAACCCTTTATATTTTAAGTTTTTACTGGTTGGTTGTTGGAAACCAGTGCATTGTGCTCTCTTCAACTTTCACTGACCTTTTAATCTAATTAAGGTATTTGTTGTATGTCAGAAAATAAATAGGTTAGGGCAAAGGAGAGTTATTTAGCTATTAAGCTGTAAACTGTCTGCCAGCATTACTTTGCATAGAAGTGTCAAAAAATTGGAGGTTTGCTATTAATCTCCAAACCAGAGTGCCATTCAGAAAGGTAGTGTATGTGTGCAGAAAAAAAAAGAGAGGCAGGATGCTTTTGATATTTTGGGTCACATCTGCAGATGTGCCTATTAGAGAGAATGAAATTAGTAAAACAACTGATTCAGGTAAAATATTTTTATCTTATTTGAGTGCAACTGCACCTTGAGGTTTAGCCAAGTACTTAAGTGTCTGATAAACAATCCTAAGGCCTGCTGTAACATTATTTTTTGTTGCTCTATTTAAGTTTCCTGACCCACCCTAGAATTAGTACACTTTGTTGACTTAGCTTTCATCAGGCTGGGTTCTCCAATTTCTTAAATTATGCAGTTAAATAGAGCAAAAAGCAGGCTTTGAGTATTTGCAGGCAAAGGGATGACAAGCTTGCTACTTCTGGCAGTTTAATTTTGGTTCTGACAAACAGGAAAACCGAAAAAATTGTACAACTGAGAGTTGGGTTGCATGTCCACACATGAGGTTTATACTCAGAGATGAAGGGGTTTAGGAGAGTAGTGTTTAGTGGCAGTGTAGACTTCCTATTTCAGTGAGTCTCCTCAGAATTTTAAGGAATTGAAAATTACTGAAAATACTAATGCTATTAACTGTCAAAATGTACTTTGAACTATTCTGACCCCAGCAGTTAAATTATTGTGTCTATGTAAAGATTTAACTCTTTAAAAGAAATTACAACTGTTGTAATAGTCATTGGGAAAGGGAACTAGAAGTTTCTAGCTCCAGTTTTTAGGTTGTTTTTTATTTTTTGGGTTTTTTTTTCTTAATGAAAAGAGGAACAAACTGTTATTTCCAGATTGGTATATTCTAGTGCAGAAATAGTTGATATTTTAAGTATTTTCAACTTCAGTGAAGTCAGAGATTTGAATAAAACTAAGTTTTACATTTACAAGTACATGAAGCAATAAAATACAATGCAGATGATAGAATTATAGCACTGGCAAATCTATTAGATAATGTTTTTAAACTTCCAGTTTTTGTAATTCTGTTTTTAGAGCCAACTATCTGAAAAATGGCACAAACTTCCTTTAGAAGACCTATGGTACTTCTAAATCATTCTTCTCTTAAGGAATTAATGACTTTTGGTGTAATCATTTGTAATGTTGTTTGATGTGTATTCCTCTGTCTTCTATATATAAAAGCTGATGGAATTTACTGGTTTTGTTTTAGGTTTTAGAGCACCCTCCTAGATGACTTAACAAGTATATATTTCATTATGCTAGTTATGGCCAAGCATGCAAAGTTTTGTATATCTCTCAGATATGCTTTTATAAAATACTAGTTTTTCAAATGTAATAATTTTCCAAAGCAGATGTTTCTTTTGTGTAATTGGTACTAATTAATATTAGGAATTCAGTTTCTTTATGGCCTCATTTTTGATGAATTAGCAATACCATTGGAATCCTGGAAGTAGTATTCTAGTATCCTTCCTTTTCCTTATGAAAAATAGTAAAGGCAAACAAACACTCTGGGTTTTGTATGTACTAATCAATCTAAATACTACAAGTGTTTAGACATTACTTACTCTGAAAAATGTGTAGATTAAATTCTTTCATCGATTTTCCAAAAGGGTGTATTGCTCAATTATTCATCTGCAATACCATTTGAAGTTACTATATTATCTAATAAACAGCTTTTCATTTCCTGTCCTTACAAGCCATAATTATTTTGTTTTGTTACAAGTGTGTCCTAGTTCTGCTGGGTGTGAGGGAGGTGGACTGTGTTGACCACATGAGTAATTTGTTTCTGCCAGGCTGGAACTTCTGAAGAAACTGGTGTTCACCTGGTTTGGATTTTAAAGTGAAAATCCTGTATTATATTTTGCAGCCTGTTGTATTTCTCGGTTGCTGTTTGTTGTGTTGCTTTTTCTGATGTCAATAGCCATTGTCATAGGATTGATTTCTAGTTTAGATTTTATTTTCAATTAGACCCTCAAGGAACTCTGGAAGATACCCTGACCACAGGTTTTCTGTTGTTGCAGCATGAAGCTTATGAGCAAGTGCCATAACTTGCTCACAGCAGATTCTCCTTTCATGTGCATATGTTTTGTAGTTGTATAGAACTATCTTATAGAAAGAGGTATGCATTTTTCTTTTCATGAAAATCTTTTGATTCTTTTCTTAGAGAGAAGATGATGAAGAAATGCAAGCCTTAAAAGAAAAATTGAAGTACTGGCAAAGGCTGCGCCATGATCTTGAAAGAGCACGTTTATTGATAGAACTGATACGTAAGCGTGAGAAATTAAAAAGAGAACAGGTAAATACAGCACCTTTATTTTGGTGAAGCTTTTCTGAAGGAAAGATAATTTAAGTATTGTCACAATTTTTTCAGTAGGAGGACAGCTGTATTTTAATCCTTACATAGAGTCAAGTAACATGTACATGCATGTGCACTCAAACTATTTAAAATATATAAAATTTTCATAGAATGGCTTGGGTTGAAAGGAAGGATTAAGGATTGTGCAGTCCAACCCCTCTTCAATAAACAGGGAGATCTTCAACTAGATCAGGTTGTTCAAAGCCCTGTACAATCTAACATATTCTTTTTCCAGGAATAAGGCATCTACCACCTCTCTGGGCAACCTGTTGTTCCAGTGCTTCACCCTCATTGTAAAAAAATTCTTCCTTGTATGTAGTCTGAATCTACCCTCTTTTAGTTTAAAACTATTACCCCTTGTCCTGTCCCTATAGGCCTTACTAATCAGTTTGTCCCCACCTTACTTATAGACCTCCTTTATAAGTCTGGGAGGCTGCAATCAAGTCTCACTTGGGCCCTCTCCTTTCCAGCATGAGCAACCCCATTTCCCTCAGTCTTTCTTCAGAAGAGAGCTCCATTCTGATCATGTGTGTGGCCCTCCTCTGCACTCACTCCAACAGCTTTATGCCTTATGATGGGGGCTGCAGAGCTGGATGCAGCAGTCCAGCTGGGGCCAAACGAGAGCAGAGTGGTGGGACAGAATCACCTTCCTTGACCTGCTGGCCACCCTTCTTTTGATCCAGCCCTGGATGCAGCTGGCTTTCTGGGATTGCAAGCATACTCTGCTTGCTCATACTGAGGTTTTCATCCACCAGTACTCTCAGATTCTTGACAGGGCTGGAGCTATTCATCCCTCAGCTGGTACTGATACCTGGGGTTGCCACAACTGGAATTCGACCTTGTTGAACCCTGTGAGATTCCCATGGGGCCCACTTCTTGAGTTTGTCTGTGTCTGGATGGGATCCTGTTCTTCAGGTGTGTCAACTGCACTATTCATCTTGGTGTCATCTGCAGATTTGTTGAGGATGCACTTGATCCTTTGGTCTCATGTCATTGTTGAAAATACTAACTGCTGCTGGTCTTAGTACAGACCTGAGGGACACCACTCATTACTGATCTCCATCCAGAGTCCAAGCCATTGATCACTGCTCTCTGAATGCAGCCATCCAGCCAGTTCCCCACCTGTGGAGCAGTCCACCCATTGATTCCATCTCTCTTCAGTTTAGAAAGAAGGATGTTTTTGAGGACCATGTCAGAGGCCTTAGAGAAGTCCAGATAGACAACATCTTCCATTGTCTTCTTAAAAGAGTTAATCCATCATAGAAGGCCACTAGGTTGGTTAGACCCCTGGGTTAGTTAGGCAGGACTTGCCCTTTGTAAGGCTGTGCTGCCTGTCCTGAATCATCTCCTTGTGTGCCCCACTTGGAAGCTTTGCCTTGTGAAGTTATTCATAATGCACTCTTGCAGTCTCCTACAACTTGTTGTGCTACTTTTCCAGATGTCAGAATGGTTGAGTCCTCAGCAGGACAGGAGCCTGCAAAAGCAGTGCCTGTCTGTAGCTGGAGCAAGAAGGCTTTGTCAATAGGCTTCCCTAGATCTGAAATAAATACCAACCACAGGGTTTCTTCTCTCACCTTGGTGCTTAAGCTTTCAACCTGCTCCTGGCTTTCCTTGAGCCAACTCCTCACAGTATATTCATTTCTCAGTGTAGAAGGCAACCCCAGTGCCCCTTGGTATGCTCTTGGCCTTCTGACCGACTTCTGACCATCCATAGTCACACTTCAGTCATGGGATTCATCCCACCAAATTTCAGTAATGGAAAATTAGAGTGTAGCTCTCTACCAGCACTGTGACCTCCAGCTCCTTCTGTTTGTTGCCCTTGCTGTGTGCATTGATATAGAGCAAGTATTTAAGAAGACATTCTCTTAGACTTGGAAAAATGATTGGTTTCCGAAGAACTGTAGAAGATTTGATCTATTCAGGTTTTCTCAATACATGTCCATATACTTAGTAGCACTTCTATCCTTCTGTCACAAAAAAAGCAAAAATAAAAGCTGCATCTGAAGTCCTACAGCATTCTACAGTTAACATTTCCAGGAGGAGAGATTTGAGGAAGTGATAATGCAGAAAGATAAAAGCTTACATGAAAACTGTGAACGCAAAATGTTTGCACTTAGGAGTTTTTAATGGTCCCTGTTTGTAAAAACACAATTTCAATTTTACTTTTGCAAACTGAACATTCATTGCAAGCTACTATAATTTGTCCTTCTGGAGTGCTTTCTGGAATTCTTTGCATCATTCTTGTGTATTCATGTATCACTTGCTTTACATATGTATTTATATATGTGTACTTTACATATGCATCTTTGCTTATACTTTATTTACATGTATGTGTTATATATGTGTGCACACACCTTTAATCTTTCTTTAAGAATTTACTTTAGCTATAGCAAGAGTGTTTCATTGTTGATAACTCTTAAAACAGCTTAAAATTAAGCTGTTTTAAGAGTTATCAACTCTTAAAATTAAGAGGAATTGAAATAGTGTCAAAAATAAAAAAATTCGTAAGAATATTGAAGTATTTGAAGATGTTGATTCTGGTTTTTGAAATAATTTTCTTGGAATTTATTGTCTTTCCAATTACTTTTTAATTTAGTCTTTTGTAACCTGTAAATCAGATTCTCTGTTTAAACTTTAAACATAGCAGTACAACTGAAATTTAATTTGAAACATTACCTTTAAATTCTTACTGTTTTCACATTGTTGGTGAATTGTGAAGCTGTTACTATGTAGCATCTTTTAAAAAGACACATTTAAAAGTGGAACAAATTTCTTACATATAAAATACAAATTTGAGTTCTGGGAAGCTGGAGTTGAAGGAAGGAGAATGATTTTTTAAATTATTTTTTCCTTACAAAATCATGATGATATTAAAAGTAGTACTGAACTCATTTACTTAAATGTATTTGTATTTTATATCTTATCTAAAATACTACACTATTACTGCTAAACAACTTGAATCCAGTATGTTAAGGGAAAATGCTCAGTTGGATAACTGTTACTTCTTTAGGTCAAGCTGGAGCAGGTCACTATGGAGCTTCAGCTCATTCCATTCACTGTACTGCTGCGATCGGTTCTGGACCAGCTGCAGGAAAAGGATTCTGCTCGTATATTTGCTCAGCCTGTGAACCTTAAAGAGGTATGTTTGCAGCTGTGTTTCCTGGTGTTTACATGTGCCTTGGTGGCACTTAAGTACAGGAAACAAGTCATTACATACAGAGGTAGAAGCAGTGTTAACTTTTAATCTTTATTCTGATAATTAACATTATGAGTTATGGTCTGCTATGAAAGCCTTTTTATGCTCATGTAGCAAAATAATTTCTGGGAAATACTTGTATGGAAATACCCCATTCTTGTATAGAAATTTGGGTACATACTGGTACTTTTCAGTAAGATGATTTTGGTAAGGCTAATTCGAAGGATATCAAAAATTGCAACGCAGATACTGTGTTCTTACTTGAAGGTGAAACTAGACAGACTTAGAGTGTACATGTGTACATTTGTGGATATACTGCATGCACATCTGTTTATTATATTTAGAATCATTAAGGTTGAAAGAGACTGCCAAGATCATTGAGTCCAGTCTTGGACCTAATACCAGTATGCAGACTAAACCATATTTCAAAGTGCCACATTTCCATGGATGGTCACTGCGCCACTTCCCTGAGGAGTCTGTTCACTTCTTAACCACCCTTTCAATGTAGAAATCTTTCCTAATATCCAACCTGAACTGCCCCTGGTGCCACTTGAGGCCATTTTCCCTTGTCCTATCACTAGTTGCCTGAAAGTAGGAGTACATAAAACCACAGAATTCCCACGAAAAAGTAGTTTCAGCATCTATTAGTAGAGCTCAGACTTGTTACCTGAGATGCAGAATATTGTAATACGTAAATTTCCATTGGCATGCAAATGTTTGCAATATCTAGATGTGCAATTCTAAGTTACATCTTCAATTTCTTGTATTGAGTTGTTACAAGATACATATAAAAAGTGGATCAGTTACTAACTAATGTTTCTTTGTCTGTAATAAGACAGTTTTACCCATTTGTGTTTTAAATATTTATCCAAAGGTTCCAGACTATTTGGATCATATTAAACATCCTATGGATTTCTCTACCATGCGGAAACGGTTGGAAGCTCAAGGCTATAAAAACCTCACTGAGTTTGAAGAGGACTTCAATCTGATCATAGATAACTGTATGAAATACAATGCAAAGGATACAATATTTTATAGAGCTGCAGTGCGGTTAAGAGATCAAGGAGGTGTAGTTCTCAGGCAAGCCAGGCGAGATGCTGAGGGAATTGGCTACAACAATGAAACTGGAATGCACTTACCAGAACGGCCTAAACTTGAGTCACCCCAGCCTTTCTCTTGGGAAGATGGTAAGATGTGTTTCAGTTATTTTGGAAAGCTGCATTCTTCATTGCATACAGTGTGTATGTTCCATATAGTTGTATAGGATTGTTGCTGTCCAGTTTGCTACCTAGATTCTCCACCCCCCAATTAAAAGCATTGCTTGAAAAAGTCTGGTGTTTCTATTCTACCAGATCTGTCATAAGACATCAGTGCTATCTGGATTCTGATTTTGGCAGTGTCAGACCCTAATTCAACAATTTACATGGAAAAGGTTTTTAAGTTGAGTGCTTTCTTTCACATGATCATATATGCTTGTAAGGCATGGGAAATGAATACCAGTGTTCATAAACTTCAGCACATTCCTGAGTAACCTACTTGATAAATTGAGCACATTTGTAATACTAAGAATTAAATAGGGTTTTTTTGACGTACACATGAGTTTTCTAAGGTTTGGCAG
This sequence comes from Ammospiza caudacuta, assembly GCF_027887145.1. Classification (NCBI taxonomy): domain Eukaryota; kingdom Metazoa; phylum Chordata; class Aves; order Passeriformes; family Passerellidae; genus Ammospiza; species Ammospiza caudacuta. Next base: position 59,821,985 of record NC_080597.1, read on the forward strand.
TGGAGAATAATTAACACATAATTATATGTGTTATATAATTTACACATATTATATGTTATATAATAAACACATAATAATATGGTTCTTTTATAACCATAATTTTGTCCTTTTCTTTAACAAGAAGCAATTAATCTGTTAAAGTGGGAAGAGTTAATTATGTCTTCTTCTGACCTTTTATTTCTTTGCTCTACTGCTTAGTTTTTGATCAAAATGCTGATTAAGAAAAATAGTAACTGTATAGTAGGAATTAATTTCAGTATTTCTGGCTATGATCTAAATAGTTTTTTGACAGTATTTTTTATTTTGGCATGCAAATTCAGTTTTTTCCTTTTGTTGTATTACTGTTCTGAGGATGTTCTGGGAAATGCTAACACGTTTTCAATTGTACGTGTTTTGACTTCAGTGGATAGGTTACTGAATCCTGCAAACAGAGCACATATGTCCTTGGAAGAACAGCTGAGAGAGCTGCTAGAAAAACTTGATCTCACCTGTGCAATGAAATCCAGTGGGTCAAGGAGCAAAAGAGCAAAGCTGTTAAAGAAAGAAATCAGCATTATTCGCAACAAACTCAGTCAGCAGCACAACCAAGCTCCTCAAATAGAGTCAGGTATTGGAAGTTTCGAGGAAGAAAGTGCAGCATTAGAACAAGACGGAGAAGAAGAAGGTAAGATTGTAAACCAGGTTTAAATGAGTACTGGTCTGAGCTGCTTCAGTCAGGTGCTGTTATGTGAGTAGTAGTGTGAATTAAAGAATTTGATTAACTAATATTAAATTTAAAATACTGATTTTAAAATTAAAATAATAGTTTGAAAATACGAAAATAGCTGCCTAATCACAACAAATATTTTGAAAGTAGGATGATCTTCTGAAGAAAACCTCCTTCCATTACTTTTCATGGTAGCAAGGCTTTAAAAACTTAGGTGTTAAAAAATGAAAGTGCAAACAATATCAGATGAAAAGCAGTTGGAAATGCCTGAGTGGAAAATATCTTTTTACTTTTGGAAACACACTTAAATGTCAAAATATGTATTAGGGATCATGTGAGCCTAGGTCAGTGGTAATGAAGACTCTGGCTGTTCTACTGTGTTTGTAGCCTTTTTTATTCACTACTCCAGACTCTAGGGAGGAGGGTGGGTAGGCTTTGGGGTTATTTGTTTATTTATTTATCTCTTTTAAATAAAGCTAACTATTGATAAGACTTAACAAATTTCACGTTGTAGAATCAAGTCAGCCACATCTGCCTAGCTCTTCCCCTTTTGCTTCTCTTCCTCCTCAAAACAGTTGTCTCAGACTGTGTCTACTTTTGGCTAATTGCCATTGAATTCAGTGAGAGCACTGTGCTGGAAGGACTAACTTAATATTTTAATTAAATTAATATTTGCATTTTTAGCTTTTAAATCGAATTTCTGAGATTTTTATTGCTCATTTTAAAATGATGGAAAGAAAAAATGTCACTCAAATAAGAATTCTGTTGACTTTGTTTCATGATTAGCTCTAAGGAACTAAACTTTTTCTTTAGGAGAGTTAAGAGATGTATTTCATTTTTGAATAAGTGCCTTGAATAGGAGGAGGAAAGAGCTCAAGGGAAAGTGGAAGCATGGTAATAAATAAGGAAATCTCTATTTGTTGTGGCTTGATGCTATCAAAATTTTTGAAAGGTGAAGTCAATTAAATGATTGTCCTTAACTGCCATTCAAACAGCAACTTAGTGTTTAGTTCCAAACAGCACTTGCTGGAGATTTGAGCATTGGTAGAAAAAGTGTACATGAATCAGCACATTTTCCTGTTCTGAGTTTTTAAGTGTTCTCAAAATGTTTAATGGTTTGGATTTTTTAAATTTGGGAATTTTTTTGATCTTTAAGTGATGATGGTATTAAATACAGTTTCTTAGGAATGTGGGGTTTGGCATCTAATGAATCCACAACCTTTTTTTTATTTGTAGCTTAACATTTTGGTGCCACAGCCTTTCACTTCAGCAGATTTTTGTGAAAAAAGTAGTCCAAAGTGAACAGTAGTGGTTTTCTTATATTTAGGGTAGGCTTTTAAAATAAAACATGATGAAAGACATGATCCAGGTTTGATTGGTATGGTTGTTATGGTTCTGATCTAGTGGAGAGTAATAATAATTAGTTCAAATTTCAGTTCTTAAAAGGAAAGTACGTACAGGAGTAAAGAAAACAAATTGCCCCAAAATAAAAAGAAAAATCCTGTGCCCAGGATCTCTGGAGGAGCTGACTTTGATAGAACTCTGAATTACCCTCTTGCAGTTCTGTTTTCAGTCTTTGATCATGTGAAAAATATAGTACCAGAATAATCCCATGAAATTTAGGTTTTATTTCTAAATAATTCTCAAGTGGTTCTTTAATCTTTCTGCAAATATTTTCTGATTAGTTGTAAGAAAATCAGAATTTGTTCACAAAGGAAGTCACCATGGAGATTTTAAAGCACAGGATTTTTTAATGGCTGATCGTCTAAATGTGCTTTTCTGACTACATTTAATTCTACAGTCTTCCTGAAATACTAGTTACCAATTCTAATACCTGTGTGCCTGCAAAAGATGTAAGCACAGTCACACTGTATTTTAAAATCAGGTATTTTTAATATGGACTCTGCTATTGTTTCATTAAACCTTAAACAACAGGGTAAAGATTTTTTTTTACACTTAGAAATCGTTGATTTCCAAGTAAATATTTCTGGGCCAAAACCAAACAAAATAAACTGCAAATAGAGAACTTAAACACTTTGGGATTTTACACCTTTTTTCAGGTGGCATAGAAAATTTGACTAATATTAAATATTTTATGTGATAAAATAAATCACATAAAATAAAATATAAAACAAAATATTTATTTAGCATAAATAGTACATTAGTGTTATGTAGTTACTCTAGAATAAGTATTTCCTTTCTTGTATTTTGAAAGACTCTTTTGGAAACTGGAAAGATTCTAGCATCTTTTTGAGTTGATAATTGTGGGTTAGGACATCCTAGTTGTATTAGGGAATGCTGCAATAGTGGAATGTTTATTTTCTTTCCCATTACTTGTGATGAAAAACTGAAACTACTTTTGTACCTCACTGTCATATCTCAATTGTCTTTTCCTAGCATGGATTTAGTGGAATTGAGTGGGACATGATCATACTAAACAATATTAAAGTGTGGGGGAGAAGGGGAGAAAAATGTTGGAGGGTGGTTTTTCTGGTTTCTCATATCAAATCTGCATTATCAAGTGTGTTATTTTTTGAGTAGAGGCTAATCAAGCTGCATGATTTTGGGGATGTTGGGTTTTTCTTCTCCATTTTATTACTTTTTCCTAGATTAAACAGATGGTCACAACTGTAAAAAGGTTTTACAAATCATGCCCTTGTATAGGTTTTGTAACACGTTTTAGTTCACTCAAGTAGAACAGGTTACAAGTACCTTTTTTTTAATTGATTAGCTAATAAAATTTTTCATAGGCAGGTAAACTGAATATTGATAAGGTGAAATAGATAAAAACGTATCTTACAAAAAATTTTACTCGAATGGCAGTATAATTGCATTTAACAGATAATCATCCACCACCCCAACTTCCTAATGAAAAAATGTCAGTAGTTTTTAGTTAATGAAACTAACATAACTGCATGAGAAGAAGCAAGTACTTATCCAGGTATAAATTGTTAACACCAACTATAGATGTCTTCTTTTCTACCCCTGTTGCATTCCCAGTATAAAAGTAGGAACTACTAACTAGGACAGATTGTTGCTAGACAAGTTTTGGTTTTAAAATGTTATGCTTTGTTTCCAGACAACAATTTATTTGGTGGGCTGCACATTTATAGTGAGTTTTATAATAGACTTTATAACTACAGGTTTTCAAAAATCACACTCTATTTATAATTTTTTCAGGAGATAAATCTCCCCCTAAACTTGAACCATCAGATGCATTACCTCTTCCTTCAAACTTGGAGACTAATTCAGAACCACCAACCCTCAAACCAGTAGAACTCAATCCAGAGCAGAGTAAGCTTTACAAAAGAGTAAAATTTGATAATGAATTATATAGCACTTCCATTCAGAAAGAAATAAATGGACACACTCCAGAACACTTACTTGACAGTAATCTCAATGAGTCGACTGTTTCTGCTGTAGCTGAGTCATCAACTGATGTAAACAGACGTACATCCATTCTCTTCTGCAAATCGAAAAGTGTAAGCCCCCAAAAGTCTGCAAAGAACACTGAAACCCAGCCAACTTCTCCACAGCTAGGGACCAAAACCTTTTTGTCTGTAGTCCTTCCAAGGTTGGAGACACTTCTGCACCCAAGGAAAAGATCAAGGAGTGCATGTGGAGATTCTGAGGTTGATGATGAGTCCCCTGTAAAGCGCTTGGATACAGGTAAATGTTTACAAAACTTATTTGAATGGATACATCTGGAAAGTTAACATACCTGTTAGTTTTTACCTACATGTGATTGTTAATCTTCAGATTTTAGCACTTGAAACAGGTTGTCCTCGCAGTTGAGTAGTTACAGTTCAAAAAATTATTACTCATTTTTGTGTTGGCCCTTGACAATTAGACTTACAGAACCAGGTTTGGGTCCTTTAGTTTCATGATGCAGTTTTTAAGTACACATATTGGTGTATATGAAACCTGTAGGAAAGATGAATTGGCTTCTTTTTTGCAAATTCCCTCTTAGAACTACGTGGAAACTTGACATGTGATGCCAAAACTGGAAGGCTTGTAAGCAGGAGCGTGAAAAATACCTGTGCCATGTATGATTTCATTTTGCTGAGTGTTACTCCAAGCATATTTTTATATTATGAAACTGATGACTGTGTATGAGGCACTTTGTATATCCATGTATTTTATGGAAATGTTAAAACCCCCACATATAATGACACTTCATGTGTTTTTTATTTTTAGTCTGTGCACTTTCAGTAGAATTGAAGGTGAGATTATGCTCTTAATGAGACTTCTCTAAAGGATATTTGAAAGAAAATGTTATCTTGATACATTAGGGCAGAACAAACAGCTCAAGACATTAATTATATCTCTCAAGACATTAATTATATCTTTTCTTAGCACACCATAGTTCTATTTATTTGAGAAATTCATACAAAACCTTTGAGGAAGAAAAGCAGCATCAGGAAATTACTTATGGATATTTCCTTAATGTCATCCATGGCCATTGCTATGACTTTAATATTACCTTTGAAATAAATAATCTGTTTCATTGTCATGTTGGGAACCCTTATGCAGGTATGAAAACAGCATGTGGGGATTTGCCTCTATGAATGAAAAAGATAGGAGTTTAATTTGAACATAAGGTGTGAAGATGTACTTCAAAAGCTGGGGGACGGATAGAGAGTTTTATTTGGGGGAAAAGGGAAGTATTGTTGATTTTTAGGTTGTTTCTTTTTTGTTTGGGGGAAATTTGTTTGTTTTGAATAACGGAATTTTTCGACGTGTGGGGCATTGCACTTTTTTGGTTGGTTGGTTGGCTGGGTTTTTTTTTTTGAATGATCACGTGAAGACACTAATGATTCTAATGCTGGAATCATAATATGAGAAGATTTTATGTAAGATGCAGTGAGGGGAATTGTTTTTCATTTATATTTTGGGGGTTTGGTTCTGTTTGCCTGTTTAGAAAGCCCCAACTTGCATTCATTTTCCTAAGAGCTTGGAAAGAGCATGCAGATTAGATCTGGTACTTTAGTTCTGAAGTAAGTACCAAGTGAAGGCAGTGTGATAATACAAATCAGTTAATCTTTATTAATAAAATAAAAACCTTGGTTTCCAAATATCTTAATTTGCCAGTATATAACCTAGATAATTTCATTATGTACCTGGACATAGATTGCATTTTATCATACACAATGAATTATTTTGTGCTAGATCACACTGGGAATTAGTCCTAATTTCTTGAAATTTTTGGGTTAAACATTGTGGATTTTTTTCTATAGGGGAAGAAAAGGTTTTAATTTTGTATGAAAACTAACTTAATTCTTAAAGGGGAAAAAAGGCAGATACGAAACCAAAACCCACCAGATTTCTGAATACATTTAAATTCAGCCATTTTTCCTTCTTTCTGGGGAGTTAGGTGTATGTAGAGCAAATATGCTTTTGACTGTCTTCAAAACTTAACAACCTAGTCACAGGAATAAAATCCAGAAGTTAAAAAGTTTTTCTATTGTTAATTTAAACCAAAATTATGTAGTCTTTTTCTGAAGCTAGTAAAGATATAAAGAGAGTTAAATTTATGTGGAACTAATACTTAGGGGGCATTTATAGTTAGAATTTGTACTTGTTCAAGAAGAGTGAATTGAAACAGTTTGGCCAGTTAATATTCACCTGAAAATGTTCTATGATTCTTTAACAGTATCTTGTGTTTTAAGCATATATGGTTCATACAGATGTGGCAGTTTATCAGATCTTATTCCTTTGATTAGTTTGCCTGTTGGCAAGTAAACATTTTGCTTTCACAGAGGAAATTTTATTCCTCATGTTATTTCCAAATTTGTCTCCACACTAATTTAACTAATTTGCAGTTGGCAGCTATCTTGAGCTGCAGTTCAGCAGGAAACCAGCACAAATGTCAGATGCTTACCAAGATTTAAAAACAGTTGAGATTTCTTTGTGCATGCAGCTGGTATTGATTCATGTAAATGTCTGTATTATGATAAAAATACATTAGATGATGTATATAGCAATACATCCTTTCTCTTTGGTTATTTTTACAAAATTTAGTCTCGTGCTGTAGGTAAGAATGCTTTTATTCAGTAGAATCCAGCAGAGCTTTTTCTTCCAAAGCCATCTAATCATAGGAAAAGGCATGCAACAGGCTTCTTGTGTTCATTGACTGAGTTATCAGCTTTGGGGGAAATCCCTGCAGTTGAAAATGAATTATTGTTGCACAGTTTTCTTTGAATGGTGCGAATATTAGCTATCCTTAATTTTACCAAATACAGAAAAAATAATAAAAAAGAACCACTTAATATGCCAAGGATTGAAATTTTTAGGTGGTTGAGAGCTGCACTGTCACATATTTTTTCTTTCTTACCTATTCATAGCCAGTATGAGGGTTTTTGACATTATTGAAGGATGTCTTGTTTCTGTCCCTTACTCTGCATTCTCTTCAGTGTTTCCTCCTTTCTTGTCACTCCTGTTTTCTTACATGACAAAATTCAAAGGAAGACTTTAAAGTTTATTTAGTTGAGTGAAACCACACCTATCTGGTTGTTTCCTTATCCTCATAGACTGACTTACATTTGGGGTTGATGTTTTTCTAGTTATTTTCAAGAAGGACACATGGAATCCACTGACACACTCCTGTGTAAGTGTGGTGTCCCACATGCTGTTGGTTTTCATAGGTAAGGTTACTGAAATGCCAGCTCTTTTTCAGAAGTAGGGGACTATGGAACAATGAGAGTAAGCCTTTAAAGGGAACTGAAAGCAGTTCATTTCCATACTGTGACCTTTCATATGTGAATCTTTAAAATATATGAAGCAGGAGAGTAGTGTAATCTTAAATTTAAATTTTCTAGTGTTCTACATTATCACAGAATACATCTGTCTTTGTAGTTGCTGTGTTGAAACTGACAGCTGCATAGTGGAGACATGTTTAAAAATTTCCTATACATATTTGATGTATTTTGAGTTTGCTTCATATGGTATCTAGCAACAATTTCCAAAAGAAGATTGTTGGTTTACCTAGGAAATTTTGGTGACATCAGCGATTGATGTGTGATTCTTGAAGGTTGGGCATGTCAGGTCTTAACTGTGACAAGTTTAATGACCTTTCAAAATACCCATTGTATACTTACCTTGCTCTTTTGTTACTGAGATGAATCATTTTTGTCAGGGAAATATTTTGTGAAGTTATTATATCACAGAAAAATGAAATTGATTAGTGAATAAAAGGTAGATTTTACTGACCATTAAAAATCTGCCTGTATCAGTTGTGTATTAGTAAGATAGCAGATGGAACAAATTATTGTTTCAAGAAACCCTTTTTAACATTGTAAAATGCTAACTTATGATCAGATGAAATTTGCCTGTGTACTTGGTCTTATTAGTCATCTCTAAGTTTTTGTAAATTTAGGTTTTAAAATTCCTAGTTGCTGTTACAGTACTCTCTATTTTAATTAGAAACTAAGTATTTAAAATACTCTATCCTAAAACAACCACTGTAACTTACCATAGAATCAGGATTTCAGACAGTGATTATTATAGTGCAGTATGTTGTGTTTCTATTATTTATTGTCCAAATGCAGTAGTAGGAAATTTCAGTGACATATATAATTTACTTCATATTTTTGCTTCCAGCTACACAGAGTTTTTCAAGGTACTGAAACTCATGTTTAGATGAATATTTAGAATACAGATTTAGAATATGGATCCCTGAAGTGGAATATTCACACAGTAAAAAGCACAGAGTGAGGGAATTTATCATTTCTTAATACATCCTTCACGTACAGTTATCAGTATACAACAAAGATTCCTTATTAAATCTCTTAGTAAATGTTGGGTTTTGTTTTTGCTCAGCTATTACAAAATGATGGCAAGTAACCTGTATACAAATTCCATTTGCATTTGGTAGAATTTAATATTGTAGTGAGGACTGCTATTACTTAATTTGATATGATAAGGGTAGACATTGTGTCTGGAGTGAAATGGAGCACAGTTCATTTTTTTAATTCTTGAGTACTTGATTTCTAATGAATATTTGCATCTCTGGAACACAGGCCCGTTTGGCTAAAAGTCAGGCTTCATATGCACGGCGTTCATTACCATTCACTAAATGGAGGAAGTGAAAGTAAAACATGCATATCTAAGAAACTTACGTCTTTGAAGTAAATAAAAAACTAAAATAAAGGTTCCTCAGTGAAAAAAGCCCCAAATTGGTATAATTTCTCTTGTGGTTAGCACAGACAGGAATGACAGTACTTGTGTGTGTGTATGTGTGTGTGTGTGTATAAAAAATTTATATTCATGAATGAGGTGCAACAATTTGACTAAATCTATTTACAGATCCACAGTCCTGGCTTGTTGTATTGAAATGCATAGTGGTTGTTTCATGTGAAGTCTGATTTGAAATTTAATTATTTGAGCACTTTAGTGGTGTTCAAGAACTTCAGCTGCCTGACTCCAGGAGGTTTGGAAACATAAAAAATGTTAAGGTGTATTTGCAAACAAAGTATTAGAGATTTTAAGGAGGTTATAAAGGCCTAAAAGGAATTATTCTCTGGTTTGTTAAATTTGTCAGTGTAGAGACATGGGGAGTACAGGAGTCTGACTGTTCAGTTGTCAAAATATGTTTGGTTAATTGGTCTTCTAGTAGGTTGATAGGCCAATGGGAAATGTAGGACCATTTACTAAGAAAATAAAGCAAATTAATGAAATTAGGAGGAAGAAAAGAAAAAAGAACCCCATTGCATTTCTTAATTTCTTCTTGGCCCACGCACACTTAAGCCAGGAGTTCTGCCAGGCCTATGAAAATTTCTGCCAATTTAATTTCTGGGGACATTTTGAGAGATAGAGGAGGGGTTTTGTAATACACATAGAACAAAATAAGTGCATAAGGCAGAAAGAGGGGGTAGGAAGCTATTTTATGCCAATCAGCACTCACAAAGTGTTTTAAGAACATAAACGTTCCTTCTGGTTTTATTTCATATAAATAATCATCGTGTTGACTTCCTGACGATGAAAAATCCTTTTCCTAGTTCTTTATTTATGTTATTAAAATAAGGGGAATTTTAAGCAACATAGTTGAGAGTGGTGGGGGTTGATGAACTCCTGGATAAATGGCAATGTGGTGCTTTTTTTAGGGCTTGTGAGATGTGTGTATACATAAGGTACATTATACATTAGTATTCTGGAAATTTTTTTTGGGGTCTTTAAAATGTTAATATCTTTGAAAGTAAAGTCTTTTGGGTTATTTTTAAGATAATAATTATTAGCACCCAATGTACAATTGCTGTGTTTTCCAAGATGATTATAAGTAAATCTTCTGTAATAATAAACAAATATTTCTGGAAGCCCTTCTGTTTTTCTTGATGCTGTAGGAATTGTGGAGCCTTTTACTGTATTCTAGTGCTGCTTTTTTTTATTTTTCTCTTTTTTTTTAATACTTAGCTCATTTCTTGGCCCAGGTTTGGCTTTGTAAAAAATTAAATGTCATAATCCCCTATGTGCTTCATTTGTGACATTTAAGACTATTTTTTTCTGTGTGGTACAGATGGTAAACAGAGCTGTGGGATTTATTGAAAATAGCTAAAAAGTTAGTGAATTTGGAGATCCACGCTGTATTTTTTGTAAGTTATGTTTTAATTTATTTAAGAAGATACTTGCCATGGTGCTGTGGCTTAGTGTAGATGACCTTCACCTTCAAATTCACAGGCTTAGACATGGTGAAGTCCCTCTTCCCAGACATACAGTGTATCAACGTGGATCAAGTGAGCCTGGCTGTTGGAACATCATAGAATAGTTTGGGTTGGAAGGGGCCTTTCAAGGTTATCCAGTCCAGCCCCCACATACTCACCCACAGTCTGATTTAAGAGGTGGACAATAGAAAAGGTTCATCCAGTGGCTCCAACAGCAGCATCAGGCACTGAACCTGGCAGGTTCAGTCACTTGTGGCCCTTTCTGCTGTGAGTGGAGAGAGTGGGACAGATTACACAGTGTGATTGACTGCAGGTTAATGTCTCTCAGAGAAGGTTTGTGTGTGGATTTATGGTTTGTGGTGGATTTTTTTATTTTCCCTTTTTTCCATTCAGTTAGAAGAGATTAGAATATGCATTTGCCTGCATAGAGGAATGCCCTTCATAAAGAGTAATTATGGTAGCGTGCACTTGTCCTTTGTATCATACCCACAGCCCAGTATTTGGGGATAGTTTAAATTGAATAGCTCTCTGCTGTGTTTCTCATTGTAGTACCCAGATGAAATTTCTTTGGCATGCACAGAGGAAGGGTACACATTAAGAAGATTTTTTCTTTCTTAACACAAAGAAACGTGTAATATTCAAGAATAGGTAAAATTGGAGCAAAGTTGCTTTGTTTTGTTACAGTGGTCATTGGTCATGCTATCAGACCATGCTATCCTAATGTGGTAATGTTCCCACTTTAATTGCATTTTCTCTTCTCCTCCTTTTTATTCTATTTTCTTCCTTGACTTTTCCTTTTTCCCTTCCCTCCAAAGCTTTCATAATGCTCAGAAATTACTTCCTAACAGCATGGCATTGAAAAAAAATGGAGACAAAAGCAGATGCTGAGAATTAACCTTCAGTTGATAACCATGGCTAACTCCTGAGTTCTCCAAAAATATTCTGTGTTGAAGATAAAAATACTTCATGTCTGAGGGGAAAAAAGCAACTATAGATTCATCTGATTAGAGATACAAAGATACGAACATGCAAGTCAGCCTTATTTTAACTCTTTTGTTCAGTTTTGCCTAAAAATAGCAAATCTGGGCTGGTATTTTAATAGCTCTTGATTATCTTCACTTGAGGATGCTTCATGCACTGTCAGGTTGACTGCATGAGCAGTGAAACATCTCATTTGGTCTTTCCAGATCCTGTCAATGAAGCCAGAAAGAAAATCTTAGGATAGCAAGCACTGTTGATTTTTGCTAGGCTGGAATAAATTTTTAATAAGAAGTTTCAGTCTCAAAGGACTCAGGTCATGCACTTCCTCAAGTACTCTGCAAGCTGTCATAGAAGGCTTGCAGAGGCTGCAAAGCACTGGATCTTTTATACTGAATCACAGGAAGTTGTAAGCTCCCTGCATGAAGTACCTCTCAAGGTAAACAAGGAAAATTAGGACTGGGAATGCAGCTGAGTAATTTACTGAAGTCATTAAAAGATTTACATTTTACTGTGGTCTCCTGTATGTCATCTCAGGAGTGGCAGATCTCTGCCTTGATCTTTCTTTCAAGTAGCAACTTCAGTTTCATTTTCTGTTCCCTATCTTAGAAAGAGGAACAAATTATGCACCAATTTTCCTAAACAGCTGTAAAAGGCAAGTAAATGCTAAATTATTTATTTTTAATAGAATCAGATTGCTTGACCTCCTTACATAGGAGAGCTCAGGGGTTTTCTGTCTGTCTGTTCCCTTTTCATTGGATAGCATACCTAAAAGTTGTGTTCTCACAATTATAGGGAAACCCTTACTTTCAATGAAGAAAAATCTCAGTTGATAAAAGCTCTGTGTGAAATTACTAGCTACAGGATTTTCAAAAGTTAGTTCCATTCAGGAACATCTCGGTTTAGGAAATGGAGCAGCCTTTCTTTGTAGGTGTCAGGTCCTGCTGGCCTGCTCTGAAAGACTCCTAAGCACTAGGATTTTCATGCAGTGTATTGATAAATAATTATAATGCTTTTTCGTTATGCAACTTGTGAATTATTGATTTAAGTCTTTAAGAAATCTCTAAAGATTTTTTCATTTATATCAGAATTTTGTAGGTGAGAAAGTAAAAATCTTCAAATGGAAAAAGTTTAAATTTTTTTTTTTCTTTCTTAAAGTTCTTAACTGTTTCGGCATAAATCAGTAAAAAATGTTTGGAAAAAAGATTCTGATCTTAAATCCTCTTAAGTAATTTTTGCCAAGGTAATTAGAAGTAAATGGTCCTAAATATTACTGGCTTTCTATAGTCATTTCTGGATCCTGAATGACATGCCATTGGTCTGTATGTGATTCAGGCACTTAAAGCTTATATTTTGCAGTCATCTGTTTTACGTGTCATAAACTGTATAAACCAAAGCTGATTCAGGAATTCAGTTTGTAAAGTTAGTTTTGAATTTTTTAGATTTTGAGTGTGCACTTTTTAATGGCATTTTCTACTCTACTGCCTCAGTCTATCAGTCCACCACTGGAACAGCTGATACTGTCTTAGAAGTTGTAAATGTGGGTTTTTTTTTTTTTGAGAAATGTTTCTTCTTGTATGCTCTCTTTTCGTTTCAGAGTTTTCTGGAGTGTTTTCAAACTCCTTCACTAAGGTTGCCTCCCACAACATGCTTTGAAATGCCCCGAACACTCATTCTGCAGTACAGAGATCCTGTTGTAATACAGAGCAATGTATGATCCTTATCTTATGGAAGCTGTGGTTATTAAATTCTGATTAGTTTTCCTTTCTGTTGTGTAAATCAGATTTTGCTGTTGTATTAGAGCCTCCTCTGATTTACCAGAGACACTTCTTATTCTCAGATTTGAAGAAAATTAGTAGTTACAAGATGAATTCTTTGGCATTCTTTTGGAGCCTATCAAACAGGCCATTTATTGAGCCACCAAACTGTATTTGTTCTGTGTCACTTAAACCTTTAAAGGTTAAGATTTTCTGGTTAGGATCTTGATAGGTACTGCTGTTTAGTGTGTAGGTGCCACATCATGAGCTCATACTGAGCTATCTTTGCTGCCTTTAGCCATGACCGAGTTTTTAAAAGCTTTATTTCCAAGGGGATTCTTCACACCAGGCTTTGTAGTCTTTGAGTAACTGTCTTCCATTTTGTCTGCATACTGAAGACTGTTTTAAGTACTGGAAGCTTTGCTGTGCTCTGATATTCATCTGTGTACTATGAAAAGAAGAATTGTGTTTAATACTCCTACTGCACTTCAGAATTTACCGTTTGAAGTAACATTTAGAGGGTTTCTCTTAGGGTCCTATGCTCTTACATGTGAAAAAAAAGCTTAATGGATGCAGTAACTTCTGATGATTTATTACCTTCAAGTATTCCCTTATCCTGTGTGTGCTTATCTGTATGTATAAATCCCCCTAAATCAGTGGCTGGCATCTCCTTTCTTACTCTTACTGGAGGTATTTTTAGCTACATTTCTAAACTGTGTTCTTGATGCTTATCATGCACATGGAGGTTGTATTCTGTGTTTTCAATGACTTTCAGTATTTTCTTTTTCAAGACAAAGGTCTGAATCAAAGTGAAACTTACTTAGATAGTCCCTATAGAAACCTTAGGTTTTAGTGATAGAATACATAGGACACTTGTGTCATTCTCACTGTCTCTGGACACTGCTGTAAGGATGGCTTATTTAATTGAAAGCTCTGTTTCCTTTCAGAGAGACTTAATGACTTTTTCACTGTCTTCCAGGTTCTCATATTAACTAATATCATGCTGGGTATTTATCTCTTTGGATCCTAATTATTTTCTATTATCCTCAACATGGAATGGAATTCAATTAAATGATCATTTTGGAACGCAGAAAGACAATTACATTTGAAGTAATTAATTTGGATCATGTTGGAGACACCAGCCATCCTTAAAACAAAAAACAAATAGAAATGAACACTCTTGGAGGAAGTCTTTGACACATATGAAACTATGCTCTTCATTCAATGTATTGCCCCATTTCCGTAAGTTACAAAGTTGTACGTGTTGTAGTATATGTGACACACACTGGTGGCAGAGTTTCACCAGTCCCAACATTCTTATTCCCAGAACATGTTCTGTGAGAGCAGATTAGCTAAGAATGCTACATCTCCATCCTCTTCCCTTCCCCAGAAAAACCAGTCTCATCTTCCTTGGAGAAGTGAAACCTACCAGAAAAAAAATGCTTTTTTAAAATAAAATACACATTTTCCTCTACTGTATATATATTTTAATGGAGAGTAACATCAGTTTTCAGGGTAAGTGCTCAAGTCACAACTGGAAATGAGACTAAATAGTGTTTTGGAAGTGCTGGTTCACTGTGTGCAGTCATTGTTTGAATGCTCCCAGGTTTTTTAGTGGTTGAATTTCAGCCCTTCAGGTCTAGTTGTAGGAGAGCACTTCATCTTACATTTTGATGTGCTTGGTTTTGCATCAAGCTATGCGTAGTAGAGAATTAATTGCTTTAGAATATTTTTTTGCAAGTTCTGCTTCTTTCTTTTTGTTTCAGCAGAACTGTAAGGTATATTACAGTCTGAAATGTACAATTCTGTGTTCTGAGGCAGCATTTTGTGCATTTGTGGACATGCTGTGCTGCTCTTTGGACTATACTGAGCTTTGTTCCTCTGTCATGTTTTCCAAACTTCTGCTCTCTTTTGGAAATTACCTTTTCCTGATTCCATTTATTTAATATGGACAAAAGGATTCCAACTTGCTTGATGTAGGTAGTCAGTGAAAGTTTTAAATGCAGCCTAAGAACAAAGTGGCACTGTTGAGAAGTTAAAACTTTGCCTGATAAATACAGTTTTCAGTGCCGTGAGAGAGACCTGTGGAAAAGTATTAGGCTGATCATCTTTGCCTTACTTTTTTTCTTCTTAGTTAGCATT
Organism: Ammospiza caudacuta; assembly: GCF_027887145.1. NCBI lineage: Eukaryota > Metazoa > Chordata > Aves > Passeriformes > Passerellidae > Ammospiza > Ammospiza caudacuta. Next base: position 59,837,224 of record NC_080597.1, read on the forward strand.
TCTTTATTTTCAAAATGGTTGTGTTATGCTGTGATTTGCAAGGCAGTAAATTTTCCATGTAAATAGAAGTTGAGCTGAAGATTAGAAATGGAAGTAACCCTGCATTTAAGAGTGATAGCAGACTTCATTGTTTGAGAATTCCCTTTTTAATTGAAAAAGGTTAAGTTCTGCCTCTTGAGAGTGGACTGCTTTTTTGAAGAAACTTAAAAACAGAGTGGAAAAGTAAAGGAAATGAACCACTAATTAAAGGCTTTTAGTTTGATCTTTAGGACTTTAGGGGAGAAGAGGAGGGTTGTCATTCAGTGGTATTGATGAGGAGGCAGTATGTGTAAGAAGCTTAGTATCTGACATAAAATTTCACTCCATGACTGTAGAGAAGGCTCATTTGATCTAACAAAATCATGAGCTTGTGGAATAGTTGTAAGCAGGATGAGTTAGGTCTCATGGATTTTCTTTATTTGGCCATCTTAGTTATATCTACTGATTCTATAAAATGTAACTTCCTTAAAGCAAAGGGAGATCTTTAATTTCACTTACTGTAGCAGCTACAGAACATTGGGTGTTTCATGATTCATGAGAAAATAGTTTTGTAATGATATAACAGAAACCAAATTGTGTAGTATATCTGATCTTTTTTTGCACATCAGTGCTCCTACCATAAAGCACTTAGGTTTTATTGCCTCAGTTTTTTCTGGCAAGTTACAAGGTCACCTGTGAACCACTTAATCTGTGACTAGATATGAGTGTGTTTTGTTTAAAATAAGCCTTGAGGTTTTCCTTTCTTAAAATAATGCCTGTTCCTTATACCTTCTGAAACATGAACTGTATAAACTGGAGTCTCATAGATGGTGTAAGCTCTTGTCATTTGGGGTTTGGTGCTAAGGAAAATTACTCCTGCTGATAGATTGCATGTTCTTTTTTTTTCATACTTCCACAAGCAAGAGAGAAATATGTCTTGGAAGCTCTAAATTCTTTTGCACTTTAGTATTCCTTTTTTGTCAAAAATATGTAAGTGGGGTTTTTTCCCCACTTACTGTAGTTTAACCCCAGCTGACAACCAAGTACCAACCAGCCACTCTCTCACTTCCCACTCCTTGGTCCTCACAGTGGGATGAGAATAGGAAAAAGGTAAAACCTCTGGGTTGAGATAAGAACTGTTTAACAATTGAAAAAAAGTAAAATATAATAATAATAATGTGAAAAAGGAATAAAACCCAAGAGAAACAAGTGATGTGCAATACTGTTGCATAGCACCCACTAACCAATGCCCAGCCCTGTGATCAGCCACTCCCAGCCAGCTGCCATCATTTTATCTATGGGGCATGGCACTCCATGGTATGGAATATCCCTTTGGCCAGTTTGGGTCAGCTGGCCATGGTCCCTCCCAGCTTCTTGTGCTCCTGCTCACTGGCAGAGCATGAGACACTGAAAAGTCCTGAATTAACTGTCAGCACTGCTCATCAACTCAAACTCAGTGTGTTATCAACCTTCAAATCAAAATACATCATTGTAACAGCTGCTCAGAAAAAAAAAATTGCTCCATCCCAGCAGAAACCAGGACACCACTGTTAGTAACTATTCTACAGATTCATAAAACATTTTTTACTCTAATCTGAAGTGAATTAAGTGAGTCATTAAACTCACAGTTTATGTTTAAACTAGAATAGGGCTGGACTGTCATCTCAGAGAACTGTCTCCATTGCTATAGTTGCACGTTTCTGCTGTATCCCTTGTTTTTTTAACTTCAGCAGTCAGGCAATCACATGCTTGCTTTGTCCACTGTGTTGCTGAAAACTGGCTCCCTACCATTTCTTGGCACTGACTTAATGACAAAGAGAAGCCACCATTGCCAGGGACTGAGAGTGCCAAAATATCCATTTTGGTGACAGCGCAGTCATAAACTGATTGAAATAATAAAAATACTGTTTTGCCCCTTTTGTCATAGGTGTGCATGTACAAAACCAATGTATGCAGAGATAAGCATCCAAGAAGTCACATTTGGCTTATTTGCACATTCTCTTAACACAGGTACTTCTTTCCATTTTTACAGTCCACTGGAAATGTGAACTGTGCCCTTGTTCTGGCAGCAGTCATTACTTGATCTGTCTTCCTGTTTAAAATTCAGTCTGTGATCTGACTTGTTTCTGCTGATAGCTGCCTCACATTAGCTAGATGCCTGAGTGATAACTTGAGTAATGTGTCTCTGGCTTGTGGCAGGATGAAAACAAAACAGTTTATACACCTCACTTGAAAGATAAATCTGACAGGATATTGAAGAATAACAAGTAATTTTTGCAGAGACATAAGAGATGTCCTTTGCAGAATGGTTTTTTTTAGCTTTTCATTTCAAATGCCATGTGAAATGTACTGTGATAACTTAAATTCCCCTATTCACTTTTTCATAAACCATGCTCTGTTTCAGCACAGTCTAAGACCAAACTCCTCCTCAATCTGCAGATATTTTTATCAACTTGGTGAGAGTGAGAACAAGATTAATAAATACCACTGATGAAAAGTTTGGTGCTTGTCACTCAGGACAATGCTACCTTTATCATTTTTCTTCTGTAGGAAATCAAAGGCAAATATAGGAGTTACAAAACAAACACTCTCAAATGAATATTTGCAGTGTAAGCTAAATGACAATGAAGGAGAATACTTATATGTAAATCTCTCAGAACCTTGAGTAAATATACTCCTTTTTCTCTTAAAAATCTGAAATTGTGTTGATAATCCAAATGGAAGGTCTCCTGGGGTGGAGTGGAAAAACTCTGTAAGTCACTATATGGAAATGCTTGAAAAATTACTGGATTGTAAAAAGTAACTTGCTAAGCTCAAGCTCCTTAGTTATCAGCCTCCTTTGTAGCAAACAGACTGGAAGAATTAATAAAGGGAGTGCTGCCATAATTGTTTTACAGTAAAAGGCTCTGTTGAGGGGCATGTGAAGTTACATAACCTAGTTTGACTGTGTCTGAATGTACAATGATCATGATGGCCTTCAAGTCTTTGGTAGTGATAAGGATGGCTGGGATGGGTAGGTCTTTCTTTTGTTGGGAGTGGCATGCCCAGAGTTGAATTTGTTTTAAAGTGTTATTCTCTTTGTAGCCTACAGTTTGCAGTGGCTGACTGCAGGCTGGTACCATTGCCTTTAGCTGAGGGCATTTCTGATCATATTCTAGAGTCACTGTGGGATTCTTTCCTTGTTAGTCCTTATGTCCACACCTCCACATACACTCACACACTGGAAAGTCTTCAGAATGCTATCTTAAAACTTTTCATTTGTCTCTTTAATCAAGCTTAAAAATGGCTTAATAAGGACAATACTGTTTGTATAGCAAACCCAGAGCAGGATTGGCAACAGCCCATCAAATAAGTGGATTGTAATATAAGAGCCTTTTTAATGTTTTCATTACAATTATGATATTAAAATGTAATATCCTTTGATGTATGCAAACTTTTGTTAGGGGAAGGCTAATTAAAAACAGTACCATGCATATTATTGATTATTGGTGACAGAAGACAGTCATCATAGTGTCAGTCAGTCTGAATTTACTAAAATGGAAACCCTACCAGGAAGAATTAGATAGTGTCATGGAGAAATCCATATCAGTCTTTACTTCCAGGATTGAAAAGGATTTTAATGATCATAGCATTGCATTGAAATAAGCCTTTTGTTGACTTGGTAATCTGCCTGATTTGTAACATTTTATTTTCTTGGGTTTTTTCTGCTTAGCTTTTGCAGCGTGATTGTTTTAATGGTTGGAAACATTACTGCAAAGACTGATTTGTTACTCCTGTTAGTATTTCCCATGTTACAATCTCTGCTTGCTTTTTTTTTTTTTTTAATACCTTACCTAAAGGTTCATCCTGTTTTTAAAATCTGGACAACAGGAACTTTAATACTTCCTTGAAATTACATATTTTGTTAATATTCACATTCTTTTTCATCACACCAAAATATTTGAAGAGCAAAACAATAATTGTGTGCATTGTGTAAATACAAAAGGTTGTTAATGAAAATGGTGTGGTTTCCAGTTTGATGCAGTTTATTTTTTGTGTTATGCTGCAGGTCTGTCAAATGGTTTTGGAGATGAAAGTAAGGAGAGAGCATTAGATGATACTCCAGGAAGAAAAGTTGAACCTCGTCGCCGCTGTGCATCAGAATCTAGTATTTCATCTAGTAACAGTCTCTTGTGTAACTCAAGGTAAAACTGTAAATATGAAATACAGATTTGCGACTGAATATATCAGTTTTCTATAGTGATTGTGACCCACGTTGGAGGATTGCATAAATTATGGAAAAAAGAGTGTATTTCAGTTTTCTCAGTTATGTCAGATCCAAGTCACCTTTCAGGATTGCTGGGATTCTTCTGTTGAATTCAGGTTATTGCATATCCAGGCAGTTAGATTTTTAAACTGACTGTGCTTCTATTGCTCTGTAAAGATACAGGTATGTTTTTACATACAGTATCTTGGCTTAATTACCTTCCTAATCTGGAACACTAAAAATGTGAGTGTTTATTTTTGTGAAGGCAAGAGAGAAGCAACTTACAAAGCAGAGTCTTTTACACAAAAACGGTTGTTTGATAGCCTTGGAACTGTAGGTTGGCAGTCTGTGGGTTGCTGGGTAGGTACTGCAGTGTTGATAGTAACTCTGTAGCAGCTATTGACTTCTCCATGGAGTCTGCTGTTAAAGGCAGGACTGTCAGAATGGACACTTCTGCCACCATTGATGTCTCCATCACCAGTGGTGTATCTTCTGAAAGAACACTGATTTCTGGGTGAGAGGTAGCTGTCTCCAGTCCTGGGCTATGAGGATGGGACATACAGGACAGTATAGGGTAAATGTGTCACACAGAAAAAGAGGACTTTATTCGTGTGTTCAGGTTAAGGGAAAGGTGTTAATGCAGTCATGTCAAACAGGCTTTCAGAGACAAAGATAATTTACTATTGCATCTATTTTAAATGTGATATTCTAGATCAAATTGTCAGTATAATTGTTGTTCACATTCTATGATTTCTTGAAGAAAACTCAAGTGTGTAGAAAGCAAATTTCCCATTTTGAGAAGAGACGTTTCACAATTGAAAGACTGAAATTTTTAGTGAAAAATTAAAGAGACAATAGTTGTGTTTTCTGTGTAGTAGACCTATTGGAGCAGTGGACCTGTCTTTTGCTGATAACCAGGCAATTCTGTGTTTGAAAATAATCAGAACTTTGGCTTTTATGTTGTTTGTATTGTTTACTCAAAATATTTTTAGAGCTTGCTCCATTGATTTTACCCTGTACTGATGAAATGTAAATTCTTGTTCAAAATTTTGATTTATAGTGAACAATGTTAATTATCAAGTAGTGATTTTAATATGAATACTTTTGTAGTTTTAGTCTCCCGAAGTGTGGTAAAGGTAAACCTGCCCTGATACGGAGACACACACTGGAAGATCGAAGTGAACTGATTTCATGCATTGAAAATGGAAACTATGCCAAAGCAGCAAGAATTGCAGCTGGTAACTATAAATAATTGAATTCTTAATAGTAGTGTATAATATTTTTCCATTTATTAGACAGATTTTAACATTCTTATTTTTACTGCTTAAATACATCAAGCTGTCTCAAAGTGTTGTTGATATCCTTCCAGAAACTACTGAATTCTGCTTTTGACTCCTGGAAGTCTTTTTAAAGAACAGCATCTGACTCTGATTTTTGATTAATTTTCTCTTCTTGCTTGAGGAAATAAAGATGTTTCGAAATAAAAAGAGAAGATGAGTTTTCTTTTGTAGATCTTGTAAAAGAAAATTAGTAATCCTATGTGCTAGATTAGTAACCCCTTACTGTCATGTGGAATAAACTCTGACTAGGAAAAATTCTGAGACTCCTACTTGTATGTACACCTGAGAAGTCTCTGAGTCTGGCTGCATGCATTCTGTCAGCTCATGTATGATTTTCTATTCAGCATTAAAATACCATTTTCTTTGCAGCTGAGAATAGTGTAGATATCTTTCTTGTTAGGTGTCCTGAAGAAGAGAACTTGAACTGTTTTTCTATACCAGATACAGTTCTACATACATATTTTTTGAAACAGTCTGTAAATAAAGATGAATTAATTGAAACCCTCATGGCTCTAACTGACATGTGAATACTTTACAAACTGTTACTAACAGAGCAGAGAAACACCTTACTGTGCAGAGTGACTGTACTAATTTTTTTTTAATGTGATCACTTTAAATACTTTTTCCTTGCTATTTCTACTTTTAAAAGATCTTAAACCACTTTTATGGTTTAAGATCAACAACAAACCCTGGAATGTTTTTGTAATGTCAAGACAGAACATGTATGAGCATGCCACCTTTCATTATAAATGAGCAATGCCCATTTGAAATGCACTTTATCTCAGCAGTATTGCCTGACTGCTGAAAGAAAGTGCAGCTGCAGCCCCTGAACTGTATCTTGGTACCAGGTTTCCCCATACAAGAAGTGCTGCCTGACCTTTACAGCATATTAACTTGGATCACTTTTCCCCCTTTGATCACCACCCCCAGTGGTGATCATCTTGAAGTTAACTCACTCTTCTGATCAGTCTCTGGACTGTATCTTGGGGACCAGTTGTGGTTTTGGTTGACTGAAAGGCTTATGCCTGTTTCAGGCTTCAATCCATTGCTGAGCAGCAGAGAAGAAAATTGAGGATTCTCTAGAAGTGCACAGTAACTTACACTCAGTTGTTCATTACCCTGCTTTTTGAGAAGAAATGAAACACTAGTGCTGCTGCCTGGAAACCTGTTGACATTTTTGAACTTGACTGCAGGAAAGGGCAGGGCAGAGAGACCAAGAAAACTTGTTAAAAATAAATGGAAATCAAAATGCAGGTCAGAATTTAGGCATAAGAATAGAAAGGTGTACCAGTATTGCTAAGTTATGAGGTGCTAATCTCAGTGTGGGTATCCAGGTATCCAACACTTGGAAATATATACTGTGCAAATTGCATCTTGAAAATCATCACTTCTGTGACAGGATTGTCATCACAGTAAAAGAAACTGTTATTTGAAGTACCATAATTTTATGTTTTCTTTGGAGCTTTTTCAAAGGGAAGGCATTATTGGAATTTGGCAAACACTTCCTAAGAACTAAGATGTTTTAGATTTGCCGTTTCTAGAAGTGTCTAAACTCTTGTTCTTTATCTGTAAGCTTGGAAAAAAAGTATTAATACCATGTAAAGAGCTCTTATGAATGCTACCTTGTTTTTATTGGTATGTGTGTGAAAGTTGGTATTAGTATTAGATTCTAAGGATCATGAGCTATTGATTAGGAAACCAAGAACTTCAGATTTGTCTGAGGTTTCATTCTGGAACATTTTAATTTTATGTTTCTTTGTTCTTAGAAGTTGGGCATAGCAGTATGTGGATTTCAACTGATGCTGCAACATCTGTTCTTGAGCCTCTAAAAGTAGTATGGGCCAAATGCAGTGGATATCCCTCCTACCCAGCTCTGGTAAGTGCCCACCTTCCCAGAAGTACAGTAGTGACTGTTTCTGGTCTGAAAACACCATGCACAGACTTAAGGTAATTGGTAAATTCCCATTCAGGTTGGAGAAAGGTGGCTTGTTGTGCCCTCTTTACTATGCACCGAGTTTGTAAAGCTAGTGGAGTACCAGATTTTAAGTCAATAATTTCTGCTACCCTGCCAGCCTTGGAGACGTGCAGTACTCCTGTGTCGTGCAGCCTTCTGTGGGTGGAAGGGGAGTCAGAAGAGTGCAAGTGAGAAAACTCTTGGGTTGAGATAAAGACAGTTTAATAGGGAAAGCAAAAGCAATCCACACAAGCAAAGCAAATTCATTCACCATTTCCTATGGGCAGCAGGTGTTCAGTCATCCCCAGGAGCACAGAGCTCCTTTACATGTGGCTTGGGGACACAAACACCATCACACTGAATGTCCCTACCTTCCTCCTTCTTTCCCCAGCTCTATATACTGAGCATGATGCCATGTGGGATGGACCATCCCTAAGGTCAGTTGGGGTCAGCTGCCCCAGCCGTGTCCCCTCCCAACTCCTTGTGCACCCCCAGCCTCCTCACTGGTGGGGCAATGTGAGAAGGGGAAGAGGCCTTGTCTGTGTAAGCACAGCTCAGCATTAACAAAAACATCTTTATGTTGTCAATGCAGTTTTCAACCCAAATCCAAAACATAGCCCCATACCACCTACTGTGAAGAAAATTGTCTCTATCCCTGCTAAAACCAGCATACTCGTCTCAGTAGCCTTTGTTTCTGTGCTATATATTATTTCTGCTGCAAAATGAGTATAAAAATACCCTTGATGCTGCAGCTCATTAAAGAAACAAAAAACTCAATAGCTGGAATAAACTGACTGATTGCAGCCAATTGTGAATGATGTACTGGATACTTAAAGCTGTTTTTAAGCAGAGGAGATGCATATATGTGTGTGTTAATAAAAGAGAAACAGACACAGTTCTGCTTAAATCAAAGCTTGCAGAGAAAATATTGATGAGTTGTTTGGCTTTAGGCTTTTGGGGTTATATGAACAGTTCATACACTGGCTTGGTTTATATACGAGTCTGGACAATCGCGATTTTAATATGTGTGTTCTAAAGACAATGTGAAATGTAATCATACAGAGTTAGGTGAAAACCTCTGGAGGTGGAATCAGAGCACTTGAGTTTAAGTACCCTCAGTGGGTGACTCAAAGACACCTGGGTCAGATGCTGAAAATTTGATGATTGTCTCTTGAAAGATGTTAGCGCTAGATTTAAACTGATGAAGACCAAAGCGTTCCTTTTCTTCTCCTTTATATCAGCATTGGTGTGTCTGAGAGTGGGATAAGTTAATTTGAGGAGTTAAACCTCTGTCAAGAGAGGAAAATTCTTCTGATTTTTATGAGCTCCCCACAGTATTAGCTTTTTATTAATTTATTTCCCAAAGTTAGTTTACTGTGGATTAAGATTGGTGCCAGTGTGGATAGTGGAAAAGCAACAGGAGTTCATAGAGTAGGAGATGGGTGGAACAGGCATGGAGTAAAAACCTTTCTTTGGGTGGAAGCTAAACACTTCATAATGCTGTGAGCTGCCTGCAAAGATTTTTCCATCAGGATGGTTTGTTTAACATGAGCAAACATGTCTCTCCCTCAATTTTGTTTAGAAAGACGTTGTGACTGCAACTGCATATTTTGCCTAAGACTGAGTCATTAAATTGGATATGCAAGATATTTGAAAGTTGCACTTTTTTTGGTTTTGTTTTTAAATTTTTGCTCAAGAGTTTGAGTATGGAGCATGTATTTTACTGAAATACTTATACCTTAACATAGGTTAGTTCTTTAAGGTATATTAATTTCAAACCCTAAAATTTGAGGCAAGTTAGAGCTTCTAGAAATCATGGTTTGACATTTTCATTCTAAACCTGCTTGTCAGTCTCAAAGTTGTACTAAGTGGAATTCAAATGGGACTTTTAAGAAGAACTAATATGAGTGAAAAATGCTTTTTTTGGCATTTTCAGTCAAGTCTGCCACTAGGTCTCCTCTATGCCTGTTCAGCTTATGTCAAAAAGTGTGTGTAACACAAAGTCAATTTATATCCAGTGGCTGTTTAGTTTATTATTTATTTCTTATTAACTTCATTTGTAATACCTTCTTAAAATGAATTACATAATTTTAAAAATGAGGAACTGTCCTTTCTTCTCCCTTACAGATTATTGACCCTAAGATGCCTCGTGTTGCTGGCCATCACAATGGTGTTACTATACCAGTGCCACCTCTAGATGTACTGAAAATTGGAGAACAAATGCAGACCAAATCAGATGAGAAACTATTCTTAGTACTATTTTTTGACAACAAAAGAAGTTGGTATGTTATTGAAATGTATTGTTTGATGCAGTGACTTAAAATTTAAGAACCTGTGTCTTTGGTCTAGAAGAAAATTCAAACATTATATTTCCATGGATATAATTTCAATGGAAGTATAAACTGTAATGTTAAAATTTCATATTTGAGTCTGTTTTTGGACCAAGGTATATATCATCACTGAAAGATACCTTTTTATCGTCAGTTTGGAAAAAAATATTTCAAGTCATTTATAGTCTTTTTTATTTACAAGTGACTTTCATTTATTGACCTGGTGAAATTGCTTCATTGCTTCATAAGTTTTTTAAAAGTAATAGTCTAACATTTATCTCTTTTATCCTTCATCATTGCTTTCTGAATTACAACACTTCTTCTCCCAATCTTCTCAAGTGCATTTTCTTTGAATTTTTAACCTCTCTTTAACTCAATGCTTTATTAACACTTTCTTTCACTTAACCTTTTCTATTTTTTTTTCATTAAATCTTCCTTATTTCCATTTATTTTGGCATCAGCAATATGCTGTGTAGAGCCTGAAGGGGGATAGTTCACACAACAAAACATTCTCTTTCCTTCCCCCATGGTCTTCAGTTTTAGGGCTGATGGGATTTTTCTGGGGAGGTAGGAGGAGACACACAAGGTTTTTTGGTCTTCTTTTGGTTGTTACGATTGTTTATGGTTTTGGTGAGTTTTTCCTAGACATGGAAGCTTCTCATCTACCTTTCATCAAACTATCTATTTATTTTCTATGTTTTCTGTTGTCCCTCCCCTCTCCTAGTTTCCATACAGGTCAAGCTAACTGTAAATCTGTCCATTTCTCGTTTTTCTCTTGAATTTGCTTACTTTTAGCTATCAGTTTCCTCTTTAGATGATTATATGTGGCACTGAGCGATGCTGTGCCAGTATGCTATCACTTAAATAAGTTTCTGCTTAAAATTTATAACTGATGTTTACTCTTTTGCCCCTTAGACTTTTTGGCATAATTTTTCTGGTTTTTGGTTATTTTCTTAATTAATTGGTACATCATCATAATTATCTTCGTTCAGTTGTTCAGGATTCCGTAAGATCCTGCATTCTTCTGCCTTTGTTCACAGAGAACATCTGCATTTAAACATATTCAGGCTTGTTTCTCATTTTTTTTCTCTTACTGGTGTTGCCAGTGTAATGCATGTTTCCCCTGGTCAGTTTCTTAATAATTGCTCTGATTGCTTCTTGATCTGGGGAGTCCTCTGCAGCTTGAATATGTGCAGGTGGTCCTAAATCATGTAAATATTGTGCAAAGTTGTCTCTAATGGGTACTCTGCATAGATGGACAGGAAAAGACTCAATACTTCTTCCAGCCCCTTTCCTCCCCTCCACCCTGACCCCACCAACTTGTTTTGGTAGTGATTCTTCTTTTGTGATTATTTTAGCACTCATAATTCTATCTGTGTTGTGTCTCTTGTAGTCTTGAACTCCTGTTTGTGATTTTCATTCATTTGCAGGGTATCTGTCACCTTCATTCTGTGATACCACTGTCTATCCTCTATGGATTTTCATATTTGTTTCTTCTTCTTCTTCCCTGCTTATATCTGGAGGACTTGCAAAGCTTTCTTTTAAAAATACCTTCTTAACACTTCCTCTGATCTGATCTGTATTAAAACTGATAATGGTTAGACTGATGCTTTTCATGCTGTTATCATACTGTCTGTGTCCTTGTACTGACTCTTCGCATTTTATTTCTCTGTGTGTGCTCAATACAATAGGGCTCTAGTTTAGAGTCCTTTAAGAAAATGAAAATATTTCAAGAGCCAATTTTATTTATGTAAAAAAAATGTTTGAAGATTTGACTGTCTGATCTCCTGTTGGTTTGGCTTCAAATGGTTTCCCTCCCAGACGAATGTTTTTATACAAAAGGAGGGCTTCTGCTTTTTGCAGGATTGGGATTGCAGACTACAGTAGCCTTTCTTAAATATATTCATTAATTGACCTAACTTTTGTTTTCCTCAATGTCTTTAAGTTTGGAAAACAGGATTACCATCAACCTTTATGAAAATGATGTAAATTTAATTTATACTTTTAAAGTATAAAAGTATAAGTATAAAGTATAAATATAAGTATAAATAAGTATAAAGTATATATAAGTATAAAGTATAAATTAAAGTAAATATTTAGAATGCTTTAACCAGAAGAAGATGATGTAGAGCTTATTCTATTATCACTCCTCCATGCCCAGAATTTGAAGATATTTATGGAGCTTGAAACAGAAAAGTGCCCTGAATACAGAGCTGGTGGGATTTCATACTGCAGGGTAAAAGCATGCTAAAGCAGAACTTCCTTGCTAGCTGAGCTTTCCCCATAAAGAACAAATCAAGATGCCTGAAATGTAAGGCAAAAATCCATCATCTGAAAACTCCTTGTAATAATGGAAGGGAAAGAATGAGAGGAAACAATACTGTGTCAGGTGAATCTTGAGCCATGTCCATCGTTAGTTGCTGCTGCCTGTTCTTTTAACTGCGTCGGTATTTTAGGCTAAGATTTTTCTGTTGGTACTTAATCACTAAGTACATACCACTGAATACATTCTCTGTTTTACAGAAGAGATTTTCTTAATATTTCACGTTCTTTAAATATTTAATGCAAGTAAGCACTATCTTAAAAGGTGTTTTATTGTTTTGTTTAAGGTGGTAAAACTGATTTGCGATATGAGAAGCATGGCATAGTAGCCTTGACATTTCTGGACAGACTTCTTGATTTTTTTGTATATTTAACAGATTTATTTTTTACCCTTTTCTTACAGGCAGTGGCTTCCCAAATCCAAAATGGTTCCCCTTGGGATAGATGAGACCATAGACAAGTTAAAAATGATGGAAGGACGGAACTCGAGCATACGAAAAGCAGTAAGAATTGCTTTTGATCGTGCTATGAATCACCTGAGTCGAGTCCATGGAGAACCAGTCAGTGACTTCAGTGATATTGACTAACAGAGATACTCTAGCAAGGCATGAAAAATACCACAGAGACTTGAACTCTACTAATGAACCTCTTTGTCTAAAAGAATGTATTGAAGATACAACCCCTTAATTGTTGATTCAGTGGCTGAGTTCTGCAAACTTGAAATAGTTGAGCAATTCTTCTAAATCACCATTGCCATATTGATTAATTATTTTATTGTGTTGTAGATTGGAGGATTTTCCACTAAACCTGTTAAAATGTCTTGTTCATAGTGTTCATAATTGTACATAAATGTATATTCAACACTTAACTTATTCTGATTTTAGAAGTAGCTCCTTAATTCCTTTTATAATTTTGTTGGGGAGGGAATTGGTTTTTGTTTTTTCCATGCTTTTTACTTTTTTTCTTTTCTTTCTTTCTGAGTTTAAGTGACCTAAGCACCATCTTCCAGCTTGAGGTGTTTAGTTGATCTTAAAGCCTAATATCAAAATGGCATCAAATATATGTTTGCCTAAATCATATACAGTATGGTGCTGCTTGTATCATTTCTTCCTTGGTCTGTAGCTTCTGAAAAAGACTTCTGAATGTTTGTGTAAATTGTTGCTCTTTGCACAAAGTACCGCATATTTAAGATTGATGTAAATTTACAGTTACAAATATGTATTTTAAGAAAGGAAGTTGCATTATTTTGGAGGGTACTTTGTGAGAAAGACATCAATAAAAATTATACTATGTACATCACTTGCAAATCACCAAAAACACTCCATTGTTGCCCAAAATGACTTAAGGTTCTTACTGTTTTAAACAAACCTGGCTTAAAGCCTGCAAGCACATTATTTCTTTCAAAACCATATCCCATTTATCTCCCATTGGTTTAATTTTGTTGATATGTGTGCCTCCCTGTGTTTTATTTATTGTAGAAAATGTATTAATTTGCTTTATAATGAAAAATAAAATTGACAAATATATTGATATGCATTTTTATACAGGCACATGAGAAGACAACTTGCTTTGGGAGAAAAATGTATTGGAAATTGTATAAAATAACTCGATGGTTTGTGTGTAATTCGGTTTTTTGGTAACTTGTAATCTTTTGTTTCCAATGAGGGGATTTATGTAACTTTTAATTTAGAACACTTTGGTAGCAATAGAAACTTTGGATACATTTTTGTATGGTACATGTGATGTATATAGAATTAGTACTTTATTTTTATTTTTAATAAGTAAAGCATTATGTTTGGGCAGGGGGAAGAAGGAGGGTGGGTTTCCAGAACTGCATTTTTATATTAAAAAGAAAAAAAAATAAAGTCAAGATATTGATTGTTGTAGCTACTTTATTCCTACCTTCACTGAGATACTGAATTTGTAACAATGAAAATGGCAAGGTATGTTTGCAATGTGATTTATAATGGCTCCATTATTTATAAATGCACTGTGTTTGAACTCTTTTGCAGTGATATCGTAAATACTGTACCAAGTTATATAATATGAAACACCAAATAATGCATATGAATGCACGAAGTATTTATGCCCAGCTTTTTTATAAAGGATTAGCAAATACAGCAAAACCAATACTTTTTAAATCTTTTTTTTAAAACTTCATTGAATAGCATACTTCATTGTTAAACCTGCTTGAATCTTTATTTTAAAGGGACAATTACTTTTTAAATAGTTTTTAATGTTTTTATTCTCTATTGTTTGTAATACCCCCGTAGAAGCTTGAAATAAAATTTCTTTCTCAACTGTAAATTTTGTCCTGAATTTAGCCCCTGAGATTTTGCTGCAGTGCCCATTTTCTTACTCCATGACTGAGCTGCTCCAGAGGCACTGGGCCAAGAAGCTGAATGTTCTCCTGTGGCACCCAGCATTGTCCTTACTGAGCCCTTTGCATAGGAGGTGTTGCAGTTAGCTGAGACTACAATAACTGCCTGTGATGGACCCTGGTAATTAGGGATGATGAGTTGGACAAACTTCACGAATGATCAAGCAAAGACTTGACAGCAGACACAGCTTTAGGGAGAGCAGTGATGGCAGGTACCCTGGAAGGACCATCACTGAGGTGTGCTGCTCTGATGGCCACAACAGCTACATCAGGTAGAAAAATTAAAATCTGGTTGTTTGCACTTAATATAATGACTCCAAGGATCTGAGATATAATCATACTCTTCTTTAAAGGGAATGGAACTTAATTTGGGCAGTGTTGAGACTGTAGAACCACTTGTCATCATGAGGACTCTGTTAAAGGTATTAAAAAAAATACACTGCATCAGATTTTATTTCAGACTGGTTCTACAAAAGGTACTCAGATTTTGTATGTGTAAAACTAGATAATGATTCATAACCTCATTCTGGTGCACAGAGAAATGGACCTTTTTTCTGTCTTGGACCTTGGAAAGCTGAAATGCAGTTACAACACAAGTTGGAAGATGATAAGGATGCTGACACCTGTGAAATACAAGTGCCATTAAAAAGAAAGCATAGAGTTGCAAAATGATCCTTCAGAAGGCTTCCTACGTTCTCAGTTGCCTGCACACTAGCAACATTGCAAGGGGGGAAAGAGCTCATTTTTGCAAAAAAGAGCATTAATTATTTCTGAACTTTTTTTAAAAACACATCACCAGGGAAAGCTCTATTTCGAATTTTGCTCAGATTTCTGAGTGTTATTTTTTGACTTTTCTGTTTAGAGGTGGTTTCATCAGTTCTTGGAGAAGAAAGATGTGCTGTCTTCATCTTACAGGGGACTGTATGCACTTACGAGAATTATCAGCTGGAAAACTGTACTGATTAAAATAAGCTTGTTCTGCATCTTCTTCTGATGAAAGTGACGTGAAAGGCTTGTTTATTTTTGTTTGGCTATGCAGTGGAAACTCCCAGGAATTCTTCCCAGACTCTGTCGAGAGGAGATTGCTGCAGTGTCAGTTGCTGTTCCCATACTCTCTTGTGATGAAGTCCAGTATCGTCCAGAGCTCTTGAGATTGGGTTAAAGTTTAAAATAGTTACTCAGAAATAAATAAACAAAATAGAGTGGAAATTAGTATTCCAATGGAAAGTAAAACTGGAACACCACATTCTGGCTTGCCAGCTTCTTGGGGAGTGTTACAGTTATAAGTACAGGGTGTAAGTTTGTACATTCACTGCTCAGTTCTGGTGTGATCATTTCCTGTTAATAGAAGTGTGAGACTTATATCATCATTTGGAACTATGTGAAAATGTATTTCATTGTATTAAAATATGAGCAATTATTGTATAAATAGGGGGAAAATGTGACTAGAGAATAATGTTTTTTTTAAAAAGTTTGTTATCTCAGTGATTTTTTGGGGAATGTTTGTTGTGATTTTCTGTCTTTTACACTAGAGGGAGCAATGCACACAGACCATCAACGTCTACAAAATAAGTATTCAGTTTTTCCTTCTCAAAATGCTGCTATTAAAACTTACTGCTTGTAAACAGTAAGTCTTTTTTGCTTCTAGTGTTTCTAGTCCATCAGAAGTAGCTCTCTCTCTTCTCGCTGCAAGTGGGCTGATTCAGGAATGCTTAATTTTAACTAGAGCTACTACAAAGGACAAAATAGCTCTGGATTTTCTGGCTCTCATGTCTAATTGCCAGTGACAGATGAGTAACTTCTTATATTTTTATTTAGTTATTGATTTTGTTTTCACAGTTGCATTCTGTAGTGTTAGAAAATGACTCAGAGGTGGCTGCTGCTGGTAGCACAATGCAAGACAAACACATCGATTAACAGAAATACTCAAGTGTGGAGGTCAAGTTCCAGATGAGACAGTTGCTCTGTCCTGCAGCCTGGCAAGGGGAGGTTGTCTTGAGGATGTGTGCTAGGGAATCAAATAAATTAATCTCAGTCCTTTGATCATATGGTAAAAGTTCTTGCCTATGTGAGAACAAACTTTCTCACCCCCACTATATCTGTAACAGAAAATACAGAAGTGAAATGTAAATGGAGGAGATTTACTGTCCACATCCAGCTTAGCAACTTTGGGTTACCTTGTTGAGAGTTTTGTTTAACATTCAGTTGCTATGACTTGCCTCCTCCTTGAAAGATTTATTTCCTCTAAAACTTTTAATGTAGAAAAAGAGTAAATTCAAGGTAATGGAAGTTTGGAAAATAATATTTTGGAATAGCATGTAGTTAAAAAACTTTTAGAAAACATTTGGGAATTGGTATGTGATGGGGAGGGGCTGTAAATTTATTTTTACCTGCCTACTTATTCAGATTTTATTGGCTGTGCATAGAAAGTGCTATCAAATATCTGATGGTCAGGAAAGAAAATACAAAACGCCAGCAGCTGTACTTAAACACTATTAATGATCTTTTTCAATTGTTTCTATGTGTTAACCAACAGTGCATTGATTGCAGTCACCCCATTCTATTTTTTGCTTTTACTGCATGGAGAGAATAAGAATTTTATTTTCCTTTTAATAATTTAAAATATTATTTAAATTTTTAATTAATCCCCATGATATCAATATCTTCTCATCACGCTGCTGTTCTGCTGCCTTTGTGCTGCTCTTCTCCTTTTTATTTTCACAGTTCTTCCAAGCCCTACTTGTTTTTTTTGGTTGTTTTGATCTGTTTTGAAGTCTTCACTGCAGCAAGGCAGCACTGTCAGCAAACCAGGGAGGTCTCCACTTCCTGGGCTAAAGTGGCTGAAGTCTGGCTTTCCAGAGGGGTCTGGGGTTATGTGAATAATTTCCATGTCCAGTCTTTGGTTGCTCCTCTTTACATGAAATTTTATGTATTGATACCAACTTATCCCCTCCTATTAACCTTTGTTTCTGGTCTTGTCTCAGCTGTCTGGAGCCATTCTCCCCCATGAGGGGCTTCACCTTGTGAATTCTAGGGAGATGTAATTGTATTCTCTGTTCAGCTTCCCTGGCAACCGTCCCAAGTAGGTTTATTCTAAGATGGCTTAGGAATGTTTACTTGTCTTCCTCTCCTATGGTCATTACTGGGTCCTTCACTCCTCCAAACTTGGCTCTATGAGGAGGCATTTGCTGTCCACTTCAAGCTCTGAGGATAAGAATTTCCACATCCTTATTAAAAAAAACCACTCAAAGAAACCACATAAAAATCTTATCTCAATACATGGAAAGTACAAGGAGGACAAAGGAGAACCCACACCTGTCATTTTAATGGGGAAACAGTTGCTAATAGATGGTGCAAAGATGATAAAGGATTGGAGTTGATTGATGATTTGGGCTTTATTTGTCACTGTATTTGAGATTGTGACAGTTCATTCAGACTCCTAGTCCTTGTTAAAGAAATGTTGATAATACCCTCTTTTGTAATTTTGCTTTAGGGCCATGGAAACTTGTTGCTCATGCTCAAGTAGCTGGAGAACCACAGGAATATGAGTCATTTTTGTCAATAATCAGGGAACTATTGAAAAACATTAGCAATTTTTTACCATAAAACTTGTAGGATTTTGGGACTTTGAAGACTGTTTAATTTTTCAGTATGCAAAGTTCACAGAGGTGTTGTAGCACTGTAAATTACAGTTTGTAAGAAATTTACACTGTAAATTTCAGTTGTAAGAAAACCAATCATGTCTCCTTTTCTTAGGAGTTATTTAAAAAATAATTTACGATTAAGGTGTACATAAAGTGTTGCTGTTTAATATTTTGTTTAGAACTTCTATAAGGAAAATATAAGGAAAATAAGATAAAATAATCTTAATTGAAAATAACCATAAAAGTTAATAATTAATGTAATAGCTATAATATAATATTTATAATAATAATCTTAAAATTATGAAGATAATATGTTGTAGAACAAAAGGATCCACTTTATTTACCACAAGGTTTTCTTTTCTAATAATTCTGATTTTTAATGCTGCTTTAATTTAATGCTGTCTGTTGTTCCTTAGCTGCTCCTCTTTCGTTGAGAATGACTGACAGCAAACCAATACTTATCAGGAAGCATGAAACAGAAAGCACAAGATGTCAGACAGATGAGAGCAGACATTTGGACATTCCCCATCCAGGTGCTCAGTGCACCAGTGCTTCCCTTGCACGAATCACACAGTGCAGGAACGCATGGGCAAAGTGAGCAAACAAGCATCCTGCATGGATCTGACATGTGGCCATTGAAGCAGTGGGGTAGAGACAACTGGGCATTAAAATCCAAACAAAAAACTTAATTTTGTGACAGGAACCGTGCAATAGCAGGTCATTGTCCTTCATGGCCCAGAAGGTCTCTTCAATGCTGTGGTGTTAATTCTTAGTTGCTAAGCTGCCTCATGACAGGTAAATATGACTTTTTACCTAATTTTCTTAAGTCTAATTTTACTATCAATTATTTTCATTTCTCTCCCTCCAATTCATATGTTAAAATAAAGTCAGAATAAATAATCAGAATTAATGGTTCCCAGGATGAGAGAAGCAAACATGATGTCTTTTTTGCTCTCCTTATTGTTTCCTTACTCTCACATTCTGTTTATCATGTACTTCATGATATTTGGTACTGTTGTGGTGGTGTTTATACAAGCCATATCATTAAGAGATATAAAAATTCGAGTTTATTTTAAGATAATGATATTTTGTGTTAAAAATGTGTCATCCAATATTGTAATTTTTTTCTGTTTTTCAGAAGACCTGGAATGGAGTGAAAAACACTTCTCATCAAAATAGAGTAAGAGAGAATTGTTAGCAGTTAAGAGAAGTTACTGAATTTGATTTATCATAGACTATGCCTGTCAATCAGAAAATACAAGGAAAAGGTAAAGAAAACTGAAGAGGTAAAGAACTGACAAAAGTAAAATAGTTTTTATTCTAAAAGTCCTAATTTATAGGCAAGGAAAAAGAGGCTGCATAGAAAATGAGAGCAGGATTCTCGGTTTAGAGTTAGAATAAAAAAAAAATAAGGTCAAAGACAGTAACAGCAGCAGATAGTCACATGGCACCTCCTCCAGAGCCTTGCATGCCAGAGACTGTTGATGCTGCTTATTACTGCAATTGTTCAAAGTGTCTGTCAAGCCTCCCATGCTTCATATAAGCTATTTGCATAAAAATAAACCATTAGCATTTTAACACCTCAGCAATAAAAAGTTTTAGTTTTGAAAACTCTGGTCTATTTAATTTTTAATAGTCAGTAGTTTCATTAATCTTGGTTAGTGTGACACTGTCTTCTGTGTCCAAGGTTACTAGAGTTGACAGTGATGTATTCAGTCAGGTTAGGTGTAGCTAATGAACTACACAAGTCTGTTTTATTACCTGTCTCTCTCAAAATTCCTTTTGGGGACAGCCTGAAGCTCGTATTAGCTTTTGTATTCAACAGTCTTTAATGTCAGCTATATGTGCACAATCACCAGTTAAAGAACAAACAGCCTTGAAAGTGAAAACAGTTGCAAGGCTGAAGCTGAGCCCGTTTAGCTGCTGTGTTTGCAGCAAGAGGACACGGGAAACCTTTGCAGTAGGTTTCTCTCAAGCACACATAATCAAATTACCATTTTCTTTTCTGATATTCATGGGATCTGCTATAAAAGAAGACCACAGGCTGTTTGGTAATAAGTTTAGACAACCTCTTACTGATTAATTTGATTACAAACAAAAGGGAAAACAGTTCCAGAGCAAGACAAAAGCAATACAGTGCTGCTGCTGCTGCTACCATTAAATTAGTTTTGGTAAAACTCCGGTTGGTGGAAATTGAGTGAATTGTCCAAGGACAGTAGAAATTCAGATTGTCCAGGGCCACAGAGAAAGCCTGGGACAGAGCTAGGAATCAAACTGAACACATTTCTGCCTTAGTGACAAAATTATGTCTTTTTAAATCAGTTGATAGATTTGGAATTTAATCACTGGATCAGCTGCTCGGTGAATTTCATTAGGAAAGGAGTGTGTTGGGCTGACCCCAGCTAGCAGCAAAGCAAAGCAGAGCTACTCCATCATTCCCTGCGGGATGTGGGAGTGCAGAGGAAGAGAAAAAGCAAGCAAACTTGTGGGTCAAGATTAAACAGCTTAACAAGTGAGCATGGAATATGCCTTTGGGCAGTTCAGGTCGACAACTGTGGCTGCATTTCCTCCCAGTCTCCTTCCCCCTCCCAGCAGAGAGGCAGAGTGAAAACCAGAAGGACTTGGTGCTGTACAAGCACTGCTCAGCAGGAGCCAAAACAATTTTATGTGATCAACACAGTTCAGTCACAAATCCAGAACATGAGACAGTATCAGCTGCTGTGACATTCCACCCAGACTCCATACAAAAGTTTAAGATTTTTTTCAATTTGCTTTTGTTTTGCATCAGCATCAATGGTCTTGTTACAGTAATTTTTTTTATTTTTATTTTAAGGCAGAAGTCCTCTAACCTCTTGTTAGAATAGTCAACAGTGCTGTAGGCTGAGCAGCCCTATGGGATATGGGAGACAGATTCCCATTTCATCCTGTGGACACTGAACATGGGCTGCTGTTACCCCAACCAGCCACCCATTCTGTAAATATGAAGCCTTGTAAAAAAAGCCTTGTTGAAATGAATATACTTCAATGAAATTCAAAAATTTTACCAAAACCAGCTTAATAATTATATCAAAAAGTTTTGCTTCACTATTTTTATTTGTCTTGGTGTCTTATCCACCCATAAATCTTGATTCTACCTTATTTCTACTCCTGTGTTGCAGATGTGAAACACAATATAAAATTTTGTCTTAAAAAACAGATACTAAGTGATCTTAATCTATTTACTGCTGTTTGACTGCTGGTACCAGTTGTTCCCAGTCTACAGTCTATATGGGTATGCCATGACAGTATTGAAATAAAGAGAAGTTCTACTGTGCATTTTGGGAATGCATTGGGGACTACTAAAGCAAATAGTGTGTGTAGTTAGAGAGTTTAAATTGATCTGTAATGTGTTTCAAGTTATGGGGTTTTACCAGTCTCTGCTTCATTTAGAAACTCCATTTCCATTTCTTTATGTGCTGATAAAAATATAAATGTTTTAACATTTAATTTAAGTTAATTTCATACTGCTCTATCTCTAGGCAAAAAAAGATGACAGGTTGTTAAGTATTATTCCCTAAATACATGTTGAAGTAGTAAAAAGAGAAAAAAATTCCTTATTTTGGAAAAGTGGAGGCACCATGTTTAAATCAAAGGATAGAAAGAAATTAGCACAGTGGTCTTTGAGGGATTTGAGTACTTAATTCTGATAGATGAGCTGCTCATTTAGTACAAATATACTACAAAGGGAAAGGAGAACCATGTTAGGCATAAGTTTTCTTGTGAAAAACTTTTCTTATAAAGACCAGCTTATTGTGAAAACACAGTAAAACTATAAACTGCACTTTCACAAACATAAATAATTTTCACCTAATGAGTACAACCTTAGTTAAATAATTTTCCCTCAGAAGTAAAATATACATATCTTAATGGGCTGAATTTTGCCCAAACTTAAGGCTTGGGCTAAAATTCATGTGTCATCAATGAAAAATTACAGCCATGGACCAAAACTTTTGCAACAAAAATCTAAATCTGACTCTCTTCCTCAGTTAAGGTTGTTTACTTGTTTGTTTACTTGTTTGTGTTTTGTTCCTCCTCCTCTCTCTGCTCACCCTTTATAATTTCTTATAATCTTTCCCAAGGGTGGAACTGTAAATGCAACTGCCTGGAGACAGAGATGAAGCAGACGTGGCTCTGTTTTCCATTTTCTGCGTTGCTTCATCTTCCAGGTTTCTTAGGGGCCCTTTTAAGAGTCATGGTCAGGTTTCCCTTGAGCTGATTTTCTTTCTCCTCCTCTGCTGTGAGAGGGGAAATGAAATTGTTAACTGAAGGAGGTGAACAAACTGAGCACAGCTTCAGCATGGGGCTTTTACCACTGCACCATGTGAGATTAAGAGGGTGCACAAGAACCAGTTTATGTGGATCCTGCTCTGTGCACCCAAACATGCCTGCTGAAGTAGGCAGGCTGAATTTTGGGCAACTAACATTTACAATTGCATGACAATACATATCAAATACGAAATTTTAAATCAGCTGCTTGGTTTCATTTCTTGTATTACCTACTTTAAAACAATACATATTACAGACAAATACAAGTCTGCAAAGGTGCTGATTTCCAGACAGTATTCTGCAACTAGCAGTTCAAACAGAAGAAATATACACAAATAATGTAAAGGTAGTTAAACCAGTTTATTCTTCAGTAAATATGCCTGTATTATGCATAGTAGACCTGACTCCAATTTGACATGTCCAATTTGTTTTGTTAAACTAATGCTTTTTAGACAGAACCCTCTTTTTGTATTATGGACCACTTGTAAAAAATAATATATAAAATCAGTTCTCTCATTCAATTTATTACTATTTGCCATGGTTTGATTCATGCAGTTCACAAATGAGAGGGAGTTTGCTGTGTCTGTCCTTTGACTGTAACTGAAGTCACAGGGTTGACTTTCTGCTAGTGATGTCTCCAGGATAATGTAGACAATAGCAATATCAGTGGGCCTTTGACAGAGAAAGATTATAATGTTCTAAGACTAAATTATGAAAGTTAACTATTTAGAAGGTCATGGGAATCTCTAGGGTGGGACATAATTAAATCCTGACTTGTTCTCAGAGGAAGAGTTGCTGGCAAAGGATAAATCTAGGGCATTAAGCTTTAAACAACTTTTCAGTTTTAAAAAGTTTGTTTTATCAAAAAAGATCACTTGCTGAATCCCATGCTTGCATGAAATAGAGAAATTTTGACACTGGCTTTGAAAATTAATGTTCTGGAGCCTATTTAACCTATTGGATTGGATTGGAGTGGAGTGGAGTGACAAGGTCTTAGTAGCAGAGGGGCTACAGAGGTGTCTCCTGTGAGCAGATTCCAGAAGGTTCTCCCATGTCTCATGAAGACAATGCCCTCAGGTTCCCAGACACATCTGGTTCTGCCCAAGGCTGAGCCCACCAGTGATGGTGCTGGTGGTGCCCCTGGGATAACAGGTTTAAGGAGGGAGTGAAACAGCTGCACAACAGCTGGAAAGAGGAGTGTGAGTGTGGGAAAGAGCCCTGCAGTACAAAAGGAGTTGGAGGAGGTGCTCCAGGCAATGGAGCTGGATTCCCTGCAGCCCCTGGTGCCCATGGTGAGGGAGCTGTGCCCCTGCAGCCCCTGGAGGAGACTGCTGCCAGGGAAGGTGGACACTCAGAATAGGCTGTGACCCTGTGGGAAGCCCTCACTGGAGCAGGCTCACAGAGAGAGGAGCCCAGGCTGGAGCAGGTTTGGGGGCAGGACTGGTGACCCACGGGGGATCTATGCTGGAGCACAGCAGGAAGGACTGTGGGGTGGGACCCCGTGCTGGAGCAGGGTGAGAGTGTGAGGAGTCCCCCTCTGAGGAGGAAGGAGTGACAGGGACAGGGTGTGATGAATTGACATGATAGCCCCCACTCCCCATTCCCCCGTGCTGCTGGTGGGGAGGAGTTAGAGAAATAGGGAGCAAAATTGAGCCTAAGAAAAAGGGAAGGGTGGGAAGGTGTTTTAAGATTTGATTTCTTCTGAACCTACTTGGATTAGATTAACAATAAATTAAACTAATTTCCCCGAATTGAGTCTGTTTGCCTGGGACCTTCTGATCAAACAGCTGAGTACCCTCTCCCTGCAACTGCTGTGTGATATCTCCCTGTCTTTATCTCAAGCCAGGAGCCTTTTTTACATTTTCTCTCCCCTGTCCAGTTGTGGAGGGGAGTAAAAGAGTGGCTTGGGTGCCCAGTCAGATCAGCCCCCACACCTATCAAGGAAGCAACTCTGGCAGTAACCATGCGAGATGGATCTGTGAGAACAACTCTGTGCCTGCAGCGATGACTGGCCGGAGACCCTGTGACCTGGCTAGCTGAGAAGGTGGCCAACAGTCCCACTGCAGCAGGGGGTGTCAGCCCCGGTGGCAAGGCCCCAGGGCTGGCAGCTTCAAGCACCCCTCGGCAGTAATAGCCTTGGGCTGTGCCTGCAGGACGAGGTCTCGGGGTAGAGCTGCTGAATAGGGCGGAGCAGAAAAGAGCCGGACACTCTCTGGGGTCAAACGAGTTTAATGTCCCGGGGGGCGACCAGCAGGGAGTGACCGCGCCAGAGAAAAAAAGTTGGGCATGGGATTATAAAGGGAGGTGGTAACTGGAGGTGGGATTTACAAAAAACCAATCAGGGGAAGTCAGGGGACGTGCTTAACATAATAGACTGTAAGGGAGAACTAATCGATACATTATAAAGGAGGGGCCCCGGGACCTCAGCCAATCACTACTCCCACTGAGAGGAACATTCTGGAAGACTGGGAGTGGTGGGGAGTGATTGACTGGGCCCAGGGAGGAGGGAAAATAATACATATTAGGAGATACAGGGTGGGGAAATTACATGACATGGGGGCAACCATAGCAACTAAGTAATAGACAGAAACTAGGGTGGGGAAAACTGGGAGGACAGAACCATCGTAACAAAGGGGGGGAAGAAACAGAACATACCAACACACCACAACATCTCCCCGTTTTTTGTTAAATAAAATTGAAAAGAACGGAAAAATCTGTACTAAAAGGTTCAAAAGGCTGGATTCCGGGGCTGATCAGTCCAGGCGTCTTCTTCTTCGAAACACAGCTCCTGGTGGTATAAGGGAGGCGCAGCGAGCTCTTCTTCATCTGCGGTTTCCTCTGCCTCCGAAGGATAGGTGTCTCCCTCTGCAGATTCTCCCGCTACCACCTGGTTGACACTTGGAGCTGTGATCTTATTAACGAGTCTTTGGACCAGCCCACGGACCAGCGAAAAGCAAATCAAAAGTAAAAATAAAACTAAAACAACTTTCATAACCGATTCTAGAACAGAACTGGCCCAACTGCCCAAGCCCCAGCCCTTAAAAATGTCCCTCAGCCAATCTGATGTTTCTTGCTCCATCCGATGGACTTGGTCTTTCATCTTCAGGATGGTGTGTCTGACGTTCTCAGCTCTTGATGACAAATTCATGCAGCAGAGGCCCTCAAACTCCTCACATTGATGATGATGGAGCAGCAATAGGAAATCTATTGCTGCCCTGTTCTGGAGTGTCGCCTTCCTTGTTATTTCCTCGTCTGTGAGGAGGTCGTATATAGCAGCCGAAGTCAAATTGGCTTGCTTAACCACCCAACACTCTAGGCGGCCCAATTCACCTAGAGACTTCGCCACTGATACCCACGGCAACAGAATGGTAAAAGCGACGGTTTTGGAATGGGACCAATGTGTAATTTCATCATCACAGTCTTCTGGGAGATCTTTAAGATCTCTTTTGGACCTGGCCAATTCTGCTGTGATGTTAGTCTTCTTCCAATTCACAATTTGAGTCATGTTGGGGGTAAACAGCGTCAGCTTGCCTAATGTGCACGGCCCTCCGATCAGACCAGAGGGGATGCCTGCCCACGCTCGGTCGCCACAAATTAAGAATGCTCCCCTGGGAAGGGCGTATGGGGTGCGGCCCGTGGTGGTGGGGCCGCTGATCTTTAAAATGGCCTTGCACCACTGGTAGGCTTGATATTCAGCTTTATTCTGTTGCACCACCTCACTGCCCTTCTCAATAGAGGAAAAGGTATACTCAAATTGAAAACAAATAGAGGAATTGGCGGAACCGAGCAGGTGGAGTTCAGTGGGCTCGGAGGGCAAAGGATCCAGCTTTACCACTCCGTCTCTCCAAGCGTTGCTGGAATCAAAACTAGGAAGGATAGTAAGACTCCGTGCCAAAATCGGGGAAAGGGCTGACTGAAAAGCGGAGGGGAATTCACCTGGAGAGAAAGGGATCCCCACAAGGCACGACGACATCGGGTCCTCTGCTGATGCTGCGTCGAGGCAGATATGATCTTGCCCTAACGCCTGAGCCAAGGTACGCCAGACATTCACCTTTGGCTGAGGGACGATCCACGCTGCCCAGGGTGGAAGGAGGAGGCAGAAAATCAGGAGATGTAAAGGAGCGCTTGGGCGCTGCCACAGTTGAGGGCTGAGCTGGGCCATTCTGGCGTGGTGTGGGCCAGGCAAAGGGAGACAAACTGAAAAAACAAAACAAGCATGGTTATAACTTAAATATTTTCTTAAAGAGATGGTTCTGTCTCAAAAAGTAAATTAAGTTCGGGGGAAGAATCTGAGACAGGGGAGGAAGGTCGGGAATCAAGAACGACTCGAAAAGGGGCGCGAATCAATGGTGGAGAGGAAGGGGACCCGGTCGGAGGGAACCTGTGGAGAAAATAAAGGTGAGAGAAAGTGAGAGGTTTCCTCCTCCGCCGCCAACATGCCTCCTGCACCTGTGGCACAGTCTCGGATGTTTTTGCCTGCTTGGGGAGGAAGGGCTTGACCCATTTTGATGGTATCCATTTCGGCCCTGAGGGAGTGGACACGCAAGCGTATCCCCTCCCCCAGGTAACCAGGTCATATGGCCCTTCCATCCGCCAGGTCTCCGGATCCCTTATCAGAACCGGAGGCCTGGCCTTCGGCTGCAGCTGTTGGTGACTGCCGAAGTGCCGGACAACTGGAGGATTCAGGTTGTCAAAAGAACAGTTTAGGAAGTTTAAGGTGTACAAAGCTCTCGACAACCGGACGTGGGGGGTCTCCACCTTCACTGCCGCACGTTGTTTCTCCAAGATCCTTTTCAGGCTCTGGTGGGCCCTCTCCACCATGGCTTGGCCTGTCGGGGAATAGGGGATGCCGGTCTTATGCTCTATTCCCCATTGTTGCAGGAAGCTCCGCAGCTCCTTGGAGGTATATGCTGGGCCGTTGTCAGTTTTTAAAGCCCTAGGGATGCCCAGGACAGCGAATGCCAGAAGCAAGTGCTTCTGGACATCCGCCGCCCTCTCACCTGTGTGGGCAGAGGCAAAGATAGCTCCTGAGAAGGTATCGATGGAGACATGGACGTAACACAACCTCCCAAAGGATGGGATGTGTGTCACGTCCATCTGCCACACTTCACAGCTCGCCAAGCCCCTGGGGTTTGCCCCAGCTGCGATGGTAGGCATTTGATGGGCTTGGCATTGGGGACATGTGGCCACAATCGCCTTGGCCTGATCCTGCGTGAGATGGAATTGCCTGACCAGGCCTGGTGCATTTTGGTGAAAGAGCTGATGGCTGATCTTAGCCTGGCCAAACACATCTGGGAGCGGGCCCACCGTGACAGCAGCCGCGGCCAAAGAATCAGCCCGACGGTTGCCCTCAGCGATGAACCCTGGCAGATCAGTGTGTGATCTTACATGCATTATAAAAAACGGATGCTCTCGGTGGGAGACTAATTCTACGAGTTTTGAGAGCAAATTAAACAATTTTTGGTTAGAGACCTCCTGCAGAACTGCTGATTCCGCTCTAGATACTACACCAGCCACATATGCGGAATCTGTGACCAAATTGAAGGGACCAGGAAACCTCTCAAATGCTCGGACGACTGCGTCTAATTCAGCTACTTGTGGAGAGGCCTCCACAATGGCAACATCAGCCTTCCACCGCTGAGTCTGAGGATCCCTCCAAGTCATTACAGACTTGTGGGATGCCCCGGACGCGTCGGTAAATATTGTCAGAGCATCTAGAGGCTTCTTACTCTGAATTCCCTTGATCGATAATTTAAACTCCGAATTAAAAAGTTTATGGGCCGGCCGATCGACCGCAACGCGGCCAGTGTAGCTGTCTAATGCGAATTGAAGCATTTCATTGGTTTCCAGCAGTTCATTAAAGGTCTTTAATTTGAGTTGGCCCGAAACCAATTGAATTGGAAGGTGAATGCATGCAAAATCACAGCCTGCCAGCTCCCTGATCCGAGATCTTGCCTTTCGGATCAGTTCGGCCATCAGCTCTTGTGGCCTTGTCATCCTTTTGGACCTGTGGTGGCTGAGGAACACCCACTCTATGATTAAGAGGGGGTCGCCCAGACCCTGGTCCTTTAAACTCTTGTCCCACTGATGGATCAAGCCGTGAAGATGTGGCAGCTTCCCCAGAATAATGAATTTAAATGGCAGGCCCGGATGGTAGCGGTGGGCCTGCCTGGCCGAAATGATTTTCTGAACCTTCTCCAGGGCTACCTGAGCCTCTGGGGTGAGTTCCCTAGGAGAACTCAGCTCCTCTCCCCCTTTCAATAAATTGAAAAGGGGGGCTAGGTCTTCTGTTGGTATACCTAACCAGGGTCTCACCCAATTTAAAGACCCACACAGTTGGTGAACATCCGCTAGGGTCTGGACTTTCGTCCGGATGGCCAATTTCTGCGGAACAATGGTCCGCTTGGTGATTTCAAGGCCCAGGTACCTCCAAGGTGGCATCCTTTGAATTTTTTCTGCTTGGAGCTCGAACCCTGCAGCAACCAACGCACTGGTTGTCAGGTCAAGCGCATGGGCAAGTAGATCATCTGTTGGGGCACAGATGAGGATGTCATCCATATAGTGATGTAACAGGACGACATCCCCGAGGGCTGTACGGACAGGAGACAGCAGCGAAGCAACATACCACTGGCAGATCACAGGACTATTCTTTAATCCTTGCGGAAGAACTCTCCAGTGATAGCGCTTGGCCGGGGACTCACGGTTGATGGAGGGAACCGTGAACGCAAAACGCGGGGCGTGATCAGGATGCAGAGGAATTTGGAAAAAACAATCTTTTATGTCGATTATAGCCAAATTCCAATTTTGGGGGAGCATTGTAGGGGATGGCATCCCTGGTTGGAGGGGACCCATGTCAATTATTTGTTCATTAATTTGGCGGAGATCGGTCAGGAGCCGCCACTTGTCTTTATTAGGTTTTTTGATAACAAACACTGGGGAGTTCCAAGGTGACATGGTCTCCACCAGGTTGCCTTTGAGCAGCTGCTCCTGAACGAGCTCATTGAGCGCCTTCAATTTTTGTTTATTAAGTGGCCACTGCACTACCTGTACTGGCTCATCTGATCGCCAGTCCAGCTTCCAGGTAGGGCGCTCCTCAGTGGCCACTGCCCGAAAAACCTGGGGAGCCTTTGGGAGGTCAATTCTGGCTCCCCATTGGGCTAGCAGGTCCCTTCCCCACAGGGGCTCGGTGTAATCTAAAACAAATGGGCGTACAGAAGCCAATTGCCCATCTGGCCCCGTAATTTGTACAATGCTCTTTGACTGCTTCGCCAATTTTAGACCCCCTACACCTTGTATGTGTCCGGCTGCGTTTTGCAAATCCCAATGTGACGGCCAATCCCTAGAGGGAATGATCGTCACATCTGCCCCTGTGTCCAGTAACCCCCGCACGATTTTACGGTCTGAACCCAGGGACAGTTGACATGTCAGCCTGGGCTTTTCTCTTCCCACAACTTGGGCCCAAGCAACCGTTGGAGGTGAGGACCCCTTAGATGACTGGGAATCCTGTACCTCCTCCGGCACTGGAATGGCTTGGGCGATGATTTGGCCCTTGGGGAGAGAAAGCGGGGGCTGGACGCAGTACAGCCCTAATGCAAATCTGTCCCGGTCAGTTGTTACTAACCCCGGGACTATGTGAAGATTGAATGGTGTGTGTTTGGTGTCCCCAACAATGATCCACCTGCTACGTCCAAGTCTCCTCCAGCTGCCGGGATGTTGAATGTCGGCAGTCACCAGGTGGAAATCAGTGTCCGGGAGATGTATTTCGCGGGTCAGCTGCAGCCTAAAGGGAGAAAACGAAGAGGTGGTGGTTAAAGCAGGTTGAGGCTGAAGCCAACAGGTACAGTAAGTCAAGTCCGGTAAGGAAAAGTCAAGTCCAGTAGAGGCATGTGGCGGGCTTCTCCCTGTTCCCTCCTCCCTGCCTGGTGCAACCTTGCCCGCCTTATTTGTATCATGGCGCAGGGAGGGGCTGCGCTCGCTTTCTAGTTTTTTTGTTGTTTTACTTCCTGCTTCCCAGCAGGACACTCCTTCCTTTTAAATGTTAAAAATTCTTGCCGCAGTGGGCAGTCAGGCATCCAGTGCCCCGTTTTTCCACATAGATGACACGGGTGGGTCTCTGGATGTCTCCTTGCAGCTCCTGGGGTAGACGTTCCAGCTGCTGCCGCGCTGTAATCCTCCTCATCGGCGCTGGAGGTCGACGCGAACGCCACTGAGTTCCTCTTGTTCTTCAGCTTGGAGTCAGGCGCTCCTGGCAGTGGGACTTCTCGTGCCACGACCTCCATCATTTGCTCGATGGTAGGTCGTGGACTACGGGGGAGGGTTCGGATGGCTCTCCGGCATTCAGAGTTTGCGTTCTTGAACGCCATCCGCCGCAACAGGTTTTCTCTTTCTCCCTCCTCGGAAGCTTGAGTCTCCACGTATCTGTAAAGTCTTTCTAAAAAACGTAAATAGGACTCGTGTGGCCCCTGCTGGGGCTCTTCCTCGTCTTGCTGAGAGAAGACCGCTGGGAGCTTGAAAAAGGCCCTCTCTGCAGCCCGACAGGACTCGGTGATCTGCGTCGGG
The DNA here is from genome assembly GCF_027887145.1 of Ammospiza caudacuta. Classification (NCBI taxonomy): domain Eukaryota; kingdom Metazoa; phylum Chordata; class Aves; order Passeriformes; family Passerellidae; genus Ammospiza; species Ammospiza caudacuta. The sequence continues at coordinate 59,868,322 of NC_080597.1, forward strand.
AAGAGCACCCGCGCCTGAATCGCCCCACTGGCCCATGCCCCTGTACCCACCAGATGATTCGTGGATATCAGTTGGCCATCTGCGTCATGTGCAGTCGCTTGGTTCTCCCAGAGAGCTGGGAGAACTTCCGCGACTTCCCTCCCCCACTCTACCGCCCAGGCCCTAAACTCCATAGGTCCTAAAAGGCTGGAAAAGAGAGCTCTCAGGTCAGCAGGGATCAGATCTCCCGGTGCAAGGGCCGAACAGAGAAGTCCCCGGAAATACTCCGATTCCCGGGAGTACTCTCTCTGGGCCTTGCACAGATCTTTGATCCGATCTTGTGCAATTGGCACCCACTGAGCCTGGGAGCTCCCCTCCCCGCTCAGGCGGTAGGTAACCGGGGCAGCTTCAAAAACAGGGGCTCGCCCTGGCTTCCAGTTACCCACACCCCCCCCCGGGAACACAAAGCGTGGGAACCGGAAGGGAAGGCGTGGGAACCGGAAAGGAGGGAGGCAGAGGCGGGGCCTGGCATCTGGGAGGGGTCAGCTGATGGGCATGGTGGAACTGGAGGTGGCAGCTGGGTTTTCTCCGCCTCCAAAGTGGAGTCCGGAGGCGGGGCGGAGACAGGAGGCAGGGTGAAGGAGGAGCTATTGAGGGGTGGAGCGCAGGGAGGAACAGAGGGTGGAGGCAGGGGAGGAAAGGGTGGATCTTGGGATAGGAAAGGATTTGACTGAGGGGTGAAGGGATTATGGGAAGGAGAAGAAAAATCGGCGGGAAAATGCACGTGGCCGCCCCCATCTTGGGCTCCATAGGAGCCATCTTGTGGAGGCGGTGGGACATTAACCGGGGGGACATTAAACAGAACACTCTTGGGAATGTCAACCGGGTACTGGGGAGGTTGGGAAAAGGGGTAGGAAAACCTGCTCCGAGGAGTCTGGCCAGGATCTCCTCGGAGTCCTCCTTTTGGAGGGCCAGGTCGGACCGATCGAGAGGGGGCAGAGGGAAGATGGAGCCTCTGCTGTGGGTTGGCCTTGAGGACCCCCCTCAAGGGCTCCGACCGAGGGACACGGGGTGAGGTAGACGGGGTAGGGACAACAGAACCGGGGGAACTGGGATTCAACCGCGACACTGATGAATTTTTTCGCAGTTCCCTCTGCTGAGACAACAATTGCAAAACTTTACCCGCCCAGTAAGCGGCCGGGTAAAGCTTTGCCTCCCCAGAGCTGACCTCTTGATCTAATTTTGCTAAAACAGCTTTCCAATAGAGAGGGTCTCTAATTTGCTCTGGGGTAGTGTTGGGGAACTGAGAAAAAATCCACTTTACTAAACTCTTTAAAGCAACCTTCGGGGGATCTAAACCTCCCCCAAGCAACAAACTTCTAACCTGGTGAAAGGCTCTTTTTAGAGGGGAGCTCTGACGCGCACCCATCGCGTAAATTAAAAGAAAACGACAGAGAAAGTAAAGAAAAGAGCACTCCTCTGATGACACTGACTGCCTAAACCGAAGTAAAAAAAACAACTAAAACAAGAACTGCCCGTCCGCCCGCTCCCACGCTGCCGCTTGCCTAGAAGACTGGTCCCAGAGCAGGCATGAGCCCCCAACAGCAAGACAGCAGGAAAGTGAAGGAAAAGAGGGGTTGGGAGCTGTCCCCAAAGCAGGGCTCAGGTCCCGGGAAGATTAAAAAGGTGGGAGGGAAGACCCCCAAGGCAGGGGCTTACCAATCAGACGAACGGCGAAAAGAAGATCCGGTAGAGGCAGAACTCCGCCCTCGGAGCTCTCCTTGGGTGAGAGGAGTTGTAGCTCCGGGTCCACCGGGAGCGCTGCTCCTATAATGGAGCCTGCTGCGACCGGTGGTAGATTAGTGTCCAGAGGTCCGATGACCTCGTCCACGGGGTCCGAGCAAGGGCCCCACGTTGGGCGCCAATCTGCAGCGATGACTGGCCGGAGACCCTGTGACCTGGCTAGCTGAGAAGGTGGCCAACAGCCCCACTGCAGCAGGGGGTGTCAGCCCCGGTGGCAAGGCCCCAGGGCTGGCAGCTTCAAGCACCCCTCGGCAGTAATAGCCTTGGGCTGTGCCTGCAGGACGAGGTCTCGGGGTAGAGCTGCTGAATAGGGCGGAGCAGAAAAGAGCCGGACACTCTCTGGGGTCAAACGAGTTTAATGTCCCGGGGGGCGACCAGCAGGGAGTGACCGCGCCAGAGAAAAAAAGTTGGGCATGGGATTATAAAGGGAGGTGGTAACTGGAGGTGGGATTTACAAAAAACCAATCAGGGGAAGTCAGGGGACGTGCTTAACATAATAGACTGTAAGGGAGAACTAATCGATACATTATAAAGGAGGGGCCCCGGGACCTCAGCCAATCACTACTCCCACTGAGAGGAACATTCTGGAAGACTGGGAGTGGTGGGGAGTGATTGACTGGGCCCAGGGAGGAGGGAAAATAATACATATTAGGAGATACAGGGTGGGGAAATTACATGACATGGGGGCAACCATAGCAACTAAGTAATAGACAGAAACTAGGGTGGGGAAAACTGGGAGGACAGAACCATCGTAACAAAGGGGGGGAAGAAACAGAACATACCAACACACCACAACATGTGCCCTGCTGGAGTTTGCCAGGGGATCTGAACACAGCCATGCAAATACTCCCACTGCTACCCTCATGTCTACAGTGCAAGCAGATACTCATGGTTTCTTTTCTGGTGGAGCTGCTCAGCTCTGGCAAATTTCAAACTGTTTCCACAAAGATTCATTCTGTAGGCCAGGGAAAAAACATGAGATATAAAATGTCTGGATTCATTTCTTCATAAATATTTAATGGATTATTTAAAGTGGAATAACCTTAGCAGTGATAAAGACCTTTCTCCTCACAGGCAAAATAACTAACCATGAGGATTTAAGCTTACCACTTTGACTTTGCTTTGGAACAAGAAAACTGTGCTGACCCAAACAGATCCTGTAGTCACCTGGCAAAGACTGTTAATTTCTGGGTTTCAGTCCATATTTTATGCAATATATTATGTACTGGGGGGCTTAAAATATGCTGAGAATGGACAGGTCTCCTTGCAGACTTTCTGAGGCTTTCTGGAGTGAAGGACATCTCAGCTAAGCAAAAACTCTATAGATTTTAAAGAACTTTTGGTGAAAAGCTTGGGTTTAAATCAGATATGCAATGTAGATACTTTCATTGCTTTCATTTATCTTGCTTTGTTATACAGTTTTGAAGTAAATAAAAGGCATTGAATTTTAATCTGATTTTCTCAAACTATGTGAATAGTCTTCTGAAACAAATAAACTTATTTATCTGAAAAATGTTGTTTTCCTAACTGACATTTCCTTGCAACAGAAGTCCTACCCAGGTATTCACTGAATGAGCACATGAGCATAGAAGTCTACCCATGGAAGGATTGCAATCTAATGCTTTAAGCTGCTACACTTTAAATGTAGAGCTGAAATGTGTTGCTGGATCACTCCTGCTGCAGAATCAGCATAATTTGGGAATGTCATTTGGTGACCTTTTTATTTATGTTTTCCAAATTTGTTTTGTTTAGGCCATTTGAAGAGTGCTATTATTTCCCACTGTCCACAAGCCAACCAGCTAGAACTAACTTCTTACTTTTCCTGATTCTGAGGGCTGCTGTTTCTGCATGCTAATTCATCACTACCTGTCCAATGTATCAAAATGCATTTGCTGGTTTTCTGTAAAATTTACAGAGAATATTGAGTGACTTTCCATTAAATCAATATTTACTGGACTGATGAGCTGTAAATCCATCTGTCTGAAGCGTATGTGACCAACACAGCACAATTTGGAGGGATCTGATGCTAAAGCAGATATTTCAAGGTAGTTGCTCTTCTGCTGTTAATGAAGACTTTAAAGTGAGAACAGATCTCAAAGGCTGAGTGGTAACTGTTTTATCAGTTTCAAAATAGCACAGCTTTGCTTTCATATTTAAATAGTCAGCTGGAATCACAAGACTGCAGAACTAGGTAGAGTAGAAAGGACTCCTGCTTCAAAGGGAACAGAACAAGCAACAATTTCAGGTACCTTGAGAGCATATGCCAAATGAATCCATGCATATCATCTTTCTGCAATTATTTGCAGCTCTGTTGTTGACTCTGAAGCAAAGACTTTAAAAGTTTACTGAGAAAGAAACAGTATGTTGTTCAGATGAGTGCCACCTGTATAATTCAGCTTCTACGTGTCAACATGTATAGGTAAACCCATATGATGTGAATGGGTTCACATAGGGAATTTTCATTCATGCTGAGTGCTCTGACATCTGAAGTGGATCAAAGCTAACAAATGGTTCAGACAGCCTCTAGCCATGTCCCAAGACCCTTAAAGAAGCCGAAGCACAGTTTCTGTTCCCCATCCTCCTCATACATTGACATAAATGAGGGGTACTGTAAGACATAAGGCTACAGAGAAAAGCCAGCAAGGAATAGTTTAGTTGTTTTAAGCTCTGCTACCAGTTTTGCAGACACCTGACAATTGCAGCTTTTTGACACTACTGGTCTGGATGATAGCCATGTCCTTCCCTTGCAGTGTGATAACACAAACCTGACTGCAGGGTTATGGCTTATATAAATAAGGTTTGTAGAAAAAGAGACCATATATGCTTAGGATGAGCATTTGTAATAAGGTGAGAAACATCCAAAGATCATTTTCTCCTCATGAAGTTGCTCTTCCAGTCAGTTCTTTCCTATCCCTTTCTTGCTCTTAATTCTCCTAACAGCAGCAACAGGAAAAGACAAAGCAGATCAGCCCTGCTGTCTTCATCCTTTGGGAGGTTTCATGCAGTGTGAAGCTATGTCCATGCTCAGACAACAGGAAAGATTTCATTTTCAACAGAAAGAGGAGTATCTGATAGTCCAGCCTTCTGGTGGTGTTTAACTCTGAGAAGCCAAAGTGAGCCTGCAACATATAAAAAGTAAATTAAAACAAAACCCAAACAAATAAAACAAATAACCCCCCACAAAAATAACAACAACAAGCACAAACAAATAAACAACTTTTTTCTCTTCTCAACTTTTGTGTATGAGAAGAAAAAACAGGCTTCAATTGATGTCAAGATGTTTTGAGTTTGACATTAGGAAAAAAGCTCCCTAATACTGACACTTTCACAGCCCAGGTTTAGGTGACTGACAGATTTTGTGGAATTGTTATAATTTTATATATTAGCAGAGTAATTAATTAAACTATTTCAGTGCATTTGTGGTTTTTCCCCTCTTTCTGTATAATAATATTTAAATTGTCTTTTTCTTCAAATTCCTTATGGTTAAAACTTTTACATCTGATGTGAACCATTTTTACATTTCTTGTCTTGGCAGGAGGAGGAGAACTCCTCAGGTAGTTAAAGATAGAACAATATCTAAAGTAAAATGTGTCCAAGTGGAAAACTCTAAAGGCACACATTAAAAAAGGACCAAGGTTTTAGAAATTTTCAAATGAAAAGACAAACTATTTTACAAGATGTAATTACCATCAATAATCAGTGACAAAGATAAGTAATATTCTTATTCTTATTTGCTGGAGTTTTTGTTTGTGTTAAAAGAAGGAAAACATCAAAGCTAAATGACTCCATGGAAACTGCAGTTACTCACGCTCAAGGCATTTCACCTGATCTATTAAACACAAATATGTCTTAATTCAAACACTATTTTTATGTTCCTGGTGATATCCATATTTATAACATTGATATAAGTATTTATAACAAGTCTCATCACACTTCTTAGTATTTTAATTGTGAAATACTTAATGGTACTGACATTTAAAATAACATAATCAGTATTAGAAATAATACTGAAATTAATAGACTAGTGGAAACTCTAAGAACATCTTTATACTTACAATGACATTGTGTAGCACTTTATTATAATTTTAATAGGAAATAATTTCATTATTATGGGTTTGCTATCAGCTCATAAATGTACCCTGAACAGGGAAGCTGTGTGTGGTTGAAATATAAATCTTTTATCCTGGCTTGATGCTGTAATTCTTGTTAGCAGTCTGATAAAAAATTTGCCTGGGAACATTTTGGAGGCTTACAGAAAGGAGAGCCTAAACTACAAATCTAGTTCAGCTGTCACCAAAACCTTATCAAACCTTTCTCTTCATAGAAAGTTTCTTACATCTTAACATCTGTGTTTCTTACATCTTAACATCTGAAAGTTTATTACATCTTAACATCAGGAGATTCCTCTGTTTTCTACCAGAAATTAGCAGAATATAGTAATTTGTGGGGTTTTTCCCATGTCAGTCTTAATTTAACTTCACATCCAAGTCCTATTTTAATCCTTCCAGTGACCATGCCCTTTTTACTTGCACACAACTTTTACCCAGAGAACATTCCAGCTATGATTTGAGTAAAAACTCCAGAATATTGACAACTTTGAAGAGAATTGTGTGTTTTCCCCCTTGAAGCCTGCTCTTTATGCTGCAGATTCTCTCTTTGATGGGTGATACCACAGGGACAGTTTTGTTTCAGCACAACGTATTGCCTGTTAAAATAAATCTAAATGAACACAGAGGTCACACTGAGCTGGTCCCAGATGTCCCTACAGACATATGTACAGACAGGTGGTTAACACAACCTCCTGTCCAAACCAGATCTGGAGGGATTTCTCCTTATTCCTGACAGATGGTCAGCTCTTCTCAGAACCTATGTTCATTTAAAATATTTATGTGATTCTAAGATGGAACTACAGGTTCTTTGGGTGCAAAACCATGATCCACCTTTCAAAGACAGCTTACTTGGGACTTTGAAATTAATTTCCTTTTCATGCAAAAATTTGATCTGTATTTAGTAATAGGTCTGATTTCCTGAAACATGAGTTATGCTAAGATTAGCAATGTGCAAAAGTGTATATCTTAATCTGAAGCTCTAAGGTAAAACCATTATTGCTATGGATTTAAGAGGAACAATTTATCAGGCAGGTGTGATATTTAAAAAGAGCTAAGGTTGCAGTTACACTTGCAGAAAGACTGATTGGCAGGGAGGAGCAGTAAGGTGCTGGTGATCTGTGTGGGAAGGGGTCTTTCTTGTGATGTCAAGTGTTCAGTGTGTGGAGCAGGGTGTGCGTTGATTCTCTTTCCTTTTTAGTTCTCTGTTCTTCAGGTTTTAGCTTGTCCTCTGCTGCCCCAGAGATATTACTGAATTGTGAACTGAAATAATTTCTCCCATTGGGTCCCGCTAAGACAAGTTTCCCTGTAATCTGATTTATTACCATTAAAAAAATATCTGCTAATCTTTGTTTTCTTTTTAGCAGTTGCATAGAAGGTTAGGTGCCTTGCCCATAGTGTGGTAGGTGGTATGGCTGTGCTTGTTTCACAGAATCTCCTTCTGAGCACATCATCTCTTGCCTTCAGTGAGAGCTTCATACTGCACACCTTGGCCCTTTTCCTCCCTGTCAGACCCTTTGGTAAGTGAAAACTTAAAACTTAAAGCTGCTTTGCAAAGAAATTTTGCTCAGTCAGCTTCTGCACAGTGATGGTTTAATGTCCTTATAAATACAGAGGCTCTGTTAAACTGAGTGAAGCAGACCAAGTGTCTTTACAGAAAAATATATTCCTGAGAAACAGCTGGGACATTTTTTAATCAATGGAGGTTTTAAAGCGAACTCCAGCACATGGCTGCAGCAAACATATGGACCAGGAGATGATTGATACATGTACACAGAAACTCCCAAGAAATCCCTATTGTTTTGATAGATGTGAAGGACTCCTAGTAAGCTCCAGACTCTATTCTGCAATATAATAATAATAATAATAATAATAATAATAATAATAATAATAATAATAATAATAATAGCTTCTTTGCATGAATAAAGTGTGTTAGCCGTAGTCAATTGGCAGAAGTTTAGCCCTTGCTGAAACATGCTGTTGGTGACCAAGATAAAAATCTAAAACATTTCTAATGATATTTGATGTTTCCCAAAGGAGTAAACCCCACATAACCTGTTTTCTAGTATTAGTTTAAACTTTTGACATTTGCAGATTACTACTCAAATGTGCAAACAATGATTTTGCCCTCATATTCCTATTAATTTCATTGAGGAATTATTAACTGAGGTCCACAGCAGGATTCCGTACATATTTCTCTGTGCAGCACCAGGCAGAAGTGGAATTTTCATTAAGTGTGGAATTTTCTGTGTCCCTGTGTCTCTCTGGGTGGTATCATAAAGTATAAGCTACAAGTGGCTTATCTCAGGAGCTCACTGGTTTTATTCCTTTATGTTTTTTCAGTGGAAATACTGGTCTCCACGCCATTAGTATTGCATTAGGCAGCTCTTTAAAAATAGATCCATTTAATGTTCCATGTTGAAAGAAACATTGGGATGTTTCTTTCAACATGGAACATTAGATAGGTAATTAGAACTGGAGGAGACTTAGTGATTATGTCTTTAGTGTCAGTAGACACCTTCAGAATTTTGGATTATTCAGCTGATATATACGGGACACTGACAGTACATGGCCTCTTTAGACACCCATATGAAATTATTCTCTACAGGTACAATTTATTTTCCTTTTTATGATGTTTGATGTCACATCTGATGTTTTCTTCAAAACTGCAATTTAACAGAAAGGTGATAATGTAAACATGTCAAAATACATCACATGAGGAGGATATGTATATTTGTTATTGTTATGACACAACATCTGCTCCTGCTCATGTGTTTTGTATGAGTATTTTATAATAATGAAAAGCTGCAAAATTTGAAGAGAAGATAAAGCAATAAAATGTACAAAGCTTACTGCAACAGCACACACCACGAAGATATGGATTTTTTTGTTTGGTCTTATCTCTGCTTATGTCAATCTCGTTTGTGTTCACAGACTTAATAACAGCAGAATGGAGTCTGTGACCATCATTCTGCTAAGGTGCGAGTGTGTTAACAAGGGAGTGTCTTTTTTCAGCCAAATTCACACCTTAGGGGGAAGGGAGCCAGCCTGTTTGCTTGCCTTTCTTGTTTTAAAGGACTGAAATATTGCCCCACACATTGCTCTAGAGTGTGCCATGTGTGCTGTATTACAGACCTGAGCTTTTCAGACAGGCACTGATGTCCCTTGAGGCATTATGTTGTATGTTCTCAAATGCAGCAATCTTTTGTACATGGCCCATTCAAGGTATTAATGATTCTTTTTCAAAAGTGAAGCAGCATTTGTCTTCATTTAATCTAGACAGGAAGAATTTTAAAGCTTCTGAAAATAATGTATAAATAATTACAACTTGGAAAGTCAAAATAAATGTTCACTGTTAAAATTCGTCTGATTATCACAGACACAAATGGTTGAATACATTTGCATTTTTTCAACTTTGTGATTGAAGTTGTATGTGTTTACTTGGATCTCCTCTGTGTATTACCACACCAAATAAAGAGCAGAGTAAATAGAGCTGAGACAAAGTTAACTGAGAATGAGTGATCATTATAAAATAATATAAAATATTATGGAAAATTGCACTAGAAATCTCTTACAGTTAACTAGCTGATATTATATATTTAATGCACAGTTTAAAGTGACAGCAATACAGTATAAAATATTAAAAGAAAGCTTCCATTTACGAAAATGATGCTGTAAATTAAATGCAAATCAGGCTGATAGTAATTGATTGCTACTGGATTGCTGCTATGTGATTAGATTTCAGACTTGTTATTGTTTCTCATTTGTAGCTCCGAAATAAAATGTAAAATGTTTAAAGAAAAGTAGTATATCTTCAATAATGTCCCAATTTGACACCCTCTATATCATGCATCCCCAATATGTTGTTATTATTGACCAAGGGTCCCTTTCAACACAGGCTCATTGGCTTCTCAAATGAACGTGGCATTTTGAGGTCTCATTGTAAGCTATGCATTAACAGTACAGAGAAGTTGAACATTCTGCAGAGTCCTAGAAAACATAAAACAATGCTCTTAGCTTTTATCTTTGGATGAAATAGTCTCACTGGCAGCAGATGACAGAGCAGGGAGCAGGGCTCAGCGTTTCCCATAACGAACCTGCATTCTCCAGATGTGCCCTGCTGTAGGGAATGTCTGAGATTTCCAAGCCCAGCAATCCCAGTCCAGCAGGGCAGTGTGCTTACAAAGCAGGCAGTTTCAAAAGTATGGCAATGGTAAACCTAAGTAAATCAAACACACATATATACATCATATATCATTGGATATATGCTCTGTGGTCCCCATTATTATTATTTAAGATAATAGGGCTTAAAATCGTTCCTTATTATACTCATCTTTCCTTGAGAACAGAGTGTTTGTTTATGTGTTTTGGTATTTTTTTTAAAATCAGCATTCTAAAATATATTTAAGTAGGATGCAGACATGTTAAAATATTTTAGATCCAAATAGTGAATAAATAAAATAATTTATGCACACTAACTTTTAAAGAAATCAGTTGCCTGTGTAACTTGATAGGTGAGCAGTTTTCCTGTATTAAAGCTGCTTTTCTAGCTGAAGTCTTTTGGGAGAGAATATTACTTTACCAAGTCACCTTCTGAAAGGTTAAATTAAATTTTTATGTCTAAATTTATAAACCATTAATCATAGTCTTAGAATAGAATATTATGGGTTGGAATGGAGCACTAAAGGTCATCTAGTCCCAATCTCCTGCAATGATCAGGGACATCTTCAACTAGATTGCTCAAAGCTCCATCTAACCTGGTCTTGAATGTTTTTAAGGATGGGGTACCTATGATCCCTCTGAGCAACTTGTTCCATCGTTCCTCCATCCACCTTGTAAAAAATTTGTTCCCTACAGCTTGTCTAAATGTAGCCCCTTTTAATTTAAAACATCATTCCTTGTTCTGTCACAACAGGCCCTAATAAAAATTGGTCCCCATCTTTTTATAATCCCCCTGTATGTAGTGGAGGGCTGCAATGAGGTCTCCAGGCTGAAGAACCCCAACTCTTCCAGCCTTTCTTCAGAGCAGAGGTGCTTCAGCCCCCTGACCATCTCCATGGCCCTCTGGACTCTCTCCAGAAGGTTCATGTCCTTCTCTGCTGGGGACCCAGAAGTGGACACTGCATTCCAAGAGGAGTCCATCTGAGCCGTGTAGAGGGGCAGAATCCCTTCCCTCTCCCTGCTGCCCACACTGGTTTGGATGCAGCCAAGGGCATGTTTGGCTTTCTGTGCTGCACATTGCTGGGTCATGTCCAGCCTCTCATCCACCTCTCCTCCAAGTCCTTCTCAGCAGGGCTGTTCTCAGTCCCTTCATCCCCCAGCCTGCATAGATTGATAATTCTTGCACGCAAAAATGTTCCCTGTAATTGTAAAAAGTTGATGCTGTAAAATATTTATTATCAGATACTATTAATTTTTCGTAAACTGAAATTCCTGATTGTTTCAGGAGAACTGAACATCCTTAATTTGATCTTAAAGATTCATTGAAAAGTAATAAATTTTTTTTAGAGTGCAATAAATTTGCCATTGCTGATCACAAGATAGCAAATATAAATTGTAAAAATTTTCTTCTGCAGCTGCAGTCCACAAGATGGCAATCTTGGACTGAAATTGCCTCCACAAATTATTCTGCTGATAGTTTTGCTGCTGTTTCCAACTCTGGGAGCATGTTTGAAGCCTGTTATCCTGTGCTCATGTCTGGGGCTGCACTGAGAGCAGCCCTAAGGCACGTTCTGATGGCCCCAGTACCCTCAAAACCGGCAGCTCCAGTAGTGCAGAAACATATTCCTTTGGTCTAACCAGTCTTCACTGATATTCACTTTCATTCAGGCACCTAGTTTTGAAACAATCCTTTTAGAAGTATAGAGGCTGTTTAGAAGTAGGAACACCTCTTAACAGCTTCTGTATTTTTAATTCAAATGAAAGCCTCGAACACATTGCATATTGCGCATTATCTGCTCAGTATACGTTACTCTACCCCACAGCATTAAAACCTCAGATAATATTTTGGAAAATATTAACCTAAAATATGGTCCTCAGCATTAAAAAGCCACCACAGCAGCAGCTTCTCAGCTATGGGAACTCTTCTGTCTCCACTGAACTCAGCATTAGCACCGTGGTGTGCATCATGGTGTACCTCAGAAGGAGCTGCTACTCTCGCTCCAAGATTTGAAGGCATTATGGTAACCCAAAATTGTCTGTTTAGCAGGGCATAGTTGGTAGTGCAGTCCTAGGGCATAACTCAGCCTTCCTGAGAATGGTTTCAGAAACAGGCAGCAGGAGGCCCTGAGGAGGTGTTTGCGGGATGGCGTGCAGAGCATGAGCATCACAATGTGTATGAGCCCTGGAATTCTGGTTGTCTAGTTTTTCCTCCAGCTTAAAATATTATTTCAAAACGTGGACAATGACAAACCCTCATTTGCTAATCATAGTGGAAAAAACCCCATGATTAATTTTGTAATTTTTCTGTATTCATTCAATGAACAAGATGCACCTACTCATTACTATTTAGGGCATCTCATCTTTCCAAGGCTTGAATTTGGGATATGGAAATGTCAAAATTCAAGAATTAAATAGGAGAGGGAAATTATCTGAAAAGAAGCCAAGAGAAACAAGATTAACAGTTTTATCTTTTCTTACATTAGATTTTATTTATATTTTCTGACTTACTGAAGGCTTCTGAGCATTAAAAAGTGGTTCTATTACCTTTCTTTAGAGCATAAAGTGGACAAAGGCCATTGTGACTTCTCTATCACCAGACTTAGTTAAAAGAATAAAGATTAGTGGAAAGGAAATGAAGAAATCCAGCTCGTTCTTCCATGTCCTTCAGAAAAGGAGACAAAAGCTGAGGTAGCCACAGAGAGCAGCGCAGGCTGAAGCCATGGTCTGAGGCACTGCCAGAACAAAGCCTGGCAGCAGTGGGTGCTGCCACATGGTGACAGGACTGTGCCATCAGCTCTGATGTAAATGCTTTCCTGGTTTCTCCTTTTTTACATGTTTTAATCTGCATGAGTCCTACACAGAGATGGGACTGAAGTGCCTTAAGTTGTCCCACTTTTTGATACCAAAATTCAAACTTAAAACTTCAAATTTCTTAAGATACCTTTTTTCTTTTTTGTTTCCAAATTTGCTTCTGATTTTCAAAATTTGTTGGAGGAACTTCAAACAAAACTGATTCTTCAATACTTCTTCCCACAAATCAAAACCTTTATGTCTATCACTCTCATGTATTTATGGCTATTTGGGTAGTTTCCACTTAGTACTATTTTGGTTATTACTATTCCAATTGAAATAAATTTTGCAGATATTAAGGTTTTATGACACATTAGACAAAGTATTTAAATATATATATCTTACCTTTTATCCATCACCTGCAATATTTTTTGTTAGAAATGTATAAGAAAAATTGTATCTTGCACATTCCAGCTAGTAGTTCTGGGAAAAAAAAAAAAAAAAAAAAGGAGCTTACCAGAATGCAATATTATTGAATTATAGTGTCTTTGTCTTCCACTGACAAAGCTGACCGTGAGATAAATTTAGAATAGGCTACAATAATTTTTCCTTAGTATCTCAATCTTATTAAAGAAAGATCTGATTAAAAAATGCAGGTTAGACCCAATCCCCATAATTGGGGAGTTTTTCAATTGCTTTTAATAAGAGAGAGATAAGGTCTTGAGAATGTAAACAGTGAAGAGTTGTGTTAATTGCTTTTATTCTTAAAAAGCCCCAGCAGGAGCTCTTTTTTAATCCAAACTGCCTGAGGAAACATTATAGTGTGTATACACAAGCAGAGTTTCTTTTCTTCTTTTACCATTTCTTAGAACATTGCATAAACTACTGGCTTATATTTCTACACTTAAAGCTGTATTATTTGCAGAATAATTAAAATGAGACTGTTTCTCTGCAGTAAACACTGCACGATCAATATTATCCTTTTATTTATTGCATACACTATGAAGTACAAGAAAAAATTATGCTTAAAATAAAAGCATTTTAAAAGAGAAATCACCTCAGAGGGCATGAAATTCTGTTTGGATTTGTAGGTTATCACAGGGAAACTATTATAAAAAGTGTTATAATTAAAAAAATGTTTTCTTAAATTAATTACTGTGTAAAATACCCATTGTATTGGAAACTGAGATTTGTATAACAACAGCATGGAAAGCATTTGTTCTCCTGAACCCAAACTATAATACCACTTTGTTTTACTTTGTGGGAAGTGCAGAGTTGGGTGCAGCTGGATGTTCCCATTGCACTGCTGCTCCAAAGTGTCTCTTGGCAGCTCTTCCATACACACCTTGGTTCCTGCTGGTAAACTGTGGGAACTTTCTCTAGATAAGGAGGAAGGGATAAAAAAAGAAAATTTACTAAAAGATTTTTTTTTTCTTTTGAAACTGGGGCAAGAGCTGAGCACACAAGGACCCCGTGTGTGTGCCATTTTGCTGGGAAGCTGCTCACCCACCATGGTGGCAGCCACAGCAGCACAGGCACCTTGAGGGGCTGTGGTGCTTCTGGGCTTCCAGCTTTTCTGAAATTCACCTCATCCTGCAGAGGTGAACCACCCACCCCTGTGGGAAAAGTTACGCGACACCCACACAGGTGTGGGACTGCGGCTTCCTACAAAATGGAAAACTGGGGAGTGAAAATGTGACCTGCTCACCGTTTGCAAACAGGGAGCAGCTCGCTTTAAGGACCGTGGCTGAGTCAGGGTCTGGTGGCAGGATCCCGTCAGACAGGGGGGATGGAAGCTGGTGCTCCTTTTGTTCCCAAGCAGTGAGTGTGGGAGCTGATCCTGGGCCATGAGCTCCGGCACTGTGGAGACCCCCTGACAGCAGGTGCTGGCTCATGCCAATGCATGAGCGTGTCCCAGAGGGCAGGTGCTCCTCAGCCTTGAGCAGTGACCACAGTTGGGCAGCCATGCAGCCCCTCTGCCCTCCCCTGTGTCAGAATTTTATCGACCTCCTGTCATTGGCACTGCTCTTCCTTCAAACACGAGCTCAAGCTCATTAGTGGGGCAGCTTGTTCTGCTTCTGCCCTGGCTGTGGCTGCTTTTTGAGAAAGTTGCAAACTATTGATGAGATGGGTCTCATGAAGATTTATTCCTTGTCAAAAATAGAGGGCATTAGTACACTTTCTAATTAAATTTCTTTTCTCCTCTTGGAAAGGCTTTTTGCCAACTTCCAGTATCATATTTAGTTAAGTAATCTGTGAGGATTTGTTATATTATTTACACTGGCATAAATTACTTTTGCACAAATTTGGCTAATCATCTGTTGCTGAGATTTTCCACTGAGTTACAAGCCATGGAGAACTGCATGCTGGCTTACAGTGAGGGTCTCTGGCTTTCCAAAACAGAGCCTGTCACTACAATCACCCTGAAAGGACAAGGGTTGATTAGTTTTCTCTGAGGCAATAGCTGACTACATGATGATGAACTCTAAAAGGTAGACGAATATAATTTGAGCTTTTATCTGGAGCTTTTGGGAACCTTAGCGGTCCCTCCTGCCTCTGAACCCTGACATTTGGCTCGTTTTCAAAGTACCTCACCCTGATCAATCCAAAACACTGCTTCAGTTTCTTCAATTGTGAAATGGGACTAACAGCTGCATTGCCAGCCTCAAAAACTGAAATATGATGAACAGCTTTCTGGAGAATTACTAGTTTGTTTTCAATGTTCAGGGGTTTTGTGGGGACTCTTGTAGGTTTTGTTTTCTTTTTAAATTGCCGTGTAAATTTTTGATGCCACTAAATATTACAGACATATTTTGTACTTTTTGTTGTAGTTAGAACCTTCCTTGGAAATAAGAAATCAAGACTGGGCATCTTCATATATTCATAATATTTACTAGTAAAGTGCTGGAAAAAAATTCCGGCAATTATAGGAAGAAGATAGTTTGCAAAATTATCTGAGGACTAGCCTGCAAGAATCAAATTAATCCTTATTTACAGTCAAAATTTCAATGTGCCAATCATGATAGTTTGACTTCCAAAGAATCTAAATGGTACCATTTATATATAATATGGGTATACTTACTTTAGTGGTTTTAATATTTTTAGGTACTCTAGAATCAAGAGAAAAGTAAATTTCTCCTAAGCATACAGACACTGCTGTGGCAGAAAAAATTCAACTGGTTTCAATAACAAGATTCTTTTGCCTTCAGCGGAGTTTTCAGATTGACTCTGGTTTGGGATCTGGCCCAAAATGAAGAGGACTCATCCCAAATTAATCTGCTCTTTCAGATATTCTGTTTCTGAGATCTTCACTTCCCCAGTGAAGGTCAGGGCAGTAGGAGGTAAAATACTGTAATGATTAATATTCCCCACATCTATCTGGAGCAGAATGCCTAGTGCAGAAAACCAGCTGACCAGAGGGCATTGTTAAAGAAGGTGATGCATTCCTATAGCTAAAAGCACAAAGACTCTAGTGAGCAAAGTTTTCTTTTGTAAGGAGTAACGTTCAGGTCTCTGTCTGGCAAATTCTTATCATCTCACCTTATTCAGAGACAGAGGGCAATTGGTTTGAAGTAGGGTTTTTTTCAGTCACAATGAGATGTTGCTTGGTTTCAACGCTGAAAATAAAAAAATCTAAAGTACAACATGAGTTTGCTTAGTAAAATCATTAAAATTTATGGGTTGTTTTGGGGTGTTTTTGTGCCTAGAAAATCTTTAGAATGGTAAGATTTTAGCATTAGTAGGTAATACTGTTATTAGCTTCACAGCAATGTTAGGAAAATGCAAAAATTATCTTCTATATTTATATAGCTTATTCAAAAAGCTGCATGGGACTAAGTATAAGTTTGCACATTTTATCTGTGATTGAATACCACAGGAAACATTCTGCAGCAACCCTGGAAATGCCAAGACTCCACTGCTTTTCCTGGTGAAGGCTCCCTTAATGGCATGTACACACCAAGTACTCCCCTACCTGTGAGCACCTCATGATGTGTTGAGAAAAAAAGTCACCAAGTCACCTGTCAGATGTTTCCTTTGAACTCATTCCTTTCAGTGAAGTTTTTGATAAGAAATAAAAGAATAATTCTCAGTTTTTCATTTGGTGAAGAAAATTTTAAGTATTTTAAGTAGACTATAAAATGCTCTAAACAAATACAAAGTTCAAAAGTGAACTTTTTCAGTATTAACTTTTCTAATTTACTTTTTCCTCTGTTCCTGTTTCATAGGCTAACCAGTCTATTATCTAGATCAAAATGTCAGAGTTCCTAAAGAGTAGAGAGTTTCTAGTTCACATGAATGGCAGTTATCCTGCATTTAAAAATCTGTTATAAAGGGAAATCTGACCTGTGATGTCTGGAGAATAGCTGAATTGTAGCTCACTCGCTGCTTCTTTTCTTCCTTGTCTAAGTGGGGGAAAATTTAGGTCTGCTACAGTGAATGAAGCACTTTTTTAGGAAAGAATATGTACCAAAAAGTAATGTTTTCCCAACTAAAGCCACTGCTGTTAAGGTCAGTGCATAAAACACATTAATAACATTTTGATTGTTCTTCTCCTGGAATCTCAGAACAGAAGTTCCTGAGAACAGGGACAGAGCTAGTCTCTGGTGTAAGACAGTGCTCTGCACACTGAGGTTGGTGACAGCAGGCTGTTATGGGTTTCCTAAAGAATAATGGCTTGTGTTACCACTAGAGCAAGGGAGGGTGGGACCAGAACTTACAGTGCTCCATCACTGACAAATCTCGTGCATTAAATGTCATCAGTGACAGCCCTCACTCCTCCATACCCTCCTGCACCACCAGAGGGAAAAGACAAGGAAAGAGCTTTAGCCTCAATTTGTTTAAGTCAAGAAGAAGGACAGGAGCTTGATTGCCTCCCTGGAATCTTTGGGTACAAAGTAAAATGCAACGTAAATTACAGGACTCAAGATACCAATAAACATCATTTGTGACTATACTGAGCAAATAGTCTTTAATTAAATACATGGAAGACCAAAATGTGTATTTTAAAATGTTCCTCTGAGATCCTGTTTCTTCACATTCCAATTGTTTGAGAGGCTGCTGCTGGAGGAATCCTCCCCATGTTTTGTTCACTGTAAAGAAAGAAAAAAAAAGTATCGCTGAAATTCAGTAAATATTTAAAGGTTGACCAAAGCTGTAAGAATATAACTTTTATTTCTTTAATGGTTAGGCATATATTAATGACTTCAGTCATGCTAAGAGTCATTTGGAAATGTAAAGCACCAGCAATAATTTCAGGAAGTACTTCTAGTAGTAATTGTATATCCTCTCTATAATGATGCCGTTAACCTGAAATTTCAGCCCCTAAGCTTACCAGAGCTATTTATATGTTTATTTACCCCAAGGTACTAGCTGTGAAAATCCTTGAAAAAGCACCATCATTAGCACCCAATTAAAGAGAAAACTTGTGCTAATAATGCCAGGAGTTGCTTTTTAATGCTATGAAAAAGAAAAAATATTTAATGACTGTATTTCTGGAAAACTTTTGATGTTCATGATAATTAGTTCAGCCTAGCTACTAAATTAAGGGCAGTTAAAGTATTAAACAGACATTTGAAGGTTGCTATATTCAGAGAAGACCTTTTGCAATCCTTTGGCAGTGAATGGCATCCTAACCAATATACAGATTTAGTCAAAGAGTGTCAGCAGTGGAAAACCAACTCAGGGATTCTGTTTGGGTTTTAAGAGGCTTTGTGTAAATCTTAGATGAGGAAAATAAGTCAAATTATTTGAAAAGGCAGCTGCAGAAAGTTACAGTTCCTGCATCTGCAGAAAGTTACACTCTACATTCAAAATCATTGGTATTACCAATGCATTCCACTGAAGAATCCACAGTATATCAGTCTTGAATACTATTCAATAACAATTTATGACTTATTTCAACCACAATCCATTTCTGAACCATTCCAGTACGTGGAATGACCTCTCTCAGTAAAGTGACTTCAAGTGTCTGGTGCTAGTTTCAGAGGGCTAACAAATACACATTTTTGAATAGTCTAGGTAAGCTTTTGATCTTCTCTCAGACCAGTTCAAAGGGACAAAATATCTCATTTTCCAGATACCTAAGAGTTTGCTGTGGCAGAGGTGATCTGATGGAGTAAAAGAAACCGTGTTGAGAGGGTATGTTTCTTTCCAGTCCCTGGATTGTCTTACAGTCCAGAGGATGTTCTGGTACAAAATTAGGGCTGAAATTGCTTTGCATTGTATTAACTTTTTCATGTCCCTGTGGCAGCATTGCTCAAGGAGACTTGCAGAGATCTGGTCCTGACTTCTTCAGTGAAGGCCAGGGGCTGCTTTGATCATCTGTTGCACACCTAACTCACCTTTCACCTGATACACCTATACACAACAGATGTAATTATAAATAATGATTATTTTTAGTATATAAAAATATGACAAAAATTGAGGATTTTCTTCTGGTTCACTTAGAGAGCATTGCTCTCCCTTATCTGTGTAAATTACCAACACTGTCAGCAACTATTTCGTATTTTGCCTCAAATGTATTTCCATTCTTGTTTTTTTCTTGTAACTTTTTTTGTCTTTGACTTATTATGTTAATTCTTAATGGGAACATCTGAAGCGAAACATTTACTGAGCTCAGAGCTGCTGAAGAATGCATTGATATGCATGAACTTGCTAAAGATATATCTTAACCCCTACAGAACAGATCCTTCAGGATCTACACAGTAGAGCTCCTAAAAACATATATATCTGTCCTTACAACATAAAGTGGTAAAAATGCCATCACCACTGCAAGCCATTTGGCTATTACAGTAAGGAAAGCTGCAAGAGTTTTGATTGTACATTTGTTAGAATATGCCGGGGTGCATTTTTGATCTAAGTCACTGCACTGAGCTAAAACATGCTGACCTTGTAGCCAAATTAAGAGATCAAAGTGTAAAAAATGCAACATTTCATGTAATAGGTATATCTCTCTGGTCATGGACAAAATGATAAAAACATCCAAAGATGCTTAAACAAAAATCAAGAAACTTCTGCCCAGCTGTATTCATGCATAGCCATGAGCCAAGGCGGCTGCTCATGCTCTGAGGGCCCGGCCCACAGTGAGTGCAAGGCCCAGCTGCAGCTGCTCTGTCACACACCCAAGCCTGTGTGGGTGTTGGGGAGCTGGGGTGTTGTCATCTTATTGGAAAAGTTCCAGACCTTCTCAGTGATTTCTCATGGACATCTCCTCACAGCACTGACTCCTTCTTCCTCATAGCACAGCCAACAAACTCCAACTGTTTTGTAGCACTTGTCTTCTTATTGGACATAGCTGTGGCCTATTAATGGCAGGCCTGTTCCTAATCTTTTGTGATTAGTACAGCTGTAACTCCTCAGGGGTGAGATTACCTTCTGCACTTTTTTCTTACATTCTATCCCTTCACACTGGGGCAGCCCATTGAGCCTGTCTTGAGGAGGTGTTTTTGTATGAGCTCTGTGGGCCAGCATGTGGCCATCCTGTCCCCTGCTCCGTGAGGGGCCCTGCCCGTCCCAGCCCGCCCACAGCTAGGCACAGCTGCATGGTGAAAATGTACTTAAGGCAGGGCACAGAAAGGCCATAAAGGCCAAGGAAGAGGGAAAAAGGTGTAAGAAACAGCTCTGCAGACAAGCAAGGTCAGACAAGAAGCTGTTGAATGATGTACTGCAGGTGCTCAATCAGATACTCCCTGGAGAGACCCCACTGGAGGTTGTTTTTCCTGCAGGACTGCACCCCGTGGAATAACCCACTCTGGAGCAAGATCATCAGAGAGGAGCTGTTATGTACTGATCAGTCCCCATTCCCCATCCCCTCGTGCTGCTCTAGGGCTGGAGTGTCATTTTGATCATTGTTTCTCACTTGCAAATCTATTTCAATTGTCAATAAATTAAATTAGTTTTTTCCAAGTTAGGTCTATTTTCCCCATGACAGTCACTGGTAAGTGACCTCCCTGTATTCATCTCCCATGAGCATTCTCATGCTATTCCTCCTCATCCTGTTGAGGAGGGGCAGTGAGAGAGCAGCTGGGTGGGCACGAGCAGCAGATGGACAAGGTCAGCCCACCACAAAAACACAGCAGAGGCTGCCAAGTGCTGCAGGTGCAGGAATGGTGGATTCACAAACACACACACACTCCTCCCAAGGCTGCCTGCTGCCTGCAGGAATGGCTCTGTGAGGGTGCTTCTGTGTGAATGAGGAGACATCTGTTATGTAAGTCAGTGCTGAATTAGGGATCTTCTCCTGTGCTGTGCAGCAGTGCTGTGTTGACAAACATACTATGCTTGGATAGGCATTACATGATAGTCAGCACTGTGGTGGAGCACAAGCCTGGAAAGTAGTCCTGTGCTTGATGTGCTAGATTAGCTTCCTGACATAGAAGAATGTTGCAAATTATACTGCCTTTCTTGGATGGGGTTTCAGTAAAAAAAAAAGTGAAAAATAAATCCTTTAAATGCATGTTCAGAACACAAGATTGTGTAGAAAATTTAGGCAGAAGATTGCAGAAACTGAATAAATCACCATATAGAAAAGAAATGAAGACTGTAGGAAGGTCTTTAAACTAGAATTGCAAAGGCAAAAAAGAAAATAGAGATGACATAAAAAGGGTGAAAATAACTAGAAAGGACAAAAGATAGAAATGGAAGAAGAGATAAAAAATGCATAATTGCATTTAGCAAAATGAGTAGGAATTGTAAAGAAGAACATGGACAATGGCAATAGGAAGAAAGTTGGCGAAGAATAAGTTGCTTTTATTTGACGATACGTCTGTTTATTAGTTTCTGACTCCTTTTGGTAGATTGTTATGTGTTGGGCTGTATTGAAATAGCTGAGCTGACTGATTATTCAGCAGAGTCATACATTGGGATTATTTCATCCTGATAGCTGATAGAAGCTGCATTTGTTTAGCAAACAAGGCAATCAGCTAATCACAAATTATATCAGAAGTGTTTAATTCAGTTAAGAACAAGGGATGTATTGGCTTGTTTTCCTGGTGTTCATTCTATGTTTCATGAACTTTTTATGCAGAGGAATTCCTCTCATGAATTCCAGTTATGAAGGCAATAAGAACTATTTTAAGCTTAGTCAAAATCTCTCTCTTATGTCAAGGGGACTTGTATTCACTAAGAAATAATAGCTAAAAACATTTACACTTTTGGTAACTCCTTTCAAACATAACAATATTGGAAACCCTTTTATGTTTAATATATTTTTAATAAAGAAAAAGACATTAGAAAGCAGATACAGCAGAATATGAGGCCTTTCCTATTTCCCCCATCTTGAATGGTGGGTCTAGGCATGGCAGCGACTGTCATATGACAGCTCCTTGGTTTGCTGTGCCAGGCAGGATGTAGCTTCAGATGAGAATGTAAGAGGAAAGTTTATGAAACAGCATCAACGAAACTCAGCCCAATTTTAAATATCTGCTTCTCAGTTCTGAAGCAGCATCTGAATATAAAGGTAAAGAATCATCTTCTTTCTCCTGTCTGACATGAGTAAATTGCCAAGCATATTTTATAAGAATAAAATAAATGAGATTTTCAGTATACATGAATAATTCTGAGGAAGCCTGCAAAAATCCAGATGCCCTTATTGCTCTAAGCAAGTTTTGAAAGCCAAAGTAGGCTACCTGTCTCCTCATTAAACAGTTATTTTCCTGATCCTTTGGAAAGAACTATCATTTTATGTGATTCACTCTAGCATAGTCAGAGAGGAATGACTCTCATCACAATTTTGTAAGAGCAGGGTCCTGAAATTGCAATACCTGAATGGACTGAGCAGAGGGATGATGTGAAATGCACACACATTAATGCCTTCCCCCGATCCCAAAGAAATCTGTCATGTGGATGTTTCATGTTGTAGGTCTGCCCTCAGTGCAGGAGTTGATATTTCTGGCTGTTCAGAAACAGTCTCTGTAATGACCTTTTGTTATTTTCATGTTTCTTGCATTGAATTTGTTCACTCTGGAGGCTTAAGAGCCTTCAGATCTTATATTTGCATTGTATAGATGCTCTGTAGGTCTTTTTTCAACACTTTTACATCTGCAGACCTTCTCTTTTAAGGATAGTCTGACTTGTCATTTTGTCATT
Organism: Ammospiza caudacuta; assembly: GCF_027887145.1. Classification (NCBI taxonomy): domain Eukaryota; kingdom Metazoa; phylum Chordata; class Aves; order Passeriformes; family Passerellidae; genus Ammospiza; species Ammospiza caudacuta. The sequence continues at coordinate 59,891,247 of NC_080597.1, forward strand.
AATGGTTCCTCTTCTCATACTCAGAGAAATATAATTTTGAACTGTAAGCCTGTTGCTTACAAATACAATATAAAGAACCTACATGGGACAAAAATAATAACTGAATAAGAAAAACCCAAGTTAAATCTTTTAAATGCTCAACCCAAAAATGTTGTTCTTAGAAAAACAGAACTGGCTATCTGCCTACCTCTTTATTTAGAGAAACAAAAGCTTTGGATTCTTCTATAGTTTATTATTTCACCTTCTTTCTACCTATGGAAATTCCTGGGGATCCACCATACAAATGTTGTCATGGGCAAGGTTTAGTAATTTTGAGGAATGTCTAAGCAGACAAAAGGAATGAATCCTGACACTTATTTGCTTTTTGAGGCACTCTAAGCTCTTGCAGAGCAAACTAATATGATCTTCCTAGAGGACTGAGATCCAAGGTACCCTTAAATGGGATTCGATATCTTGCTGGTTATCAGATTTCTCTACTGCCCTAATAGACTGTTTACAGTGGAAAAAAAGGTCCCTGAATAATAGAGGGATGAAAAATTATCAGTCCCCATGATCATACGGTTTGTATTGTACATTTTGAAAGCAATATACACCTGTTAAATTGGTATGTTTTGCTGCATAATATTTTTTTTGTTTTCATTTAATGACTGGACCACGGAGAGGTAGTTGGGGAGATGAGGAATGCAGCAGGGAGGAGGAGCTCTCCCTGCACACAAGGGAGAGAGTGTGTTGCAGTAAAGGTGACTAGTCTATGAAGGTTTGGACAGATTTGCTGGAGCAGGCAGCAGGGCTCAGACAGCATTAATGAGATTGTTTATTAGTACCGGATGAACAATTCTGCAACTCACTTGACAAACACCAAGCAAAAAGCACCACAGGGGAGCATCCCACTGCCTTAAGCAACTCCATGATCTGTGGAACAAAATAATCACTGAAGAAAAACAATCTATTTTCCAACTATTGAGTTTTCTCTAACATATGAAAGTGCTTCTATCAGAATTTAAAATCTAGGCTAAGCCTGCATGAGATCAGGAGCTTTGTTTAAAAATCAGAAGTCTGTTGTTAAAACAGCAGCACAAACCTGAAATGTTGTGGCTGACTTAATAAGCTGTATATGCTGTACTGCAGCTATTTAATTTCTGGGTTTTTAAAGTTCTTTGATTTTGATTCTTAAATTCAAAAGTGTTACCTTAGCTACTGCATAGCATCAAATTTTCTTTCTACTGAAAACTGCTCTATTTTCCACAACTGTCTACTTTTCCTGCATGCCACAGTGTTTGAATTTGTTTGAAATGGATGCTTGTCAGGTAACTTCATGAGAGCCTTTTATTTTTTTTTTTTTAATACATTTCCTCAGGGTCTGCCTGAACTAAGCTTTGTCTGTAGCAAATACACTTTTTGCTACATGTGTACAGACACATTTCTATTCACATGAAAATGTGCATGCATAAATATGTTGACATATACATCATTTTTCTCTTTCCATCCTTTCATCCATTTATCCTTCCACACATCCATCCATCTATTCACTCATCCAGTTTAAGAGCAATTTCTTATAGTATAGGATAAACAAAATTGCAGGGTTTTCATCTTTAACTTTTTTTGTTGGTGATCCAAGATCAGCAGAAAATTAAATGTGAAAGGCTGATTCTGCTTCTTTATTAGGTAGGTCTAGAATATGTGACTAAACTGAAAGGAATTGGTCACACTATGTCATTTATATTTTGAATTAGTGCCAAGAGTGGTTTATTCAATTGGTTGCTAAAGTGATTCTATGATTTCTCAGATCATTTGTACTCAAAACTGAACCTTAGGGATATAACTGAAGGCATACCACAGTGTTATAATGGAAGGTATACCACAGTGTTATAGTGGAAGATACACCATTTTGAGGGGATGTGTCATTACCATATTCCTTTTCTTGTATTATGCTTTCTCTCTTGTGATAACCAGAGGCTTTCTTGTTTATCTTGACTCCATCAGTATGATCTGTCATTGTGATGATGATATGTTAAATACTGGGTATATTCTTCCTTTTCCTCTAGATCACCTGCTCCTTTCCTTCATCAAGAGACTCAGAAGAAATGTTGCCACATGAATTTGTACTCATTCTGGAATTCTCATTTGATTGCAGTTTTATGGGTTTGGATTTAAAATGTTTAGTACACCACAATTTTCATTGCTCTCTAAGGTTTATCTTCCCTGGACTCTCACAGGTATTGTAGAAATGATGCATCTTTCTGTTTAGAAGTATTGTAATTGCCAACAAGCAAACTGTCTCTAGAAGGAATGTCATCCCTACAGTCAGATCTTTCAGTGAGTAGGAATAGATTTGCAATACCACCAGTGCTGGTACAGGGAAGCCATCTATCTATTTGGAAAGCTTTTTTTTATGTGCTTCAACATAAAGCAATACCATCCAGTAAATGCAGAAGGCTGAAACATCTGCTTAAATAACCACTTGGTTATTTATTAGGAATGGTAAAATTATATCTACCTTGGTAGAGCTGAGGAAGAAGGAGTCCCTATCAAAACAAACAAACTTAAGATTTTACTTAAACAAATTTCTAAATTTATTTTCTACTAAAAATGAATTTCTGCCTCCATGTGCAAGGAATGTCTTATTTTTGCTCATATGGATATTTGACTATAGAGAAGTAGAACTTAAAATGACAATAAATAGCAGTTATTGTTTTATGCACATTCCAGGTTTAATGCTTTCAATTTAATGCTTTTTGCAAGGTCTTATGTGCAATACTTGTTGACTATTTAAAGCCATAGGCCTCATCATTATGAGGGTGGTGAGATCTGGATGGAACAGGTCACCAAGGGATGTTGCAGCCTCCCCAACCCTGACAGTGTTCAAGGCCAGGATAAGGCCTTGGGCAACCTGGTCTAGGGAGAGCTGTCCCTGCCTTGAAGGGGGTGGTTGAGACTGGATGATCTTTACAGTCTCTTCCAACCCTTAACATTCTATAACTTTGATTCTATGATTTATTGAACAGCTCTTAGATGTGGTCATCTCAGCCAGAGGGCCAGATGGGCTGTCAAGGCCCATAGCTGTCAGCCAGGTAACTGCACTGTGTCAGTTCAGCAGCACTCTGCAGGCACAGCTAATTGAGGATATGATGGTAAGGGCTGAATGTTGTGACTATGTCCTGATAATGATTCAAAATGATTAAAAAGCAACCACTGTGACTGTGTGTTGTTCATGAGCAGCAATCTAGTCAAGCCTTGTTTTGAACTTTGAAACTGGCCTGGCTTATCAGTCTCTTAAATATTTCTATCACAGTGATCTCTAATTTCCTGACTGGTGTGTATATATACATATATAAACACACCCTCCTGTATTTTCAGTTGTAATGCTAGTCCTGGACATCTAACTTAGATTTGGAGTCACCTCTCTGGAGTATCTACAATTCTCATCTGACTATAGAGAAAAGTTACATGAATTTCTTGGGTTTGGAACTGACTACCAGTCATTGCTGCACTGTTTCCCATCCCTGGAGGCTGCCTCTTCTAGGTGCTTAAATTTCCTTTTAACTCAGGCCCAAGTTGTCTAAACATAATACAATCAACACAGTTTTTTCAGGTTTATGTGCCAGCCACCTGTATCAAAAGGAATATTAATGTATTTCAGTGGATGTTTTGCTGGGAGTTTTGAATGTAAGCTTCTATATCAGGGGTGAGGAGAAAGCTCAGTCCATTATCTAGTGTGCCTGCAGCTAGGCAGCTGTACTTATTTTATTGAACCAAGTTCAGAGATTCATAGATCATAAAAGCCAGAAGGAACCATTGTGGTCATTTGCTGTGACCTCTTGCATAACACAGTCCATTGGAGATTTTGGAATTAATTCCCACATGAACTAAAGTGTTCCATTTAGAAAAATAGCCAATCTTGAAAGTGTTTCCAGAGATAAGTCTGCCATAATCAGTAGCAAATTATTTTAATGTTTTATTAGTCTATAGTGCTTTACAGTTGATCTGAATTTGGCTTACTTCATCTAGATCATTTGGTCTCATTACAGAATTACCTGCTGCACTGACGAATCTGCTATTGTGAAGTGCCTGTTTGTCATGTGGGTATGGAGACTTAAGGTTGCAGCAACCCAACCTTCCCTTTATTAAGGAAGACTGAATGAATTAGCTACTGAAGGACGTGTATTGTGAGAGGTATTTTCTGATCAATAGAACTTGCATAAATATTTTCTGCACTCTTCTAATAATGCAGGCCTTGAAGCTGGACAAGACAATATCCCTGTAGGTGTTGTACCACTGCCAAGTACAGAAATACAGATATCTTATCTACTCCAAATAAATATTTTATTTAGTGAAACAGGATTTATGTGAATGGTTTTGATCTTGCTGTTGCATTTGAAGGTTGAATTAGCTATTAGCTGAACATGTCTCTTAATATCTATGTCTTCAGATAAAAAATAAGAGACAAATTCTTCTGTTTTTTAAGCATTGGCTACATTTGGATCTACTAAAAGCATTAAAAAGCACTCAAAGCCATACTGAATGCCTGCACTGCTGCTCATTTTAGCATGTGGTCTACTGTTAGTGTTAGGGACCTATCCTTATTGTTTGCCTTTTATACATTGTTGTCTTCTAGAAGTAAAGTACCTTATTTTATGTGCCCTCTAAGTCCTTACTTCTCTGCAATTACAAATACATCACGCAGCATATATTAAAACACTAGCTGCTGTCCACTCTTGAGCAAATAATGATATTTATTTTACCATCTCTGTTTGGGGGATTAAATCTTTAGTGATCTCAGTTACCAGTCTCATAGAGTTCCTAACAGAATTGAGGTAGCTATTTCCAAGACTATATTTCTGAGCACATAAATCACATTTCTTCCCTCTGAAGAAGTTTCTCTTTCATTTTCTCTGATACCTACAGAAAGAACCAAGGGAACTAAACTAGCAGGTAAGGTGCATTCCTGAAGGTGAGAGCTGCTCATACTCATTTATAAAATTATCAACAAGTTTTAATTCTTTGATAGGTTTCATATTCTTTTTCCATTTCTCTGTTTTTGTAAGCAAAATGTGTTACATCAAAGGCCTTAGAGTAGTCTAAGAACACACTAATCAGTTGTAATTACTTCTGTTACTTTATGAAGACTTCCAACATGATCACAAAGATATTAATGAACATTCAAACATCATAATAAGGTTCAGCCAAAAATCAGACTGGAAAGAAAAGCATGATAACAATTGTTTTTGTTCATCAGTGTTATCTAGATTGCAGAACAGAGAAATAAAATTTAGAAACTAAAGAAAAGGGAAAAAAACAGAAAGATGATTACTTTTAGTTCAAGAAGGGTATTTAAAAAGTTTCAATACAGGGCACACTGAAACAATACAAAAATAAAGACAATTTAAGGGGGTGGACACTCCCAAATTAGTTACCTGCACTTTTTTTTTGCACTTTTTTTTTAACCACTCCCTTTTCACCAAAAAGGAGATATAAATATGAGAAGATATAAGTTAAAAAATAACGGTTTAGTAAAAAATGGAACAACAGGCAAAAAATAAATATGATAAACACCAGCTACAAAGTTCTTGAATCTCACAGACTTGGAACAAAAAGGAAAAGAATGGTGGATAACCCCTTCCCCCAATATGATGCCCTTCATAGGCAACTGTGTATGAGCAGAGAGAACGAAGAGAGAAAAGCAACATGGCCAGAGAACCTCCACAATTACAAAAACTCATTCTTCTCCCCAGATAACAACCAACGGGGAACAAGGACAAAACAAAAAGAAAACCTGGAGTCCAAAATCTGCCAAGTGTCCCTCTTGTCTCTCTGGTGGCCTGAACTGGATCGGTAGCTGGAACCTGTGGAGGGACTTCACCTTCTCCTCGGCAAAAGCAGCACACAGCTGCCTGGGGTGACTGGGACTCCCTGCCCTCCCACTTCAATGCTGCTGGTAGGCTGGGGTGGCTGCATGGAGCAGGGATGTTCCACTTTCCTTGGCACGGTGCTGTGGCTGCTTGTCTGCCATGTGCTCACTGCCTCAGCTCTCCTGGCAGGAATGGGAGGGTGAGGCAAGAGAGCTCCTGCCTGAGCAACACCAACCTTAAAAGAGCAGCACCCCTTTGCTGACATCGTGGTTCTGTTTCTGGCTGCCAGGTCTTGAGGGAGGGCAACAATTTGGGGTACAGGTAGTCATGGAATACAATAACATTTTGGGTTACCCATGTCTGGAGCTACTCTCTTCTCATCCTCCTTCTTCAGTGATTGCAGTACTTTGTTAGCCTATCATAAAGGTCAGCAGAATAATTCAAAATATCTCAGTGCAACATGGAATGGGCCTGACTGTGCTGCCAGATAACACTTAGCACACACCTCCCTCTGTAACACCCTAGTGCTTACTTGCATGAAGGCTGATTTTCAGGGCTGAGCAGGCAGCACAAACAAAGAGCACAAACAGCACAAACTGCTCAGATTTTGTGATGGTTCTGTGCTTTTGCAGACAGAGACAGATCCTATGTTATCTGCATTTTGAAGGACGCATTATTAATGTTCTCACACCTGGCACCCAGTTACTAATGTGGCATCTGGGCACTAGGAGGGCTAATGACCCTAAGAGGACATTCTTGTCTAATTGTGCCACTCTGAGGTGGAGCTGTTTGGTGCTACAATATTCATGATGGCTCAGCCACTGCAGACATCCTCCTCTCTGTTCTTTAGTCTCTAAAGAGGTTGCATTTAGGCAATCTAAAGTAGCCACAAGCCTTAAACATTCCCCAGTGTAGTGCAGAGACAATTCCTTTAGAGAATTAGTTGAGAGCAATAGAGCTGGCACAGCTTTCTTCAGTGTTTTTGATTATTTAATTAACTTTGAGGCTATTTATCTTACTGCATTTAATTATCACTACATTTTCTAGATTTTTGCAAAACCCAGTTGTCTTGCCAAGGTGATTTTTTTTCATTTCAAGGGATCTGCTTTTTTGCTCACTGCAGATTTCAATGCCATTTGTGTGTGTGATGACTGAAGTGGCATTGGGCCACTAAACACATGAGCACAATGATTCACATCTTTCATGCTTTTTGAGAGAAATCCAATTTAAAAAATAGAAACATTGATTAATTATGCACATAGAAAAAGAAGACGTAAAAGTTCAAGGTGGCAGTGACACAGAATTTTACCTTGACACTGAGAATTTCTTTTCACCTGCAGAATAAGGTTAGAGTATTGTGGCATGTATCCAGGCAAAGCATGCTTTCCTGAAGTAACAGTGTGCTTTCCTGAAGCAAATTTTAAAAGTGATGAGAAATTAACAAAAACTTATTTCTGATTTTGCAGACACAAGCAAATCTTCATGAAAATTAAGCAATCAGTGAATAGAAATTTCATTATGTAGCATCTTTGAGCTCCTTAAGAATATGTATGGTTTAAGTTAGGAATATTCAACAGTCCAAAAAATACCATATTTAAAGACTCTTCTAATATTCCTGAATTATGAATAGTTCCAGGAAAGGTGGTGCACAGTGTAGAAGGGGAATCTACATTTGTCAATTCATTCTCAACCGAATTATATACTAATACTATTATACATAATTTGAATATTGCATCTTTTACTTTGTTCTTTCCTCCTTATGATCTAAAAGCATTTAAGAAATTATATTTCATGAAGTAAAGAAACCTGGCTGAGAATGAAATTTACAGCAGGTGTTGTAAACTCAATTTAAACCTCATAAAATAAATCTCTAAGGGGCAATTGCCATGCATGGCCATGTTTGAATGACATGGTAGCGTATTCAAAAGGACACAATGAATGAATGGCTACCAACAGATAAAAAATGCTAAAATACAACATAATAATTGTCAGTGAAGAGGCAGTGTCTTCCAAATTAGGCACCTTGGTGGTCCAGGGAGTGAACTTCTGCATCTAGCATAGGTCAGAGTCATTTTGTGGAAGTCTTTGTTGTTAAAAGCTAATTTGCCAAACCCAGAAGTCTTTCTCGGAAACAGTTTCAACTGAAGTTGATTAGAAAGGTTTTAGAGGAGACTACAAATGTTCCAAAGTGAATAAAGGCCCAAGCTCTATTTCCCATATGGTGAGATAAACCCATCTTTGCCCTTCATGGGCACTTCTTCAGACAGGAGAGACCCCAGAACAAGGAGCAAGAAGGGAAGCAGTACCTGCTGAGATAAGGGGACAGAGAGGATTTTTCTCTTGCCAAAGCTGAAGAATGGCTCCTGGCTACTCTGGACGCAGAAGCCTGAACTCTTGGTCATTCATTAAAGATCCTTCAATCTTGCACAGTTATGATCTGCCCGGATTCTCTTTTGTTTTCCCCTCAATCCATTTGAACTCTGGGGAGCTGCCCCAAGGAATTGCAAACAGTGGCATCCCCTTTAGCTCAGTTAAACTACTGAAATTTTAATATTGTGAATAGCAGTTTATTGTGCTGTCTAATAACTGTAATAATTCTCAGCACTTTCATATAGCTATTCATCTTCAAAGAGTATCACTAATATTAGCTAATTAATTTTCTGGTTTTCTTCTAAGACACAGTATTGCAGGCTGTGATCATTCAGACCACCCAGGTAATTATAATTTTCTTTGCATTGAAGATTATTCCAAAGAAAATTTTTGTTATTTTAGCAAATGCTAATTTGATCAGATAAAAGTTAACACTAAAGTGATTAAATTATAGAATTTTTGTTTAAAAACTTCAAGAGTGGCATGCTGGTAAATCCTTATTGAAAAAGGATTCTTTCATCTAAAACTTGACTGTTAAGTACTGAAAAATAGCGTTAAAGGATTGGTTTTGACACAGCCCAGGCACAGGAAGAATATATGGGAATCTAACTTTCATACTATCAGAAAATTATTAAATTAAAAAGTCCAGAGCAGTCTGTTGATAATGTTTTCCACAATGATTTTCAGCAGAGCAGTAAGTAGAAATTGCTCCTTTTCACTTAAAATAGGAAGTATAAAAAGATGCCTTTTGCAACAAATAATTTGGTCAAGATGTATAACACATGAGCCACTGTTCCACTGACCACTATTTACTTGAGTCTTGATTGTTTTTATTTTTCTAGTGATTATTGCTTCTTACTTAAGGGACAGCAAGTGGTTAAACTAACAGAGGTAACTATTTTTTCCACCCCTCCTTTAAGGTACTAAGAATTAAATAATAAAAGGCATTTGAAATGAGCAACAGAGCAGATTCCTTAAATGTCTTCTGTCTCCTCTCTCCAGGGACAAGCACAACAAGGTGAATCTCATCATTATTTGTCTTTTCAAGGGCAAAGCTGTGATAGACAGGGCTTAATGTGTATCTTGGTGGAATTGGATTTGATCCTCAGGGCTGGGCCAGAAGGCTGCTTTGTTAGATTTGTTAGATTTACTCTCTCTCCTGTGTTCTCTCTCTACCACAAACAAAATTACCTCTTGGAGGCCTGCATCAGCCTCAGCATCCTGAGACTATCTCCTCTTCTTGATTTCAGTCACATCTAAATCTGTTTAAACTGTCAACGTGATGATTTGTGGAGAGACAGGGATTAAGCAGAAGGGAGATTAACACAGTTGTCTGTCTTCTTTGAAATAATATACCTGCTGCCAGTAAGGGCATTCTTCAATTTACATAACTTAGCTCACAAGGAGGGCTTTATGGTTGTTATTGGGTTGCTTTTTTGCTATCAGCACTACAAACTCACCTGCTACCTGCACATTTAAAACCTTGACAGTCCATCTCTTCAATTCCTCTAAGACTGAGACATGCTCTCTTCTTTTCCTAGACTGAATGAGATTTTTTGGTATTTGAGTAATATATATTCAAATAGATTATTTAAGAAATATGTATTAAATTCTTCTGGACTGGATATGAACTTCAAATACGCTAAAAAAACACCTACATTCCAGTAGAGTCAAAACTCTGAACAATTGTTCTGAAATGGAATAAATATCTCTGCTTTTATTTCATTTGCTGAAAGAAGTTGGCAGATTACTTATTATTCTACTTGTCTAGGAAAACAAAAAACCATGCAGTATCTTCTTTAATACTCACCAAGATAATTTGCAACAGCAGTAACTAGAATTGCTTATTCAGAGTTTTGGGCTAGGCCTTATTGTGGTGGGGAACAAAGGACTGCAGAAAAGGAAAAAGGAAATTCTATCTAAAATCAGGAATAAGAGTATCTATTTTTCTCACACTTTATACCTTTTATCTTTATTCATTTGTAAGGGATAAGGCACAGAGCCTTTTCTTCTGTATACACAGGACTTTGTAAAAGAACCCCTGTTTTGAATTAGGAACCAAATTGTGAGGTAGCACTATGGGAGTTAAGGCGAAGCACAAATTTTAAGCCAAAAAATGGATAAATGTACTGTCACAGCCACAGAAGCTGGAAGAGCTGCATATGCAGGAAAAAAAGGAATAATTACATGGAAAAAAAAAACTAGTAGTCTCCTAGGTGTGAAACTTATTTTTTTGGTACTTTATATTTTTATATGAAATCTCACATAAAAGCTGCTTCATGCCAGGTAGTGTGCTGTTCTGTTAGGATGAGGAAACTTATGTAGTTTGCTCCAGCCTTGCTTCTCTGGGAGTCAAAGCATTTGTGAAAACATCTGTTGCACCAGAACTAGGAAAGTTTTTTGTGTTACAGAGCTTCAGCTTCTTGCTGAGCACACTGCAGAGGAATGAAGGCAGAGGAACAGACAGAACTGGTCTTTTCATCCCCCTCTGTGTCTCACTGAAATGCTAAACAGTTCTTAACATGCTATAGGGTTGGGGTGTTGTTCAGTATGAAAAAATGAAGTAATATGAACAGCTACAAGTGATGACATAAATAAAATGTATGAATTAGTCCATTTCTTAACCTATTTCCTGGGTCAAACATGTTTTTGAGGTCTGAAGAATTTGCCTATTTTTCTTTTTGGTTTTGTTCAGACCTTTTACTTCATTATTATCTTTTAGTGTCTTCAGCTGTATCTATTAACCATGCCTCAAGAAACAGATTATTTTCTTGGACTTCCCAGCTAAACCAAGCAGCTGTAAGTCATTCAGATTTTTAGTCAAAAACTTTCAGATAGGCATCCAAACTTTGAGGTTCTTATAAGGCTCTAATTGCATATTTCAGATTTATCCATTTTTGGTAGAAATTCCAGCAGATGCTGCTTTTCTATATTTGTGTTAGATCCATCTTTTAAATAGCTTTTGTGACATGAAATTTTGGTTACTTGACACCTGTAAACATCAGGATTTCTTTGAGGGAATAGAGACGCAGGCTCAGACCTCAGGTGTGCAAAAGTCAAGACACTGAGTTGAAAGAGATTATCCCAGTGATGACATTGTGAGGAGGAGCAGAGAACATTATCAGTGACACACACCATTATGCAAGAGCCTCAGTGCACTCCATATTCTCCAAAACCACACAAAGTTTCTGCAAATCTTTGCATTGGTTTCACTAGCTTCTGATTAATACCAGCACCATTTATGACTACTACTATTTTTGTTTTACCTATAAACTAGTGCTGGGCTGCTGGTGGTAGAAAAAGAATCCGATGTGAAAAGAAAGGCTATATCTTACACCGGCTTAGAAGAGGTATGGTAGAGACACATAACTTTACAAGAAAGGACGCACAATGATTAACAGAGGGAGAATACTTGATGAATAGATCCTTGCAGTAAAAGAGATTTGGGCAGCTGTATGTTTTCCAATACATTCTATCTATAGTAATTGTAGTTGCTTCTGTAGGTCAGATCTTATTTTTAATTAATTGAATTGCTGGATTGCTGAATTGGATGTTTTTAAGAAGGACAGTCTTAATTCTAGCCTTAAAATCTTTAAAGGCTTACTCCTAACTAAATAAATTGGTGAGGAAGAATAGGGCATCTCTATAAATTATCTTGGCATTCCACTTATGGGAGAAAAATTATCTGGAAATTACCTTTTATTGCCACAGATACAAGAAGAATCAGAAGTGCCAAAGGGATGCTGAGAAAGACTGCTGTACTGTCCCTCTCTAGTTTAACCCATTAGTTTGTTTAGTTTCACTCTTAGACTTTTCTGAAAAAAGAATTGAGAGAAACCTCTGGACAGAAAAATTCATTTTTTCCTTTTAGTGTGCGAAATTATGTCAGCTGTTGCCATTAAATCTATTATGTGAGAGGAATTAATATAGTTTACTTTCTGAAATGTTTGTTTTATTTTGTGCAGGTTTAGAAATATACAGAATTTCGTTTATGCTTGCAACACCTAATCCAAAACGGAGACAGAAAAACATTTCCTCTAAACGCATTTTGCAAATTTAATTGCTCAAAATATTCTCTGTGGGAATAAAAAAATTTGCATGAATGCCCAGCATGAAAAGACACTGGGATTAAATACTAAACAATTCACCTTACTGTGACTTCATATGAATGGGTTAAACATGATAAACAGTTTATGTATTCACATCAATTTAAGCTGCTGGGTGTATCAGTGGAATGAATACATTTGCTGTTGTTTTTTTGGCTCATCAGTAAATCTAGTACAAAATCTGATGCTATACCAGTTGGATTTATATTGCTGCAACAGATAGAGATTATTACTGATGCCAAGAAGACTGATTTTCTGCTGATTTGATTAGGACAGTAACTGTGCAAAGATACATATTAATATATTAGAACACTGCAGTGCCCTGGAAGCTTGCAGAAGGGAATTTTGTATTGGATTTGGAAAAACCAGATCTGTTGTTTCTGTATCTTACTGCATCTATCAGAAAATTCATACAAATTCTTTAATCAGCCTGTTCATGTGTGCTAGGAAATGGGCTTTCCATATTAACCAGGGAAATGTCAACTCAAGGCTATGGGGGCTGGTGCTAATAAGGTTAATGAATAGCTGGCCTGAAAAGCAACAGATGGGCCTAACAGAGCGGGAGTCTTAATGGCATTTGTAATGCCTAGGGTCAACTGCAGTTTATCTTCATTTTTTTCTCATTTAAAATATTCCAATGGAATAATAAAATAAGTTTGAATTTTCCCCACAGGGAGGTGAAATTTATGCAGCACTGTTTATTGAATATCAATGTGTTTGGTAATAAACAGAGGACTGCTGCACCACTGCTAGAACTGTAGTTGTTGTATATTTGCATTTGCAGAGGAATTTTTCATTTAGCTCATTTAAAACAGTACCCTCTTTTTATCAATTGCAGCTGCTGCAGAATTTATTTATTTTTTTTTTTTTTAAATTTGGTTTTGTTTTGCTGGCTTTGTTTTCTGAAGACAGCTAACATAGAAGGTCAATCTATGGTTGTATACTGCAGCTAGATACATGACCATTATGCTAAATTTGCATGGAGGAATTGTAAGGGTAGAGTTTGAATGCCCATATTGTGGTCTCCCCTAGGATGACAGAATTCATGCTCATTATAATAGAATGTCATATGATAGAATAGGGTAGAGATGACAAAAATATATACTAGAAATCATAAATGTTTCTGAGTAAAGCAGAAAATGTTTCTGATCAAAATATATTTGTCGGATCTAAAATAACTTCTGTGACCTTGATGTCCTTCATCTCAGATACACTAGTCTTTAATCAGAAGAAATAATCTGCACAAGAGGCAATTGATATAGTCCTCTCTACTCTAAATACAGGCTCAGGGTGATGTTAAACTATCATTATAGCACATCTATTGCCTGAATTTAGTCCACAAGATTTAAGCTCTCATATCAGCTAAGGCAGTGAAATATAATGTTGAGGGAGGTTTTAAGACTTGTACTAACAAACAGTTTTTTGAATAAGCATTGCTCTTGGGGAAAAAGAAAACACTGAATTCTTATTTAGCTTATGCCTTCCCCAAATAGCTTCAAGTAAACATATGGATCCACTGTAGTTTTATTTATGAAACTCGCTTTCATACTTTGTAAATGCATGGAAATAGTTAAGAATGCATTTGAGTTTTGGGGCAAGACTTTTTAAAGCACTTAATCCTGAGCTAATGCTGCCAGGTTTACCATATCAAATGCTTTTGATCACCCCTCTTCTGCTTCTTTAGTGCTCCCTTCAAGTCAGTGTAAAAACTTCCCCTGACTTTAATGGAGGCAGAATTAGGCAAATACTGTGGGTTTTTGAAAATTTCTCTTTACGTGGATTTAAAAAGTATTATTAGATTATTCATGATGAAAACCATAGATTTAACTGCAAGTTTGGGCAGTTCAATGATTTCAAAGTATCTGATGAAATTTGTCTCATCCAAGTTTAGATGTTGGAAAATTAGGTGTCCAAGTCAAGGCCAGCCAACATGCTATTCAAGACAAATCTTCCTACTGAAGTTGTCCAGAAAAGAACAGAAGACACAATTAATTACTTAATATATAAATTAATTCATATATATAATATGAATTAATTTTCCTACTCATTGCAAAAAAAAAAAAAAAAAGATTTCTCTTATGATAATCTTGACATTTTGAGATGCAGGAATCTGCTTTATAATATTGTCAATTTAAACAGACACAAATGATCAAAATTTTCAGATGTTGGTTGAATTAACAAATAACTGACTGTATTTTGCTTAAAGAATATAATATTTCACATACATTATAGAATGTTTCAAAGCCAGTGTCCTGGAAGAGAAATAAATATATATATGAATAATTTACTAATTGTCCTACTATTTCTATACATTTGGCAAAAGTAAGAAAAGTACTACTGAATAATTTATATAATGAATTTCATAGAATTAGTCAAGTAATATTTAATCTGATTTTTTCACAGATAGCTGTGGTCTGGAGTAAAACTCATCACATAAATTCAAGACCAGAAACATCTAATTTTATCATAGAATGACTTAAATCTGCATATTGGTTTGTGGTAGACCTGTACTCCTTACTGGTCTGGGAATAGCATCATCCTTGCACAATACTTTACAGTTGCAACTAATTGCAAGTTCTGTAGAGACAGCATAGAGGAGTGGAATCTACTCACTTTCCCCTTGAGCACCAGAAAACTTATGTGCTTATTGAAAACGTGATTTTTATATTCTTTCATGTTTACTGCCACCCAGTGACAACCAGTCTGTTCCAAGTCTGGTTTAATAGAAAGCAGTTCCACTTGAATTCTGAAAAATGTCATTGCTTTGTTCCCTGATGTATCTTAAGAAGTCACAGTTTTATTTAATTGTACAGATGACATCAACTTTTCCAAGGGTGTGGGTGTTTCCCTACCTGAACCTTCTGTCTTGAGAGTATTGCCTCCTCTGACTCACGTGGACATTTCCTTTATCTGAATTATTTTAAGTTTAACTTAAAATAATTAACTGCACAAAGCAGTTTAATTCATTAAAGGAAGAGGAAACTGAAACTTTCATGTTAAATTGAAAGTCAGGTACAATGTAGAGGTCTTGTACTTCTGAAGTTCTAATTGCATTCAGCATGAGTTTGGGGAATTTTATAGTAGGTCAGCTTTTTATATTTATCCTGCCTGACGACTTTTCAAGAGAAAAAAGACACATTTTTTGCTAATGGTTATTTTTCAAATACTAACTTTAAAAAATTGTGCTCATTGATCTGTGTCTTATTTCATTATTTTAGATGGCACAGACTATATTTGTAAGCCTGTTAGGTGGTAAGTTTCAGAGAGAATTTCAAACTTCTTACTCCAGAAAATCAGTTGACAACCACATGAGAAGAAAGGATAACCAATTTGCTGAAAATGAATGTAACCAATTGCTATCTTGTAAATAGCTGTAGCATTTTTAAAAGATAAGCTTTCCCTTTTTTTCTTCCCACCCTCCACCCTGATAGCTTTATGATTACCTAGAACTCTGCATGCATTAATTTAATGTATAAATGAACAGTCTTCTGTACACTTTTCTGTAGTTCAAATCTGGAAATTGTTTTGCAATAGAAAATAACACATTGCCATATGGAAAAATAAAATGCTAATGAAATCTGATAGATGGCACTGTTGGATTGTTGATAAACTAGGAGTCTGACTCCTATATTACTAGTATTCAGAGGATGCTATTGCTTTTTAAAGAACTGTTGCTTTAGAAAGTTTGATAGAAACACATTTATTTCAGCCTGTATGTGCTCAGCAGTGGGACTCAATGTACTGGTCTGGTTGTTTGTCTGTAATTCTCTACTTTTTATTTCTTCTAGGGTATCTCTGTATCCCATGAAGACTTGCTATGCTTATACCAAGGGTGTGGGTGTTTCTTACCTCTTGGCTTCTGGTTAGAGCAGAGATTTTGGGAACTTAAACTTTGATTCTTTCTTCTTTTGTTATAAGTCAGAGCATTAAACATGTCATTAAACATTCATTTAATCTTCCATTTATCCTTTTCTTTGAGGTCTTAAGAATGACAACCACCTCCTGTGGGATTGTTGGGTACTTACAGATGAATTGACTATGATTATCTGAAGCAAATTAAAGGCTAACTTGTCTACCTTCTGCACTAATTTAAGATCAGACAAATGCAAAAGCACTGTTGGAACTAGTCCAGGTAAATCCATTGGATTTCATTTGAACTAAAACCTAATGCAGCTTTTGCAGGAATATTAGAATGAGAATTTTCTTGATGTATCATCTGACATGCAACTTGAACTATAACCAAAAAAAAGATGCCAAACAAAGAGCAGCAATGAGATGATTCATCTATCCTTAAATATATAACAATGTTGTTGAGTAATAGCTACATGAAAGAGTTATTTTATGCACAAGAGGGATTCTGTTATTGAAAAAGTTTCATACCATTTGTGAATTCTATGATTGTTATGGCAAAAAAACAAAGCTAGACAGAGGTTGTTGAACATCTGTTTTGCAATATTCATTCTGTTTGTTCTGTGTCATTTATTCTCACTCTTCTTAGCACTGCAGTGAATAAAATTCCACAATAAACTTCTAATATAAGCATGTAGTATTATTAAAAAGTTGCTCAATTTTTTCTGTTTTAAAATTGACTACAATTGTGCAATTTCCATGATTGCAAATAATAGTGAATATACCTAAAATCAGTAAATGCACTCATCCACCTTAGAAGATCTAAGCAGCACACTGAAGGATGTAATGGATTTAGGAAGGCAGAATTGCTATAATTACAAAACTTGGAATGTATCATGCACAACTAAAATTTTCCCTGATGATAATGAAAAAACAATGCAGCAACAACATTAGTGATTTCAGGTCTGAGATATATGGGAAATACAGGGACAGCTCTTCCCTATTGTGAAGAAAAATTGGAAGAAAAATTGAAAGGAAAATGTAAAGCAGAAACTATCCCTGTAAATTTTCTCCTCATGGAATGCTTTTCTCCCTTTCATTTCTTCAAAAAGCAAAAGGTTTGTTCTGCTGGAAAACAATTACAGGGGCTGTTAGAACTCTGAACTTGAAAGCTGTTGGGAAGCCAGGTACGTCTGTGATGGTTCTTTGCCTGCACAATTTCTCTGTGTACTGAGCACCTTTTGTTCTCTGTCAGCAGAACATCAGGCAAACTCTTCTTGCCTGGTAGCAGCTGCTGGATCCAAGGTCTTGGGTCTTAAATGGTTTAGAAGCCCATGAAGGTGTAAATGGGAAGAAAGCACTATTATTTTCCTGTGAGATAGGAAATGGGATGCTCTAAGTCTTGTTTTAAGTCAAGGCTGCCCCTGGCCTGTGCATTTGGCCTTTAGTCCCATACAGGTTTTTGGCTATACACAGTACCTGTGTGAGAGCTGGAGAATTCAGATATACAACAACTTCTGCCAAGGCTTGTCCATTTCTTGTCTGTACATCCCTTTACACAGAGTTCTTAGGGGAATGAACTAATACTTAGTTATTTTAATAGATATCAGAGATTAAAAAAAAAGATGCTAGTCAGGTACAGTAATAAATCATGAGGACTATACAGACATCTGAGTGAAGTACAATTTATTTCCTCTGAGTCAAGTCACCTAGAGAGAAGTAAATTTTATTTCAGCTAGAAGTATTTGTGCAGAAATAGAATATGGCTATTATTTATGTCTTAAAAGCATTTATAATTTCATGGCTGCAACAAGTTATCAGGCTATTCCAAGAGTACAAAGAACTGCACCTAATTCAGTGATTCTATTCCAAGAAAATCCTCTAATGGTATCACCTGATATAGCAAAAATCAGCTTATAATGGAAGGTTTGAACTTTGGATGAAATTAAAAATAGTTATGCTGATGAATTTTGCTCCTTTTATTTCAGGGGATATTTTTTAATAAAAAAATTGGTGTTTAATAGATAAAAAATTTATTATTGAGGGAGCATCCACTGCATGTGGTATAACTCCTTAATATAACTTTTTAGTGGATCAGACTTGTTCTAAAGTAATGAATCTAAAAAGTAAATCTACTGATTACTTAAGAAGTAATAGAAAAAATATGCAATTTTATCATTTAAGAGTTTGGTGTTTTGAACATTTGTGCTTTTAGAAAAGTAATCTGAGAAATGCCAGTTTGTGTCTGTTTTTCAACTGTGTGAATAAATTCCAAAAAAGGATATTAGTAGACAAAGATTTTAATCTCCACAAGCACATCTAATAGACACCTCTCACCTGAATGTATTCTAGATGACCAATTGCACCATTTGAAAGGCACTGATGTCTCAACTGCTTCCATAAGCAGATGCTTAATGTTCAGGAAAAAAAATGTTGTAGTAGTTTTAAAAAAAAATCAACTCATTTAGGTAGAATAAAACAGGTTCTAGGAGTAATTGGGGACCACTTCAATGCCTGTAAGAATTCATCAAGGCAATCTTTTTGCCTAATGATCCAGCCATGGTTGTAAATTATAGCACCATTGTAGTTTCAGCTAGCTTTATTTTTAGCAAAAGAGAAAAAAAAAGATGCCTTAGTTAGAAAATTATTTGGTATTTAAAATGATGTTTTAGTAATTTAAAAGATTTGAATTATATTTACTTTCCATTGATATCTCTACTTGTCATCTCAAAAACATTTCATCCTTTCCTTGAAAGCAGACAAAGCTTGAGATGTTTTTCTCCTGTACTTTAAAAAAGGGAAGATGAACTTTCCAGTACGTTATGTCAGGGATTCAGATGACTTACTAGAGATTGCATGTTAGAATTTCTGTTTAGAACTTTATTCAAATAGTCATGCAAAAGTTTTGTTTACCTAAATGAAAGAAAATGGTAAACTTAATATCAACATTATAACTGTGTCCCATTGCATATGAATGGAGATGACAGATTATAAATATTTCTAGATGAATTTATTGAAAGAAGATATTTTTGTCAAAAATGAAGAGAGAGGCTCAAAAGATGGCAAAGTTTGATGGTGCCAGGAAAATCATTGCTCTGTTGAGGACACAAAGCTGTAAAGCACCTCAGTGAGAAAAAAAGTGGAACTGTTAGAACCATAAATCAGAATTAGGTAGAAATTAATATATTTTAATTATTTGAGCCCTCTATAAAACATAAATAGCCCTTTCACTGACTGAAGGAGAATACTGAATGTGAGAGAGCTTCTTACAAAACTCATGATTTTGGGAGGATGAATGTCCAAAGACTTGGATATTCTAATATACACTTGATTTGGAGATTATCTTCCCCTTGAAAAATATGAAATGCAAGAAACAATTTCTTGCTATTTTAAAAATTGTAAGCCACTTGAATGACTCTAAAAAGTACATCTACTGATTACTTAAGAAGTAAGAGAAACAATTTGCCAGTGGCAAACTGTATTCTGAAAAATTATCAGCAAACATTATAGACTGAAACATTGCCACTTCAGTTCTTTTTTTCTCTTAGGAATGCACTCAAGAATGTATGAAAATACTTTAAAAATCACTTTGGTTAATCCATGTTCTTTTACTAACTCCTCATTATTAGAAAAATGTGTATGAAAAACATTTGCAGAAGACATGTCTGCAAAGGCTGAAGCTTGAAATAAATGCCTCTGTTATTCAGACTGAACTGAATCAGACATAGCATCACACTTGCTAAGTATTTCTAGATTTTTTTACTTTCTGCCTCGATATTTTAGTGTCCACTTTCCCACTGAAGATCCAGGGAATATAACCACTTCTAGAAACAAGAGATTAAATTGGATTTTATTATTAAACATAAGCTGCTATAGGGTTGAATGATTAGCATTAAGAATACTCAGATGAATATTTAGTCTAACCTTGCCATGTGCTGCAATTTATTTTAGCAAAATTTTTGAATGGATTAGAGGATTTCTGCTTGTGATATGATTGGTTGAAGCAATAGAAAAAGCTGCTGAAAAGTTCCACGTCAATATTTTTTTAGCAGGAATAAAGAGCCTTTGCGTGTTTCTCATTTTCTCCATTGTTTACTTTATACTTTTATACACTTATACTTAGTGATTCTATTTAAAAATAAAATTATGAATACTCAATGATTTTGCCCTTTACCCAGGCCTAATAAAACTACTTGGTTATTGAAAATAGTTTTTAATGGAAATCTTAGAAAAAACATATCATATAAAAACATAAATAATCTTTAAAAATAGATGATTTTTTTCTGTGAAAAGGGAAAATATATAAAATATATAAAAATATAAGATTTTACAATGTTAAAAGATTTGCTCTATGAAAAGATGTCATCTCATTGTAAATAATGTCTCAATATGTCTTTCAATTAGTTATGCTTCAGTTTTGAGTATTAGAAAATCGATTGTATAGTGCCTCATCTCAGGATTCAGAATTGAGAAGGATATATTTGCTGAGCATTAATACTTCAGACTCTATTACTTTTTCATTTTTTAACCTTTTATGACTTTTCCATAAGAAAAAGAAAACCACAGTTGTTGAAAAATAAGGTATGGTCCAAAAAGTAGAAACTCGTACATGACTGAATATTTGACACACATTGTCTTTATTTCTACTTAAACCAGACTATGGAGTTGTTTTTTTTTTCTGGTTTGTTTGTTTGTTTGGGTTTTTTGTTTTGTTTGTTTTGTTCATTTTATAACTTTCTTGAAGCCAAGGGAATATTCTGTAGGAGAAAATGGCTGTGCAAAAGTCCAGGCTCCCTTCATCCATTTGTGAGTCAGTTCTTGATCCTTGCTTTGCAATAAAACATTTAGTCACCTTTCTCCCAAAGCTTTACCAAGACAGGTTTGATTTTGGTGTAAATAGTGACATTATTGAGTGGCAAATAATCACTGTGACTCCTGTGAAACCTGAAAGTCAGTCATTTCTCATAGGAAGGCTGATTGATGCCTTGTTATTTTCTGCATCCAGAAAAAGTGCCAATTATTCCCACTTGAACACACACACACACACACACACACACACACACACACACACACACGCACTCATGCTACATCTCCTTTTAGAATTAGAAGACTACAGCATTAAATTAAAATTTAAAAGGATTAACTACAGATTAATGAAACAATTTGGCATGGAATCAAGATAAATGTGAGAGTTTTGAGATGGAGTGAATAGACCTGTCTGGTGAAAGTGAAGGAGGTAATGTTAGTGTGGGAGACACTTTGGGCTGAAAGAGGCTGAAGAAAAGTGGCCCTAGCCTGGGAATGGTGAAAGACCTATAGGACAAAGCAGGTCAGGGATAAGATTTCAGGATTTGAAGGAATAATATCTTTTGGAGCAAGAAACTGAATCCTAGACTGGGTTGAGTTGTAAGTGACTTACAGCCCCACCCTGGGTTAGGGCTGGTGTTAAGGCAGGTTGTTCACAACTTCCTTGGTCTGAAAAGATTTACTCTGGGCCCTTCTCACCTGGATGTGTTGAGAAGTGAAGACGAAAAGCCCCTTCTCCCCTGCAAGGGACTGTAATTCCTCCCTTACTCCTCAGCACCCCAGCATGTATGAGCACTTAGCACTGCTGTTCTTCTAGCCTTCCATGGTTTCTTTTGCTAGAATAAAAACTACACCTTTAGTTAGAATCTCATAGAAGTTTTGCAACCTTAAAAATACCAAAATAAACCTCAAACCAAAATGATGCATGAAACTTCACCAGTAAATGCCTCACCTTTCTAAGGAAAAACATATTAAATATCTTAAAGGGAATTTTATTGAAATAAAAGGTCTGACTTCCATGTTTTTGAAAACTGCAAGAATAGAGGTGATGGCAAGAAGTTGTAATATAGCTGCCAGGAGACCAAACTACTCTGAAGACCCCCAGATTCTATGAAATAACAACAGACACACAACATGAAAGAGTCATAGCAAAGCTGACAGATACACAATGCAGGGAATTTACTGATTATCTGGGAAAGATAACAAAACACCTGCTGCTTACTAAAGTCCACTAGCTATCAGCATTAAAGAAAAAATTCAAAATATTCTCCTCATCTGCCTCTATTTTATGATTCACTTCCCCATAATTTTCACAGAGATATATCTAAAAGCAATTGTATACATGCTTTTTTGCATACAGAATGACACAAATGAAGGTTACTTAAACTTGCTATTCTGAGAAAAAAAGGTCCTTAATTAAAAATCTGTTTTAAGTAAGTTCCTCTATACAGAACCATTTTAAGTCTCTGATCTGCCTCTTTTGGAGATAGCATGGTACATTTATCACAACTTAAATGAAGGGTATGCTTATGGATTTTTCTTTTAAACAGCAAAATTAGAAGAGAACAAAAAAGGGCTGAAGTCATTTGTAGGGTGGACTTTTGTATCCACATTAATTTCAAGTCACACTTTTGTTCATGAATCTGAGTGCTGCTGGAATTCTTCTAGAACACTGCTCTGTACCTCACATGTGAATGAAGATATCAGCATCTAGACAGTGCTCAATGTGTGTGGAAATATTTTGCTTTAATATGTTTAAAGCAGAAAAGCATAGGAAAACACCTCAATAACTAGCTTGCATGAATAGAAACTGCAAATGCTTTTTGATCTTCAATACTACTGGTTTTTTGTAAGTGTCATTTTTAGGAAACTGTCTAGGCCAGCCTCATAAAGTCGATTTTCTAATCTGATTTCTTGTTCCTTTTTTTTTTTTTTGTTTTAAATCTGATTGTTAGACCATATGAATTGAGTGGTCTCTGATATCTCTTTCTATTCTAATTGAGTGTCTTGAAAGCCATTCAGATACAGGTGTTTTACAGACAGTGGGTTGCATTCTACTGTTTGGGGAAAAAGTATCTTGTGTAATGTGTGTATCTGACAGCATAAGTCAATCATTTGTGATTCTTCTTCTGAAAGACATTGTGAGTTATTGTGAGCTACCTGCTGCATCCAAAATGGACCCTCAAATATTAACCAAGAAAATCACAGGGTATAAGGTTGGATTAAACACTTCCTTAAGAATTCTTTTTCTATGAAATCCATTTTTAAAGTGTGTTTGTCAAAGTCTTTCAAAAAGATAAAGCTTTTTTATTAATAGTAGTCATTTAAACACGGTTGTAAATATGAATTCATTTATGCACTGAATGTCAGCTGTGCTCTTGAGTTGTAGCTTGTACCCATGAAATCTGAAATCACACTGATTTTAAGAACAGTAAAAAATTCCCACTTAGACTAGTGAACAGTAGAACCACAGTTGTATTAATAGCATTCTTGGCTTTTATGGTGTGAGCAATATGATGAAACCAGAGCCCCTAACTGGTAATTTTCCACAGGGGAGAGTTCTGGTGTCCCTGTCTCCCACCCGCAGTGGGAGCTGTGGGACAGCCCCTGTGAGGAGAGGATGGGGCTGCCCTGAGAGGATTCCAGGCTGCCCCAAAACAGAGCTGGCACTGCCCACAGCTGCCCCCTCAGCAGTGCTGGTGCTCTGTGATAACATGTTTAACAAAGGGTAAACCCACTGTGTGTCAGCTCTGCAAGAGGAGTGAGGAAATGTCACACAGCCAACGGTATATCAAGGTCAGAGAAGGAAGAGTAGGAGGAGGATTTTGAAGCTCTGGAGCAGAGATTTCCCTGCAGCCCATGGAGAGATGTCTGTGAAGAAGATTTATCCTGAAGAACTGTAGCTCATGGCTGGACCCACACTGGAGTAGGGGAAAAGTGTGAGACAGAAGTAGCAGCAAATAGGAGCTTTAAAGACTGCTCCATTCCCTGTCCCCCTGCACCACTCAGGATGGGAAGATGTTGAAGAATAAGAAATGGAGATGTGAAACTGGGTGGGAGAAAGGTATTGTTTTAATTTTTATTTTTGTTTCTTGTTACATGAATCTGTTTTTACTTGCAACAAATTAATTTCCCCCTAGTCTTTATCTCAATCCTTGAGCTTTTTCATCATGTTTTCTGTGCTGTTGGTGAAGAAGCATGAAGGTGCATGTGGGTGGGCAGGTGCTAGTCATTGTCAACAACCGATTGCAGTAATGTTTTCAAGTTTTTCTTCTAATGTTTCTGTAATTGTTGTGGTTTAACCCTAGTTAATTGTGCCTAGTTTTTAAATTTAGTCAATAGCATGGAGCAGTCTTCCCACATTTGGAGCTCACAGGTTCAAATTACATCTGTAGGCAGAGTGACAGGGCAGGTCTCTTTCTCTTGGCAGTGTTCAAAGTGCCTTAACACCTACCTGTCATTATAGCTAGGCCTCACTGACTGCTTCCTTGACTGTCATGGAAATTTTAGATGCATCAAGAATAGAAAATTAGCATTAATTTACAATGAAAATGCTCTTTCTCATTTCCCCAAATGTGTTAGTGGGATTTAATATAGTTCTAGCTGCAGCTGCAAGCAGAATCCCTTACAATGATTGACTCTGCAGCTGGGTTTCACGTGCCCTGGGTAGGAGAGTTCTTACAGAGTTTCAATTAATTTTTTTAAAGGTGATCATGGTTTTTTGGCACACAGTTATGGAAAATGCAAAGTGGCTTTTTGGTGTCACTGTGGTTAAAATTAAATAGCTGCTGTTGAATGCTTTTATATTCTGGCCCAAAGTACTGGGTGTAGTGCTATTGTACTTGATTCTGTGTTATTCCTGCCTTGGCAGTGCCCCCCTTCTATCAAAACAGGTGTATGCTGTACATTACAAAATGTAGTTTCTAAAATTGGCTTCAGTGAAAAGATTGTCTTAGGTAATGTGCCCCTTATTCCACAGGCTCCCCAGCACAGCTGTTACCTCATTTGTAATATGTTATCCCTATTATTATCCCTATTATTCACATTACAGTAGTGCCCAAGAGCCAACAGAGAAGAGTTTTCTTTGTTCCAGATGTGATATATAGAATAATAGACACTCACTTGAGGAGCTCACAGTAGGGATGGCAGAGGCCTCAGATACCCTATAGGAGGTATGACACACTGTCCCAATCTGAGATACACCCAGAGTCAACGCAGTGATCTGTCCTGTTCTTCACAATAAGCCCCTGGCACTGCACCTGACACTGCTGTGAATATTCAGTCCAATTCCACAGCCAAGGGCAGGAAAAGGCACAGCACACACGCAGTGGTGGTGTTAGTAGATGTTCTGTCCTGTGCTCTTTGTTGCTTTTTCACTCTATTTCAAAATAGAAACAAATACATACGCATAGGTAGACACTTTAAACTGAGAACATGTTTAAAGGAATTTCTTCCTGTATTCTGTCTGTAATCAACAGGAGTTCTGACATTCATTGACTAATATTTGAGCAATGTGAAGTGCCCAATGATGTATTTCTGACATTCTGGATTTAAAAATAATACACTGTAACACTGAAATATTTCTGTTTGCTTTTTAAGTAATAACAAGAACAGTTATTAATATTCTGGAAAAGCACAACTGTGGAAATTTGGAAAAATACATAAACAGGATTTTAAAGGTGAGAATTATTGATGTCAATAAAGAAATTCTTCATCAGCGTTACCTGTTTATAAATCTGGGTAATCATTTTCAAAAGTACTTTTCAGATAAACCACCTAAATTTAGGGTTGAATTATTTTCTGCCATATTGGAAATACAGAAGAGATCATTCACAATTTTTTACAACTTAAATGGTTATTTAATGGAGAATGCACAAGATTAAAAGCTTTTTTCCACATTCTCCTGGGCATATTGATAAGTCATGCAAGTAGTTTTACATCCTGTAATTTTCTACAGTGCATGTAGAGTCACTTTCAGTTTACATGTTTTTTGGCGGTTAAAAATTACATTTTTCTTCATGGTTAAGTGTTTCTTTCTCCCTCCTTCCACATAAGGTTACTGGAAGTAATGGTTATATCCAAGAACGACAGTCATCCATTCTAAGGTGAGGAATTGCCCCTAATAATGGTTATTTTACATGCAACTCAATTTTCTTATTCATAACAGCAAGCAGAATAACAAGAATAACAAGATCTTTTACAGCAGCTGCCATAAAAACTGCTAGCTGTTAAATTAATCAAGGAGAAGACAGAGAACAGTTCCAAACTAAAAATGGTTCAAGTGCATGGAAAATTTGAAGAATAATTTTTTTATCAATTGTTTTTGCAAATGGAGGGTAGGGGGTACTACACAAGATTTCTCTGGAGGAGCTATCTGAATGGTTTTTAGTTTGGTTTGGTTTGGTTTTGTTTGTTTTTTTTTTCAAAATTATTATCTGTAGTTTTACTGAGTTTTTTTTAAGAAATATATTTGATTTATTATTCTTCACATAAGAGTTAAAGATTTTGTGACCATCTGATAAATCTGTTGATAAGCAATACAAACCTTAATGCAGCAACACTTATCAATACCCTAACATGTTTAAATTAAAGGGGCAACTCTCATTCCCTTCTTTCTTTTTAGCTCCAGGTCGGTTCAGCTCTTACTGTATAGGAGGAACATATATTTTTTCATAAACTAGAAGTAAATGTCAGATGATGTGTTTGTTTCACGTAATCCTTCTCTATCAAGTCTAAGTTTTCTCCTCTCCTAAGGGAGGATTCATATATAACTACTTCCTTATCTGGTGATTCACTGATATTGGTTGGAGAACATTATTTTATCTTTTCCATCACATTACTTGTTGTTAAACAGTGACATGTTTTGTAAGGCATGGATTGTGTTTGAATCAAAGTGCACAGCATATTTTGTATTTCCATGAGATATAAAACAAAGCTCTGGGAGATCAAATTTTATATAAAGTCTGTCTGGTGAAACAAAGTTTCTCTCTATTATTAAATGCCAATGATTTGGCTTTGAGGAAAAATATCTGGATTTTGCAGGAAATAGTAGTAACCTGCCAGGTCAAGCAATGTTACAGTAACCAAAAAATGCTTATTTTTTATGGAGTTATTTAAATGTAAAAGAGAAATTAAGCAACTCAGTTTCATTATAACATACACATAAATACTTTTAAAATAATTTTGGGAAGGTTTTATTTTCTCTTTATTTAACTTTTTTTGCAGTAGGAGGCTGAGGACAAAGAACTAACTCAGGCAATGCATAGAATGCAGTGTGCAAGAGCCTCACAGGGAGAACAGAGTACAGAACCTCACTGACCTTACCTGGCCTTTTGTGAGAGTTTCCCAGTGTGTTTGTTTTAAGAAACACAACCCTCAAATTTCTAGTTTGTTTGAGCTATTTTATTAAAGCTTTTTTCTGAGGTCAGGTGAAATTCTTAATTTAACCATGAGGTTAAAGTACCATGATCTCTTCAAAGAACTATTGTAATAATACTGATGGGGAGGGTAAACTAGTCTTTAGATAGGCTATCATCTATGGTGGGTGCTACTTGCTTCAGCACAGAAAGGAAGTTAGGACAATGAAGTCTAGAAAATGGAACAAAATCAGGTTTAAACACACTGTTATGTAAAAGTATCCTGTTTTACTCCTTAAGAAGACTTTTTGTGCTTTTCTACTAAAAGAAGCAGAGAAGATCCAGTGTTAATGGCACTCAACATTTTTTCTCTAACTTCTTAATATACAGGGAATCCCCACTCAGTTTCAGAAGATATATTTAAAGTACTAAAGTAGTGGTAGACTGCCTGTGTTGCTGAATCAAATAAAAATAAAGAAAAAAATATTTTGTGTAGGCATACAACATACTTTTGACAGTTGGCCAAGCAGAGTTCATATAACTCAACTTCTGCCTGTGTTCAGACTGATTTGAGTGCACTTGCCCAAAGCTCTCCTGATAGGGTATGAAAGTGTTAATTCCTGGTTTTGTTGTCCTTTCTGGGGGGAATAGAAAAATCACAGATTTGGTTCCAGTGTAATGCTGGATCCATCTTTTTCCTTTGTAAACACTCAATCATATCAAGTGTATAGTATTTAAAGAGACTATAGATTCTTTTCAAAAGTTCAAAGCTTCAGATAGTTGACTTTTTTAATAGGCTTAAGCTGTATTTCATAAAATGTTTTAAGTCAGAATTTCTATATACAGCTGCAACTGCACCTTGTTCAAGACTTTAACCATTTAGGGCTTAAGTTGGAATCTGGTGGTAAAATGATGATGCATAGTCATAATTTAAATACATCAGTCTTTCAAATTTTCAGCCAAACACCTCTGATTTCTACCATGTGCATTAGGATAATTCTAGCAGAGCCTAATGAAAAGGAATGTCTGAGGTAAGTATTATTGCCCCATGGGGTGAGAAGCTACAAATCACTGCTTTATACAAGAGCAGTATGTCCCTACACAATGTCACTGCAAGGTTTCCAACCAGGAGAAACTGAGATACATTAGTTCTTGTATAAACAATATGTTGTTTAATCAGACAGTTCCAGCTTCTGCTGGATATTTTTGTTGCAGTGCAAGTGTTTTTTTATGTATAGTACAAATCCCAAGCTAGTATGCTGCACAGGGCACAGCAGAATTCCTGAATCATCTTGTGTTTGTGTGTAGCTACAATTTCCCCTGCATTCCCAGTAGTGTTTATGGCATGGATGTTTGTTGATGCATTCTGTTTGGAGCACACTAATTTGAGACAAGCATTGAAATGGTTTAATCTTCTCATCTTGCTGTTAATTTTTTTCACCCCAGAATGGCTACAGTATAAAGCTGTATTCCGTAAGTGAAAGGACTTTGTTATTCAGGATGGAAGTTCTGAATTAGACAAGCAGGAAAGTTATTAGGAGCAGGATGGTTTCACATGGGAAAGCCTGAAGCTGTTGTCTGACTTTTGTTGTTATACTTTTTCTAAAGGAAAACCCGAAGACTTTTGGAGAAAAAAAGAAGTGAGGAAGTGTTGGATGAAAGACAAAGGATGTGTA
This sequence comes from Ammospiza caudacuta, assembly GCF_027887145.1. NCBI lineage: Eukaryota > Metazoa > Chordata > Aves > Passeriformes > Passerellidae > Ammospiza > Ammospiza caudacuta. The sequence continues at coordinate 59,920,259 of NC_080597.1, forward strand.
TGCAACCTACTGAGGCTACAGAGTAAATAAACACTCTTGCTTCAAGGCATGGTGAATGATGAATATAAATGTAAGAGTACTGTGGAAAATAGAACAGTACTCTTAGAGGATATGATACTGAAGATTGTTAGCCTTAGACATTGATTAGTTAAGAGGTTATCAAATTGTGACTTTAATCTTATCTAAGAATACTAAAATATCCATCTAATCAATCTAGTCTTCAATTTTTGCTATTAACAGTTTAATATCTGATAGTCCTTGCTTTGGGAACTATGTTTGTGGGGCTGGTACTGGAAGCTAGCTCTGTATAGTCTGTGCATTACATTTTATTAATTGCAGTCCTTCCAGAAATGGGGAAAAAAGTAGCAAAAAGATGAGCTATTTAGGAAGAGAACCAGCCTCACCACTTGCTGTGATCTGTTCTCCATGTAGGCATTTTGGCATCCACAGCTGCCATGTTACAGATGGAAGAGGATACATTCCTTACTATTGCTTACCTATATTTGTTTCTGGATTTGCTGCTCAGGATTTTTTGCACCTTTCCAAACTGCTGATGCTGTTTTCAAAACCTCCTCTGGTTTTGAAATCTCTACATTCCATAAATTTAATACATTTTGAAAAGTAATATGAGTTTCATTCTTGCATTCTGTTCAAAGGAATATTCTTTTACTTGTTTGAAATTGAACTCCTACTGTTTTTATCAAGTACTCCCTGTTCTTGCACTGAGGAATTTAGTCAATTTCATTTTGTATTTGTCTTAGCCACTGACACCCTGAGTCTTGTAAACTTTGATCATATTTTTTTTCCATCTGCTTTCCAAACTGGAGAGTCAGAATCTCTAGTCTCTCTTTGTAACATAGCTGCTTTATTGTTTTTAGCACAGCAGCTAATCTCCAACATTGCTATATCCTCATTGACATGCAGAGATCAGAGCAACACACCATTTGGGATATGGACAGCTACTTGTTTTTTTACATGACATACAAATTATGCATTTGTCTTGCTCCCAATATTCTTCCAAATATCATTTTGGCTGCCATGGCATACAGATATCATGATTTTGGTGAACTGTTGATGATCTCAATGGCTCTCTCTTGAATTGCAACAGCTACTTCTGTGGTCAGAATTGCACAGACATGGCTGCCGCGGAAAGCTATATACAGACATGAAGAGAGACGGGGCAATCCGAACCACTGTCGTGAGCTGTTTGTTTAGCACATCAGTCTCAGGACAATGGAAACAGGATGTTAACAGATCTCTGATCCAAATGGAATGCCAAGGAAATGTCACATTACAGGGTAGCATAAAGCCATCTCAGCCTAGGTTTCAGTCAATCACACATAGAGCAAAACATATTGACAAAAATTCTATCCAATCATATGAAACACACCTAATGGTAGTTAACACAATAGGGACTTATTTTCTAACACAATGGCTCGTTGATGAGAGACAAAGCACAGAGACTCATTCATACTAACCTTCTAAAGATATACATTAAATAACCTTGTTGCAATCTATAAGGACAGATTACAGAAGTCAATTGTGCTATTTCTCATGTCTGCTCTACTGCTTAGAAAATTTTTCGCTGTATTAGCAATGTTCACAAGTCTGCTGTCTGAGGCCTGCCTTTTTAACCACTTTCTCAAAACCCTCTAATTTTATGAATCCCAGCAATGGCTTCATTTATTTTTCCCTAGATATAATATTATCTTCTATTACTCTACAGTGAAGATTATCTAACACATCTATCACAATAACTTCATAGACAAACTCAGGAACTGTGGACAGGATGAGTGGACAGTGGGATGGATGAGAACTGACTGAATGGCAGTCCCCAGAGGCTCAAGATCAAAGATATGATCATGAACAAGGAGCAGCTAGGGGCTTGTCACTAATGGTGACCTCCATGATTCAATATTGGACCAAGTACTGTTTAACTTATTCCTGAATGACTTGGATGAAGGGGCAGATGTCTCCTCACCAAGGCTGCTGCTGACAGCTGGGAGGAGTGGCCAATACCCCAGAGTGCTGTGCAGCCCTCCCAGGAGAGCCTTGAGAGGCTGGAGAGATGGACAGAGAACCGAAATTCAGCAAAGGCAAATGCAGGGTTGTGCACCTGGGGAAGAATAAACTCATGTACCAGCACAGGCTTGGGACTGACCTGCTGGATAGCAGCACCGTGGAGAAGGAGCTGAGAGTCTTGGTGAACAACAGTCTCTCCATGAGCCAGCCAGTGAAATCCTACCCCAGGGAGCATCCAGTCCTATTCTGTGCTTACACTGCTTCACACGACTTGGAGTCTGATTCTTGGCTGGACAGCAGGCACTCTTTTAATGGTAGTATGTATTTAGGAAGATGACTTGAATCATGAAAATGTGGCCCAAGTTGTCAGCCTACATGATCTCTCTGTTCACTTACAGCACTTCTTTAATATGTTTGTGTTTCAGTCTAGTGGCTTGACTGTACCACATGCAAACATGCCAACTCTGTTTAAAACTAGCTTGCCTGGGGGCAGACAGCAGTTTAGCCATGATAATTGGGGCTCTCTGTACTCAGCAGCACCTCAGGTGTGCCTTTCATATCTCTTGCAGCTGAATCCTTTGGTACCTGAGCCTGTCTCAACCAAAATTTGCTACAAAATTTCTAGACAGAGGTGCAGAGTAGACTACTGGAAAAATAAAATCCGGGTTGGCCATAATACATTTTTGTCTGTTCTTTAACTCTGTGGAAGCTATTTTCATTCCTTTTGCATCTCAATAAGGCTTTTAACATATGCTTGATACATAATTGAGAGCACTAAAGGCAATGGCTGCAATGCATATAATAGCTAACCTGGCATTACGTGCTGGGGCATTAATGTGCAAGAATATCTAGCACTAACAGTTATAGAAGGCAAGCAGTCTTTGTTTTAGATGGAAATTGCAGTAAAATAATACAAGGGAAATGTTCCTTAAATAAAAGTTTTATTAGTTTTACCAGCACTCCACATTTAAATACTGTAAGTGATAAATTTGGAAAAGACTTAATGTTTTTCTATTAAGCCGTTATGACTCCCTTCATCTTTTCACAATGTAACAGTTTGCAGACAGAATACTAAAGTCAACTGTGGATCATTGCTAATTCTGTTAACAGGATGATTAAAATGACAGGAACATCTGCAAACAACTGTTGCTAGTATTATTGCTGTGCCTGAAAGCTCTACTGTTACTAAAGATCTGTCAGTGCTTCCATTACTAAATCTCATTGTAATCCTCATTGGGTTTAAACCTGGAATTCATATTCTCAGTCCAAAAGACAGTTTTTTGACAACATCTGGAATTAGCCATATTTTAGTTACAGAAAAACAAGAGATTCACAGACACTTGATATTTTTAAGATGCACTGTATGTTCTAAAAGGTTTTTAATGCTCCTAAAATGATTCAAGTCGGAAGGTTTTTATGAATATCACGCATTCTTGGTTAGCATGAATAACAGAAAAATGTGACCATTTGAAATGACAAAACATATGAAGCATGTGCACATAGATTCTGCAGATACTTACACCTGTACTTGAATACTTAAGCATGAATACACCCTCCCTGTTGATTTAGTGAAGCTGTTCAAGCGCAAAGTTTAAATGAACATGCAGATTTTTTTGGTAGTCAATAAATTGCCCTGTTGTCCCTGCAGAACTTTATTTTAATCTCTCTGGAAGCCAAACTGTCTGCTAAGAATCATGCTTAATAGAGTCTGATTGCACACACTGATTAACCTCAGTAGACCCTGATTTCACTATCTAGATAACACAGATAATATCAATGTTTTTTATTTAATAGCCTACAGAAAGCCAATGCAGAAGCCTATAAATGAAGTGGTGTCCTTTTTTGAATTACAGATTTGTATTTAATGGACTTTCCAGCATAAAGGCATATGAATATTCTTTTGATACATGTCAGAACTGTCAGTTTCCCAAGGACATTTTTATATATATATGGAAATATCAGGCTTTCTTTCTTTCTTTGGAGAAAGCAGGCATTCTTATTGGTTTTACTAATCTAGCTGTGAAATGCTGGTCATCTAAATTAAAAGACAATATTTCCAGAGATTCCTAGCCCATGAGCCAAAATAAGACTAGAAAAAAGACAATAATTTTTCCATTTCATTATTGACGCTTTGCAATAAAACATAGTTTTTCATAATTATTTTCAACTAAATTGTCACATTCAGATTCAAAGTATAACCTAATAAACAATGCAAATATAAATATATGAATTGTATTATAAAGCACTTTGTGTTAATAATAGGAGATAGAAATCTCTTACCAATTCAAATTTGTGTGCAATACTGCTGCAGATTTATTTTAAGACTGAGGATTTTAATGGATGACAATTTGTATCCAGTTCAAATGATAGCTGAGTGCAGCTGATACATACAGAAAAAATATAAAAACTATTGTTCTAGTCTGGTCAACACATTGACTTAATCCATAAGAGAGTGAAAAATATTGTCACTATATAGTTTTGAGTCACTAACTCAATTTTATTGGCCATATTTTCAATATTCAGGCAAATGACCCTCAGCCTTTTCTTAAATGTAAGCAGCCATGAGTATGATTTTATAGGGGAACTGTAGCTAATCCCTCTGCTTGCAGTTATCATCTAATCCTGATTCTCCTCAACCCTACATTCCTAGGAAGATGCTGAGCTTGCATACTTGTACTTTAAAGTATTAGAACAGCCTCCAGCACTGTCCCATAGTGAGGAATTTTGTCAAAATTGAAAAATTGAATCTAGTAACAGGCAGATTATTCAAATAAATTTTATTCCAGGTGAAATTAGAAAACCTGCAGTGTTTTTTGTAGCTTTAGATTTTTTTGCCATTTTGTGTTGCTCCAGCGACAGGAATTTAAAATCACACCTAAAAACAGTTGAATTGGTCAGATTTTCTTGTATGTTATATTTCAAGCTGTTTACCACTTTTCTTTCATGGGCATAAGATGTATTACAATTGTGTGATCATGAATACTTTTTCATGTAATTTCTGGATCAAATTTTGATAAAGTGTACTTTTGAAGTTTCTTCTTGACTCACTTTTTTTTTAAGCTAAATAGGCTTTAATAAAGGTAAAGTTAGTGAGGAAAATATCTAGAAGAAGAAACTGTAACCAATTTTTGATTCTTTTTAGTTACCACCATTTTCTTCACAGTTTCCAAAGGGTGCTTGCATTCCAGTGCTTTCCTATGCATTGGTCCTTGTGCTTTGACCTTGGCTTCAAACGCTTCCTACCAGCCTTTGGGAACTTGAAACAAGGATTACAAGCATATTACTAAAATTTTCACTGGCAAGCAGAAACACATTGATGGTTCTGAAATCTAAGCACAAAAATTGTTAGGAATAATCCTCTCTACAATGAAAAAGGTCCCAGAGCTGTTTTTTCTAATCTGCTTTCTTATTTCCAGGACACACTGTAAGTAGTGTTGTGCAAACAGAATGAAGGTATTCAAAGAAATTCTGATTTAAATTATCTTACTTAATGCAACTGGGTCACTAAGCTGCTTGGCCTTCATTTTGTTCCAGTCAGTTGTAACAAGATGACTGCAAAGCAGCTTTCTCATTTAATGTGGAAATAGGCGTTTCTGGTCATTGCTCATATCACTAAATTTGCTCTTAAGTGTTAGTAGCTTGGTACGCATCTTGTCACAATCCAGCTTTTTGTATTGGTGGTTTTTCTTCAGTGGAGCAGGAGGAAATGACTGCTGTGCTTTCTGGTGCAGAGGAGAGGGTGGACAGGCTAGAAAAAGGTAAAATCAGCTACTGAAATTTGAAGTATCCAGGATAAACCTGTGTTGTGACAATCCTGCACAGTCTGGGTAGCGTACTAAATATGGGCATCCTAGAAACTGAGTTTGACATCAAATAATTTCTATATGGTTTTTTTGTTATTCTGTAGTTTGTTTGTCTGATTTTATTGATTTTTTTAAAAAACTGAATTATTCTGGTGGAAAATCTCTTAGATAATAGTGCACACTAGTTCAATCTGTGATCAAGATACATTTACTGTTGTTAAACACTGCTTTTGGGATTTTGGAGGGAAAAGTGCTTCGCAAAGGTAGGCATTATTTAAATAGAAGAAGTCTATTTTCCTTGTAACTACTTCCTTTCCCTGTGTAACTTTTAATTTCCTTTTTTTTCTTTTTTATTTTATTTTTATCAGACTTCAAGTCTGATACCAAACTATCAATATAAGGGCATTGCAGAATTGGTACTGTACTGTCAGAAATAGTTATATAAATGTACTGAAAGTTTATGCAACTGATAGTTGAAGTTTTATACATATAATCCTCATTGCAATTAAATGTAGACATGTTAAATGTTTTATATTTACATACATACAATAGTATAACAAACTAAAACACAAAAAATATGTTCATTTCTAAACAAATGCAAAATTATTTTTGAAAAAACAAGTAGAAAACTATTTAATACATTGTGTTATGCTGTAAGTAGATAATCATCCTGACTCCCAATTTGAGCTAAGCAATTTTTCACTGCTTTTGAATATGACACTTGAAACAAGTAATAAGTGAAGGATGAAACCCAAAAAGAAATCTAAGCTTAAACTCATGCTGATCTATATAGAGAGTTAGGAGCCTTTATGCTTTGATGTTGCTTTAATCCACTTTTCTCCAGTTGTCAGATATAAAACATCACGGGGCACATCATGAGCTCATGCAATTTGTTATAGTGCTATTGAAAGTTAATGGAGCTGAAAGGCCAGCTGAAGGGCTGGCCCTGTAACACTTCAGCTAATGTACACAAATCTGTAGAGCTGAGCTATTACAAGTCCCTTCCTCAGGAATGCCTTTCTCAAACACTTTCCCACTTGCATTTACAATGGATACATCGCGTCAGATTTGAGGAAAAAGGGTGATGTCTTCTGCTCATTAGCTACCATAGAACCAAATCACACCTGAATTGCAAAGTGTAGAAGGCCAACTTCTCCAATGCCTATTCTGGCATTCACAGTGCTCCAATTTATCTCATTTAGCAAACAGTAAGAAGCCAGCTTTAACTTGCAATGAAGTTTCATAGTGCTAGCAATGGGAGTTGGGCAATAGCTTGTAACAAATCACTACCTACTACCATACCACTGCTTTTTCATGAGTTAGAAATTGTGTCACTGCCTCCAGGACACTGAAGACAGCAGGAATTCAAAATCCATTTTAAACTGGACTGACAAAGAATCATAAGTCAGCTTTCTGAAGAAAGCTGGTCTTGTATCTGCTAATGTAACCAGGAGTGCTGTCTTTTTCCTAAAAATATACTTGCTGTACTATTAGCAGACATAATTTTCTTGTATTTCATTAAATGAAATACTGAGACCAACAGTGTGACGCTCCACTAAACCATGTGCCTGATCCTGCACTTGTCACAAGAAATGTAGACAGGGCCACTGGCTGGGGGAAAGCAGTCCAGCAGAAAAGGACCAGGGGGTGCAGATCGACAGCAGCTGAACATTGGTTAGCATGAGTCCAGGTGGCCAAAAAGGCCAATGTCATCCTGGCCTGTGTCAGCAGTTAGTGTGGCCAGGAGGACCAGGACAGGGATTGTCCTCCTGTACTGGGCACTGGTGAGAGCACGCCTCAAGTGCTGTGTTCATTTTGGGCCCCTCACTACAAGAAAAACCTCGAGGTGTTGGAGTGTGTCCAGAGAAGGGCAATGGAGCTGGGGAAGGGTCTGGAGCACAAGTCTTGGGAGGAGTGACTGAGGGAGCTCAGGGTGTTTAGCTGGAGGAAAGGAGGCTCAGGACAGACCTTGTACTGCTCTTTACCAGAACATGAAAGGAGCCTGAAGCCACATGGGGATTGGCCTCTTCTCCCAGGCAACCAGCAATAGGACGAGAGGATATGGCCTCAAGAGGGAGGCTCAGGTTAGACATCAGGAACAATTTCTTTGCTGAAAGGGTTGTCAAGCATTGGAATGGGCTGCCCAGAGAGGTGATAAAGTCACTATCCCTGGATGTTGTGGTGTGTTCAGTTAGTTTATTCCGTTGCTCCCCTATTTTATGTAATGGTTCTGCCCCCGAGAGTTTTCCCGCCTCAGTTATGCCCGTCATGTTGTTGCCATGGTTTTTCCCGCCCTGAGCTGTGTCAATCCCTTTAGTTATATAATCCCCCTCTCTCCTTATTTCTGTATATGTAAACTTGCCTCTCCTCCCTGGGCTCAGTCAATCACTCCCTGGCACTCCCATTTTTCCAGAGAATTCTTCACCCTGGGAGTCAGGATTGGCTGTGGTGCCGGGGCCCCTCCCGTACAATGTATCCATTGGTTTGTCCTCAATGTCTATTATTCTAAGTTCGCTCCCTCTTCTACCCCAATTGGTTCTCTGTAAATCCCTCCCTGTTTCACCCTCTGTTCGTGGTCACGTCCTGGTTGACCTTCGTTGGGTATTAAAGCTGACTGTCCCCAGAGAGTGTCCTGGCTCTTTTATCTCGTCATCCTCGCAGCTTCTCTACTTGGCCATTCCGGTGATCCCATCCTGCAGGCACAGCCCAAAGCCTCAGACGCTGAGGGGTGCCTGGATTGCAGTGGGCTGTTGGCCGCCCTTCCTGCTAGCCGGACGTAAGACCTAAGGCCTCGGACTGCTGCGCCTGGAGGTGTTCAAGAAATGGCATGACCTTTAATGCCATCGTCTAGTTGGCAAGATCACAGGTGGTGATCACACAAAGGCTGGACTTGATGATCCTGGAGCTCTCTTCCAACATAAGTGTTTCTGGGATTCTGTGATATTTTATTCTCAGGAACCTTAGACTGCCAACATGTCTGAATTAATATAATCTGTGGGTATACTCTTTGCACCCCTTCCCTCCTGCTTTGCAGGACATTTGGGTGAGTCCCAAGTATTGTGGTTTATAATTTCATCATTAGGACCTGATCTTTGAAGTCCAGCTTCATTAATGTACAAGTGTGTTTTCACTTTGACAGGAATATAGCTCCTGAACTTCATATGTGCTCTTTAATGAAAAGAAATGTTTCCATTGAGATTGTAACTTGATTTAGAAATTAATATTTGATGAGATTATAACTAGAAAATATAAATTGAAGTTTTTTTTAAATAATGTTTCTGAAGACCATTAAAACTTTAATAAATTACATAAATTTAGCATAATGATTGAACAGAGTCATACTAGCAAAGGGTTGAGTAAGGTTGTTTGGTCTGTGTCCCATGTTCATTATCTTTAAATACATGTGATGTTTCTGAAGGTGAAACAGAAAAAAAGAGCCAAGCTCAAGTGTTGTATATGTCTTGTTTCTCAGCAGCTCTCAATATTTTACAGAGAGAATAACATCTTGATAATTAAATTTCTTCCACATCTGTGCAATGGTGTCAGCAGGATATTGCCATATTGCATATGTTTAACAAATTACACATAATTTGTCTTTATATTTTCATTATGGAAATTGCATTCATATTATTCAACAAGAAGTACCACCATGTAAGAATGAGACACAGAAATGAAACAATAAAACTGATTTTGAATACTTGCAAGGTACATGCATTTTAACAAAGACAATAAAAATCTTGCTTTGGCAAGTTACAAGAGAAATAAACAAAGCTGACATTCTGACTAAACTTATTAATGAAAAAATTATTTACTTTTGTACTGTTGGAAGTGTTTATAGCATTAAAAGATAGAAAAGAAAATGCAGTCCAAGGGGAATGCAAAACTTCAAGGTTTGATGAGGAGTGAGACTTGATGGAACAGCAGTGAATATGCCACAGAGCTTAGGGGCATAATTTGAGTTACTTGAAACTGCAGGTTAAATTTAATTGTGATTGTTATCAATTGTTCAGTGAAAACTGTTTTTTGATAAGTAAACCTCTATGGGTTTTTTGGATGGGGAAGAGAAGTAAACAAACCATCCCAAGAATAATTTCAAACAGTGATTGGTTGAAAAAAATATGGCAAATAGTCTCTCCTCCTCTGTGTGATGTAATAAAACTGTTTTTCTTTCAAGTAGCTTTAGTCAATACCCCGTGTCTGTAACAAATAAAGAGATTTTAATTTTTTTCTGTTGCTCAAAGCTAACAAAGTACACAGAGCTGATACCTAGAGGTAAGGACAACAACACCTGAGAATACAGTTCCTTATAGATTAAGGCAGGTTGCTCTGTTTAAATATTTGCATGACTGCATCCTCTTAATTCTTATTCTATCAATTTGCATCCAATTTAGAGTGGTGCCTCAGGTGCTCATCGATTTCTGTTCTCTGTTACCAGTCTCCTTTCATTCTGGTACTAAATACAAACAGAACATAAAAAATGAAGTGTTCCCTGCAGCTTTTCCTAGTAAATAATTTTATTACTTGGCATTAATCTAGAATTTTAATTAGAGAAGAAGTATACTGATGAAGGCGTCTCTCTCTTCATACAGCAAAAGATGGGTAGATACCACAAAGAACAGAAGCTAAATTTGGTGGATAGAGAGGAATATCTCTGATTTCTTTGAGCATGTATACACCTATGTTGACAGGCTCCAGGCAGCAACACAGCTTGACAGCAGATGATGACAGGTTCTGGTCTCAACAAGGGCACCTGCTCAATGATCAGCACTCAGAAAGGGAACAGGATTGCACGGCCCTTTGGAGAACATGGCTTGGCATGAGATGGAGTCTGCAGGAGTTATGGTCTCTGCACTGAGTCTCTAGTGCCCCTCTTGGAGACACCCTTGCTCTCTCCTCTTTTAGGAAAACTATTACCCATAGAAAATTATGGGTTTTTCTCATTGAATTTTTTTTTTTTTTTGATCTTTGGAAAGCCCCAGTAAATTAACCTTCCTTTAATTTTGCACTTAGGAAAATTGTTCATGAACCATAGAAGAGATAATCTGGACTTAGCCAATGGTGGTGCCTTTTCCTATTTTATGGTCCTGGGCCTAAACTCTGGGAGTGGTCCTTTGGGGGTTAGGTTTCTTTCCTTTTGTTCCTTTTTATTTATAGAATTTTTTCCCATAAGTTGCTATGACACATTAACAACTGGGTACTTAAGAAAATAAATGGAGTGGCCAAGCTCAGGGAAGGAGAGCATCTGGATGCACTTCTCCTATCCGGGAGTTCCTCTCCGAGGAGGGAGATACCACTGGAACTGAGCAGGTAAAGGATGGGGCTGTGGCAGCTGCTGGCGCTCTTTCTCTCAGCTCCAGAGGAGGATGGTTGGAGCTGCTGCTTGGGGAAGGGAATTCACTGCTGCTGCCAGAGCCCAGCCCAGAGCTGCTGCTTCTGCCTCTGCTTGTGAGAGCAGCTACGGAACTGGGACCGTATTAACACCCACCTCACTAAACACGGCACTTGTCCCCATCTGTCCAGGATCCTGAGCTCACCTCTCCCTGCCCTGCTGGGAGCTGGGCTGCCGCTGCTTCTTCAGCTCTGCTCTGAGATTTTGCTGCACTGTAGCCCCTCACTCCCTGCCTGCTGAGACATCCTGCCAGCCCAGCGTGCTGTTTCCGAGAGCCCTGCTGGGGCACCGGGACCGGCTGCCCCAGGGTTTGTGAAGCAAACATACCATCTCCTCCATCCCTGCCCGTCTGGGCCCAGCCGCCATTACCGTGTGCGCCACAGCGCCCCCTGCAGCCGCGGGGGAGTCACCGCACTGCCCCGCCCGCCGGGAGCAGCAGCGCCCCTGCAGCCGTGCCCGGAACTGCACCGAGGGGAACGCGCCGCGGCCCAAAGGCCGGGCCGGGGCTCCGGGCTCTGTGTGCGGTCAGTGCCAGAGCTGTTGTTGTTTCTTTGCCTTGTTACACGCACTACTAAAGAACTGCTATTCCTATTCCCAGATTTTGCCTGAGACCCCTTAATTTCAGAATTATTCAGAGAAAAGGAGATTACATTTTCCATTCCAAGGGGAGCTCCTGCCTACCTTAGCAGTCACCTGTCTTTCAAACCAAGACAATCCTCCTTCATTTTGTGCTTCTTTGCTAATGTAAAGTTGCCATAGCACTGCTCTCTCTCATGAGCATTGTTTTTGCAACTCTCTGGGGGGAAAAGGTGCATACCCACGTCATCCTACTCCAATGGAGAGTTACGATGTCAGTGGGGCAGGTGGTCAGGGCCTGTACAGAACTTCTGCCTATTCATGCCTCTGTATTCAGCCCTGGTGAGACCGCACAGGGGGTTCTGTGTCCCGTCCTGAGCTCCCCACACAAGAACGGCACTGAAGCAGTTCCAGCGAGGAGGGTTACCAAGAGACTTAGGCAAGCATATGATGTGAGAGGACTGATGCTTTTCATTCTGAACAAGACAAGGCTAAAGGAAGAGTGCTTGTCTTTAACTCTTGAAGGAGAGGTTGTAGATGAAATAAAGACAACCTTGGCTCAGAGGTGTACGGTAAAAGGACACGACACACTGGGCACAAGCTGTAGCAAGACAACATCTAACTCAAGGGAGAAAAAAATACATTCTCCAAGAGAATGGTTAAGCTATGAAAAAGGTTGTCCAAGGCTGTGGAGTCTACATCTTTAGATATATTCAGAGAGTAACTTGACAAGGCCCTTAGAAACTGAATAGAACTTTTAAGTTGATCCTGCTTTGTGTAGGGAATGGATAAGATGACCTCCAGATGTCCCCTCCAGCAGAAATTATTTTGTTGTAGCGTGACCTTTCCCATTTCCCAAGCTGTGTAAGGACAGAATGGGGATCTTGCTACCTGCCTCAGAGTACATTCTTCCTCCCCCTCCTGGGTAGATTGGTATCCCACATAAAGTTCCCAGTGGTACTTCACCAACAGTTGAACAACAGAGATAAGTGAAAGATTATAAAGACCTGATTTTTAACAGATAGTCATCATTATTAATGAGCACAGCCTAAGGAGAGGAAAAAAGAAAGTCTTTTAAATTCAAACTAAAGTATAGAAATATTTTCACTGGCTTTGTTCTTTTCTTTTTGTGGGGAAAAGAAAAAAAAGTGAAAACCAGTGCTATAGCTATAGCTGTTTTCCCCTGCATATTTAATCCACCATTACCTGCATATGAATTGTGCACAAATAAAGAAATGAGGGACACGAAGCCGATTGTTAACACTTCAAAGAAGATTATTCATCACTATGGGAGGCATCAGACATGCTCCACTTCTCCAAATCCTTGAGAGTGAAGATCTGCAGCTTAGAATTCAACCAGTGGCTTTCAGCTTTTGACACAGACTGCCTTTATGAAGTAGAATTGAAGGAGTTTGAATGCTTGTAATGGATCCCTCTGAGAAACAGGATAATTGGTATGGCATTGGTCTGCTCTATTCCCTCTGCCTTTAGGGTAACTACTACATTCTCAGATTTCCCTTAAGATGAAAGGACTTTGGCTGACAGATGCCCTATACATTGAATGCATTGCTATAATCCAAACCTGTATAAGGAGGAAAAATTTTCAGTTCCCCTTGAGTTTTAAGAACTGTGAATCACATATCTGAAGAGAAATAACACCTGTCTAGCTGTAACTCAAACTGATTTCCCCTTTTCTTTTATTCACTACTGTTAAATCAACACCTTATAGAGGAAGAAATTGCTAAAAGCTACATTGCTCAGATGGGATGTTCATGTGCATCACCTTTTGTTTCAATGGTTTTTGGATGTTTAGCTCCAATTTTCTCCATTTACCCAAAATACTGTTGTCTGAATATTGCTGCATTAGGCTGTGAGAGCAGCTGAGCAGCACATGGAATATTTAGCATCCTTTCACTTTGGTAAAAAGTATTTTCTTCTTTTCCGTACTTGTCTACTTTTTCTTAAGCTCCATTATGTTTATCTGGTTATCCTTCAAAACATATTCTTCTTACTAGTTCTTATTTACACTTTTTTTACTTTGTAGTTTCATTTCTATCTCCCAGTCAGCTTTTTGTCCTTGACATTTGCATGTTGCATTCTGACCTTATCTATTTATAGATTTCTTCTTATTCATTCCTTTGTTTCTGTTTTTCTTGTTTTATCTTAATCCATCTTTGCACCTGCCCTTTTTCTCTTTGCTGATACTCTAATATACTTTCTCTTATTAATTCTAACCTCTCCTTCCATGCAGAAAATGCCTATTTGGTATTTATCTTTGGAGTGACAAGTCTATTTCATACCCTACATCCATTTCTGTTTTGCCACATAACCTTTCTAGGGAGGATGAGAATATGTCAGTTTCTTGCTTTCAGTTACATGTGCTCCATATCCATATATTAATTTCCCATTTTGCTATTTCTTTACTACTGCTGTCTTGTTCATCTTCTCCCCTGCAGTGAATGAAATTCCACTGTAAAGTCAGCTATCAATAAGAATTATATACTGATTATGGTATCATCTTCAGTCTGATTTGTTTCTATTATGCTTAAGTCAAAAAGGTCAGGTAGAAATGCAGAGACATTCACAGATGAGCAGAATGTTGTGTTTTTGCTCTATACACCAGTACAGACTTCAGACTGGAATTGTAGCCTGCATAGATTTTGAATGATCCAAGGAACTGAATAATTAAATTAGCCTGGCATTATCACGAAGAACCTTGAGAAATGCAAAGGAAAGCCAACCAAAGCAAAAGTGTAGAGTGTTTGCCTTTTTGAAAATAATATTTCCTTCCCTGAAATGTTATTTTATACAGTCAGGATCTCTGCTGGGTTATCTACATGAAATAAAGTTTTGTTTGCATCTAGCTCAGACTAGGTCACTTTTTGAAACAGATGAGAAGGGTTTGGGTTATCTCAAATGTTCTAAAATGTGCTTAGTATTAGAGTAGAAATAATAGTGATCTCTCAATATATATGAAGTTCTAATGTCAGGAGACCAAATTCTAAATCCAATCAAGAAAATAATTTCACTTCACTGCTAGTGATTGGATAATCACAGTGGAGTTCAGAACAGAAGTCAGAGGCAAAGAAAGATTTGTAAGAGGTGTAGAGGGAGAAAAAGGAGATGGCAAAGAGCACATTTCTATGTCTTGACAGGATTTTTCTTTGTTGATTTGTTTTTCCTGACGTAGAAGTACTCTTTTTTGTGATTTGAGTTTCTTTATTTTATCAGCATCTTGCTGGAGTACAGAAAATGCCTTTTTTTTGGTTTTTTTTTACTTTTTTTTTTTGTTTTGTTTTGTTTTTTTTTTGTTTGTTTGTTTGTTTGCCTGAAGTACAGTGTACTTTAAGGAATGGCTTTCAGAGAAAATGGTGCAAGTGCATCACCGAACTATTTGCTAGGACAAGTAATAAAGATATTATAATAATGAAAGTTACTAGAGAAAAAGTCTATTCCATCCAAGAAAATGTATAAACTGCAGATTTTCTTCAAAAAGCTTTCTTGTAGTTTCATTGTTAATTATAAGGCAAGCATTGTTTTGATGTTCTAAAAAAGTACTCTGAGCAGAGAATGAGAACACAATTACACTCTTCCGTCTCTGTAGACAAAAGTATGCTTGACATTAGAGCCTAAGTGCCAGAAAACCTATACTCTGTTTTCTCTTCAAACATTTCAAGGATTTCTACATAGCAGTTTGCATGGTGCTATGTTTTGGATTTGTGACAAAAACAAATCAGAGACACCAGTGTTTTAGCTATTGCTGATCAGTGCTGACTGGGTGGGGCCTTTTCTGCTCCTCATGCTACTGAGGAGGCTCGAGATGCACAAGGAGTTGGGAGGGGACACAGCCAGGACAGCTGACTCCAAATGTCCCAAGGGATGTTACAGGCCATATGGTGTCATGCTCAGCGTATAATCTAGGGGAAGATCATGGAAAGTGGGACATTTGGAGTCGAGGTGGTATTTTTCTTCCAAAGTAACTGTTATGTGTGGAGCCCTGCTTTCCTGGGCACGGCTGAACACCTGGCTGTGCATGGGAAGTGGTGAATGGATTCCTTGTTTTGCTTTGCTTGAGACCACAGCTTCTCCTTCCCCCAATAAACTGCCTTTATCTCAGCTCACGTGTTTTCACACTTGCACCCTTTTGAGCCTCTTCCTTAACCCACTGAGGGGGACTCAGTGAGCATCTGTGTGGGGCTTAGCTGCCCTGGTAAAACACAGCCAATACTGCAATCACAATGCACTTCAAGATGTGCTTCCTTTATTGAGTGCCTGAGAAACAAAAATATGCGATCCTTTCACAATTTAATTATAGTAACCTGTAATAATTGTGGCAAATAGGCTAGTAATTTGAACTAAATTACAACAGATAGTCACATAATCAAGAGACAAAGGCAGAAAAACACAGCAGAAAAAAAGAAAGGAAAAAAAATGTTGAAATACTTCAGAAGATATTTCAGTCTCCTCTCCCTGGTGCCTTTGTTTTCCTCTCCTTCCATTATCTTTGGTCACTTGTCTCGATCATGGCTCTTAGAGGTGTTCAGACAACTGACAGGTCCATTAAAACCTTGTGACCATTGATTCTCATTCTTTCTTTAAGGTCATTGTCAGGAAGGTATAAAAATTGGAAAGCTCTTTGGCTCTTGAGGTGCTGGTTTAATACATTCTTTTAGAAGATGTCCAGTTAGATGTTTTAAATTTACACCTACAATACCATATAAGAAAAGTTTGAGCCTTAAGCTGTTTTTTTGTCTTTAATTTCTTCCTCCCTGAGTGGTAAACAAAAATAACTGTTAGAAGAACTGAGAAAAGTACAGACCACTGAATACTCCCTCTTTGTGAAGTCTTATAGACCTCTGTCAGATTATTAGCATTTTTCTTTAATAGGCACAGCAGTAAATGTATTTTACATTATTATTATTATTATTATTATTATTATTATCGTTGTTGTTGTTATGATGTTAGCATCCTTGAAACCTCTATTCCATTGATTAGATTTGAGCAATAATTTTGAAAGTTATTAAGAAAACAGTAGCTACAGAGCATGAATATGCAGCCATGTGGTATGATCATGTGAAAAATTTGGAAAACCTGTCTAAAGCAGACAATATTTCAAAGCTCACAGAAACTATTTCAGATCTATCCAGCTACTTATTACAGGAATACTTGGTGTTTGTTTCAGTACCCTATTTGAAGCACATCAAGAGCATGCTGTCCTTCCAGTTTCACCCAGCTCAGTTGTACAGTGTGACAGCTCACTCAAGGTCAGGAACACAGTGTGTGCTCTCTAAAGTACAGGGAAAGGGTTGGAGAGAAAGGAAAGGAATAGGGAGACAGATTTCCTGGTTCAGGTTTGCACAGAGGCTTCTGACACTGGGATGATTTGGACAAGTAATGTCCTGGCTTTGGTGACAGGGAGAAGCAGCATGGGCTTGGAGATAAGAACTTGGTCAAATGTGACTGTACATCCCCAGGCTCAGTCCCATGGCAGTTTGTTTGAAGGTAACTTTAATGTATACTTCATGATCACTGTTTTAGTAAACTGGAAAAGATTTCTCTCTTTAATTTTGTCAAACTTTCCGTGTGCCCTGCAAAGTCTTGTCACTGATCCAGTCCTAATTCTTAAGTATGGAATCCTTCAATCATGTCCCAAAGTATTTTGTTGCACTTTTGATTCATATTATTGTATAATTTTGGAATTGCATCCAAATTATATAGCTTAGGACTGTAATAATAAATTATTGCTGACTGTTTTTTCATTTAAAACTAATGTTACAAGTGGCTTAGTTACAGTAAAATTTGTATTCAAGTGCTCAAAAACATTAATCCTAAAATAAAGAGCTAATTTAATAATAGATTAAATGAACACATGATCTGCTTCAGCACAGTAGGTGATCAATGTTTAATACACCCTTGCTAGGTTTATGTAAAGTCTAGTCACACCCTTCATTAAGATATGTTGACAGAGAAGTTCATTTAGCTGGACAAATACCAGGATTCAAAATCCGACTCTTAATTATGTTGTATTATATATGGTGAGTGAATAAGAGTGTGGACATTAGCAGTGAATAAGACTGTGGACAAATTGATTAACTGCAATTAAAATGCTTGTGCATCTGTAAGTCTATCCTACTTGTCTGAAAATGAATACTGCTTTGATGTGCAGCAAAGCATTTACCCATAAGCTAACGGTATGCAATGCACACTGTAATTAGCAAAATGCATGCTTTGTTTTAATTGCTTCAAACATTGGATCAAACTGCAAAAAATATTACCTGAATGATTGTAACATGTTCATTTTCTTCATCATAAATTTTGGGTTGAAAAATAATATCTCATCAAAGAAACTGAAGATTGGAAAAGAAAACAAGGGCTACTTTCTTACTGTACGTACTAACCTGTGGTTATATCACTGAAAATATCATGATAGCAACAGTTTTATTCATAGGATCTCATGAAAATGCTACTTTCTACAAAATGAAGTATTATTAGAAATGTCAAATGTGTAAATGGATTTCCATTAAAACACCTCATAATTACACAGATTTAGTTTCTGTTGGTAATAAATATGTATCTGTATGACAGAAAACTAGTGTTTGGGGAGAGCTCAAGTGTTGCATGGGTGCATATGTGTGTGTGTGTGTGTGTGTGTGTGTACACTTCAGAATAAAATCCTGACTAGTGCAGAAATGAGGCACTAACTGCAGCTTCACTATTCAAATAAATAACAGTTATCATTGCATCTAACCCTTTTGATAATGGCCACCAATTCCTTGGACAAATTGAATATTACTGATTAGATTCAAAAGACTGCAGTGTAATTAAATGAAATTTACATAAGAGCATCTCTACTCCCATTTAAACTGCATGAGAATTAAAGAATAAGGAGGCAGACAGAAGCTTCTCAAAAGACTTGTAGATACAGTTTTTCCAGACCTCTGCATTTAAAATAAGGTGAATGAATAAAATCCCTTGACTAATACAAATTCACCCTGTCTGCTTGGGAGAGAAAGAGGCACCAGAGACTATTGTGCATTAAGTGAAATATTTCATCACTTATTTCTGGGTAATCAAAAGAGCTTTAGCCCGAGTGTAAGTTTACCTCATTTGTACCCTCTCACTTTTATTCAAAGCACTTCCTCTTTATCTTCCCCTTGTAATAGAAACAATAAAAGAAAATGTAATTTATGCAGGAACGTAACATTTACAAAAGTTTTTAGATCAATAAATTTAGTTTTCATGAATGACACAATGTAAAAGGGATTTGCTATATTGCATGCATGAAAAATGCATTGTTTAGTAATCATTCTGATATTATGTTGTTCTAAATGCAAAGCTTGATGCAACTGTGCTATTAAAATATATTCCAAAGAATATCCCAGGGGTCTCTCTTGTCATTTTGGTTCAAGCTGGTGCATAAATTTCCAGTTGTAAAGAAATATTCTAAGTTAATCTTCTCAGGAAGTAGCTGAATGGTCCTCACGAGTCCTTGCAAGGCTTATAAAGACAGTTTCAGAAGAACTTTTTCTAGCAAGATGTGTATTATATGAATTCAAACACATAATTCCACCTGTAATTAAGTGAAACTGTATTCACAAGTCCAAAGCCCTAGAGTATTTCAATGTAGGTTTCACAAATCAAAATGGAATCCTGAAAACACAAGAAATAGAACTGAATGGATTAATTCTGTTTGAATTTTTATTGTAATTCAAGGTGTATTCAACCTAATTAATTATCTCAAAAGAAATCTCCTTTTATATACAAAACTGAGCTTTATCTAGCAAGACACACATCCTCTGAAGTGAAGCAAGATCTCTACTGGTGTAAATTTGGAATGTAAGTTCTGTCTTAGTGTAATTACATAGTTGAAATTGCCAAGAATTAATTATTTATCATTTCCCTGTTGCATTTTGTCTATGGGATGGCACAAATAGAAAAACTCTGGTTATTTTAGCAGTACTTCATCACCAGTGAAGAGTATCAGGCAGCCAAGGATTTTCACACTTGACAACAGTGGTCAAGGAAACTAACACCAATTTATACCACGAAATATCACAGTGATACCGTGAGCCAATAGGCTTGGGGTTTTCTCTGAAGACAAAAACTGATCCTCTTCTGTGAAATCCTTCAAAGAATAGAAAAGAGACAAATATGTAGCTGTCCCTACAAACAGGACATTTGTTTTGAATCTGCTCAGTCTTTGCATATATTGGTTGAATATATTGGTTTCTCAAACCCAGAACTATTCTATGAAAGCCTAATTCAAGGAATAGATGAGCCATTATGAAAGCTTATTAGCAGCCCTTTTTTATCCCCCTTTAAAAAAAATTACTTTATTTTTACTTTTATTTTTGCTTTTTTTTTTTTTTTTTAATATTATAGCACTGTTTTCTCTTCCTGAAAGGTTACAACATTTCATGCATCTAATTTCTTCCTCCTCCACCCTGTAATCCTTTTTAGTTACATATATGCCCCTTTTCTCACAGATATTCCCTCTAGCATGGATTATTTCCTTTCTCTTTAATCCTCACAGGCTCAGATATTGCACTTAACAGTCTTACACAAGTTTGCATAGAAAGCCTCTGTTTAGTTGATGTTGGTCACATGGCTGCCAGACTAGTTGGACAGAATTGAGGCTGGATAAAAACTGTGTATTGTGTAGCAGGGAAAAATTACTAAATTGACATTGTCATCGCAAATGAGGATTAAAGCCATTTGATTTATAAATGATGTAATTATGTGAGACTCAGAACTATACAGTCAACAAAAAAAATCCCAGATACACAAAGACTTATGAACACCTACCTCTTGCTAATACATCAAAGTTATTACTACCTCCAGCTCACACTCACACAGCACCACACTTAGTTACTCCCTGGCAGCTGCTTAATCCATTGATTGTCCTCTTGCTCTTGGAGACATGGTCTGTCTCAATAAAACAACCAGAGATTATTTAAAAAAAATATTAAAAGTCAAAATTAAACACTTTAAGAAAGGGAAAAATGGCTGTTTGAGAAGGAAAGAGAATTTTAGAAGTCATGACTGCCTATGTCATAACTGCTAATGCCTTATTTTATTCAAATACATGCTGAACTCATTAAAAATAGAGAGTAGAAATTGAGTCATCACAAAAAACAACTGGTTGTAATTTATGAACCCTATTTCTTAATATATACACACTCTTTTTAAAATCACACTTTACAGCAAAATTGTAATTGTAACAAGACACTCCTGTGTGGGAAATATGAAGAATTATTTCATACTTTATTGCACCAATGGCACTTGTCTTTAACTACATGCCAGGCAAGAAATGACATTCCATTATTTACATCTCACAGTGTCATCTTACTTATCCCACAATGTCTTTTGTTTCACATATTTTCCTGCATTCTCAGCATTTCACAGGCCACTCTGAATACAAAGGAACAATGCAATGTGAGTGCTCAAAGCTCTCATTGGAAGAGCATTTTAGACCTCATCCTGCAAGTGTTTTGCTCAGGTTTTTTTTTTCCCATAATTAGAAGAGTTGAAAGCTTATCAACCATTTTACAGTTTGTCCACTAACTCCTTTCATTGCACAAGACCCTTTTTGCTGTTTTTTGATTTTTTTCTTTTTGTGTGTGTTTAGCTTGTTTGTCTGTTTGTTTTTTAATCACAATGTTCTGGCCTGTTGGGATAGTGTAGAGTGCTTGTGAGGCTTTTCTATCAGAGTGTGCAGATGATGTGCAGGTGATAGAACTAACCTCACTCTGAAAGCCTGGTCTGAGGAATACCGCCACACCCTGAGCACTGACATGCATCAGAAAGATTTGTCATATTCTGAAGTTTAAATATAAGGCATTGCGTTTAAATTTGGAGAACTCATCTGTGTTCTCCAGATCATTTGTGAAGAGCAAATGCAATTTATTTAACTGGTAAAACCTTGCAGATCTACAGGAACAGAAGCAATAGCCATACAGATATAAGTGGTAACAAAATGTGTTGCATGCAAACTGATTAAGAATTGGTAAATCTAAACAGTGTTTTAAGTTGCCAGTATTCATTTAACACAATTTCAAAGAGATTTGGAGCTAAGCAGTTCATGATGTTGTTTTTTGAAACTAAGTAGAACTTATTACATCTTTGCCCAATTGCCCAGTTCTTTCCAGAGATATGTAATTATTTTTAAATTACTTAGACTTTTTCTCTGCTTGAAAGTTATGTTAGAAAATATCTATTGAATTTATGGGTTTGATCTATTTCTGTGCAGTTACAGATACACAGTACTGCTGTATTTGGAACACAGTTGTGTTTAGCTGAAAACAATATAAAAATAAACTGTAAAGTTACTTCAGAAGGAACTTTTTAACATGAAAATAATATCCTGGGAGATCTGTTGAATGACTCAGAAGCAAGATAACACTTGGTTAAGAAATGAAATTGAAAGGCTTGTTAAGGCAAACCTGTGTGTTGGAGCTTGGTTTGAAATATTACAAAAGCAAGAATAGTCAGACAAAAATATATACGTTTGACTAACCCAAGGATCAAGTAGCTGACTACCTGGGACATGGATAGATGATATTGTTTATCTTATGAACATAGGAAGAAATATTCCAAGTAAATAATAGAGATTGGTTTGTTTTCACACTTTAGCAATCCAGAGCAGCAAGAGACATACAATAGTATGTCCCGCTTCTTTCCATCAGGAATATTTTATTTTCATGGGATAGACCACAACTTCTGTATATAAAGCTCTCTTTTTAAACCTTCAACAAATTTTAGCTCATAAAAAATAGTTACTTGGATAAATATGAAATGCTATGTTTTAATAAATGGGACTCAAACCTTCACTTTTATTTTGTTTATCTTCATATTTTATTCTGTCTTTAAAAAGAAATGAATAATAATATTATTAAGATTATTTCATCCAATATTTAAAAAACATAATTAAACAAAAGGGATAATGAAGATCCAAATTAATTTCTGTGTCTGTTGTATTTTAAAACCAATGAAGTGTAGCACCAAAGGCCAAATCCTCTGTGCATTGATGGTTGTCCACTGTGCTCAGGACTTCCTGTCATGAAGAATAGTTCATAGAGAAACTTAGCACATTAATCTTTGTGGAGGGATAGAATGTAAGAGAATAGTGCAGAAGGCAGTCTCACCTCTGAGGAGCTGCAGCTGTACCAATCACCAAAGATTAGGAACAGCCCTGCCCTTAACAGGCCACAGCTGTGTCCAATAAAAAGACAAGTGCTACAAAAGAGTGGGTTAGCTTGGTGAGGAGAGAGTTGGAGTTTGCTGGTTGTGCTGTGAAGAGGGCTGGAGTTTGCTGTCTATACAGAGAAGGAGTCAGTGCTGTGAGGAAATGCCCATGAGAAATCACCTAGAAAGTATGGAACTTTTGGAATATGATGGCAACAAGTCTTTGCCTAGTACAGTAGTCTCTGCATTTTACAATGAGACATGCACAAATGTTAGTGTCTGAGAATGATAAAGTTGAGTTTTGCTAACAATACCTAAGAATGTTAATTCTTTTGGTGGTTTAAGATCTCTTAGTTACTCATGTAGCCAATTAAAAAGATATTTTCAACTGATGCCTGTATGTGAACAGTATATGAACAGAGATCCAAAGTCCCCAAACTCCAGCGCTGATCATCTGCTGATGGTGGTTGCAACAGAATCTGTGAAACACAATCATGGAATCATAGAATCATAGGTTTGGTTGGAAGGGACCCTAGAAACTGTCCAGTTCTAAACCCCTGCCATGGGCAGGGGTGTTTTTTATTAGAACGAGTTGCTTATAGCCTGGTTCAACCTGGCCCTGAACACTTCCATGCAAGGGACAGCCACAACTTCTGTGGGTCTTCTGCTGGTGTCTCATCACCTTCATAGTAAAGTATTTCCTCCTAATATAGAATTCAAACTTTTCCTCTTTCAGTTTGAAGCCACTCTTCCTTGTCTTATCACTACATGCCATTGTAAAATGTCCCTCTCTGTCTCCTTTGTAGGTGCTTTAGCTGCTGGAAGGCCATGCTCAGCTCTCCCCAGAGCCTTCTCTTCTCCAGGCTGAACAGCCACAACTTTCTCAGCCTGTCTTCATAGGAGATGTGCTCCAGGCTTCTGATCTTAGTGGCTCTTCTCTGGACTCACTCTAACAGGCTCACATCCTTTACTTGTTTGGTGTTCTGATCTGGAACAATTAAGAAGCAAGCTCTTTATTTTCCATGTTAGGCATTTGGAAACTTTGTTTTCTGAAGTTTAATATCTATCATAGTCTGGGAATAAATCTTCAGTAATAAGTAGACAAGAATTTTTAATGAGCGATTATGTTATTTTTCTACAAAAGCTGTAAGGTTGTTAAAACTGAAGTTGTTCATAGATTCTGTTTCCACAGTTTTGATAGGCTGCTTTCTCAGCTGAAAATCTTAGTGAGAGACATCTGTTCCATATTACTCAGAAATACAGCAGCATAATAATGTAATCAATAATGAGTGGCTTACACATAATATGTGGGAAATTATATGGCTAATTTTCCTTATTCAATAGTCCATTGATTTATTACCTCTGATTTGGAAAATTCATGCTCAGGATTATGGCAGGGACTGGAGACCAGCCTTATATGTTTCCACTTTACTGTTATAACAACCAACAGAGTGTGATGGCTGTAGCTTCTGCATTTCTTATGTGCTTTACTTTGTATTTAGTGTGATAAGAGTTTGGGTTTGTAGAGAAATTGAAAATATTTTTTGAAAAATCCCATTTTTTCTAGGGATGAATTCTGAAGTACATGAGACAGAAAAGGTAGCAAAACAGGTAATTAATTCTACCAGTCCCTCTGACAGTAATAAATTTCCAAGAAGGAGGAAGATAGCTCTGAAGATGTTGCTATGCAACTGCTTTCAAATGTATATAAATCTGTTAGTTGCTGTTGTTTATTTTTGCAGCCAAAGGCAAAAGTAAAAAGTCTAGGCCTGGAATTGAGAAGTGTAGCCCACTGCTACCATTTGACATTATACATATCAATTTGACATTTGATATTATGTGGGTGCTCTTTGCAGCTGAGCAAGCTCCATGTTGAAATGGTTTCTCTGGTCAGAAACTGCAGCCACACTGTGGCATTGACTTCTATGACCTTTGAGTATAAAGCACAGTGAATTTGAATTAATTTCACCTCAGTTTCCCTTTCCCAAAATGTATTTAGGCAGGCTCACTCAGTGTCCCCAAGCAACTCATTCAAATGCCCTTTATCACTAAAAAGAAACACTTTATATTTTGGTTTTTTTTACTCAGGGGACCTCCTCTGTCTCAGCCTGACCTGCCTATTGAGTACAATAATACCCTTGAACTGTCTCTCACCCTGTTTCAGCCCATCTCTTTTCTTCATTTCCACAGCACAGTTGTATTGCCTGTGAATTCCCATTACTGTTCTTGGCTGAGATCTGCAGTTTCTCAGACACTGCAGGGAGAGGCATTGAAGAGTGTAATACCAGATTTAATGTCACTTAACTACTGGGAAAATTAAAGTATTGCTTTATTACTGCTTCTACTGCCAGCCCAGGGTGCACCAGGAGACCTCCCTTA
This sequence comes from Ammospiza caudacuta, assembly GCF_027887145.1. Classification (NCBI taxonomy): domain Eukaryota; kingdom Metazoa; phylum Chordata; class Aves; order Passeriformes; family Passerellidae; genus Ammospiza; species Ammospiza caudacuta. The sequence goes on from NC_080597.1 coordinate 59,945,612, forward strand.
CCTCACAGGTGGAAGGAGTTTTGGCTGCTGGGACTCAGGACCAGCTGAGAGCTGGTGCTGCTGAGGGTGGCACCTTCCTGCTGTGACCCTGGGACATGCTCCTGGACACCATGAGGTGGCCGTGGCCAGGGCTGTCCCTCAGCCCAGTGGGGACACTTCCAGCTGAGACTCTTGCGCCATAGCCATGGGCCTGGTCGGGTCTCTGCCTGTCCCTGTCCCTGTCCCATCCCAGCTTTCTCCTTCTGCCCTGATGGCCCTGCTGCTGATGGGCTCTGGTTGCTTGGCCCTGCCCTGAGGCCCCTGGGGCAGTGGCTCCCAGGCCCTGTCCTGGCCCTGGTCATCCCAAAGAGCAGGCATTGCCTGGGGGTCACAGAACAGCTGCTGGTGGTGGGGGCCAGGGGAGGTCACCACATCCAACCCTCTTGTTCTGGCAGGACATCCTGGAGCAGGCTGAGGTCACCACATCCAGCCCTCTCATTCTGGCAGGACATCCTGGAGCAGGCTGCCCAGGGCTCTGTACAGCTGGGGCTTGAGGGTTTTAATACCTCCAAAGGTGCTGGTGGCACAAACTCTCTTTGGCTGCCCTTGCTGTGTGGTTTACACCTGGAAGTATTCAAACACCTTATATTCCCAGCATATGTCTGGGTGCTGAAAATTAATTTAGACTTCCAAATGAATCAAATCTGAGGATTTCATTGTAAGAAGTGTACTCTCCTCACCACTGTCTCTTCAGAATTTCTTACATTTCAGACATGTATTTGCTGTGACTTCTGCCTGCTTGCTATACCTCAGAGGCCAGAATATTTTTCTTGCCTGGAAGCAAAGAATCTCCTTCCCCAAAGGTATAATTTTGATCCCCATCTTAACCTTTTGATCTTAACTGCTTCACTTCCATGGGGTGATTTTTTAAGAAAATCACCGTTGTGGTTTTTATATTTAAGAATTTGTTTTTATGGGCAAGAAACAGAAATCTTTAAAGCACATCTGTTGGATCAGTCCTTTCAGAACATACAGTGAGAAAACAAACTGTATAAACCCTAACATGGCTGGGTTAAGCTGTTGCAGAGCTACTAAGATTCTTCTGTATATGTAGAACACATAAATAAATAATAAAATCTCTAAAATCTGTATTCTACAGATTTTTAAGTGTTCCTTACTTTTTAAACTTAAATTTTTAAATTTCACTTTAAAATATACACACACACATATACATAAACATATACACATGCATATATTTTTTTTCCTTCTTATTTTTAATTATACTATGAACTTTTCAGGACCAGATTCTTGAGCCTGTGTGAGATAGTAATAGCAAGCACAGAAGTCTGTCAGAAAGACTTGCATGGTTAAAGGTGGTAACTGTGAAAGCTGATAAAGTGGGAAGAACTTTGCTGGTCTTTCTTAGCTCTTATGCTGTTGATGTCTTGGTGGTGACTGTGAGTATCTTAAACTAGTCAATTAAATAACATTACTGGTTCCCATAATTTAGTTTTTTTCTCTTTATTTCTCCATAAAGAAGAATTATGACTATGGGACAGTATCTTGGTATTTCTTTCAGTTTATATGTTCACAGAGAATTTTTTATGGATGCGAGATTAAGTGGATTTTTTATTAAAAGAAGTAAAATCACAGAAATTCACCTGATACTTGTGTTAGAGGATTTTGATGCTATCAATAGCTTTTGAGCCTGCTCTTAGTTCCTGCCCTGAGGGATTCTGATAGAATTGTTTTCTAAAACAATGAACTTCAGTTTTTTTTCTCTGTTCCTCATTAGAAAGATTACTGATTACAGATTTCATGACAGGGCATTAGTGATATTTTGGATTACTTTTAGATAGAAATTGTTTAGATTTTAGATTACTGAGGTACTTTGTAAACCAGACATTTTTCCATAGGAAAACAGTGAATAGAGTGGTAAGGCACAATTTTTACTTTAGTTTTGATAACTAGAAAATACATTGCACAGATAAAAGCATTCTGAGTGATCCTAGTAGTAATCTCTCTGGATAAGAGAGATGTTGATTGTTGCTCTAGAAGAACTCCATTTTGTTAGGAAACCCATTGAGTAGACTAATTGTGGAGTAAAGTGTCAAACTGAAAGACTGCCTCATGGCTAGGAAAATCTGCAAAGTTGTTTTATCAGTTAACTAGTTAAAGATGTTCAATGAAGCTAGACAATAAACAATTAGTGGAGCTGTGAAGTGTATGGTCCTTGTACTAAATTCACATTGTCACTTTTGGCATCTTTGTTAGTTGAACAAAACAAAACAAGAACAATCCCACAAAATACCCAAGTCTCCTCTCCACATGACAACTCCACCCAAAAAATCCAACCCCAAATCTCTTAGTGAGAATAGCAGAAAATACATATCTTAATACTACTCCTTTTCCCCTCCAGTAAAGTTCTGGTTGCTCCACATAAAAACTTAAAACTTTTTTCTTACCTTTATTTTCATTTTTCATAATATTGATCTCACATGTCACTATAACAAGTGAAAAACAAGTTAAAATGAACCTTTTTCAGGTGTTTCAAAAAGAAACTCTCAGAAGGGAAGAAGCTATAGAGCCTGAACAAGAGCCCAAAGCACCAAACATAGCTCTCTGATCTTCAGTGCTCTGCAAAAATTTAAGTTACAGAGCATCTTCTTCTTGTCTCTTTCTTACCTCTCAATCCTCACCCAAAAGCAGCCCAAACCCTTAAGTGTATAGCTTAAGGCTGAGATTATTCTTATCATCTGTGCTGCAGCCACAGGAAAGGAACAGACTTTATCACTAAGGAGAACTTGGAGATACCACTTATGTTTTTGACATCTTCCAGTAAAGTCAATGAGAAAATTTTCCTCTATCTATAGAAGAGGATCTATCTACTTTGAATATTCTCAGAGGTTTTCAAGATGTGAACAGGCAGGTGAACAAGGTTTTTTTTGCATTATTATGTCCTGTCTGTTCTTCCTGTGGGAGTAATTTGTACAATAAAGAATATCTTCATGTGTTACAAAAGTTTCACCTGTTTCTTATCATTGGCAACATATGAAAATACTTGTTTGCCACTTTAGCAACTTCAGGTAATACCAAATAGAAAGTTTGCTTCAAATTACCAGATAATGGCTCATCCTGGGAGCAATCCAAGGTGTAGTCTTTGAGTCTTTTCATTCTTTCTTGAAAAGATGCTATAAGAACTTAATTTTATCGCCAATGTCAAGATATTCAGAGTATAACAGATTATAGATAATTATTAAATTTTCAAATTATGGTTAATATTCCTATCCTTTTTTTTTGCTGTGCAGCTGTGCCAGGTGGTTATTCCATTTTTGCTATTAGGGAGGTTATACTTAAGAAAATAATTGGCTTATATGATAGCAAGTTACTGTTTCCTGAGCCACAAGGTTTCTTACTATCCTGTGTTTCTCTGATTCTTATGCTCTGGTCTAAGAAGACATTTCTCATCTGACTAGAGGATTGGAGTCTGTTCCTCAACCAAGGTCTGCAGGAAGCTCTGTATCTTAGGCAAGTTATCCCTGAGATATTACTTAAGTCTGTATAAAGTCCCATAGCACTAAAGCTGTGAATGTCCTCTGCTCCCTCAAAGGATACTAGGGCTTGTGAAACATGGATTTAAATGTAACACCTTTGGAGTATTACACTGTACAGAACATAACAGCATCAGTTTTTCCTGTGAGTGAAACTGCTGATAAAGTCTCAGAGAAGAGGTAAATTTCTTCCTTCCTCCAGCCTCCATAAGCTCCTGCCTTTGATGTCTTTTCTGAACTGCATACATTGACTTCAATTGCAAATCCAGCTCATTATGTGCTTTGAGCTATTCCCTTCAACAGAGCCTTTTGATTAACCAGAATAAGAGTGTGACTCTCCCTGGTGTTCCCTAATTCATGGTAAGCATTAAGAACAAGTTGCTGCTGTAAATGACAGTGGATCAGACAAAGCTTTTATATACATCAGTTACCTACTACTGCAGGCCTTGTTTGAAATTCCTAGTGCTTCACAACATTCTACCATGCAGCCTTGTGTCACACTGTAAAGGGAGTATCAGGATGACTACACAGATGTTCCTGCAACCCCAACAAAACCCAGGCCTTTACCACAGAGACCATCATCTTCCTTAATGGATTCTATGCATAATAAATACAGACTTAATGATGAATATCTAAAATCACTCAGGGTGATAAGGCTATTTTTCATCCTCTGCATGTTGTAAAGGGAGAAAATTGAGAGAAATATGCCTTTAAACTACAGAGGGAAAACTGCTAATTTCCTGTGTGTGCAGAATATTTTCATGGTTTGTTTGCTTTTATAAATATTTGTTAGCACCTGAACATATTTGAAGGATTGGACATGGACAATCATTCCAAATAGATAAGCCTATTTACAATAGAGATGGTGAATGTTGTTCTATTTTTCTATAATATTGTGTTATACTTACCTTGGAAGAATTTGGTCATCTAAACTTTACCATAATGTATGAGAAAAGCTGGAAATTTTGAAAATTCTATTCTGTTGCAAATGTTGAAATTTTTATTTTGATAGTAAGTAGTTGATGAAATAATTATATTAGTAATTGGATTAGAAATTGAACTATTGTAAAAGAACAATATTACTTCAATTTATTTAATTTTAGGAATGTGATGTAAATAATAGACTATGTAAAAATACTGGACAATATTATGTTGTGACAAAAAGTGTCATATTTTATTTCATTATATTAATTTGACTTGACATAATGCACAGATGATGTGGTTTAACCATTACAGTACATTAAATTAGTATAAAAATTTGCACATTTTGACTTTGTTGAACTAAGAGTGTTTCATAAGGTCAAAACAAAGTATGTTAACACTAGCAGAATGTGCTACTTCTGTTATTTCATGTACATTTAAAAATTACTCAGGTAAAAACCTTCAATTCCATCAAATCATCATTTTCTAAAATGATGCAGCAAAACCTTTTCTAGCAACAGTAAAATACATGTGAGGACTGTTAGGTTAATGAGCCTCATCTCCTTTGTCTTTGTCCAGGCAATGCACCTTTACAGCAGCTGAGGGTCTGCCCTAACGTTCCTGTTCATCCTCTTGTCACTCAGTGCCTTTCCTTTCACCATGATGTAGGGAAAGTTAGCTCGAACATCTCAGCTTTACATTTTGGTTTTGGTCGCTCTGATCTCTGTCACAGCAAATTTCTTAGTCACAAGCCAGCTGCTGAGAAAACTGTCTGACACTCTCTGGTCTTTCTTTGATTCCTGACATTTCCAGTTCCCCAGAGGAATGCAGTTGTCATGAGAGGGCATGGTCAGGGGAACCAGGAGCATCTATTAGGTTGCCAGGGCCAGTCACATGCTGGCCTTTAAAGAGAAGGACTGAGAAATGGAGCCTCAATTGTATTGTGCTGGGGGCCAGCACTGAGAGCAGGGATGCAAGGATGCACTTTTGATGGTCGGGTCTGCCAAGCACTTACAGCTTGTTGCACTCTGCAAAACATGGATGTCTGGAAAGAGAAGGTGAAGAAAAAATAAAGACCTGAAACACCTGATTGTATTCTAGTGATCTAGTTGTATGCTGCCAGGGTGCCCTTGAGTGATGAAGCAGGGATCCCAGGGGTGGCTCACACGGGCTGTTCAGTCAGGGGCTTCCCCATGCAGGGCCTGTCCCACCCAGCCAGGGGCAGGGAACACGCGGGACACTGGGACAGCCCCAGGAATGAGGCATGGCCTGAGGTACGAGTGGCACATGGGCCCATGGGCAGGGCAGGGCTATGGGGGGACTGGAGCTCCTGCTGCAACATTTCTGGGCAGGGAGAGACTTCAGGGGGCTGGAATGTGGTTCTGGAGCATGGGGCAGGATGGGGAGAGCCATGAACAGAGCTGGACAAGGACAATCGGGTGGCCTCCAGATGCTGAGAGTACAGCACTGTGATCTGTTACTGCAGGTATCTCTCTTATTAATTGTAAATCTTTATCCGATGACTATGGGAGGAGAAAATTCTGACTGTGGTCACAGGGGTTTTCAGGTGAAAGGAGAGACGAGAATGTTGACTCCATGTTCAGAAGGCTTGATTTATTATTTTATGATATATATATATATATTACATTATAGCTATACTAAAAAGAATTAGAAGGAAAAGGTTTCCTCAAAAGGCTAGCTAAGCTAAGAATAGGGAAGAAAAGAATGATAACAAAGCCAGCTCTCTTGGACTCTGTCTGAGATAGCTCGGTCCTTGATTGGCCCTTAATTATAAACATTCAAGATGGCCCAATCAAAAATCCACCTGTTGCACTCCACAGCAGCAGATAACCATTGTTTACATTCTTTTTCTGGGAACTCAGCTTCCCAGAAGGGAAAATCCTAAAGAAAGGATTTTTAGTGAAAAAGATGTCTGCAACAGAAAATGAAGCTTTAAATCAATGATAAAACCTTATTTTTCCTGCAAACTGACCTGAGTGAATTTTACAAACATTGGTGACAATGAAAAGAAGGCTTTCTTTAGTACCATCTAGATGTCCTTAAGAGAGATACCCAAATATTCTAAACAAAGTCCAAGTTTGGTCTTGAACCAAAGACCTCCATGCATTCTCCTCAGAATTTTAATTGAAACACCAATTAAGACAATGCAGGAAACAGCTACAAGCTGCCCATGGGGCCCTGAGAATCAACTGTGGTTAAAAGATCATCCTCTGGAGCTCACTGCTTCCAAAACGTAGGTGGTAGTTTAGCAAAATAAGGGTTCCTAGGATGTACAGTAGATGTCAAAAAAGACATACAGAACTGGAATTTTGTGTTCTTTTCTTTCTAGTAGATTTATTAAAATATGAGAGACTGTATCCGAGAGCATTTCATACAATCTCTCAATGTGATACAAAACAAAAATAAGATTTCCAAGAAACCAGCCTAAACTGGTTTCTAACTTCAGTTGATGGTAACTATAGGCAAACTCCTGTTTAGTGAAAGTTGGCATTTCTGTACTTATTTCATGGAAGGGTAATTGGGCTTCATGCAGAGTAAGACCAGGGCAGCTGGCAGGGTTCCCTTCACAATGCCACTGCCCAGGAGACAGACTCTCAGTTGTTTGATGCAGAATAGCTGTTGTCTCTTGGAAACAAATACAAGTTATATTCTTGTACAAGTAGGAGTTCTGGAAACTCATTTAAAGTTGTCCCTGTGCTTTAAAAAGGAAATATTGATCTATTTTAAACTTTCAAAATTAAGTTGACTTTAATAGCAGTGATTTTAGTGTCACATGGAAAAAAATTACTTTGAACAAGGTTTGAATACCTCTTTGTTGTCAATAATTTATGATTCATAACTGAAATATACTTCTATATTTAATGCTCAGAATAAATATGGGATCTCTAATAAGAAAAAAGAACAAATTTGAGGAGTGAATGGTACACACTGTTAATGTGATACAAAGAGCTTAGACCCTTGGGAACTATTTTTCAAGCCAACAAGGCGGTGTGATCTGAGTTGTAAAAGCAAAATAAATCTAAGAGCTTGGAACTGACTTTCTAGTCTCCAAGAATATAAATTGCTGCAGCTTCTTGTGTTGACATTTATTTACCATTTTGCAGTATGAGAAAGAGCTTCAAGATTAGAACAGAGAAAATTAAATTATGTTCCTGTTCCTTTGGCTGCTGGGAGGATTGTGTTTTAGAGATAGCTTTAAAGGTACATGGTCACTCTTGAAAGCCAGTACCTCACTTAATATGGTTTATTCATAAATAAACTGTCCTGGAATCACTCAGCCAGAACTAAAGAAATAGACCAATTTTGTTGCCTACTAAATAATTGCTTATTCCTGAGGAACATTTAGAAATAGAAATAGTATGTAGATGATGTTGTCACTTTAGGGGCTGATAAGAACTTCATATTAAATTCCGAAGTCCAGCTGAGGATGCAGCTAAGACATGCAGCAGTTCCATATCCAAAGCAGCACTGTTTTAAATTAGGTGAGATTTTCCACAAATAGCACTATAATGAAACAAAGATAATTTACTGTGTTCTGGCTAGACTGAATTTCCTGTCTACAAAGATTCATTGTAGCTCTTTGCAATGATAAAAGCCTTAAACATTTTTTACTAATACTGCTTTAGGTAGAATTTCTATATAATATTTAGGCATGTAAATATCTGAGCAAAGATAAGGGGGATAATATGGTAATAAAATACATAAGGTTTTTAAAAGGAGGGCTGCTGCAGAGCTTTGAATTTATATTAAGCATTTAGGTAATAAAACATTTATACCCAGGTTTCAAGCCTGTAAGAAATGACAGTTTTCATAGCTTGTTTCACTGACAGTGATTGATCCAAAATACACTGTTTATTTTATCCTGATACAAAATATATTTTGTTTCTTACAAGTCTTGCTGAATTAATAGATTTTTTTTTTTCTTTTCTGTCAAGTTTTTATAGTCTAAATTTCCCTGAGAGAAGACAGAGAGGAATATGTTAAAATTACCAAATAAAGCATGGAGGTGGAAAATATTAATTAAGTGTTAGAGAACTGACATATCATAAAATTAGTATGAAAAATGAGTAATACAAAAGGAAGCGCTGTGCAGCATGAAGTAATTTGAATGCTTTGAACAGAGATCAGTGCCAGAAAGCTCTAACTCCTAATAATAATCTAAGGAAGATTTAGAAAAAAAATGGCATCTGCAACTGGGAACCACAGACATTTATTCTGTGAAAACTGTGGTAATTCTGGTTTTGAAGTCTGGTTTGCCACTGAGAAGTGTGGTGTTTTAATTTAATAGCTGATTTTTCTGGGAAAGGCCACCAAGCAACTGCAACTCCTTCCTCTTCACTGCCCCAAAGGAAAGGGCCTTTCCGTGCCAAAGGGCAGGGACAGGCATGGTTGCTGAGTCTCATATGAGTCATGGTAAGAAAAGAGCTTTTTCAAGGCCTCTCCCAGGCATTCTCTGGGACTGTGATTGCAGTCACACAGAGACCCACTGACATCACGGGTGTTTTCCTACAAGTCCAAATCTGTTTCTTCTTAAAAGAGTTTCCAAAACCATGTTTTATGTGAGAAGCACAGCTTACACATCTCCCTAGCAAATCTTATGGTATGAGCTTTGTAACAAACTATGAAAGAGCACAATCACGCTTTTAGTGTCTGTGTGCCAGAAAATACCTTTATATTGTTCTTTGCATTGCTGCCGTATGTGATGCTTATTTAATAGGAGATACAAAGCATTATCAAAGATAAGCATAGGATGTCTTGTGCAGATGTCTCATTTTGTTGATTGCTGAGGAGGGTTCTTGGGTAAGGCATCTCCTGTAGTCACTCTGGAAGAGCAATTACCTTGAGCTGCAGTCATTCAAATGGGGCTGTAGTGCTAGTTTACATAAACAGTTTAGGAGCAACAAGAAAAATTGCTGTGTCTGGAGCAGACTAAATGACCCTTCAGTCCAGAATCATGTCTTTGATAGGAGCCATCTCTAGAAAAAGATGATAAGGAAAGGCTTCATATAGAGAGTGGTGCTTCCCTTGATAAATGTCCTTGCTTTGGAGAAACTGTAGAGCAAGTATTTCCTGAGGTGAAAGCTGTTGCTGCATCTTTTGAATAACAGTCCTCAGCACACTTTTCATCCATGATTTGTGTTACGGTCTTTGCAAGCATTTATACTTTTGACATGCACAGCACCTCATGACAATGTGTTCCACAGGTTTATGACCTATGTGGAGAGGTTTTGTTCCTTTGTTAATTTCATACCTTCAACTTATTTAACAGGAGGGTATAAAGCATAACCTCAGATCAATATTGCAGAGACACAGGACCATAATGGAACCTCCTAAATACAACTGAGTAAAAATAAGGTAGAAACTTAGAATATGATTAAGTGATTCATGCCATTATAAATAATCTGTTCTCTCCTAAATTATTATCTCTAAGAAAAACAGGATCCAAAAATAAATTGAAGCATGTTAAACACAAATGTACACCAGGTCAAATATCTTTTTGAGTGACCCCATTGACCTCCCACTTAAGCTAACAGAAAGATCTCTTAACAGGCAGCCCAAGAACTCTAAAATTCCTGTCATTACTGATACTGTCCAGCCTTATTTGTAATTGTGGTAATAGAAAAAGTTAAGTGAGTTCTCTGCAGCTCTATGGATAATTGAGCTCTTTTCATTAGCTTATGCTGATAAATCATGGTAAGTTTGTGGCAGAGTACAAAAGTGTTCCCTGTCGTGTACTCGAGTGTGAACTCTGAGACTGTCTGAACATGTGCACCAGGACTCTGGGCTGTTAAACCTTGAGACTTTTTTTCTTGTAAGAAGTAAAGAGGATGCAGAAACAGCCTTTTCTGATGATAAATCATGGTAGCTTGGACATTCTCTGAAAACTGGAGGTTTACTGATTCAAGAGGGTTTGGTTTCTTTTTTTTGTAACTTGCTTAGAGAAAGGTATATTTTCAAAAGCCTGTGTTAAGCTTTTAGAACATGGTGAGTGTCTTTGTGTATGAGTAAAAAAGACATCTCCTTTCTACTGAAGAAATAAGTAAGCCCCCTCTCCAGTCTGCTGCTTAGAATCTTGTTTCCTTTAGAAATTTCTTTCACAAAAATTGTTTGCTTGAGCTGTGAGCCAGAGTTAATAGTTACTGTGTATTGATATTTTGAGCACCTGGTTTTTCAAAGCTATAAAAGGAACTGCATTACAATCAAGCTGCTGCATTTTCCAGGGCTTGACAGAATGACATTTCTCACACCTTAGCCCCAAGCTTTTATACCTGAATGTTCTAACTTTCTGATGTTGACAAAAGCAAGTAACAAAGCAGAAGCACTAAGTTACACTTTCCTTGGTGTCTGCTCACCCAGGATCCTCACACGCAACTCAATGGTCTTGGGCTTTGTATTTCCCAGTAGCTGGGGCAGCACAGTGGAGGATCTTTCCTGTCAGCATTAGTAAAGAATAGGATAGATAGTTAAGTCTGCATATTTATCACAACTGTGGTAATTTTCAAAGTGTAGCATTATTTATTAAAATACATGTTTACATTACCAAATTTTCTTTCATTTCATTAATTACCCCAGGCACTTCAGGAAAAATGGGGTAGAAGTGCAAGTTTTTGAATTTCAGTGAGTTTCATATAAAGGCAAGTTATGGTCACCTCTCTAAAAGGAGAAGAAAAGGAGGGAGAAAAGCTTTAAGGGAGTTTGCAAATAAAAGCTCTTCTTTCCTTTTCTCTCCATGCTGGATCTTTGTTTAATCCCTAAACATCTTGCTTGTACCATAATGGTTATTATACATTTAAGTATAAATTGCAACTTATATAAACTTAAAACTAAGGGGTTCTCCTGTTTAAAGACAATGTGATTTTCCTATCATGTGCTAAGTGCATATAGCATACTGTCTGTGACATCTGAATATAGAGAGAGATTAGAAGAAAGGTTTCCTTTCTCTTCCTTCTAACAATTAATCTAAACCTTAGTGGTTTTTATACACTGTTTTTATCAGTATTGTTGCTATCACTTTTTGGTTTTCCCTATCTCATTTCAGTTTTTCTAGTAAATTGTTATCTCAACCCATAACCTCTGCCTTTTTTTCCCTTTCTCACCAGATGGGGTGGGGGGGAAGGGAAGCACCTACTTGAGGCATAATTTTCAGCTGGTTTTAAACCACAACAATTTTAAACTGAAATGTTTTCTATTTAGTCTTTTAAATAAAATTCTGTAGGAAAATATTGATGCTGATGTTAACTAAAAAAGAAAAAAAGAATATGACTACCAAAAGTCTAAGCCCCTTGTTTGAACAGGGTAATAAGAAGGTCTATTTTAATTATCCCCTGATACTATTAGTTATCAATTGTAAAATACATTTCATCTGCAAAGCATCCTGTATTATGGGAGCTGGTGTTTGGAAGCTTGTACTAGTTAAATTCTGATTCTTAATAATGAAACTTTTTATAATGAGGATAACTAACCAGTGGTAGAAATTAGAAATGTGGTATATTCTCAGCCTTTAAATCAACACTGGATAGCGTTTAAAGAGATACATTATGTCTTACACAGAAATTATAAGATTGGTATAGAAATTGGTGCATAATTTGTCTGCTGTAAAATAAATAAGAATAGATAACAATATTTTCCTTATGTTTTAACACACAATCTAAAAATAATGTGTTTGTTTAATCTCAATTCTTAATTACAGTACTCAGCATGAGTTGCTGAGATCAGACAGGCCAAGCCAGATTAGGATTTAATAAAATGCAAGTTAGAGCACTGCTTTCAGATTTTAGGATTCTACTGTATCATTGTTAAGGTCAATGACTGAAAATATTTTGATATGGTAAGGATCTTATTAATTGAAACTAAATGACTAACATCCTTACCTATTAATTTGCAGCTATGTATTTAAATTTATTTTAAATTTTTCATGTTTCCATCCCCACAACATATATATAGGAAAGACAGTAATTTTTGGTTATAGTGAGTATGACTGCTTTAAGGACTTAATAAAATCAATTCAACAGATGTCCCAAATTTAGGATCTCTTTTTGTGATCTATCAGCCAAAGGAAAATGGGAACCAACAGCATAGTGACATAAGAATCTTGAATCCACAATGTGACGTCAAATACATGACACAGAGATGCTGAATAGCTCTTTGCAAAGAATATTTTCTATTTTCGGAGAGAACAAGAGAATTCTTGACTCTTTCCAGACTTGACTCTGGATATCTTTGGTGACTGTGTAACAAGTATCACTGTGAATTTTTTAAGAAGAATTTCCAAATCATTGCATTTATCTGTTATCAAGACATAAGAGCAGATGGGATATATGAACATAATAGGCCAGGTTTGATTACGATGAAGACTATACATGTGTGAAACTTATTTAAAGTGAATAAGTCCTAGAGGTGTCCACCTTTTCTCCCTTTTCAGGTGTACTGAACCTGGGTGCAGCTTACCCAATGTCCAGCTCTGGGTAGACATGGAAAACCTGACTTTCAGACTCCTCTTTATGGCAATGTAGATGCAGCTAGTGTGTCTGAAAGGAAAGGCTGCAATAGAGAGATGAGCACAGCCTAACAGCTGGACTGTTGAACAGTAAAGCAAACAGAGCATGATCACTGAAAGTTCCTGAGTGAGCTGGAGAAATTCCTTCAGTTTGAGTAAGTCCTGAAACAAAACTTGTCTTTGGATTTCTCCAGACATAATTATGTTCTGCACACCATTTTCATGACTTTGCACAGGAACAGTGTGATTCCACCCTGCTTCACTGTGGACAAAGAGCAGTTCATTTACTGAATATAAATTTTCATTTTTGCTTGAAAAACATCTGTGGCTATTTCACATTTTTTGTTCCAGTTTAAAATATGTGTACAAACTTATTAAGACCCAAGAAATATGAACGAAATTTAAGTGATTTTTCTATTTTCATCAGTTAGACTTGATCAGTTCATTTACTAGAAAGTTAATATGGATGATTTGAATCACTCAATAATCTGAACAGTAAGCTGAAGGAAAGATTCTGGATGTAAATGGAAAATTACAAATTTCATTTTTAATAAAAGGATATATTTCCTTATGGCTTAGAAGCTCTGTTGGTGCAAAGGAAGAAGAAAGAAGCTTTATGTGTTTGCAAGCCAAGCAAGTCAAAGTCCCTTATCTGTTCATTTGCTAATCAGCTCCTGCCCCTGTTGATCTACAAACATCCATACATGAATACAGATTTTTATAAAAAGTGGGACAAAGATGCACTGCAGAGTGAGTTTATGGTCATGACACTTTTGATCTTGACTATTTCTTATGAGAGATTTGTATTTTCCAACAGTTGTTAAGAAAGACAAAACAATGTAATACTACATTTATCAAAGATCTATTGTCATTAAAATGGTATTAATAACTAAATGAATTCTTCTGCTTTTAAAATTAGATCATTGAAGAATGTAAGGATGCAAATTTGTCAAATATTTAGCTTAAATATACTTAAAATTGATAATGAATTCTTCTTCCTTTTTCTTAGCACTTCATGATGCTTCTTATTGCCAGCTAAACATGTAGTCCATACTAATAACAGAAATTTGTCGACTTGTTAGTTAAAATTCTCCTGCTACTGTGTCTTTCTCTAGGGACGACACTATTCAACAAAATGTGAAGCTCCCTCGTGTTAAGGAGATAATTCTACCCAATCTATCCACTTCAGTTCCCTCCCTCAATAAAAATGACAATATCCTAATGCATAACACTTGAGAATAGAAATTGAAATAATCACTTATAAATTTATCCACAGCTGACAGCTTTATTAATCTCTGTAGCTGTTGTCATTTGATAAAGAACAACATATGATAAAAATTGTGCAAATTGCCTAATTAGGCATTCTGCAGCAGAAGATCTGCTATTATAACAACCAGTAATCAGGTAGAAGACCAAAACAATAACATTTGTCTTGGAAGAGAAAAGCTCTTTGAGAATCTTCCTCATTTATGATGATCTAGCTACAATCAAGGAAAGAATAATGGTTCTTAGTCAATGGCAATATTCTGGCATGTAGCTATTACTGCTAACAGATGAAGAAAAATTCTTGTGTTTGACAGGAAATCCCTCTTGCAAAAATACAGGAGCGCATTTGTTACAGCATACACAGAAATATATCCTAGAACCTGAAAGCAGTCTTCATCAGGAGAGCAGGACGTAGAGGAAGGAGATCAAGAAGACTTTCTTCTTTCCCCTGTCTTTTGAAGGAGAAACCTAACTAATTTCAGTAGAGATATCCAGGGGAAAGCCTTTAATGCAATTCCTTTCAAACGTTAATAATGCCTGAGTCAGTAATGTATTTTGTCTAATGGGGATGGTTTTTATGAGGTCATTGTTTGGCATCTTAGTGTGACCTAATTGCCAAATATTAGTAGAAAATGGGGCTTTGGTGCTTTGAGAAACTGTGACTAAAAATGTTTATTTTCTTCAGTTGACAGTAAATGGAGCCTAGGCTAAGTAGTTAACACTGCAAACACCTGATGTTATGTGTGACACCTTAGAATGTGTTATGCCTCTGTGTTTGCTGCTGGTGTATATATATTATCTCATTGTCAGTGAGTCACAGATACTGTAGTCCTTCAATTAATAATTAAATTCTGTGGAAATGAAATCACTACAAAGTTTTGAAACTTTCATAAATCTGCTTTTTTAATGTTGGCTCTTTTATCTTGCCTTTATTTCTGTAAATGGCATCTACTTTTTCTCATTAAACTACCATTATCTCAAACAGTGAGCTTTAAAATCTTATTTTTTCCTGTCCTCTTGAGGTGTGGGAATGAGAAACAGAGAGGTTGAGATTTCTTGCAGACAGCCAAAGTCGACCCATCACTAAATCAAAAGCTGGATGACAGGAGAGCAGTGGATATTTTCTGTCTGGGCTTCAGTCAGGACTTTGAGACCATTTTCCATAAGATCTTCATAGAGAAGCTTTTCATATGTGGGCTGCAGGAGCAGACAGGGAGGTAGATTGAAAACTTGCTTGGCTGACAGAAAATTATATTAATACCCCATACAAGTATTCAACAAGAGACCATTAATATTATTTCTACAATAATAAATTGAGTATTTATTTTATAAAAGTATTTTAACTTTTCCAACTTAGGCTTCTAAATACAGACACGAGCAATACCTTAGAGTTAGAAATGAATACAAGAAAAATAGGTAATCTGCTTATAATGGATTTTAGTAAGAGATGTGGATACAAAAATAATATCAATAATTATATTAATAGCAAAATTCAGGAAAATGTACCTGACACAGGTACTGGGTTCCTCATGACTAACTCAATTCATACATACTTAATGGAAAAGCAGAGAATATAATAAACTGCATGCATATTAAACTGCATAAGATGATGATTTTCCTTAGGGAGAGGTATCTGAAACCACATTTTTTGGGAGACTTGGAAGTGTCCAAGGCTTTCAAAACATGCCTTTATCACATTCAGAAGTATTTTATACCTTTTGAATTTCTCTGGACATAATTTTGTGGATCTATATTTTTCTAAATTTCTTTGGAACTGGAAAAATCCCATTATATTCTCTCATAATAGTCAAGTTTCAATTTGCTGTTTCTTAAAAGATGAAATATACTTTGAAGATCTTCTGTGAGCTATTGACTTTTAAGTTCTTCTGTTACCTGTTGACACTTCATTTAGGAAATATGCCAGAGAAGCAACCCCTACCATAACTCTACAAACCTTGTATTTTCTTTCAATCATGTATTTTCATTCAGCTACACAGCTGTGCAAAATCCTTAGCAATTTGAGAAATCCCTTTGTCTTCTCTATTGCTGCTAGTTTTTTGAGTCCAAAATAATGAAATGTTATGAGTAGAAAGATTGGGGAGGATTTTTGTTGGTTTTGGGTGTTATTTGTGTGTGAGAACAGCCTGTGGCAACATTAAATACAATACAAAAAATATAAGATCTAAGCATAAACAAAATCTCAAAATAGATTTTTCATAATTTTATACAGTAAAATGAGTACAAATGACATTAGTAAAGCCTGCAAATATGATCTTTAGTAACAATTACATTACAATGCAAAACATAAGTATAATTTAGAAAGAAATGAGAGACCAAGATGTCATATAAGATTATCTCATATTTTTCATGATTTTTTCTTCCTTCTTGATAATTCCACCTCTCCAAAGTTCTCTTTTTAAACACTTTGTCTGAGAAAGTGTGTACCAAAGTAGTTCTTATCCAATATAACACAGAACAAATGAGAAATGTAAAATAAACTAAATATTCCCTTAGATAGAGTTTGTTAATTTTTATGTAGTGAAATTGTATTTAGATATGAATTTCCAAAGACTACTGTTATTGTAGTACATTGGTAATGTTTTGGAGCCAAAATGGGTAATCCTTTTTTTTTGTTTGATTGTTTCTAAATCTGTTTCCACACTTGTTTGTGCATTTTTCTCTGATATAACTGTGTACCTCTATTTCAAGCTTAGTTTAGTTAAAATCTGAAATGCATTGGATGATTGATTGGCTTGCTGGACTTAAGTCTACCCTGAAAATTGGCATGACCTGACCTTGTAATGTTCTATCTCTCTGCCCTGTCATAGCAATTTGAATGAGACCCATATTTTAATAGCCATTTATGGTGCTCCCAAATGCCAAAGCTTGTCAGCTTGGCTATGGCCTTTGCAATTATGAGTAGAATTGCTTCCTTGTGCTCAGGAATGGCTTTTATGCTATGCTGTAACCTGATATAGATTTTGCTGTATTTCCTTGCTTTTTAGAGCAAGAGTGAGAAAACACATATCACATCAATTATAACTTTATTCTTCTTCTATCCTTACCTCCTCCCACTTACACTTTATGGCTTGATTGTTAGGCTGTTGGTGTCTGGGCTTGTAGCAAAGTTAGGTGTTCCAGATTCTGCTTCTCCCTTTCTTGAGCACTAATATGGAGATTCTGTTTCTTCAGTGTCTTTCAGAAAGGTTTGATACCAGAATGAATAGCAAGCTGGGAAGGAAGCCCACCCATTTCCTTTGCTTTTGGAAGTACTGAGAGAAGACACTGAATGTAAATTTTAATTCTGGTTCCTTCCTATCAAGAAGTTCTACCAAGAACTTCAGTTATAAGAAGGCTGAAAAGAATAATACTGCCACTAAGAAGTACTTGTACTACTAATATATCCTCTTTCCAGTGTCTTTTTTCCAGATATATCCATTTTGCTGGCTTCTGAGAAGAGGCTGAGGCTGCCCCCTTGCTGGACACATCCAATTCCACCTGGCTTCAATGAACCCAACGCAAGGCACAGCTGACCTTATCAGCAATGATAGCGGTGCCTCTGGGAAAATGTATTTAAGCAGAGGCAGAAAACACCATATGGGCAGAGGAAACAACAACAGAGGGAGCACAAAAGTCAAAGGAGGAGTCAGTACTCCATGGGAGGTTAGGTTTTCCTTGTGGCCTGTGAGTGACCTGCACCACAGCACATTTATCCTTACACTTAGTCTAGCTTTCTTTTCAATGAGAAAATACCAACGTGAGCCAACCTGGAGTATTTTACTACACACATGTGTTTAATGAACATGATTGAAAAGCATGAGAAAGAACAGGAATTTTGTGGGATCTGAAAGTAAAAAAATTATAAAATGTGAGTAGTGAAAAGCCTGGAAATTCCCAGTGTTCAAAGCAGCAAAAATAATGGAGTGAAATGCTAGCTCTTGTTGTCATGCAATCATTATCAGCTCTCTGTGGGTGTTGTGTGAAGCTCCAGGAAGCTGGATCCCATTCTGAAAATTCCAGACATGCTGAGGCAATGTGCATGCAACAGGTCCAGTTTGTACTGGGTGAATTAGGTAATCAGCAGGAGATGCCTTGCACACAGAGTCAACTAAGAAACTCAACTATCAGGTTTCCTGAAGAAAACTTTCTTTGAACTTCTCCCACTATTGTGTTAGAATTATTGTGTCTTTGTGTTACTGACCTTCTATGTGTCCACATAATGTGTCCTCTGACTTGTGTTTGAGCTTAATCTTGGAAATAAGGCTGATTATGTGTATTTGTATCAGTTCTGAGCTGGGATGAGTATAGCTTCTGCTGAAATAATGCATACCTTTCAGCATTTGCTATTTCCCCACTCTGCCATGGTACTTACTGCACTGTTTATTTCTCTCCAGGTCACATTAGAATGAAATGTGCTGTCGTCAGAAGCCATGAAGTGCATCATAAAATGCCACATGTTGGCCCTACTGGTAATAGATGCAACTCCAGGACTTCAGCAAGGTGTCCTTGCTCAGAACAGAGTTGGTGCCTCGAAATACTAAGAAAAATCATCTCATAAAAAATTATATCAAAAAGGAAAACAGTAACTCATAACTAAAATTCCAAATTCAAATTCAAATAAAAGAGTTCAGTAAGCCTCTCTGAAATACCTCTGGACCCAATTTCTTGAAAAATTCAAGAAATATAGCTATAGGTAACCAAACAGATACTAGATTTTGGTTTCTACAGTAAAACTATTTTCAGCTCAGGGATATATATGAAAGCAAATATGTGAAAGTAAAGACTTCAAACCAAAACAGACAGAAGGTGTGAGCTATTGAAAGTATAAGGCTATTACTTAATTTCAGGCTAAGATTACAGTTGTGGTTGTATGAATTACAATAAGCTACTGGTAGTAAAAAAAATTTAAATAATGTAATTTAATTAAAATAGTTGCTTATCTCATGGAATTATATTAGCTAAAATCCTGGAAGTTTTTTTTAAGAACTTATCATTGCTTCCAAAATATTTAAGAATAAACAGAAGCTGCAAAGCTTTTACTGCAGGATCCTGTGGGTGATGATGACAGAAGCCCTCTTTTCAAGGGTTGTGACTTTCATGAGTGCCAAACCAAATTTATTTCAGTTAACATAAAATTAAATTAAAGTATATAATAAACCATGTGTAGAAGAGGATCTTGATGATAGACTGTGATTGCTGACTTACAAACCAATGCTCCAAAGTTTATTGTAGCTGTAATTCTCCAGGAAGAATGGCCAACTAACTGTTTAGGCTATTAACCTGCATGTGTGAAGTGCAAATGCTTCAGCAGAAGTCCTCTGCGAACACTTCAGGAGTGTACATAGGTTTACAAATTGTAAGGAAGAGATTATTTTTGAGAATGTTGGCATGGGCCATCTTGCCTTCTTGGCAAGAGTCACGGAGTAGGAAAGGAGCTGAAATGTGGAAGTCACAACTCATTTAATCACAGGACCACTTTCTGATGTAACATAATCCAATAAAATGTGGTATGACTCCACTGCTGTCTATTAAGGAGTTGGTGCGAAGGTTCCACAAGAACATGGGGAAATACTTGTATTAATAAACTGAATTAGATATGATAATGAGAATGTCTCCTCTGCATCTAACAGTATGATTTGTTGATCCAGATCCAAGGACAAACTTTATAGAAACATACACAAAAGGATTTCTACATAGAAATCTGCAGTATTTTATGGAGCAGGATTCTGTCAGAGATCACATTTTATACACCTACTGTATAAAAATGGGCACTTTGGACAAGTTAATGAATGAATGATTAAAGACACTACTAAAGTAGCAAAGCACAGTCATATTTTAACAGTACTTTTCTTGACCTCTTAGATGTAGAAAAAAGTTTTATTTAATAGAAAAAGTGAGTTTATTACCAGAAATGTTAACATTTTAGAGGGATGTCATCAATCTTGCTTTATAATCAACCATCAAATATTTGTCTTGACACTTCTATAAATTGTCCTGTTAATGCAAAAGTTTACATTAGAAAAATACAATTAGAACACAGTTTTTAAAAGCATGAAATTTAAGTCCATAATAAAAGTAATAAAACTGTTAACACTGTATTGAAATTTTTTATTTACAACTCATTGTTTAATTTGTTAAATTATAGGAGAAATATATGGACTAAGATTACAAATATCAAATTTTATTAAAGTAAGAGGTTCATATTATGCAACCCAAACCTAGTAAGCTAAAAAATGATACATTTTACGTGTCCTAGTTTCTGTGGATTTATGTAATATTTGCCTGGATTTTCTTATATTTTTGTTAGTGCAGAGTGTTGTTTAAGTTGAAGTCATCTTCTCTCTTAAAGGAAAACAACTATATATCTTAAAATGTAGAAAAGTAATATTCGTACAAAAGCTTCCTCAGTCTGCTGTTGAGTTGGCACTGGAACATGTGCAATAAATTTCTGTTGGCCATCTTCACCTTCTCTCTCCTTGCCACCTTCCTCATCAGCCCCTTCTTCATGGGTACCATTGATGTTTTCTTCCTCCACCTCCTCACCTCTTGCAAGGGGTTCCTTTCAAAAATCTCTCTAACTCCTAGCAAGTCCTTTGCAGCCTCAAAGTATTTGCAGCCTCTGTCTCCTGGAACTTCTTTCCCTTCATGATCTAACATTTTCAGGCCAATCCTAGCAAAGTCAGGACCTCCCAGCTCCTTTATTCTGTATTCCCAGTGTCCTTTCTCCCTCAAAAGCTTGCTAATTTCATCATTCAGGTCCCAAATTCTGAATTCAAGCAATGCAGCATTTTGGATGTGCCGCTTTCTTAGAAATCTCCCCAGTGATCTGTCTCCTCCATTTCTCAGCTTTGGGCAGTTCATGACACTGATGCAAGCAAAGGCTCCTTGGCTTTTCCTTCCTCAAGCCCTGCCGAATGCGCCGTGCATGCAGCAGCTCCGCACCCCAAAACTGAACCTGGCTCTGCTCCAGAAGTGTGCCAGTGAAACACCCCTGGCACAGAGCAAGGAGGCAAAGGCACTTTCAGGATTGTAGCATTGCACAACACCTTTATAACTGGATGATCCTGCACAGAGACACAGCCACCCATTTCTTTGGTGGGGCTTTTCTTCTATTTCTCAGGCTTTTCAGTTTCTCTGGCTTTTTGTTTCACACAGCTCTTTGGCTGTATTTCCCTCACAGCTCTGGCTGTATTTTTGCAGCTTTTCGCTGCTGGGTTGGGCTCACATCTGGTCTTTCCCAGCTTTTAGCTATAGGGACAGGGTCTGCATGCACTGTCCTTGGTCTCCCTCCACTCTGCCTGCAGGAGCTGGCTGCTGTCCTCACACTGAGTCACCACAGGTGACAGGAGGGGTGGATCAGAGACAGAGATGACACACACCCCAGAATTCCCATGCAACAGCAGTGTATTTTATTCTTCCTACCTCTTTAAACAGGAGAATTTGAACCTCCTGGTCCAGACAGCTCATTGGTCTGGCTTAAACACAGCTCCTGTGCCAGTGACATGCCTGCAGCTTAGGGTGGAATGTGACTGGGTGAAGTCCCTGTAGGCATTAAAATCCATCCCATCATAGCTCAACCCAGGGGCTGGTTTATGGAACCAGGCTGGGTTTCTTGTTTACAATCAAATTAATTGCCTGGTACAAGCTAGCTCGTACCGCAATATGCACCTTTATCCACATTCCAGGCTGTATGTTTTCTGTCCCACACCACAGGACAAGTGTACCAATGGAAAAGCAGTGGTTGTTAATTTTCTAAAGAGTAAAAACACTGCTCATCATCGCTCAGTTTCTTCAATACATATGGTGTTAACCAGAACTCGGTGATCCTCCCTACAGGAGGTGCTCTCACCAAAATACCTTTGCTCCAAACCTGGCCTGACTAAAGGATATGATTACTTTCTGTGGTTGAGACGGGCATACACAAGAAATGGAAAAATTATTTTAATACCTTAAAGTAATTTTAAAAAGCCTGCCAGTTTGGAGTCTAAGCCACATTTCCTAATGTCAAATGAAACCCTGCTATAGACATTCACACACACACACACACACAAATCCCCTTTGATTGCAGTCAACTTTGAATGTGACCTTAACCCCACAGAGATGAGTATTTCAGTGTATAAACTTCAGCAAGTTGAAAACAGTTAAAATATTTCCCCAGAAACATTTTCTATGAACTGTAGTAATCAAAAGGTTTCCTCTGACTTACTATGTAATGAATTTCCTATCTCAAAACAAAAGTAAAATTTAGCTCAATCGTGCACTATATTAAACATGAACAATTTATTTTTTCCCTTGTGGTCTTAAAGCAGGACCAGTATCCTAAGATTGCTTTTATACAGTATTATGACTTTACCTTCCTTTAAAATAAATAGAATGCTGATATCTTAGCTACATAATATAAATGTAGGATTTTCTCTTTTTTTTTTTTTTGTTTTTGGTCCACAAATGTGTTTTATTAAATGCTATTGTTCAGGCTATACATATATATATTCCTGGCTAGCACTCATTGTCATAGTATACTTATATTTTTAATTTAACTATATTTTATAATTTTAGACAGACAGATTCAATACTGAATAAGTTTTATTTTATCTTCCTTTCCCCTTTCCTCCCCTGCTTTTATGCTAGTGAGTTTTCACTTTCAGGACTTATGCTTCTAAAATGGTATACAGCTTCAAATCCTGGAAAAGTCAATGCCAGTCTGCAAGTCATTTTAACTTCTCTCTGAATTAGAGCATGTGTTAGTGCCACAGTGAAGGCTGAACCCAAAAAACAAACAGCAATGGTAGCATGTGCTTGATGAAATTTACTTTAGTCTCCTTGCTATTCTCTAGGAGGGCCACTTACCCACAGAATGTGAACCTTTCAGTATGGAAGGAAAATACAAGGTTTGCTTTTCCACCATATCATGGTGGAATAAATAATGTTACAGTCCTGGCTTCCAGAAATTGTAGTCTCTTCAAAAGAAGCAAGTGGTTCATATCGTGGCTGCTTTCAGGGATCTATAGTTTCCTTTGCTGATTGAGAAATGGCTCTAAAAACCTGCCAGTACTACAGGCTGTAAAGCCCCATGCAGAGAGCTGCCAAGTGTCTTCCTTTGCTGCTGAATCCATTATCGTCGAGGCACATTTAACATGTCCTTGGCTGTGCTTGCAGCCACGAGTCACTTGGGAAAAGTCTTTCTCAGTGGTCAACAACTCTCCTTAATTTACCAGAACTGCTTGGACACCCTGCTAATCTTATTTAACACACATTGAAAAGTTACTGACTTTTGTGACTTGCTCAAGATTTCTCATTTGTATGTTATCCAACCTGTGTTCATTTATCTTGTTAAACATTACATTTCAGTAACTTCTCAGTTCTGGTGTCTTTATTATTTCCTATGCATATCTCTATTTTATTCTTCCTTTCCTAGTATCTTGTGTTGTAATTTTTTGTTGTCTGTCTCATATCAAAATATATTCCTGTTTTTTTTCAATTCATTGTATTATGTCTTTATTCATTAAAAAACGAAGTTTTGTATTCTTTATCCAGGTTCTATTTCCCCAGCCTTTTACCTACTCTCTTCATTTTTTTTCTTATTTCTTCTGCTCTTTATATTTATCACATCCTTGTTGCTGCTGACATACCCACAGACTATCTCACATTTGCTCATCTAGGCATGTTCTCATGAAGCTTATCTCTTTCTGCCACTCTCAGTGTAAAGACTCTTACCTTCCTGCCAGTGCCTTCTTTTTTCTGCACACATTTTGAAATTCAGTTCAGTAGCTCCTTACATACAAAGATAAGCTACAAAAATGTTGCTAAAAGTATATAAAAAAGACAGCAAAAATCCACAAATCCAAGAGAAATCACTTTTTGACAGGTTTTGTAGCATCTTAGGGTTCTATTCTGTGCATTTTTGCCATTAGCATTCTTTTCTGAACAGTAAAAAGGAACAGTGTCAGATGGAAACATTACAGAAACTTCAACACTTAAAAAAAAAGGACTAATTAGAATAAAATGAGAAGTGTGAACTATTTTTATTAACCAATTGGGCAGTTTTATGCACAAGTGAATTGACTGGATAATGGAAATATGGTCAATCTCATGCAAGTGGAACACAACAAAGTGAGAGGCGTTGAGTTACTTGAGGGAGTGACCAGCAAAGGTGAAGAGGACAGATGGAACAAAAGAGTAGGGAAAAAATCAGCTGAAGTGGGAACAGGAATAGTAGAATGCCTTGTATATGATAACAAAAAGGAGTTGGATATTAGGCCTGTTATACTAACAATTATTTGTGTAAGTTATCTTTTGAATATAGCATTGTATTAAACAATAAAATATGTAGCTGCAGTTTGATGCAGCTATCAAAAACCACTAAAGTGGTCTTTGGGGTATTTCAAATATTCCAAGGAATACTTTTCCAAGTATTTTAATTATATGTAAAGAATAATTTACAGAAGGGATATAGATATCTTACCAAACTACTCTACACAAATCTGATCAGCCAAGTTGAAGAAACAATAATTAAAGTATAGAAGCAACAGATTGACTGATGCAGCCGAAAGCATCTCTCTTGTTAGAACATGTTAAAAGGGCTTGTTCTGCTAAATCTTCAGTGAAGGCTGAAATAAAACATGATCACTCTTTTCCCATAAGAATTTTAAGGCCCATATATCTGGGCAGTGTGAGGGTAGAGAAATAAAAGGGTCACGTTTGTATGAAAACAAATGGCACATACTGATCAACAATAAATACATGGTAGAAGTATTACTGTATTTTAATTACTGCTGTAAAAAGAAGTAGAAAGGCTTAGAAGCAATTGATTTTAAGATGAAATTTGCTATATTTCTGCACAGGTTTTTGAGACATGATAGGGAGCAGTATTTGCTGAGCTGTGATGTCCTGTCCAATTCAATATCCTCAAGGGTTATGCAAGCCAATGCAATACTGATGCTTCACCCTAAACTTGTAGATTTATTTTTCTTACTGCAGTTCAGAGCCATGCCAGATTAGCTCCAACTACTCATCCAGTTTGTATTGCAGTACCAGTTTATTGAGGCAAAAACTGAAGTGTGAACTTTTAACATGGTCTGTTGTTCAAATGCATTCATTATACCTTAAACATAATGGTCGCTGTCTTATAGGAGCAAAGTAGGATATTTATACTGGCCTGTATAGGAAGCATATTTTGACATTTGCTTAAACCTTGCCTTCTGTAGAAAACTGTAATGGGGGAAAAGTAACATGAAAACAATTTAGTCTCAGAGTCTTTGGAGTTTTGGTTGATCTTTTTCTGTCTCTACAGAGACATCAAATCCAATCATCATCAGGAAATGCAGTGATTGAAGCATTACATACCTCAAAAATCCATTGATTACTTATCTTTTCTTATAGTTTCAGCCATATAAACAAAATGCTAATGAAATTCAATATTAATCTATATTGAAATATTTGAGGATAAACAGTTGTATATTCTTAAACATTTAGATACACTTAATTCTTCTTAATAAATTCCTACATTCTGAGAACTTAGGTAAATCATTGAAGATCCCCAAAACTGCAAATGAAAAATAAAGATGTGTAATTTTTTTTCAGTGGTTACAATATTGTTTTGGCAAGTGGAAAATTCAAAACAGAAGTTGCTAGCTAGCTGCACAATATAGAAGAGTTCTCAAATTTGAGAGATGCTGCTGGATAGGATGAATCTCTCAGTGAATGAAAGTATAATGAATATATGAATACTCATAATTACTAAAAAAATTAGGGAAATTACTCTTTTTCACTGTAGAATTCTAATTTTGCAATATAATTTTTTCTTCATTTTGTTCAAGTTGGAAATATTTCTGTTTGCAGTTCTGAAAAGAGATATTTCTTCATACAGTCAATTCTTAGAACACCCTGAATATGAGTGGAATCATTCTTTTTATAAAGGAAAGGAAACATATATGTGCCATGTCAAGGGGATATTTGCTTGCACTTGCCACATCTTATCCAGATATGGATGCTGTGAAAGGACGTTTTTGGACCATTTGCATTGCTACCTTTCCCCAGGGGTAGCACAGTTAACATTCTACTAGTGAAATGTGCTGGTCCTTTTTGTTTGAGATTCATTGTCGGAGAGTGGTGTGAAATCTTTCTGAATATTTCAATTGCAGACAAGTAAAATATTTTTAAGCCATGTGAGTACTTCATAGAACATTAGGAGATAGAGTATTTACACCATGTATTTGAGTAAAAAGAATTTGTTAGGACTCTTCAGTGTACTGAACTGCCTGCAATTCCTGTTTGGAAATAACATTGCCTTTTCCAAAACTCCTTACTATTTCTGTCTCTCTTGTAGGATTATGTCTTTTCCTAATGTGACCTGATTTGCATCATACCTATAAATTGCACTTAAGCAGCAACACCTCAGAGGAGAATAGGAAATGGCATTTTATCACTTCTGCAGTTGTGTATTGTAAGGTCAAGGTTGGAGTGTGCCCAAGGGAAAAAGCATTTTCCACTCACACTTTGTTT
This sequence comes from Ammospiza caudacuta, assembly GCF_027887145.1. Taxonomy (NCBI): domain Eukaryota; kingdom Metazoa; phylum Chordata; class Aves; order Passeriformes; family Passerellidae; genus Ammospiza; species Ammospiza caudacuta. The sequence continues at coordinate 59,972,348 of NC_080597.1, forward strand.
TCGTTGTGACCATGTAAAAGGACTTCTCTCCAGAGATATAATTAAAGCAATTTACACAGACACTAAATCTGTGCACGTGGAACTGGTACAATGAAGAATAAAGCTACAAAGAGAACAAGGCAAACCTTTGGATTTTTGTCTGAGTTTTTGCCCCTATGGGAACACCTTCCATTACCCAAGGCTGGGGAGAAATAAGAAATTCAGGTCCTGTCTACCTTTTAGTTTTGTCAACCATAATTGGAATTTGGAAGAATAGGCAGCACTGTAGTTAGAAATCATTTTTCAGGAAGTGCATTTGTAACCAAAGTATAAACCATAGAGGTCAACTGTTGATCTCTGTCAAAAGGTAGCAAAATAGAATTCAGAGCCTTGAGCTAAAATATTAATCTTTCCCTTTTTGGTTTCTTAGAACTTCCTAAATCTGTGTAATAACTTAAAATAATAAGAACTTTTTAAATCAACACCACAACATTTTAGCAAGCTAAGAGATTTTTTTCTAACTGCCTAAAATATTAAATGAAGAAAACTTCATGGAGATATGTGACTTCCACATCTGAAGGCTTGTTAAATCAAAAAAGAAGCAACACTTGTGTACATTCACATTGCATCAATAAATGTAAAACAAAATAAAAGAGAACAAAGCTCATTACAAAACATGCAGATGCCATTCTAAATGCTTTGAACAATATTATGATTCCTGGACTTTTTGCAGCTTGAAGAAAACTGGTTATCTACTGTATAATAACAAATGCTGAAATGACATATTCATTTTTGTACACTTCATCATGATAAAACATCCAGAACACAGACTTACAGCTAAGGAAAACCTAATCCTTTCAGTGGAGAGAAGATGTGGCCTTTTAAACTACAATTAGTATTATCTTTAAGAGCCAAACAACATTACAAATTATCTACCTTTGATATATGATCCATCTTGTATTTTAAAGAACTATTTGTTATTTACTGAATTTGGTCTGCTGATGAAAAATATAATTATGCCAAGAAGTTACATAATTAGCTACAACTATCTGTTCTTGTAATGTTCTCTACAATGGCAAAACATATATTAGTGGAAAATATAAATTAACTATAAAGTGCTCAATGCTTGAAACATCAGCATTGACAAAACTGGCAATAAAAATTAGAACCATTCTACACTTCTCAAAAGCTGGATGGCCTGCTTTTTTTGTATGGGTGAGAGAGTTGTGACAGCTGCCTAGTGCTAAAGTAATGTAAATAAATAGAAAAGACCACACTGGGTAAGTTAAAATAGATCCTAAAAAAATCATATTGGATATGCTCTCTGGATCACTGAATGATAGTGCTCTGCCTGCATCAGCAGAGACTACCAGTTGCAAGAAATGGTATAGACAATTACAGAAAAATGTGCTTAGAAAGACATTCTCTTTGTATCATATTTAATTAGTCATTGGTTTATGCCCTGAGGTATAAAGGCTTGAATTCCAATTATTTTATCCTACTTAATATTCACGGTTGTGATTATTCTCTGTCTTCATATCAAATGGAATCTTTCTAGTATTTTACCAAGTTAATATGCATCTTCAGCCATCTGCCTTGTGTTGACTATTAACTTCTGATAATGAGTGCCATTGCTGAATTATGTACTTGGTGAAAAAGCACTTTCATTTATTGCTCTTAGAAATGGCTGTAGTTCGAATGAATACCCCCTTTTCTTAAATTAAGAAATTACGTAGGCAAAACCAACCTTACTTTTCTACCTTTATGAAGTTCCTTCTAATTATTTTTTAGCCATGTCTGAATGCAGTAGATTTTAACTTTTCCAACAGATAGTCAGTTTCACTATTTGTGTCTTACTTTTTTCATGTCTGCCACATTTTTCCTGAAATCCTAACCTTGGAAGTGAATTTTTTACGAGTGGATATTCTCTGATTTATTCTGTGGTACTATAAAATTTTAAAGATTGGATTTCCTCCCATCTTTGTGTTTCCCAACTTTTTGTCTTTATCACTGGTGGGGGCTGATGAATCCTGCAGTCTGAAAGAGCCAAGGCTGCTGCACCTCTGTTCCCTCAGATCCAGCCAGGGGTGATGCTGAGTGTGTTTTCCCAATGACTGACAGGGAGGCACCCATGGTACACCTACACATGTGCAGTTCACTGGCCACACAGAGAAAAAAACTAAGCAATCACACAAGCATTCAAGAACACTAAAAACCTCATCCTGTTTCCCTCTCTGGCTAATTAGAATAAAGGTTTATTAGCAGGAAATATAAGCATATATATATATATGTATATATATATGTGCAATGTGTATGTACAACACACCCAATGATTACTTTGTCAGTGTTTCCCTGGATCCTTGCTCTTCTCAATTGTCTCACTCTCAGATGCAAATGCCCATGTACAAATGAGTCCCAGAAGATTCCCCAGCTCCCAGAGCCTCAGCAGTTTTCCGGAACAAACCCTGGTGTTGGTAGTGCTGAACTCCTGCTGTCTCCCTGTGAGTGACACACTCGCCCTCCTGGCTCCTGGGTCACTTCTCTGTGCTCTGGATGTTTGCAAGAGGTCACACTGTGATGCGCACACCCTGATGTCTCCAGCTGCTGGCACCCCAAACACACAGGCCTGTGATGGGTGGTTTCACTCCAGCCCTGGCACTCAGGCCTAGGCACAAACAAGCACCAGCAGAAAGAGCCCCTCCACTCAGGACAGCACTTAGAAAGGGAGTTTAATGAAAAGACACATCAGACTGCTGATATAGTGCAGGGGGTGCTGATAAGGGCTACCTGTGTTAACCCTTTATCTTCCTCTATTCCTGTGCTTGTTCATACCAAAACCACCTAGATACCTCTCTTTCTCCACCATTGGTTCATCGCTGAAAGATCCCACAATAAGTCCTGTACAATCTCAAAGTGCTTTTCTCTGCCATCCCATACTGTGTGAAGGCACTTTCCCCTGGCTCATGGGGCCCTGATGGCTCATGGAAATGGATTTGTAGATGGTGCAGGGTGTTTAGGCTCCCCCACTCTTGTCTTTGAATGTGGAGATGAGCTTTAACTTGCATAACCAACTAAGCACTACTTCACATGGAGCTCTGCTTTCATGGAGCTGTCAGAAATGACACTGAAGTGTTTTTCTTAAGTTCGTTCCATTATTTACAACATGTCAGTAAGGATAAATAAACTAATTAAATTCTGAAAATCTGCCAGTCAGAAATGGAGTTACTAATACATATAGACGGATTTAGACACAGATTCAAAACTGCTCTAATAATCAAGACATATGATAAGTCATCCACCAGATAAATTTGTTTCTGTGGTGTATATTTTAGCTCAGTTTAATTTTTATTAATGTGCATTAGACGTCAATGTTTTAGTTCTGCTACAACATGTAGACATTCTACCTCTGGATATTTAAAAATATATGGTTTCAGGAGACCTCCTCTAAACTAACAGAGCAACAAGGTAACAGTACCAAACAAGTTTTCCACATTTTGTTTCACATTAATATGATAGCAATTGCCTTATGTAATTTTATATTTCTTTCAAGTAAATTTTCTATTTGTCATTTAATATTTTTTCTTGGTTTAAAAAGTATTTTGAACATGTATAGCAGTAATTGACCTTATTTCCCAAGACATCAGTGCTCCAGATTAGCTTCTTTGACTGGCAATCACTATGCCCTTTGGTAATAAAAATTATGTTGGGAAATTTGGAACATCTGTAAGTACGTGAAAATGAATGAAAACAGGAAAGGAATTTGTATAAAAAAATCCCTTGTTTATATCCTAAGCATACACTGAAGGACAGAGGCTTGTTGCACTTAATCTACTGTAGGTATCAGATGTCACACAGAGTAGCCTTGCTTTTTTGAGGTTGATGGTTAGTGCTGTCAGAGCTAGCTATTTTATAAAATGATGGGATTGTCAGAGTCTAAACTTAATTTTCCATGGTCTTGGAACAGACTGGCTGTAAGATTGTAAAAAGAAATAGAAAGCCCTATTCACAGGCTGTTAAAGTTTCATTTCTTTTGTGAAATTAGAGATTATTTTCTAGGAAAAAAGAAAAGTCAGTGTTGGCCTGGAAAGTGGCCTTTCCTACAGCATTTCTTTGAAGTACTTCCTATAACACATCAGTTAATACATTATGTTCCAATTTTACTCTTGATCGTGGGTTGTGGTCAAAATGATTAGCCTGAGAGGATTCCACTTACAGATGCAGTTAATGGCTAAAAAAATTGGGTTACCACTATGCAATATTATCTTTCAAAATGATTTTTCCAGTCTAAAGGCTTGCACTTACAATAGAGCATGGTGTCCACAGAAGAAATTTCTTATTTCTGTTTATTTATTTGTAGTGAACAGTTAGCTCTTTTCTTGACACATATCATAAAACTTTAGTGTCAACAATCTTTGTATTGGTCATTCTTTACAGACCATAGGACATTCTTCTGGGACACTTCAGTAGAAGTGTTTCTTCAGTAGAAATTTTCAGTTAGTGGCATAAGGAAGAGTTTTCTGGATTGACAACAATAGATTGTCCAATTTGCATTTTTAAATGTATTTTTTGAAAATGCTCTCCCCCTAGAATTTATTTATTGTTATTACAGAGATCTAGTACTTTCTTGATTTCAGAACACAGGCATTTAACAATATTTTTATCAAGAGAAACTGTCATATGTTCTCCTAAATCTCCTCCCTATTCCATGACAAATTTATTACCCTTAAAAAATTGTTAGTCTTGTATGGATCAAAATGAAGCAAAAATATGACTTTTGTCTTGTTCTCTTGTCTGTCATGATTTTTAAACAGGTGGCGTTTTGCCTTTGTCATCACTTGCTACAAAATATACCTCAAAATGATTGTGCAACAGATGGTTTCATTGAAGTATATGACTTACTTTTCTAGTCACTGGTACAAAAGTTGTAATGGAGGGAGAAGGGTTCTATGCAAGAGTTTAAAATTCCTCAGACTGAAACCTTCAAATGTCATCTACATACGAAAAATGACTGAAACCAATAATGTGAACAAATTGATTAGCATGTTCAGTGACAGGTTTTTGGATCTATATGTTAATTTTCTTTGCCAAACATATTCTAAAAAGTAATATAGCAAAACAGACAATACGCTAGAACATCCCAGATGATCCTTAGACTTCCTAACATTATCTGTTGTGCTGTTAAAAGAGGTTTGTTTGCTCAGGCTTAGAAGATATTATTTGTACAGTTACTGTCAAAGCAAATAAGCTGGAAGAGATACACTGTCTGAAGAGTACTGGAGTGTGCATCTCATCTTTTTCTTCTTCTTTGAAACAGTTGTACATACCAAGTGTGCTTATTTCCTGTGATCTGATTTGTCAGATGGTATTTATTCATTGGGAAAGATGAAAGAAATTAAATAAAAACTAGAAAGATATGCTAACCAATTAATGGGGATAATAAAAATGATGATGAGAAGAACCAAAGATTTTTCTATGATGTTACACTTTTACATTAGCCTAAGTTATTTTTTAATGAGATCAGTGTCTTTAGAACTGAATTCCATACAACTGTTCAGTTGCTCTCACTGTGAGAAGAGTGAGCCCTGAGATGCTCCTTTGTGGTAAGGAGATAGTGATATTTTTATAATTTCATTTGGAATTGGGCAGAGTCTAAGGAACAAAGAGAAAAGTGTTTTATAATATAAAACACAGAGACAAGTTGAGGTGTTTTCAGCAGTTCAATAAGAAACATCTTAAAATCACATGAAGAGTCTGAGGTCTGCTTATGTTTCTGTCAGGAACAGCTTTGTGTACCTATTTGGAAAGGGTAAGACAGTTGTTTAGTAGGAATCTTACAGGAACAAGCAGAAGTAGAGTGTCAGAAGAACTAAAGCTTCGTATGAGAGTGATGTCACAAGCAGGAGAGTAAAACAGCCTAAGAAAGAGAAAAGAAAGAGAAAAGAGGGTATAGCTATTAAGGGTTGAATGAATATTAACTGCAAGGGAAGCAAATGAAAAGACAGTAGAAAAAAAACAAAAGCATGATGGAATGGAATAAAAAAATTTAATGAAAATGCAGAAGTAGAGTTGTACTGAAGTATATGACATATGGACACCCTGAGATATTTCAGAGGAGCATAGCTTAAGGATGCATTCTGCTTTGTGTCAGACTGTGCTGCATAAAGGGGTTAGGGAACACCTTAGGGACAATGCAGCAGCTTCTCTTCTGCCTCACCTTCCAGGCCATGACTGACATATGGAGTCTAGAGCAGGGAGGCAGCTGCAGCCCTCCCATGTGTGTGTGAGACAGGAGTGCCATGACAGAAAAATGTGAACATGGATTAATGGGTGAATTTAATGCTCTGGGCCTGGGTATGAGTGAATTATTTAATTGCCACATACCTATCTCATAAAATAAATTGTGCAGGATGTTAAAGGTACTCATATATAGAATTTAAGATAGCTGTCCAGTAGGACATCTTGAATGGTAATGTATCAGATCCTTTCATAAGTCAGAGTAGCAGACAGTGTCTCCGCTGCTTGTCTTCTGGCACTGAACCTGGTGGAGAAGGCTGTGCTTGTTCCATTGCTGTGTTCTCCAGATGGGTGGCTAAAGCTGGACTGCCTTTTGGAACACAGTGGTGCCAGGAGCTCTTGGGAGGGTGCTAGTTGACACAAGTGATTTGGAGGCTGTGCTAATGTTTAGGATAATTGTAGGGCTGTGCCTAGGTTCTGGAACTGTTGTGTTTACTTGGGAAGGTCTTTGATCCCAAGTTCATTCCAAGTTAGGTCACGAACATTGCATCATGGTGCTACCACAAATCATGCTCAGAAGCCTGCCTAGCAATTCTGGCAGCAATATTAATATGCTGCTTGTGATTTTTATATCTTTCTTTTCAAGTACACTTGACTTTATTTTACCCTGAATTGTAACTGCAAGGATTTTCAGGGAAGATAGACACTGTCAGGGAAGAAAATGATGTTGAGCCTCAAGGGAGCACAATGAAACAGACACAGTGTGGGAAGGATCTGACCAGACTAGAGGGAGCAGTCAGTCCAAGAGAAAGTGCTCTGAGAGCCCAGGCTGTCACTTTATTAATACCTCAGAGAAACCAAACCAATGCTTTATCTTTTAGCAGTTTTGCTCTGACGATTATTTTCTTGGGCTCAGAAAGGTTGGTGCCACAGGAAATCCCCAGCACCAAACTAAATCTGCTCCTACTTTGCAGGTGAAAACATGGAAAACACCGAGCACATTGAAATATAAATGCTTTTTTAATGATGTGTTGTTAGCTCCTTTAAAAACTGGGAATTTTATCCAGCAGCAGGTGTTGAGGCATCTGAGAGCACCTTTTCCCCTGTGGTTTTGGTCCCAGAGCCAGGTGAGCACAGTTGGTGAAGAGGGGAGAGGCTCCAGGTGCTGTTTGGCCCAGTGAAAACATTCCCAGGGGGACTTTTTTCTTTATGCAAATATTGCTAGAGTTTCAACTTCTTTAATCAAAAGCAAAGAAGAAAGTGAAGGGAGACCTTCATGGAAGTGTAACCTGCACATGTACATATAATCACTTCTGGTGCCTGAAAGCTGAAAAGACTTCTAGAATCTGTGATACTTTTATCACAATTCCAAAAGTGTGACTTTTTAGTGTTTCTCTATTTGGTTAATGTGGTATTTTCTCTTTCTTATTGAATAAATATAAGTGATCCTTGGATTTAACATTAATAACTTGACTGCTCATAACTAAAATGTTTTCTGTCACCCTCCATAAGGAAAGCATGTAAATTTACTCAGGGAGTGGGGATGTCCTGGTTGTGTTGAAACATTTACTATTTATTTTACTATTTTTTTTTGTCAGTTTAGTTCTATATTGATTGTATGAGAAATGTCTTTAGGAATGATACTATAATAACATTTTTCTAGATTTTTTTTTAAACTTTCTTTTCTTGATTTTGTTCCCTTAATAGGGTTTAATAAGCCTGAATTATTTAACTTCTATGTCTAGTGAGTCTGTGATGTCTCTGAAGCTGAAACACGATGCATCAGAATATGGCTTGTGAAATGATTGTCAGTTTCTAATTCTTCTTCATGTCTGCTGGCATCTGTAGTTAGAGGACTCTGGACTTAACCACTGTTTTAAATTAAAATATTAGTAACTGTAATAACAAAATTATATTTTGTTAAGCAATAACATTCATTTACATAAGTATTAATTGCTTTATTTTTTCATCTTTCCCTCTTTTGTTGAGATGGCTTTTTCATTGGTATGAATGATGCACTATAAATTTTCTAAGCTTCAAACAGACTTTCAAAAAAGAATTTTAAATAAAAGTAAATCAGGAACCTCAGTCATTCACCAGGCAGCATTTTTCTTTGAGACTTGGAGAAGAAATACCAAAATTGTGCTTAACTCTCTCCTGTAGTTGCACTGTTTTCAGACTACCTGTAAAACAAAGGATTTAATTCCTTGTAGGAGAGGATGCTTAAGGAAAAATAACTGGAAAAGAACATAAAAGGGCACCCTGCCCCAGCATCCAGATCATTAATGAAGGCGTTAAACTGGACCAGGCCATGCATTGACCCCAGGTTGCAGGGGGGGCTACAATATAAGAAAATAAAGGTGGTATAGAAACCAATCTTACCCTTTAAGGAGTTGCAGCTGAGCCAATTATTAGAGATTGGGGACAGGTCTGATTTTAACAGGCCGCAGCTGTAGCCAATCAGAAGAGTGTTATAAAAGAGTGGATGGGTTGGTTGAGGGGACCTGGAGTCAGCTGGATGCTGTGAGGATGAGTCAGCGCTTGGAGGAGATGCCTACGAGAACCATCGAAGCGGTATGAAACTCTAGCAATATGGAACCTTTGCAAGAAAATGACGATAGAACTCTTGCACTATAATGACAACACAAAGTATATTGATGGTTATGGCCTCCAACTAGATTTTGTGCTGCTTATCACCCCACTCTGGGGCTGGTGGTGTGATCTGTGGCCCATTCAGACAATTTTCAAACCACCTTGCTGTCTGCTTGTTCAGCCCATTCTTCATCAGCTTCTCTATGAGGCTCTTATGGGATGCTGTCAAAGGCCCCAGTGAAGACAAGGCAGACAGTATCCATTGCTCTCTTCTCATCTTCTGAGCCAATCCTTTTGTCACAGATGTTTATCAATGCTGGAAAGCATTACTCCCCATTGGTGAATCCATGCTAACTACTGCTAATGGTTTTTTCTTCCTTCATATACCTGAAATGTTCTTAACTTCTGATCTTCCCCACCAATTCTATCCCAGCATTTACAAAGAGCTCCTCTCACTGGCTTGTTCTCAGTGAGATGACACAGGCTGCCAATCCCCCTCCTGGCCACTCCAGCTGCCCAAACCTGCCCTGCTCCCTGGCTGGGGGCAGAAGAACAGACGTGGCTGGTGAGGCTCCTGCCCTGATGGATCCCCTGTCTGTGCAGGTGCCATCCCCAGGGAGCTGCTGAGCCAGGACACAGCTCTGCTTGGTGATTCTACAAGGATTTCTGGAAGCAATTTTGCTGCTATGCCTTTAGGCAAAAACTTTATTACTAGTTTTTATTCTTTTCACTGAGTTTGTTTTTCAAACTCTTGCTTAGTCTTCGTAGTACTACTTTTTACATCTACACTGTCAAAATTTATCAGGCTTTTCATTTTCTTTATCTCTGTACAACATTTTAAAGAATACTTTCTGGTTTCTGGTACTGTATTTTGCTTTGCTGAATAGCCATCCTGGCTTTATATTTTCCCTTTCCAAATCTTTTTTAGCAGATGATATGCACTGTTTCTGTATTTGCTATATGGTATCCTTCAGAAATTTTCATGCTGCTGGGAAGGTTTATGTATCTTACTTATGTCTTCTGTTTGCAGACAAGGCTTTCTCTGTGCTCTGAAGTTAGGCACAGTGGTAGTACATTGTTTGGTCTTTGTTGGTCTTATTGAGATGTTGAAACTACATATAAATTCATATCAGGTTTGGAGAATGGTGCTGCTTTAAGCTTTGCACTGCAAAACTTTCACTACATTTTGCACATAATTCACTGACAAGATTATTGAATATTTCAGTTGTTTTTTGCCTTGCTTTGAGGAAATATCACACTAGTTTGAATCCCCTTGGGTAGAAAAGGAGCTGAATTTAACAACTCCAGAGTATGGATGAATTTTCTAACAATCAAGCTGTTGTATAAAGATGTGTAACAATTCCCTCTCTATAAAATGAATGATCTTTATTGCATTCTTTAAAAAAAAAAAAAAGTGGCCATTTTTTTCCAGGATAGGATTGTGGATGGAGCGTACCTGGTAAAAAGATACTTTTGTGGAGCCCTGACCCAATATCTCAAGTGTGAAAGGTGACACTGTTTCCTATGCACTTGTGTGTTCATTCTTTCCTCTCAGCTTGCTCTAAATGGCTTCGTGCTTGTTGCAGTAGCCAGTAGCTACCTCACATAGCCATTCCCACCCCTCTCAGGACACTGGACATGGATTTTAGGATGGACATTAAACTCTGGGTTCTGGATTAATTGATGAAACACAGACACCTAAAAAAGAGGCATTTTTCCCCACTAATTTTAAAGGTTAAGTGTTAGACTGTTTAAACTCCACTTTAGCCAAGAAGTAATTGAAGGATATTGTTATCCCCAGGCAAACATTACTCAACTCCATTAAGAATATTTTTAACAAGCTTTCACACTAAGATGTTTTAATTTGTGTAATGTGACTTCTATAGCATTTGAATCAGAATGACAATGGTAAGTATTGTTTACCTTCCTCAATGTTGTGATATATTTGGCATTGGTAATGGCAACAGTTAAATAAAAAATAAGGTCTCTGAAATTCATACTAGGCCATATTTACTGGCTGTCCTCTCCTGTCAAAGGTTCAGTCATAATGTTTCAGGGAAATCTAGATCATCAGCAACACAAGGAAGGCTTAGGCTGGACATTAGGAAATACTTCTTTACTGAGAGGATGATAAAGCACCGGAACAGGTTTCCTAGACAGGTGGTTGATCCTCTAAGCTTGTCATTGTTCAGGAGTCATTTGGACAATGCTCTTAATATGTTTTAAATTTTCAGCCCTAGCAGTGGGACTAGATGATCATTGTAGGCCCTTTTAACGTGAAATATTCCATTGTATTCTGTTCTAGTCTATTCTAGTCTACAAACCTAAAAGCAACAAGTGTCTTCTTCCTACACACTGTCTTCCCAACTGTGAAATACAGAATTAAAATGTGAAGGAAGTTCCTGACGTTAAAGAATCTGACAGAAAGAGGATGTGATTTAAAAGCTTCTGAAATACGCTGTCATTATAGGTCCCTGAATTTATTTACTGTAGTTTACTGTACACCAAATTTTGGATAAGGCTATTACTGAGGGTAAAATCTCTAATTAAGGTTTAATGGGTTTTGGATTTTAGGAAGTGCAGCAAAGTAATATCTTCTTAGTCTCATATTGTGTTTTTCTTCAGTGGCTTATTTCAGTCTAACCAACAATATAAAAATTCACACATCCCAATATATTTGTGCCTTTGTTTATTGATATCTTCCTCTTTTCCAATCCTCTTCTCTTTATATTTTCATCTCTGCAAAAGATTTTTTTGAAACAGTTATTGGATACAGTGCTCTGAACTGTGAAATAAAATTTCATCTTCATTTGGTTTATGCTGCAGTATTTGTTTACTTTGAGTTCAAGAGCCCTTTTTTGCAATATTCTAAAATCTATAAATGCAATGTTTCATTTAATTCAAAACATATTAATGTCTTTTGTTTCAAAGATCAGTACAAAATTTTTAATTAACAGAATATATTTCTTTGCAACTGAAGTAATCCACACTCTGTGTAAATAACATCTCCACTATTAAATAATGCACTCTCAAATACTTTCCAAAGAGCGAAGAATAGGCTCCCCTGCTCTCTTTATTTTTAATAATATGAAGTATTCTCAGCCTGTAAATAAGTAGTGCTTGAAATGGAAAGAAAGAGAACAGAACATTTACAAAGTATTATTCCTTTAGGAACAGTGAAAATGAAATGCAGAGAATTTGAAGGAGCTGCTCCAAACCCAGCATCACAATTATGGCTGGAAAGCACAGTGCTCTGCCTGCTCAGTCTGCAGTACACCAACTCCTCCTGTCAGGAGAGGTAAATCCTGGCTCTTGCCTTCTGCTTATGAAGCACTTCATAAGACATCAGACCCCTCTGAAATGACTACCCAGGGAAGAAGTTGCTCCGCTAATAATTTCAGTTTCGTTTCAGCAAGGCTAGCTGTGAGTAAGGTCAGTCATAGAGCCATAGAATTATAGAATGTTCTGGGTTGGAAGGGACCTTAAAGATTACCTATTTCCAACCTCCATATCCGTATTTGTGTTAAGGAGGTCTCCCCATCCTGCTGTTCAGCAGATGGACTCTGGCAGTGCCACCCACCTGCGCTCCCTCTGCAGCTCAGCCCCCACTCCCATGGTCACACCGGCTCTTCTCAGACGTCCCAAACCCCGCTTCCTATAGGAGAGTCTGCGGTACCCAGATCTCAAATAATTTATCGTGGAGCAATAACAAAATCACAGCTTGAGCTGGGTCCAAGGAGGGACTCCTGAACGAAGGAAAGGCTGGGCTTTTATACCCTGGCAGTCTAAGACGTGAATGTCCGGAATGCTCAGCTCCTGACACATCTCTGTGTCCCCCAGCTGAGCCGGCGCTCCATGCCCGGGCCCTTGGCCGTGCTCAGGACTGCGCACCGCTCCTGCCTTGGGCTCCCCCACCACAGCTCGACCTTTAAATCCCTCTGTCTTTGGTCGCTTAGTATTACACTACTCAAAGGCATATTCCTTTTCAGTAGCTGTCTTTTATACTACTGAGCTTTTTCAATCCTCGTCCTAACCTGCTGTTGAAGTCCATTCCCCTTGCAGGAGGGAGAAGTGCTTTCAGTGAGATTCTCAACACAGCACATGGTCTCCTCTGCTGAGGGGTCTGGGAGATCTGGGACCCCACATCAACAACCCAATTAGCAGAGCTGCTCCACTGGGGCTATAGCATTTCTAATGGATTCAATGACCTTTATGCTATTAGTTTATTAATAACAAGAAAATCCTGCTTTCTGACCTCTCAAATGAACTGTCCTTCTGGTAGCTTGTCATTGCTACTTAAAAATGCAGTCTTCTTTCAATGGACACAATTGCTTGATAGCACTTACATGGAGTCCTTTGTCAAGAAGTGAACAATGACTATAATATTTCAAAATTGTTTCTGTGTTCAAAAGCAATGGATAAGAAGGGAAGAAAATGGAAGAGAGACTTTCCCAACAGCTGGCCCATAGCTAGAGTTTACCTGTGCAGGTGAAAGAAATGTGTCTGAGTGCCTCTATTTATAGTCTTCTTGTCAATCCACTAAAGGACAGTCATACTACATACAGGTAAAAATCAAAATAAAAAATACAAAAATAACTGTTGCATAGACTGGGCACACTTTTAAATATCAGTTCAAAAATGCAAAGTATTCTGGCCCAGTAATGCTCACCTTATGATTAAGCAAAAATGGTACAAATGTAAAAAATTGAGAGTAAAGAATTTGCATGTTTTCCAGTCCAGTGTCCAAAATATAACTGTATTACCACTCTGGCATTTCCTTTGCTGTAACCATGTAAAGGTGTTACCAAATTTTGTGACTGGTGTGTAATAAGAATATGCATTCTTTCTAAGCACAGATTAAAATTTAGCTGGAAAATAGCTGGAATTTAATAATCCAGTGATGGAAATCTTGCACAGCACAGGCAGGAAAAGTGACTGAAAAAGAAGAGAGGATATTTTGCCTGCAGAAAGGAATGACATGAGTAGCTGAGCTTCTACCATCAAGACAGCGCTGAGCACAGTGAAAAGATACAAGAAAGGTATAATCAGAGGAAAGAACTATAATTTTCCAGAACAAGATGAGGATATTGAGACAGGACTATTTAACAAGACAAAGGAGCACTCCATCTCAGTGCCTGGTGTACATGTCCATGCACAGATATTATCTCCTTGGGAGATGGCTCCTCCTGCCAGATTGTTCCTGATGGATGGGGAAGGGAAGGAAGGCATCCTGTGACAGAGCAATCTTGCAGCCCCCCTGCCACCACATCACAGCTCTGGGCAATGCCCACACCCATTGCTTGTCTCCTCACCCATTCCCACAGCCCCTTCTCTCAGAAGCAGAAAGATTGTCCCATGAAGTTAGCACAAAGTCTCATTTTCCATTTTTTTGGGCAGATCATCTAATCCCTGCCTATGCTGCTAAGCTATACCCAGCCCTGACAGGCTCCTGGCCTTGGAAATGCTGTGCCTGATCCATCTTCCTACTGGCTACCTACTTACTGTCTCTTTCCCTCTGGCATCTTCCATGCTGCCTGTAAAGATAGACTCCTCTCACTTACTGCAGGGTGAAAATATGTGGGGATGGTGATTTTAAGGAAGTCAGTGTGATTATGTAGAAGTGTCTTGTAGACTCTCCTTCAGAGCCATCCTAGAGTACCACTAAATTTAGTAGGTGTCATCCTGTGATAAGATGGTGTGTCAGGTTGGTTCTGATGCTTTTCTCTTAACAGGATGAACTTGGGGATTGTCTTGTGGTTTTAGTAGACAGTAAAGGAATAGAAATGCATTCACAATGACAGTTCTTTTAGGATAGGCTGGAACATAAACCGAAGAAAATTTCCAACACTGACTACCAGGACATTGATATCATTACAAGGGAGTTAATGTTTGTGGACAATATTACCGAATCAGAGCTCTTTGCCATTATAGATGGCTCCTAATGTAAATACGGAGCTGTTGATAATAGCTAGCAACTACTAAACCTGTTGCAAAAGGTGGGTTAAAGATGAAAATATGCAACAACAGATGTGTTATGGGAATGATTTTAGAGGGGAAAAAAATCATTAATTTGTAATATTCAGTTTATTTTCAGCTACGAAATTGCAGTAAATTTTCAGACAGCAAGTTACTTATAGGACTCTGAAAATGCACATTGGAAAAAGATGATGTATAGAGTGGTCCTGTACAAGATTTTTTTGGCTGTGAAAGGGTAGGAATGCAGACTGGAGGGGGTAGAAGCTTGAATAAAGTCAGTCAAATCACAAATGAGATTCCCCAGTAATTTCTCATTCTACAAACATACATTTCTCATCCTACTTAAAAAGTAGATCATACCTGTGACTGTAAGTTAATGTTTTCTGGTTTACTGTTTGAGTAAAGAAAAAATACCAAAGTGGTTTGTGGTATGACTTTTGGAATTAAATGAATTTTGAATTATCTTCCCTGTTTGTCGGTCTGTATCCAATGATTTCCATGTTCTAATTGTGAGCTGTTTTTTGACAATTTTACATCTTTCTTCTCTCAATGCTTTGTTACTGCCATTCCTTTTTTATCTGAGTTGGAAGGATTGTTATATAAGATTCCAGTTTCTAAAGCTCTTTATGTGTCAGCACAGCTAGTACTTCTGTTTTTTTTTTTCTCATGATTGACAGAAAGAAAAAAGATTCTTGATTAACTGTATTCCAATTCCTTATGAACATTTTTTTTTGCTTTTCTCCCTGTAGTAGCACCAAAATATTTTTCTGTCAAATTACATGCCAAAGAATATCTAATTAAGTTTAGATGCTAGGGATAAAATTCAGCACTAATGTGACTGCATAATGCTGTCATTTTTCACTCCTTACTGTGGTATAAGGATTAGATTGTTCCCTATAAATGTAGCTAAATCTCAAAAGATCTGCTGGAACAACTTGGCTAGAGACAATCCATTCCAGTATTTATTTAATGTTCACTGTGCTAAAGTGAGTTTTACAAACAAATCTTCAGAAGGCCCAGATGAGTCAGACTGGTAAAAGGTGTATGGAATTGATCTGTCATAAAAATGAAACATCCAGTAGTGTGTGCACAGTGCACTGCAAATAGCTGGCTCCCCAAAAAACCCCTTTAGATCTTCAGTTCACAGACTGTTCTTTATGCACCCATTCCTGTCTTTTCATATCTCACTACTTTTCCTTATTATGTCAATGACAGTGATTGAAATGGGAAAGCAGAATGATAAGTGCAATGTGGAAAGCTTGAGTGATAATAATTTTGAAGAGAAACAGTCTCAATATGCTGGATTCTGCCATATCTTCTCATAGAGAATTAAAAAGTGTCCTAACATTATAAAATGAGAGGTAGAGACAAGTTTCTGGTAGACCCAGCTCTCTGTTCTTTGCTGTCTCTTTCATTCCCCCAAATACCAGAATCATTTCACCCCTGCTCCACCTCTCCCTTACTCACCAGTTACCTGCAATATCCTTGAACCATTAGATGTGCCAGTGAACCACATTTTCTTTCACTGAAATTTTCTGCTGAATCTAACCCATGCCCATCTTAAGTCTGGAGACTTTCATCTACATACCCAGCATTGAAAGATGTTTTATTCCTTCAGTGAAACCTTTCCTGCTGCACTACATTCCTTCTGTGACCTGCCTGTGTCAGCCAGCCATCTATCTGGCTTTCCTAGAGGAGGCTGAAAATCTCTTCTTTCCCTCAGGTTACACTCTCTGCTTAACTCACTGTCACTGTATTGCAAGGTCAGAAATAGCAGAAACAACCTGGAAAAGACTGCAACTTGCAGGGAACTCAATATTCAGTTTCTCTGGGATTAATGGAGTTCCATGGGAAACATCTCCCCGTCACAGTCTGCACATCTGGGAAAAATGCATGGAAGCAGTTAAATATTCTGAGATTTGTCTGGTACAATCACACCAAATCCATTGTTGATCCTTCAGGTTATTGTCCATCAGCCACATTGCCTTGTGTTTGCAGGGCATCTGCCATGGCAGGGTTTCAATGGTGCTGAACCTCCCTTGCTCCTTGCACTGGGCTCAGTCCTTACATTTAATTGCTGGGGAACATATCAATTTATCTAAGTTTTCCATCTGCTGAACTAAATAGGTTCAGCTTGTGGCAAAGACTGCATTTATTTTTATGCATTTTCTTGCCTTTTCTTCTCCCCACTATGTCCTTGAAGGGTATGCAAATGCAAAGTCTGGTTGCAAAACAAATATTCTATCATTGCATTAACAAAATATAGATGAGCGTTTAAAATATAAGCAAATGTAATTCAAACTAAAGTGTAGCCTTTAGATTTGTTCTCTTTTCTTATCAAGGAAGTAAAATAATTAATTTTATTCTGCAAGGTAGCTATTTTAAAAAAATTGGCCCAAATTAATTTTTTCATATAATATGAATTCTACTGAATTTAATCCTATAAGCTTTCCCATTTGGTTAGAAGGACAAAGTCTCATGGTCAGAATTATTTTAGGATAGCTGTTCTTACATAACTGCATATTTAATGTCTTTCATGGTAAGAGACTACTTTTTTTTGCTTTTTGATAATCACATTTTCATAGCTCATACTCTGTTGCACAACATATATTCCAGTGTTAGCTTAATGTATTTACCATAATTTCTTGTCTTGACTTCAAATCTTGTTTCCAAATACAACGTTTGCCTATCTCACTGCTAGTTCTTGTTGACTGTGAACCTTGATTCCTCATTCCCCTGATGAACATTATTCACCTGAGCAGCTTCACTGGAACCAGGGTAAGGGCACACAAATTGCAAAATATCGAATGTTTTCAGGGAATCATATTCTAAAAAGAAAAGGACAATTTCTTTCTCTTCCAAACATGATTCCACATGGAATATAATTGAGAGGAAAATGCTGAAGATAGATGAATAGCATTCTTCACTCATTGCACCCACATCTGTTGGGCTGTCTCATCATTAAGTTTAAGCTTTTGCATTATATTGTGGCCCAAGGGCATTACTGAAATCACATTGCCAGGGGAAGACAATTTTTTTTAAGCATCTCTGAGATGTGTGAGATACTTTGAATTTGGTTTGGAATTAAACCAAAACCTATTACTAGTAAATATTATTATTACCTATTTTATTCCACTGTAAGAATTCCACACGGCAGATTGCAGATAGGAATCAATTCAGAGAGGTTATTCTGATTTCTTTTCACTTGAATTGATTCATCAATTTAAGTTCACATGTTTTCTCATTAATAGAGAGTCTGCTGTGGTAGTTCTGGTTTTACTTTCCATTCAAATGTATCTTGTTATCTACCAGAAATTTTAAGTTTGACTTTGAGATTAGTCCAGGTGTAGTATTCATTGAACACATTTAATCTTCTAAATTATCTGATACTGATCTGCAGAAGGAGAAGCTTATGTCTTTTGATGGAAATTTATTTATTTCAATTAAATTGATTATGACCCTCATCCTATCATACTGTTGACCAATTTTTCCCTACTTTCAGGGACAGTACATTATCTTGATAATTTTTGCATTATTAAGCTTCAAAAAAATCTTTGTCATTGCTAAGCACTGCTTCTTTCTAGTATAAAAAAATTTATATAAAACATAACCTAGAATAACTGCTTTTGTTCACAGACCAAAATTTAGCACTGTTTTCAAAAGATGCTAACATATTTTTTAAAAAATAATTACCCTTCATGAACCGTTTCACTTTGCTCACAGGAACAATGTGTTTGCTTCAAGGTAAAAAACACAAGGGGGCAGTTTAGTATAACAAACCAACATTAGCATAGTAACAGATACCAAAAAGTTCCGTGTTAGAAAAGTAGCTTTTGTGAATCTTCAAATTAGGGCTGCATAGATGCAGAGATTGCCATTAGCACTCAGAGACTTCTGGTCCAGACTTAAAGACAAGAACTCCAATAACACAGAATGTGTTTTAATATGGAACAGGCCTTTAGTCAGAGAAGGCAAAAGAGGAAAGAAAGAGTTCATGCCAGCTGAACTTGTTGGAAGGAATTATCTCAAACCTGTTTTACCTTAATTCAAGAATTTACATACATCAGTTTCCAGAATGGGTTAGGCTATCTTTCAGTTAACAGTTTTAATGTGATAAGGATTAGCACAGCTTGCTGCAGCATAGCACTGGGATAGAGTTAAACTGGGTTTGTTTATAATTTACTGTGTTTCCTGCAGAAAGTCTAAACCAAGCTTTTGCAGCAGATTAAACTGATATATTGAAGACTGAGAGTTATGAATAAGGGCTTTGCAAAAAATGACTAATGTGCCAGTTGAAACTTTCTTCTTGCTATTAATACAAAGAAAAAAATCTTCTCTTTTTCTGTGGAAACCTCAATGTTCTTTTTGTTGCAAGTCCTAACTACTGAGCCATGAGCAGTCCAGAGTGATTCACAATTCAGCAAAAGCTTGCAGATAGCTTGCAGTGCGCCCTTGCTTTGAGATAATTTCAAGTGTACAGGAAAGGTAAAACCTACAGGAAGGATGACTCTTGGTAAATTGAGATAGTTTGCTATGTTAAAATTCCTATGTGCCAGGCTTGCCTTAGTCCAAATCACCCTCCAGTGTGCTGGAAGAATTAAAGGAAGCAAGAATCCCCAGGAGGAGTTTGGACTGACCTGACCAATAGCCATTGTCACATCTCCTGTTGCAGCACTCTAGGACCAGGGGGCTGTAGCACCAGAGGAGGTCCTACACAACTTTTGTGCCCCCAGGCCAGGCTGGCTTCAGCTCTGTGTTCTTTTTGTGAATTCCTCCACTGAACCAATCTGTACTACCAGCCATTGCCTAGAAATTCTGGCACAGGCACAGCTGGAAACTGAATTCTTCCTCTGCTTAATGGGTGGCTCCTGCATGGTGGGAGGAGAAATCCTGAACTAACTTCAGGCGCAACTCTGCACAATCAGGTTAGAAGATTGGCTGAAGGTGAAAAATTAACTATTATGTTATTTTCTATGATCTGAGAGATGGTTGCTGTGGCTGGATTACATTTCTGTAGCAGGAAGCTTCTCCCCCTTTCTGAGGAGAGTGGCTTCAAGGCATTGGGTTCTGTGTGAGGCAATGGAGCTGATGGCACACAAAGATAGCTCTCTGTTTGAGCCCGTCACAGTGTGACTGCATTGTTTGCATCATTTTCTGCTGTTCCCTGTAATCTTTCAAAATTACTTAGAAAACACTTTTCTAACCTCACCATGGGAATTTTATCAACTAGATTTTTTTCTCTTGCTGATTATAAACTGCATAGAGCACTGTACACATATGCACAATGGACCTCTCCCATTCTTAAATATTTATTATATCAGGTGAGACACTAGATTGAATATCAAACCATGATTCTTTTTTTCTCAGATTTGCAATCTGGGTTGCTGCCTGATGATTCTGTCAAGGATTCATTTAGTAGCAATCTGTGCTGTAGTGTCACTACTGTGCAGTAAAATCTTTTAAAATAAACATTTAGATTAGCATTATATTTAGATAGGATTAGAATATTCATCAGTAATATAAAAGCATATGACTACTATGCACTGTGAACTTCTGTCAAATTTAGGAGTCTCAATCTCATATATTCATTTCCTGATTAGTCTAATCAGATTTTCCAGTTGGAAAGTTGAACCATCTCTGCATGGTATCTTGCAAAACAGGTGAAGTATCTGTCAAATAAATTAATAAAACAAAACTAAAATGAATTTGATAGCCAGTAACAGCAGGGAATTTTTGTCAGTTACAGGGTACTTTCACTCCACTTGGATAATTTTATTTTATACCTAAGAATGGGAGGAATATTAAAAATGTTCAGTGTGGCAGTTTTTGTATTTCTTTCAAAGCATAAAGTTCTCTGCACATTTGCTACCGCCTAATCATGGCTTATTCTCTATCTGACACTCGAGCAATTGTTATAAACCATTTCCATCTGTGATTTACTTTGTGTTTTCTATTGCAGGTGACAGTTAATGTATCTTGTCTGCTGCTATGAAATTTTTTAAAAAATGGTCTGAAAATTATAAGAATAAACACTTGCAAAAACAGGGATAGAAAAAAAAATGTTTTTATGTTTTCAGAATTCATGTGCTTTGGAAACCTCTCAAACCACAATGCAGTCATTGTTCGGATACTTAAAGTATCTTCATTTAAACAAAGAAGGAAGTGAGGATAGGCTAACACTACTTGAGAATTTCTGTGGTAAATTCCTGCCACTACAAAAGTGATGCAGTATAGACATGAAAGAAAGATTTGATGTTGCTGATTTCCACAGACTTTTAAAGTTTACTCTGTGTTTCCCTCCAGACCTCTTCCAGCTGAAATCTACTGACATCAGAAGAGTTATATCATAAGAAACCTGTTTCACCTGAGGTGAGCAGCAGAACCTTAAACTAATAAAACTTGATCACCACTAGAAGGACAAAGATATAGCAAGCAAGGCTAGGGTAGGTAGTGCTAATTCAGAAGACATCTGTAGACTAGAACTTTGCATTTGAAAATGGTACAGATCAGGAGGTCATACACCCAGCTCAAAGAGAGGGGAAAGTAGGGAACAACCATACTGTGTTTGGAAAAATCACATGTGTTTTGTAAATTTAATGCCTACCAGAAAACATGCAAATGTTACCTTCATTTCTGAATGTACTGTCTTTGAAAGAGGACGAAATATCTATGCAACTGTTTCACTTTCTAATGTACACAGTTTGCCAATGTTAAGAATTATTTTTACCTGTCCCTCAGCTGCTTAATTAGATGCATTTTCTAATGCAAAAGGAATTTTTTGATTTCATTATGACAACTTCAAGTGTTCATGAAGGTATAGCTTGTTCATAGCCAGGTGTGTCAATAATCACTGTAGTTTAAATCAGTGATTGCTGAATAATGGGTACAATAGAAAAAACACACTGCCTGCTATTGGGACAGATAATGTCTGGTGAGAAAACAGTTTCAGGTGGTGATGACATAGGAATTGTCTGCTCTACATGCAGATGCTGTGAGTGTACATAGGAATTATTAGTCTATACCGGTCCATGATATTTACTGGATTTAGGTATTTCTGTGCTTAAGCACCTAGCTTAACTGAAATCTTACAAATAATTTTTTTTTTGGTGAAAATTCCTTAGCTCTGTACACCTTGAAATGGCTAGTGTAGTTGAACAGTCTGTAGCTTGCAATGAGTTAACACTTAGGAACAAATACATCATTTGCAGCCTTGCAAAACTCACACGGTCCTTAAGCTGCTTTTTTCCTCTTTCTTCCTTTACCTGTTCATATATATTAGAGGTGATTTTAGATCATTGTGTAAATTATTCCAGAAAACTTTAACAAATGGGAAATTGTGATTTAGTTGTATTTTTCTGAGGGAGACTGATTAAGAATATTGTCAAGACATGTTGAAGCAAAGTCTATAGAAAAGGCTACTGTAGAATTAAAAGGACTATTCACAATATTTTCTAGATATAAAGGGTCTTTTTGCCCTAGAACATAATCTAAGTCCTAGATTACTAGATAATTCTGGGCAGTTCCCACTGACATTGACAAGAATTTTGGGTGTTCAGCATGTCACAGTAGATCCACAACATATGTTTAGATTCTGCCCTAATCTTCAGTTTTTGGTCACATGCTTAGTCTTAATATTTTCTCATCATTTCATCCCTTCCATCTCAGATTTTCAGATTTCTCTAACTAAAGCCTCAGTCATTGTGATAGTCCCTCAGTTTGATGAATAGCTCAATTTCTCTCATTACTGAACACACAGTAATAAATAAAACTGCCCAAATAGCAGTTCATTTCTGGAATGCAGAATGTTCTTCTAGTATTATCCAAACGTCCTCCAAACAAGATAAATTTGCTGTGCAACCTTCCATGTCTTGTATATACCATTATGTCTTCACAAAGGGTTGTGTTCTAAATGTTTCTCTTTAATATGTTTTGTCAACTTTCATATATGAGAAGAGGGGAAATGAGAAACTCTTTCCAATAAGACTGAAAACTGCTGCCCTATTTCTTATTTTATAATTTGGTAGGTAAAAATAATTTTGCAAGGAAGGCATTCAAGAGTGGTGTTTATCCCAGTTTCTGTTCCATTTCATAACCATGTCAGAAAGGGACAAATATGTATTCTGTACATATAAATCTTTGTCTCCTCCCCCACCTTTATTCAATACATTTGCGCTATTTGTTTTGTAAGTGGCTTTAAAGAAGTGAATTACTTTCTTTGGAGCTTTGGCCTCTTAAACCATGACAATATTTCTTTAATTTTGGAAGTGCTTATGTAGGAGGTGGAGTAAGACTGCTTTCCTGAGCATATTTCCATCATTATTTAAAAATTATAGTAGGGAGTATCACACCTTTGAGATATCCAAAACAAGTAGCTAGTCAGACATTGGAATGACAAAGAGATGGTGCTCTGGCTGAGATGCTCTCCAGCCTGCAACTAAAGAGCCATAAAACACTGCTGAAAAGAGCTGCTTTAGAGAGCACATTTATACAGAGTTCTAGCAGAAAGAAGTGAGCTTACAGGACTTGCTGAAAAACAGAAATAAAATTAGGCCACAGCATCAGTTATTTGCAACTTGCCATTAACAAAGATCCTTAATTTATTCGGTGTTATGGAAATCAAAGCATATGCTGCACTTTTATTAACTTTTGTCTCATGTAAGACAAAGCATGAGGCTGCTGTGCTGCAGCCACTTCTATTTGCAATACACTGTAAAAAAATGGCTGTAAAGAGGTAACTTCCAGATAAGTAGCAACAAATGGATGAGATTCCTTAGTCACAGCTAGACTGGCATGTCTGTCTACATCACACTCTGTCATTATTTGCATTTTGCAGATACATAATGTAAGTTTGAAGATTCAGTGTTTACACAGACACTCCTCTTGTGAAGGAGACATAATTTATGCAAATCACTCGAAAATTATGTCCTGTCTTTATTAATGACTTAAAGCCACAACACTGCAGATTAGCCACATATCTCTTCCATTGTTAATTCATGGACATAATGAAGTATATTTGAAACAGATGTATAAACTATAAAAATCACCATGCTTTAACAGGCCATAATTTGTGTCCTGTTTCCAGCAACTCTCTGTGTGTAATCAGCTTCATATGTTGATTACTCTGAAGTAACATGCTGTAGGATTTTTTCATGAAGTACATTAAGCCAAGACTGGCTGAAGCACTGGACTCAAGATTTATATTTTTCAGGCCTATGGAATTCAGTTGAAAGGGTGGCCTTAGTGAATTCGGGGAGACCTTTTAAATCTCTTTCCACTAGTATCTCTTTCCAGCAAGAAAGTTGCAATTCTTCAAAGCTACTTAGTTCAGTAGCTCTTACTGGTGTGAGCTGGGAATTTAAAAACCCTGAGAGCAGGAGAATTTATCTTCGAAACAACATTGCCTCCTGCCTCCCTAGCAGACCATTAACCACAGAAACCTGGACACAATTTTCTAAGTTCAGACAAAGCAAATTTCAGCTGTGATGTGGAGCAGAATGGTGTCTTCAAGCCATAAGGACACCACTGTGTTGTGTCTGGGGAAATGCGACTCTGCCAATATCGTACTTAGGGAAGATTGCCTGTACCTTAAATAATGCTGGCAGAAATCCATTTCAGGTACAAATTTCCAGTTTGGAAGGTCCTGTTTGAGTTTTGTGAGCTATTCAAAATGCCTGTAAGCAATTCATCTTACAGGAAAATTCTTCAGGAATCTACAGCTGTAATAATTAGATTATATTCAGTGTAGTGCTTAGTAATGCTTGATAATGCTTGATTGAACGCATTTTTCTGAATTTCCCAGTTGTGAGAGATTAATTGTTCTCTAGGTTCTTATCACATTAATTTAGTTGGGCCTTTTGAAGTCACAAGGAAGAAGGTATAAGAAAAGATCAAAAGACCTCTGAAAGCATCAATTAATGTGTTTAGCATGTCAAATTGTGGTGCACAGGTTTGTTAGTCTCTATTTAGTTTTAGAAATGCATCTGAAATGAGTAGGAGTTTTCAGAGTTAGGAATTTAATTTGACATTTGAAACTAGAAGTCTTTCCCCATAGCTGAGAGAGAGAAGGAAAAGAGAACATGTGAATCAATCTCCCTGTGCTCTGTATGTCTTGTAAATGTGAATCTCTTTCCACTGACCCAATGACACTTCACTGTAAGACCCTTAAATCAAGCACCTTTCCTTTCATTTGGAGGTCATAGCTGAAAGAGAAAGGGGGAGAAGAGAAAGGAAGAGTGAAACTCAGGTCCTTGGAAAGAACTAAAAGCCCTTGTGGTGTAACAAGGGCTAAGCTTACATTCTCTATGTATTATTTACAGGAGAATTTGTCCTGTTCTGGTAGGAGCAGTTTTTCCCAGAGACAATCCTACATATCAGCTGTGAAAAAATACATTTTGTCTCTGAAAGAGTCATGTATTGCATTACAATGCACTCTTCCAGAGAGCCTCTGTGATAATTTAATTTTTACATGTCTACAGTCAAGTGGTTCATGTCCTTAGTTCTGTTGGTCAAGGAGGATTGTTCTTTTCAGTAAACATTTAATAATGGCTGTTAGTACTCTGAGGCATTTTTTCCCCTACTGTTCTGTGGATATTCTCAGTTCAGTCAAAGGAAGAACAGAGATAATTTCTCCCAGGTTGAGCCTGGGAATCTTAGACAAAAGAATGAAAACAATTATTATCTATCTTTCTGTAACTATTGTTTATAGTTATGGTTCTCCACAGCATGCTATTCATAGTCACCAGTAATGTGAGATGTTTTTACACTGAGACCACTCAGGTCCCAGCTTAGCGAGTGAGACATTAAAGTTCTTAGAGAAGAAGTTCACAACTTCTTGCTAATAAAGGAATTGCTCTTTTGCCTTCTGATCCACCTGAAGACTGGAGTCTTTCCATCTCTGACTCAGCAGTGTCACTGTTCAGCGACCAAAGGAAGAAGTTCTTCCCCACAAGTCACCAGAGAGGACAGTGTCCAATCTTGGCTTCCCTTAATACGCCGGTTTATAAACTGTGGTAGTTCAGCAGGTGTTTTGTGGGTGAAACTTGCAACAAGGTGCTCCTAACAGCAGAAACATGATACCTACTCAGGTTTGGCTAAGTCCAGTCAACGGTCTAGCGTAATAATGCCTTTGGGTTTATTTTTGAACATTCACCTCTAAAATTAGCGTGAAACCCTTCCCCCCTCCCCTTATTTTCAGTTCAAATTTAATTTAATTTCACATCACTCTGTGTCAGCAAATCGCCTGGGTTGGCACCATCACTTGCTGTGACTCAGTTTCTGTGCACAGCTCTGTCAGGTGGATCTCTGTAACCCCTGGCAAGTGGCTCTGGGACCTTGCAGAGTGTGCCCTGTGGCCACAGGCTTCTTGGCTCTGGATTGCCTCTCTGCCCTGCTCCCTGCTTTTCCTAGAAGCCTGGGGACAATTACTGAGGAAGAAACAGTTTTTAACACCGAAAAAAAAAAAACCCCACAATGAATTTATTATTTTCATAGTCATGAGCACTTTTTGATCCTTAGGGGGATGTAAATGAAGTGTTTCTATCACTACATGTACAGGTGAGAATATGCTGAATAAAAATTTGTATTGCAAACACAAATGCTGAAATTTGGTACTAGTTTCCTTTAAGTAAAATTCCTGTAAGTATTGATTTGTTCCACATAAATTTCCCAAATTTAATTTTAAATTTATAATGCAGAATAAAAACAGTGTCTTACATGAGATAGCTGTGTGGTATAAACTTTAGATAAACTGTAATTTAAAGAAATACTTCTTTAGTGTGCCTGAATAGTGTGGTGTTAAAAATAATATCTTATGGACAGTGTTATGACTATCATGCAATTGTTTTATTCATCAAGTTTTGTCATGAAACATAAACTGCAAATCTCATCCTATGTACAAGCTCAGTTTGGGATTTTCAGATAATTAGGTAAGGAGGTGGAAAAAATATGCAGACATTATATCAGATAAAAACCATTTTAAATTAGGGAGGGGTCAGTAACACCAGGTAAGAGACTACTTCCATGGAAAAGATTTAAGTTCCACTCATGCCAAGTCTCAGAGCTTAGCAGGAAGAGCAGAGTCAAATTGCTTCACCTTGCAGATTCCAATGTCTCTAACTCACTCTTTAATTCTTGATTCTTTCAGTAGTGTTTCTTAGTTTTCCAGTTTATAAATTTGGTAGTAAACAAGTCTCAACCTATACACATGCAATGGAAACAGAATTTTAGTGCAACGAAGCTGAAAAAGTGTAGATATCTGGCCTTCAAATTATACATTATTTTAACACATAGTTTCTTTTCAAATTTCTAACACTTTTAAATATTAAAAGAACTGTAAAAACTTGTCACTTTTTGATAAAAAAAGATTAACTAAATAACATTTTTTTCCTTTTAAGTCACAAAAAAATTAAGAAGTTAAAAATGAAGACTTCAAAATAAAGAGTCATTGTGTTTATAATAGATGTTCTCAGGAATGTTCTTATGTCCCCTAGAGAGAGCAATAATCAGTTTTAAAAACAATAGGTCCAGTGAGCCTGCATTTATGTGTATTAATGTAATTCATACCCAAGAGAGTAAGGAATTGCAAATCTAAGGATTTTTTTCCAATAGACTTTCTGACATTCTGAGTTCCTCACTTGGAATCTTTGAGGAGAAACCTGGAATGAAACTCAATTTAAAATAGAAATTTAAATAATGTATTATTAAGCTAAACTGACAATTTTGGCCCAAATTGGGGTTTGGAAAAAAGGTCACCTCTCACTGTGACATTTTTGCATGAGGATTTCAATTATAGCTATGTATTTTGAAGGCTGTTGAATGTAACTGGAAAAATTCTCTTGAACAGACTCAAAAGTACTTTTCTGGGTGTAAGTGGAGAACTGAAAACTTAACAGTATATACAATTGTGATTTTTATCAGTCTCAGTACTTTGATTTCCCAAAAGTCACAGCATTTAGTTTATTTCCTGACTGAAGCATCTAACAGAATGCCAGACAGATGATAGTTTTATGTCTCAGCAGTGGTGAAAGCAGTTAGTTATGGTTCTGTGTGATGTTTCTTAGCTGGATCACAGGATCATGAAACATAACTTTCATGGCTAATAAGGACTTGCAGCTCTGCTATCAGGATGGCTCACACATTATTATCTCTCTTGGTTGTGTGGTGTCAACACTTCATGTCCAGGATTACTTAATTAATAAGTTATTTATAATATGTGTTTTGGGAGTATTGTCTTGTCCCACAGAGCAGGATAGTGCACTAACAAATTCCTACACATCACAACAGTCATATCTGAAACCAAAAGCTTTTCTGTCCCTGGGCACTTGAACTCACAAGTATGATAATGTCCTTGTCCCACCTCTTCATGACCTACACCTAAATCACTGTGTCTTACTGCATTGTTATTGAACATCACTGACATGGCTAATTTAAAAGCCACAAACTTATCATTGGTTTCCCTATATCTTTTTGTTAGAGACTATTCATGAATGACTCTTCTGCTTTTTCAGGTCATAGTTTATTTATGAGAACAATTGATTTAGCAATTCATAGAAGCATCAAACTTTAAATAGATTACACAGTTCATGCTTCATAAAACATTGGTCACGCATTCTTAACTTTCACAGAAAGCCCAACTTTGTATTTTCCTCTCACAACAGTGGATGACCCTTTCATAATTACATTAAAACTCAATTAGTTTTTGCAGATTAACTATAGACAGATTTTAAATGTGAAATTGTATTTACGAAGTCTTTTCCTAAACATTCTGGAAATGAAGCGTATCAGCAGCATTTCACACTAAGAAACACTACTATTTTTACAGCAGTATTGCTTTCATAACAGCACTGTGTATTCTGCAAAGTGTTTGTATACTTCACATTTTATCTGTTGTGGATGATGTAGTGAAAGTGATATGTTATATATTTATTCACACTTCATTTTGGAGCTGACAATTGTAGCATATACTTCCCTTCTCGTACTTTACCAATTACCTTAACCCTGACCTGCATGAATGTAATTTTCTGCATTAATGAGAAGTAGCTGTCTCTGGGAAGAGCCTGAGCTGAGTAAACACTGTCAGCTGTGTCAAATGGTGGTGATAAACAGATTTCACTCTTTATTTATGGCTGCCAGTGCTGATGGAGGAATTCAAACTTATTCAAAAGTCTGTTTATTTGTAAGCCAAGGACTACTGTGAAGTCCTGAAGACTAAGGAAGCGTGTGTTCTAAAAATATTTTGAGGTTATATTGTTACACAGTTGCACGAATTTTGTGTTCTGGGAAGTCTACAGCTCTTATACTGCCATTTCTGGTTTGAATGGGAAACAACAAATTTAGAAGTACACATTTGAGCTTAACAAGCATCTGAAGCTATACTTCATTCAGAAATTAAAATTAATCATTTAGTCAACACTCAAAACATCTGCACCAATTTTTATTCCCAAAATTATAATTGAAAACTTAAAGTGTTTATAATTCCTGACAGAACAGAAATTCTGATACTTTTCCCATTTATAGGCATTTAAATGTTGAGAAGAACAGCCTGTGAAAGAAAAGGAGACATTGCCAATGGTGATCCCCTTGGAGTACTCCATTCTTCTTTAGGCTTTCAAGAACCTATAAACTCCAGTGCAAGCTACCACCAAACATACATATAACCTGTGTGAGAACCAGAGGGATCAGTTTAAAATAGAAAGAAGAAGGTACTTTACAGAATGGCTAGTGAATTTATGGAATGTGATGTGAAGGCAGATGATAGTAGATGCTTTAAAAATTGACAACTTCACAATATTATTAAATGCATAGCGTGAAGAATCTAACATCAGGGATGTAATATCTAACAGCCCTTTTGTTCAGCTTGGTGGTGTTTGCACCCAACACTACTTGGAGAAAAATAACTGAGAGCTAAGATACTGTTTTCTGACATGGGTGCAGAAAAGTTTTTTTATGTAATACTATATTATTCATATGACTTCATGCTGGGCAATGTTCAAATGCTCAGCTCCAGAAGAAGTCTATGTGAAAATTTCCTTGTGATCCTTTGATATTAAAGTTGCTAGCCAGCCTAGGATTTGTCTTAAGTCTGCTCAGGTACTTTGAAATTCTCCTATTGATCAGGAATTATACAGAAAGGTTAAATTTCTAATGAGCAAAATTGGCTATGTTAAATTTGGGCAGTGTGCAAAGTATTGGAACACTACTTTCATGCATATTCATATGCAAAGTTTCCCGGAAAACATTGACTAAAAAGAAGGTATTCTGGGAAATCAGCAAAAAAATGGTTGGATAATTTGGCTCAAATCTGGCTGTATCTAGCCTGACTTAACATCTTGAATATTTCTGTCCATTCTTTTCAAAATACCTGAAGAAAATATTTAAAGGTAACAGCAATTTCAGATTATAAACTGAGTGTTTATCCATTTGGTTTCCTAGTCTGCCTACTTCATTAAACTTCAGCTTTATAACTGCACTATTGCTCTTTAATTAGGATGCAGATACACAGCTTCAGTGGAAAACTTGGAAGTTTCTCCCAGACTGGCTGCTTTACTGATTTTATCACCTCTGCTTGAAAAGTGGGAGCTGTGACTTTGAACTCCTGTAGTCCAAAGTGGGCATAGACCTGAGGCATTTTTGATTTCTTTAATATTCTATGGCGAATATTTCTTTAATATTCATCTTCTATAGAAAGATGATCAACAGCTTCATCTCAACATCTATTGACACTGGCATTATCTTAAAAGTACCTAAAATATGAAACGTTGAGATTTCTGAAGATGGCAGAAATACTTATGCACACAGAAGATCAGATTTGTTTTGGTGCTGTTTTCACTGGCAATCTCTTTGTGTTCTTACCTGTGTGATGGGAACTCTGATCCTCCTCTAGGAATCCTTCCACTTCCTGCTGTCTGCATGTATTAGGAGGCTTGTGCAGCCTCTCTGGGGTTGCATTAATGCTGGAAGCTGAATGATGCTTGAAAAGAGGAGTAGCTTTAAAAACCAGATTTTAAAATAATTTTTTTTCTGATATACTCATTAGTTAGTTAATATTTAGGGTATCTGCCTTTAGATATAAAACTCTCACTGTAGTCAGCCGTGATAATGTAGCTGAAATTCTTATGACTCACAATGATTGAAACTCTTGGGGTTGTCTCTAGCTTGTATGTCTAAAGAAGGTATACTAACATTCAAAGCTCTTGAGAATATTTTAAACAACTGTATAATTATTGTTAGCTTTGGCTCTAATTATTTTCCTCTGTTAAGCTTCTGAAATATCTTGACTTGGTTACTTAACAAATCTAAAGCAGCAGGCAGATGGCTTTTCATCTATTGTTAAATTTCAGGGGCTTACTAGTGCTAATTATTTTGAAATGGATTCCTAGGATATTATGCATTATTTCAATGAATAATGCAGGACAGGACTAGCAATTTATTGGCAGAACATTCACAGGAGTGCCATAAATCTAGAAATAACATAAAAGCAGAGTGGATACATATTTTAAAAGCACAGCTTGGGGAATCACATTTGTGCAATGCTACAAACCTTCGTATGAGGGTGCATATTTTTAAATATAATCAAATCAAGAGATTGTCAGTGAGAGACTGAAGTTTATTTTACATATTATTATGACAGCTAAGAGACAGTTATTGAAATTGAATACTATACACTAGATCCTGTGCAAACTCATGAGGTAGAAAGAGAGAATCTGTACTGTCAAGAACTTGCAACCCAAATATAATCCCATGCACATCACCTGTATACAGTCACACACAGAGTAGAAGTAGCAAGAATAAGTACAAGAAGTAACCTCATTCACAGCTGAGGTCATAGCCTGTATTTTCCAGGCAGCAGCAGCCCATGTTTTTTGTAAGCAAGTCTTCAAAGGAAGGAGTGAGAAAAATGGTAACAGCTAATGAGCTGTTCAAAGTGAGCCCTTTCCAAGCTTGAAGAGCAGTTACAGAACTGAACAGAGAGATCCCCTACTAAATACAAATAGAAGGTGTAAAAATAGAAAAAATATTTTTATTATTTTGTTTAGAATTAAGTATGATTTTATAAAAGACATTTTAATCTAGGAATGCTGACAGTCATGAAAATAGAGTTGGATATGTTTTGGGATTTAAAGCAGCATCAGCTCTACCTCATAGGAGATATGAGAGGCTGCTCATCCCTCCATTTGGTTGCAGTGTAGGGCACAGGGATTTGAACAGTTATTTTCACTCTTGCAGTAGTACTTAAAGACATTTAAATTATCTAATAGCTACTATTGGAGACAGGTGGTACTAACTATTGGTACTAATCTGGGTAAACTTTTACTATGCTGCACTATGAGCACTTTTATGTTCCTTCCATTAGATTTGCCTGCAGTATGGATATAAACCTTTAGGACTGATTCATAACAAGCCTTAGTGTAAGACAAATGCAATAATACAAATAGATGAAATAGATATAAAGGGATGTGCTTTTTAGAAAGATGATGATATACATCTAAATAAAAATGGCAAGATAAAAAAGAAATCCTAGATTTGTACAACAAAACAAAGGAATCATGTTAGCTTTAGTTGTAGAAATATAATGAAAGTTTGGGCAATAAATTAAATATTTTAAGGAAGATAGCCACTACATTATTTCAAGCTAATTGATTACTATTTTTATGAATAAGGAATTAAATTTAAGTTTCCCAGTACTTTTGAGCACTTGAATTTACCATACATGTGTAGAAACTATACCAGTGCAATGGATTATAGCAGCAATAGCACAAGGCCTATGGCCTTTCCAAGGAATAAAACAGTTAGTGAGGCAGAATATCATCAAGGTGAGGTAGCAGAAGTGAATATTTATTAAATGAAAAATTTATTTTAATTTTTATTAAATATTACAGTATTCATGCATGTTTGATGCCAATTTACAGAATGAAGATACTTTAACCTTTAGTACATGGGCTTTTAATTTTTAACTATACAAATGCACACCAGTAAATGGAAAATGATTAAGATAAGTTTTTTTAGAAATTTCTGTTTGTATTTTTATGGCTTTCAGTAGGTTCTGCTCTTCTGTAAATAACGTCATTCAAAATGTGCTACACTTCAGAATGGCCTGGCAATTTTGGATGCTTATATTCAGAATTTTACTTTGTCCTGATATACTCAAATTTTATGTAGAGATGCATATGCAAAATGGTAATTAGGAAAAGCTAACGTGACCATTTGCCCTAGTGTCTAGCCAGTCTGAGTTTGTTCTGGGGTAATTTTTCTAATTTTTTCAAAAGAAATTTTGAGATTGATAGGCATAAGTCTTTGTCAGTTATTAGATTTCAGCAATGCCTTTCAGCTGCTAAAGAAAATATTTTCGCAGGGCTGCTTGCATTTGTCTCCAGAAGATGAGAAAGACTTTTCAGTAAATATTCTTCCAACCTTAAGATGCCTTAAAGGTTAGACTGTCTCATGATGACTCAGTCACACACTTAGAGCTAACAGTTTATTCCTAGTGCTACTTGTACTTCCAAATCAAACCTACGTTAGCTTCACTTCCAAATTAATGGCATCCACTCTGAATGAATTACACCATGAAACAAGTTTTGAACTCTCTTAATCAATATATACTAATTTTTGTTTTTCCTCTCCTGAATATATGTAAAGACAAGACTTTGGCATTTGTGTTTCCATAACTTTCCCTGAAATTCACTTTTAGTCTAGTGTTCTTTCTTGGTCTTATGTTTTCTTTCCTGTTGAGTTTCTTTCTAAGCCTGAGAGCATAAAGCCTCTTGGAAGGCTTGCTGTGCATCTCCTCATTCAGGACACAGGATATTGCTTGCCACAATCATCATTCTAAGATGGTCACAGTACTCCTCAAAACATTCTGCACCACCCTTTTAGGAAGTGCCACCTGTTCTAGGCATGTGGGTGTACAAAATTAAAACAGAAAATACTTGGCAGGTTAGATTTATATGAGTAATCAAGATGAAGTACAGATCTGGAAGTACAATTTTTCAACTTGACTTGAAAAGCCAAATTTGGTAGCTGGCAACTACAGCACATCCTCATCCCCAGCAGGTTGAGCCCCTTTTTCCAGCAGCTCTGGGAAATGGAGAACCATTGGAGCCAAAGCTGTTGGGAGTTTTAGTGAGATTCCAGCAGGCAAGAAAAGTTTAGGTGGAGCTTCAGCATGGCAATCTGCACCAAGTCTGACAAAGACCTGGGACTTGAGGGAGCAGGACAGGCTGGCACACAGATTCTTGGTTTCTCAGCACCCTAAGTTTACACAGACAGAGCACCCAACATTTCAGAGAGCACACATTGTCTTTCCAGCTCCTCAGGTCCCCAAACACCTGCAGACATAATACCACTTGCACTTGCCAAGATACCACTGCTCTATTCTCAGAAGCTCACAGGATGATGAGAATAAAGAAAATAGACTTTCTGCTTCTTTGGAAACCAACCTGACAAGTTGTTGTGGCTTGTACTTTCATTGCCAGCTCAGACCTAATTGTCACTTTTTTTATTTAATCAATTCTTCTCTGAGGCCTTTCTTTGCTAAAAATCTGGTTTTAGCCCAGAGGTTTCTTTCCTGTGGAATATTATGAAAAGGGAGATATAGTAGAAACAGTCCCATAAACTCCTGAACAGCCAATTTTGTTTCCTTGATAAAAGTTAAGAATTGAGATTTTGCTTCTAATCAAAAATAATAAAAATATCAAGCACCTAAAATTCCCCAGATAGTTCAAGGTAGTTCTAGTAGCAGATAAATGATGTGAATCACCAAAAATGTAACACAGTAAATTACACACTGCTAATCACAAAAATATGAGGACTACAGCACTTCACACCCCATAAGTTCTTATATTTATATAAAATCCATGACAGTTCTATGGCCCAAAAAAATATAGAGGCAAAAATGAACTACTCTCCTGAGCTGGCATCTGAATGAACGTTGTTCTAGTAGTAGCAAAGAAAAATAAATGATCAGTAACCACAGATATGAACATTTTACAGTCTGGAGGGTTAGCAATTCAAAGGGGAATAGGGTGAAAATGAGTTAGGAAAAAATTGGTTTACTTAAAATGTTGCTGCAGTTGTACAATATTTCATATAGCTTTAAATGACATTGAAAAAGCATATATATCTTCCAGCAGACAGGGAAATGTATGCTAAAAACTCTCTAGTTCTCTGAGATACTGTACAGGACTCTAATTTGCACAGGACAAATGCTGAGTATTTGAAATTCCATGAGGCACCATTCAATGGGAATTACTTCTATTTTCTCCTAAAGTCTCCTAGTCACTACTTGACTTGTGGGCATGTCAAAATCAGTAAAAAGAATTCCACTTTAAGATGACAAATAATTTAATGACCTATTTATATGCCTCCTATTAGCATTCTACAAAGTGATTTTTTTAATAGGCATTCGCTGTTAGGACCAAGTCTCCTCTGAACTTCATCTAACAATTGAATTGTTCTGTATGAAACTAGTGTAAATTTTGGCTGAGGCAGAAGACAATTTGTAACCATATCTGGAAGAGCCTTATTAATGTTGTTTTTCTTCTGCTAGTTGTTGGAATATATTTTTCCTTTAATTTCTGGAACATATCTGTATAACTAAAACTTTTTCTTCCATTTAAATTGAAACAAAATTGTTAGTTCATAGACCCAATGAAAAACAGTTCAGAGAAAATTAGGTTTTCATAAATTACTCCAGCTTACATCTCTTTCCCAAGTTTTGCTTTAATAAAAAAAAAAACAAAAACCCCAAAACCCAAGTGTTACTATGGAAATATCCTGAGAGGCATTTGTTACTATTTTCTTTCTAACAAATGAATTAGTTTGGTGTATCTCTTTGTTTTTAAATTTGTATTTCTATTAATTCTGAGAAACTGTAGCCAGAAGTGATGCTGCTCTAAATTTGACTTAATTTTGCAAAGACACAAACATAAATATATAAATTCAGATACAAAAAGGATAAAATCTATCTTTCTAAGGTAAGCATTTTTTCCCTCCCAGGTGCCAGAGAAATTGCTACTTGAATGCAAGTATTTGCAGAAATGAGTAATGTCACAATGCAGAGTTGATAATTTGGGCAGGACTGATACATGAGACTTGTTTCAATGTATGATAAGAAACATGTCACTGTCATTAACTAATTTTTGTTAACAAACACTGCATGGTAGTTTGTAATAATATGGCATTAGTAAATGCTTATATTTTTGTCATTTAGTTCTATAATGAGTCATACTCAGTGGAATGGCATAATTGTCCTCATTATAGAGTTATTGAAAAAAATGTATGTCTGTTTTTGTTGCTGGGATAAAGACCCTGATGTTGCATTCATTGAAACTGATGTCAAAACTCCTAGTGATTCAGAGATGGAAGGATAGGCCCTCAGTGGAGTTGTCTAAGTAGCTTATGGAAGCAGATGATTCTGTATTTAAATGTTCTTCATGTATTTTTTCTTTCATTATTCTTTGTACTCCTCTGAGTCTTTTATTTGATAATTTCAAACAGAAAGAGGGGGGAAAATGCCACAAATCACATCTGATTTCTCCTCAACATCAGCCTTGCCACTTTTTACTACAAATCCGAAACACTTTTTTTAAGTTCACGCAAAAAACCCCAACTCCCCTTCCCAGCTGAGAGAGGAGAGAAAATAACCTGGAAAACAGCTCACAGGTTGAGATATGGCAGCTTGCTAAAGCAAAGTGAAACTTTGCACTTAATAAGTAAAGAGAAAATAGCTTATTCTCTACTTCCCATCAGTGAGGGGTGTCCATCCACTTCCCCAGCAGCAGGGTTCCAGCACATGGAACAGTCACTCCAGAAGGCAAGCTCTGCAGATAACAAGCACGGCTCCGTTCCTCCTCTCTCAGCTGCTGTGGCTGAGCTGTCCCAGGTGTGGAATGGCCTTTGGTGGGTTTGGCCCAGCTGCCCTGGCCGTGCCCCCTGCCAGGACCTTTCCCAGCCAGCCCTGGATGGGGCCGGGGTGTCGGAGCCGCCCGGGGCTGTGCCAGCCCTGCCCAGCGGCAGCCGCAGCCCTGCAGGGGCATCAGAGGGGCAGCGGCTCCTCTGCAGCTGCCAGGGAAAGCACAGCCCTGCCTCGGCTGCTGGGGAAATGAACTCCCGCTCAGACACGATACAGGGGCCGGCTCATGTTTGTGTTAACAGAAGCTGTAAACTTACTGTCTTTGTAGGAATACATCCTTGAGTCCTTTCAAATGAATGGACAAGCTGACCTTTTAAATATTTTACTATGGGATGTACAATATATTTAGGTAATAAAAATTCCTAAAAATCTCTTAGAAGTGCAGTAAAGAACGAATATCTTCTGAAGATTAAATTAACAATACAGTGCAAAAATAATGGAATTGTTCCTCTGGTGCAAACAAGAACGTCCCTCTGAATGTAATCAGACTGTTTCCATGAAATCTTACAACTTTTTTCCCAACAGGAAGCTTGAATACGTGTACAAACATGTATTGAATATATGTACAAACATATATGCAATGCATGGGCTAAGATTCACTACAGCTCTCACATACAATACCAAATGTAATGCAGGCAGCAATTTCATTTGGTCCCAAATTTCTTTGCCTGTTTACTTCACATCAAAAGGCTCAGTGCTGTGGTTCTATGTGAAGCAAGTGGGTTTGACTCATGCCCTATTTTTTATCTATTTCACATAATTCAGGCTTCTCTGTCTTATCTGCTCAGCAATGTAGAAAAAAGCACCAATCTTTATGTGTACATTCTCAAGCAAATAAATTTCAGGAACATGATACATTTTTATTTTATTTTAATTTTTAATAATAAGAAGTCTGATTTTCATTCATTTAATTAAAAGTATTTCTATAATAAACACATGAAATAACTATGCTCATATAGACTTTAAATAAAACTCCTGTGTCTTGCTCTGATACTAGTAATTCTGTCAGATCTCCACAAGTTCCAAATTTTAGATGTGGACTAAGTTCTTTTGAAATATTTATCATCATGAAAGAGAATTTTAAAGGAAATGTTAGAGGAAGATGTGTTTAGAAACTGGAATATCAAAAATAAAAGTTCTTATTCTTCCTTGGTCATAAATAGGCTGTATTTTCTTGCTTTGTTGGACTTATATTTGTAATAGAAAGAATAGAAGTGGGGAACTCTACTTATCTGCAAAGCAATTTGGCTTCAAGTGCCTCTGGGTCAATATATGAACCTCATTACTTTGACAGAGAGAGAGAGATTTCCCTGCTCTTCAGTCAAGTTGCAGTAACTTGGTTTTCTCAAGGTAGTGAGTAAATATGTAGATTGTTATCACAGCTCTGCTGATTGCTGACTTGTTTAATGGAAGTAACTTGATTGAAAAGAGAAGCTGTGTGCAGGTCATTGCTTTCTCCCTTTCTTTTTCCCCTCCTATTTTTTAATTTCGTGTTTCTTTCTTGTTTCTATGTGGTCTTTTGATTAAACCTTTTTGATGAATATTCAAAGACATAATTTGTAAAGTGGATTTATTTTCTGCTGTCTGCATGCTTCTGGTGAGCTTTCATGAAAAAACTCCATTAGTTCTTTGTGATTCTTTTGCATTCATAAGACTAAAATCAGAATACTATCAAATTTTCAGGAAATAAATGAAATCTGTGTCAATATTTCAACATGTACAAGTGTATTATTCTATTTTTCAGTTTTAAATTTTTGTTTTTCCTAACATTAGAAAAAAAAAGGATTTTTACCATTGCATTTTGAGAATTTTGCCTTTGAACAGTGTATAAAATGTAGAAAACTGCTAGTAAATATTTTAATAGTGTTGTGATCATTGGAAAGGCTACTTATTGACACTCATGGCTTACAGCCACTTATGAAGGCTTAGTATGTGCTCAGGGGAACAGTGGAAATGTAGTTCAAAATATCCACTGCACATCTGATAAGCATTTTTTCCACCATCTATAAATTATATGTGAATTTAAACATGATAAATTGTTCCCTTTTTTTTTATACTTAACCTTGTAAAGAATTATGAAGAATGGGGACTATGTATTTGTATTTGTCTCTTAAGATGCTGAACAGCTTAAGGAAGACCATTGCCTTCCATGGGGAGTTACAGGACAAGTAAGCTTGAAGTGGTCAAATATCTCTCTCCAAGAGAGACCCCTCACCAAATCATATGATTTTCTTCTGATGGGCTCTAATTTTTCACTGTTTTGCTCAAGTACTTTTCTGCTTTCAGAAGTACCTTTGCAGTCCTGGAAAGATGAGTTAGCTCAGAGGCCCCTGCTGTAACTACTGCCACCAGCAGCCAACACAGAAATTTCAGTGGCATGAAGCTGTGTTTTTGGGTCCTGTGCAAGGTTCAAAGCCTTACCAAATTGTGCCTCATAGCTTAAGCTTTTTGACAGAGTTCAATGTTCCATCTCCAAATTATATCCTCATGTGTTAAAAATCCTCAGTGATTCCTCATTTATGGAACACTTGTGCCTGTCTTTGTACTGAGACAGTGGCAAGAACAGGTAGGAATAGGTGTTTCAAGTTTCTTTTTTTGTAAAGATGGGAATGAAAGATTTGCTTACAATTGTATAAAGACTTTAACTGTTTTACAATTGATTAACAGGGGTGGTGCTTTTGAATAAAAGCTAAAATATTATCAAAGTCAAGGTTGAGCCAGTGAGCTGTAAAGGAGGAAAAATTGATAACACAGATGCAGTTTTGTGAATAGATTTCAAATGGGAGAAAGGTTAAGGTTGCTATATAGATTAAAATGCATATCTTATCAAAGAAGCAGGATGATAATTGTGGCCAGAGTAACCATTAATAGAAGGAAAGATTCATTTATTTGTCCAACATGGTAAAATGCAGTCTGAAAAAAAAAATACCAGAAGCCTGCATGGGTGGAAGTCATTTTACATAGCTGGATTCCTTTAGTAATCACCAGAACAAGAACACCCCTTATAAAAGAAATTTTTGCTGCAGGCACCTATTTTGTGATGGTCTGAACAATGCTGGGGAGGTATTCCTCTCTCTCTCTGCTGAAGACAGAAGTATCCTCCATGACTGGATCACAAAATACAAAAGGATTAGGTGTGAAAATAAAGTAAAATTGTAATCACTCAAGTGCTTGCCTCCCTTTAAAAATTATCCACTTTTCAGGAAGTTCTAGTGCTCTGGTTCCCTGCTGAAGCACAATAAGGAAATGCAGCTTTTCTGCACATTCATAAATTAAGGAGTTCAGGTACTAAATATGGAATCTGAGACCTGAAGGATCCTTAGAGTTATTTGTGGTAAAAAAGACTGGCTTCCTACTTATAATTATGGACAGGGTAATAAATTTCAAGTATCTATCCAAAGAAGATTATGCAGTTGTTGCTGCTGCAGCTGTAGAGGTGTTTAACAGCTGATCTTTTGTGGTATCTCTAAGCAAGAGAAAAATTATCAGGAAAAATATCATTCAAGTGAGATACTGAGATATGAAATGATGATTTAGAAATTAGTTATCAGTTCAACAAACAACACAGATTTCAGTTAGTTATAAATTCTAATTCCAGCCCATCAATCTGTTTGCCTTGAAGTTCAATAGACAAGGTACTGTGCTCTAAATGGGCTACAATTTCTGTCAAAACAGAGATTGTCCTCTATATCCATATACATAATTTAAAAAAGGATTTTCTTGGATAGGCTTGTTTTGATGACGGAAGTTTAGGAAGTACTATGGGAAGGCAGTTGAAAATCATCTTAAAGTAAAATAAAATCACTTCTCAAACATCAAATTCTCTCTTAAAGCAGGAATATCTTCTGCTCTGCATGGTGCAGTTTGATCAAAAAAGGTGAAAGTAATAATATTCCAAAGAACTGAAAACCATCAGAGAAATGTGAACAGAGTCAGTAGTGTCATCCCAACTATTCTGTTCATTCAAATACATTTTTTTAGTCCATTTTATAGAGGTTATTGCTATGCTGGTGAAAGGATAGATGTCTTTGAAGGAAGAGCCGTGCTTAAAAATAGCATTTAGAATGGTGTTCTTTTGCCAGTCACTATATACAGCTAAAAACATTTTCTGTCTATAATGAATTCTGGTAAAAACTCTTTCAGTCAGCAGATTGCCCACTGGCCCCTTCCAATAGGTAACCAGATGTTGTTCTGCAGTCACCAAGAAATATTCCTTCTCTTCTTTAAAACAGTTTCCACAGACACTTTGCAGAAGCACAATCCTTCTCCTAATGGCCACATCTGTTTATCAGCAAAGGGACTTTCTGAAATGACATTTTGTCTAGTTGTTACCTACACTTTCTGTCTGACCTTAAAAATCCTGGTTGTACTCTTGGTGCTCTGGTTTTGTCAAGTCTCAACTCTGGACTGCAGCTGTGTGTAAATGACAGGCTGTCACTGCAAGGTTGGTGTTTCATTGTCTGACATTCTTTCCTACCAGTCAGTATAAACAGAAGTCCCTGACTGGAGACAGATGTTAGTTGGTACTGGAGCTTGTACTTCCCTCCAGGTAAGAAATATTATAGACAGAGAGCAGTGTGTTGACCAGAGTCCTGTGGAGATGTGGGCTGTGCTCCTGCAACTGCTGCATGACTTCAGGCTGGACATAATACTTCCATTGGGTTTCTGTAACATAGATGTATTTAGATATTATCCATAGATTGGATATCTTTGAAGGGAAAGTCCTACATAAAATAAATCTACTGCTGTCAAAAATTAAAATTCTGAAATCTGGCCATATACATTTTCATGGCATTTTTTAAAGAAATGCAGAACATCCTAGCAAATTTTCTAGTCTTCTGACTACTTTCTGCCTTTCAGAATTTTCCCTTCAGTTTAATTTAAGTCTTTTCATATTTCAACATGCTGTTCAGTATTGTACTGTTCAGTACTCCAGGCAGCTGCTGTTTTCATCCCTAAAGGTGGTATTATTTCAGTGGCCTGACCTAATTCACACATGAGCTGTAAGACTTAAGAGTACCTTAATGTGCTTCTCAAGAATGAAAGATAATGCAAGGGATGTGTCCAGGATGTTATTATGGGTAGGTTCCCTCCTTTTTTCACCTATACTAAATACAAGTCCTCTAAATTAATGTTTTTCTATACAAAGTATTTTAACTGATATTTAACAAATTCAACCCAAATAATAATAAAACCCTCTCCCCTCTCCACTGAAAGCTAGCCTTATTACATAGATATTAAGTAGATGCCATGTTTCCACATAATTTATTTACAGATCTTTCCTCTGTTGTATGTACACATTTAATCTCATTTGCCAAGAGTGTATCCATTAATCTTATTTTACAGTTGCAATTACAAAGCTTCCTTACATGTTTCTTGTGAGAGAATGTTAAGTCCTCTGCAAAGCAGGCATTCAGCTCTGCTTTTCACCTCTCAGGAGCAGTTTTCTGTGTGCAGTGTGAATCAGCGTTCCATCATTCATACTGTGACAACCACGTTTACTGTACTCCGACAGTGATGGCTGTCCTCAAATACGAATTTAAAATTTCAGTAACACAGTCACATAAAAGCAATGATACTCTAATATCAAGGCTCCTGTTCAGCAAAGTTCTGCTGAAGGACAAGCCTGTGCATAAGATTCTGGCTATGGTACCTGTGCTGATAGCTAAGGTCATTAGCTAATGTCCTTTCTCTATTATATATGCACTGTCATTACTGTATAGATTGCAATAAAACACGGAATGGCTCGACACATTCCAAATGAGGTAGAGGACAGCATCTTGGTCCCAGAGAAATTAATCACAGAATTTCTAGGGAGTTTCAAAGCAGAATCAAAAACACAAGAGGGTTTCTCTACAGGTGTTGCAGCTGTGTGCAGCCTCCATCATTTTGGTTACCTTCAGCCTGCTGTCCATTTTCCTCTCCATATTTTCACATGAATGCTTCCTTATACAACGATCGGCTATGTGAAAAAAGAATTACAATTATTTCTAAAATGTATTGCAGTGCAATACATGACTGATGCTGTGCAAACAGCAAACTTGATGCCTGGTGCTGGACAAACACAGAATGGGGTCCATTATACCCATTTTTTAGAGTTGACATGGCCAAGTTCATTTTGTAGAAGAGTCTCCATTCTGCAGCTCACAGTCTCTCAGGCACTGTTCAATTAATCAATCAGGTTATATCTCTGCTTTATTATCAATGAGAGATGGTTTGAATTTTATTTTTCTTCTTCTCAAAAAGAGAAAGAAATCACTAGGATTTTCCCTGGGGTAATATTACATGCAACTAAATGCTGTATTTTACCCAAGTAGACAAAATCTGTTAGCCTAAAAGCCTGGAGGCCCAAGTAAAGGATCCTGATTATTATCTCTGAAGAAGAGGAAAGTTTCTCAGTTTTGAAAAGTCTGTGCTGTTGACTGTTGATTAACTCACGGAGTGAGAATTCTTCAAATTACTTTCTGTGGGAACAAGAGAACACAACAATGATTTTCTTACTCCCTTCCCCAGGCCACAAACACATATTTTTCTTCCTGCCTCAAATGCATAGAATGTGCAGTTACACCAAGTCCACAGTCTTATTCAAAATAAATATTTATGATTATTTTTCAGGCAAATTCAAACCCCTATATGCCTTCTGTACTAAGCAATTGAGAACAAAATGTCATCTGTTTAGTTTAGAGTTGTAATTCTCTTATGGGTTATTTGTACCCATGCAACCAAATTGTTAAATTTTGTTCTGGAAAATGAACTAAACTGATCTAGAACTCTTTATTTAAATTGGATGATCTAAGTCACTCATAGTCCTAGGAGAAATTTGGATAACATATATGCTGAAGATTCAGAAAAATCAGCAATATTACATCAATGAAAACATGTAAACTGTTGGGTTATTAGGTTTTAATTACATTCTGAATTTTAAATATAAGTTAAACTGTTTACCAAAAATTTGAAAGGAAGGGTTGAAAACACAGGAAAGAAACTTTTCAAATGGCTTCTCCCAGGGTATTTGAATAAAATATTCAAGTTCTACTTATTAGACTTTGGTATACTGTTTTGTTATTAAAATTTTAAGAAGTCAGAATATAAATTTACTGACTATGTATAAACTCAGCTTTTGATCCTAGGTTTGTGGTATGCATCAATTTTGTACTGTAAAAT
The DNA here is from genome assembly GCF_027887145.1 of Ammospiza caudacuta. NCBI lineage: Eukaryota > Metazoa > Chordata > Aves > Passeriformes > Passerellidae > Ammospiza > Ammospiza caudacuta. Next base: position 60,016,200 of record NC_080597.1, read on the forward strand.
GCACAACCAGTAAAAAGCAAAACTGAAAATAAAAATATTATTTTGCTTTTGCATATTAAAGACAGGATAAAAGGTGCATAAATTGAGATGGTCAAAATTATAATAAATTAATAAACCTATTTTTCAAAATAATATGTATTTTCTATTATTTCTAAGCTCTGATTTGGGTAAATACATAAGATAAGTGGAGAAAACTTCATTTTTTTATAATGAAGAAGAGGAAGGGGGTACAACCTTTCATATTAATATCTTCACAAATAAAAACAGTGAATTCACTGATGGCACAAACTGCGTTTCATAAAAAAGGAATGGAGATGAATCACATTGATATAGAGTATTATTTTCTGATAATGCAAATTCTAGGAATCTATCACTCTTGGAGAGCCCAAATGAGGGACTTTGATTTTGTAAAAGTTATTTACTTCACCAATTATCCACTTTTATCATAAGATAAGAAACTCAGTCTTTTCCTTGCTGCATGGGTACAAATCAAGAAAATGGTTGGATATATTTTGTGAAGGTCAGGGTAATCCACAGGTACTCTATTCTATCTTAGTGAAGACATTATTAAGATTATTTGTAATAAACTAAGCTTAATATCAGCAGAGACACCCATATGTAATAAATCTAGGGCAATTGATTCAAGCAAAGCAAATCATATCTATCAAAAGAACAATTTCAAAGAAGTATTAAAGGTTGCTCCAACAGCTGAAAACTATGGGAAAAATTTTCTTTTCTTTTCTTTTCTTTTCTTTTCTTTTCTTTTCTTTTCTTTTCTTTTCTTTTCTTTTCTTTTCTTTTCTTTTCTTTTCTTTTCTTTTCTTTTCTTTTCTTTTCTTTTCTTTTCTTTTCTTTTCTTTTCTTTTTTCTTTTCTTTTCTTTTCTTTTCTTTTCTTTTCTTTTCTTTTCTTTTCTTTTCTTTTCTTTTCTTTTCTTTTCTTTTCTTTTCTTTTCTTTTCTTTTCTTTTCTTTTTTTTCTTTTCTTTTCTTTTCTTTCTTTTCTCTTCTCGTAGAGAAATTAAAGAAAACACAGGTTTCAATGGACTATATTTTAGGTTCTCAGCAAATTTATTTGGACCTAGTTTTGGATGACAGCTTAAACTCTTAAAAATGTAACAATTTTTTATGCAGAGGCAAGTGATAAACTGAGATAAACAATCAAATAGTTTCCCATTAGCTCTGCTATTTTTACTTTTCCTAAAGCTATATAACCAGACGGAAGTTCTTATTGTTCACATCTTTATCACATTCAATATCTGCCAGAAAATAAAAATCATTGTTTTTGGTTTGTTGTTTTCTTATCCTCTCTGCACTTATGGAATATTTTGCATTAGAGATTTAGAGAAAAAAAAAAATTTTTAGAGTTTTGTTTGTTTGGTTTTTTTCTATTTTAAAATAGTAGTTTCTAAATGAGAGAAATTATTTGGAAAAGGAGAAGATGTTGCTTTAGGACAGAAGCAGTCAAGTACTTTGTGGGATTTTTGTCCATTATCCATTTCCCCATTTTCTTCCTTAAGCTTTGTACTGTAGGAGTCAATACATAAAATTGCACATTGCTATATCCCTATTATCAGAATATTATAATTATTAATTATCAGAATGTGCCCCATGGAAAAATACAACTTACACAGGAAACTTCCTTTAAATAGAAAGTTCTGATCTTTATGTTTTTCAGATGGGTAAAATTTAATTTGAAGTAGTATCAGGTTCCAAATTTAAATCAATCATCTAGGCTGTCTCTAAATGTGTTATTGGGAAAAGAATACATAATGAGGCATTACATCTTCTCTTTCCATCTTAAAAACACAGAAATCTCTACAACTAATTTCAGCTTTCCTCAGATCTTCCAAACTTTCAGACAGATTAGGAGGTGCAATCAATCTAATCTTTTATGCAAAACCCTTCTACACTCTCAAGTTAACCTGTAAGTTTTTGTATCACCTTTTCTTTTTTTTTTTAAGTTTGCAACTTTGTACAGTCTTGTCTCTGTGAACTATTGCCATGTTTCAGTATTGGAGACACCCATTGAAATGTAGAGAATAATTTCAGGACACTTTCACTTTTGTCAGGAGACAGCACTCACAGATCCCCAGACCCACAGAACCACTGGGTGCCTGAGGCTGGCAGGGAGCTCTGACTTTTGAATATCCCCCAGCACAGAGACCTCACAGCCTCCCTGGAAAAGCTGAGCCAGTCACAGTGCTCAGATGGTGCCTCCTGTGCTGCAGGTCGTGCCCATGGCCTCTGGCCCTGCCTCTGAGCGCCCCTGAGCAGAGTCTGTCTCTGCTGGCTGCAGAGCAGTCTCAGAGCTCTTTGCTCTTCCATCCCTCTGCACAAAGTGTGGATGTATTCCTCTCAGCAGTCAAAATGGTTTTTTAATGTGCTTTATCTATGGCATTTCTAGGGAGCTTGTCTCCTTTTAAATGTTAAAAGATACAAAGAAACTAGAAAAATTTACTATAATTTACATTTCCAAAAATACAGTATTATATTCTTATGTTTTGCCATGAAAAAGGTGTAAATATGCAAGAATTTTGTTCTGATTCATGTATGGCTTCAGAGCAGTGTAATCCCAACTATTGTTATAAAATCCATTTTCCAAATACCATAAGGATTTTGCATATGCAAGAATTAGCCTTCACATTTTTTTTTTAGATTAGCAGTAACTTCCTAGTAAATAATTCTTCCCCGATAGCTATTGAAAATTATCTAACCCCAAAATAATAGTAATTTTATAGTTTTAATTTCTTCTCTCCCCTCTGGATGAAATTCTTAACCTAGTTGCATTAAAAGAGCTTTGAAGCCATCCGTGAATATTTACAGCTGTACAAATGTACAAGAATAATTCAGATATTAAATTTTTCCTCTATTTTTATAGCTATTAGTACAATATTTGTATTTTCTCATATTGTTATTCTGGCACTGGTTGAAATAAAGAGAAATCAGAATAAACAATATATTAGATGCCTACTGCCACAGAAAGCACCTTATGAGAACTTTCAGAAGTGGGTTGTATTATTTTGCGGTTTGAAACCATTAATTAAAATACAGAGAGCTAAATGTAAGGCATTTTGTTGAAATAAAAATTGGTGTTCCATTTATGTAGAGCAAATTTCTGAAAGACTGTAAACTGAAAGTTTTTGTGGAGGAAAATATAGATAAGTTATGTAAATATATTACCTGCTCTTTTCCCTGAAATTAAAATAGTCCCAAAAAGAACAAAATTACGTTTTTCTAATACACAAAATTTAGTATTTGAAATAAAACTATGCTAAGACTGTCAATGCCTGTGATCTCCATAAAAATTTCTGGGTATGATTCCTCGAGTGTATTAAGATAAAAAATCAACAGATCCTTCCCACCCATTAGTCTGCACTTCCTATCCAATTTCCCTTCCCCATTAAATTCTACCCATTAACATGTGCAGTCGAAGGTTTCTGTGCCTGTAGGTGGTCAACATAATTTCAGTGAAAGTTTAAAGATCTCTTTGTGCTTGCCTTCTCTTATATTCTTCTAATCTTGAACTAAAGGCGAAAGAAATGACCAAAATGTATTATTTAAACATAGGGACTAGAGTTTTATATTGCTATGATCTGCAGTAATTTCTAAATTATTTCCACAATTGTTTCCACTTAAATGTTGGTGTTAAGTTCTGCTTTCAGAGGTATGAATGCACCTTCTATTGGAATTAATATCTGCAGTGGCAAAGTTGTTCACAGTGGTGAAACCATTACTCGGGCTGTGCAAAGAGAAGGAAATTAGCCATTAGATTAAATCCTGGTAGGTTTTACCTGACATCCACCTTTCATGATACTCTTTATATAGATGGAATAGTTTCTAAACTGCTGGGTACTGTTTTGTTATTCTTCTTCAACATGAGGTTTACAATACTACTGACTTGATATGCACAACCAAAAGCCAGGGATGTAAGCAAAGCAAACCAGAATCTGAGAACAGTGCATTCCACTGAGGACTTCACAATACTTCACAATAAGTCACCTTTCCAAAAAAAAAAGACTATTTTACAGGGTGAGAAAGCTATTTAGCTAAAGTAGTTGTTTGTGCAGCCTTGCCTACCCTTTCCTACTTATAAATCATGTTTTACTAAAGTAATTATATTAGTCTTATTTTAAATTTCTTGTTTAATGATTAGTCATTAAATATAAAGAATATCATTAATACATAAATTTCAGGGCATTATTGACTTTTCTACCATTGCAATTGCCTATCCTTTTATGCAGTAACAAATTTCTTTTAATTTGTTCTCAGCAGATGCTTCAATTTCATGATGTAAGAACTAAATCTCTTCTGTATGTAAGAAATTAATCTTAATCTATATAATTTTCAACCTTTTTTTGTGTTTTGAAATAGCATGAGAAATTATTGAAGCCAATTTTTCCTACCTTTTCACTTCCCAGAAAAATAATCTTCTAACTTGTTGCCCAAAACCTCTTAATTTATATGCCAGGTTTAGGCAATTAATACTAAATTTTACTCCCCCTTCCTGCCTGCCCCCTCTCCCACCCCCGTTGAAATGAAAAAATCAACCCTAAAATTCTTGTTCATTTCACCTCTCCAAAACCTCTCTGCAAAGTGACAAGTGCAGTGGAGAAAAGCACTTGCACCATTAAGTCCAGAGTCTGATCTTAACAATCTTTCCATGAGTACCTCTTCTAAGTTCACATAAGAACACACTTAACCGTAGGCCCCATTTTGATGCTCAGCAAGTGAATTTAGGTGAATCTTCTGAGGACTAATTAAAATAATGATTATTGGTTAAATTGACTATTTTCATAACATTTCTATAAATAATACAGCTTGTTTTGTATAAGAAACAAAATTCATTAGACAGATGAAAGAACTACTATTTATATGGATTAGGCTGAGGACTACAGAAGTAAATAAATAAGACAAATAATGCCAATAGCTTGTGCTATAAATGATCAAAAGCAAAGCACTAGGAAATAGAAAGGCTTTATCTAAACTATCATATTTCTGACCTAATTTTACAGCATATCTTCAACTGAGCCAAAATCATGTGTATTACCTCTACTATCATCTGAAATTACCTGATATTAAGCAGGTAAAATTTAGTCCTTCATTTACATTAGCAGGTAAAGTTTCTTCTGTTGGGAAGGATAGGAACATCTAAGAGATTTCTTGTCTTAAAACATGTGTCTAGCACAGGTGGGAAGGCACATTTCTTTTTCTCTTGTTGTGCATGATCACTTTACCCCACTAGACATATTTTAGTCGCATGTAGTTAGGTGAGATGAATTCCACTGAGAGATCATTGTTTAGGGGTACACTGTTAAAGAGCTGGAGTACAGCAGTTGTGGTAGACAGCAGTATTTTGATTTGTGTTTCCTTGATTCCTTCTTTCTTGTTTTCACATATAAACTAATTTTATTATTACTTTTACTAAGTACATTTTAATTATATATCTCCTTATTTAAACCAAGATATATAGCCTTATCCAACAACATCTAATTTAATAAGAATCTTCCTACCAACCATTGAGAATTTAATGAAAAGCAGCCTCTGACATTCTGATATTAAAAACTGACAGAAGATGACAAAATGACAGACTGTTTCTTCTCTTTCAGCCCTCAAGTTAAATGATAATAAAGTTATCCTCTTTGTGTTAGAATCTTTGGATTTCTTTTGACAATATATAAAGTGGTTTTGTTCGTGGAAACCTTTTAATTAATATTCAATGGGACAATTAAAACTAACATCTTACAAAAAAAAGTAATCAGTCAACAAAAATAAATTTTAGTGTTTCTAGAGCCACACCTGGAATCACCAACAAGCACATGCTTGGTACATACATCATAAATGTCCTTAAAGTGTAATGACTGTGCATTAATCCGATCCATAATTTAAAGTTACTAAAAAGTTAATATGGAAAAACCCTCCAATAGAGGATATTTAGAGAAAAACTGCAGAGGACAGGAAAAAAAATTAAATGTTAAGTGTAATATTATGCTGGGAAAACTTTACAAAAGGAACAAATAGGGCTAGACACTGCAAGCATGCCTATGAACACTCATGTAAATAATCTGGTTTTTTATCACAATGTCATAACCAGAGCAAGAACAAGTAATTCTGGACCAGATATGTTGTGTTAAATCAATAATAAAATAAAAAAATATTTGGACTTGATTTTGAATTCAAATTTTCACTGCAGCAGTGTGCTCAGCTACATGCAAATAGTGGCAGGTTGCCTTAATTTTTTGGGGCAGCCTTCCACTTCATTTTGCCATAAAACCCCTCAAATTCAGCATCTGTCTACATATACAATGTATTGGCATAGAAAGTAAATATGTAAGAGTTAAATAACTCCCATTTTGAACAGAGGGGTTTTTTTGTGCAGTACTGAGAATGGCATGGGTAAAAAATTAATTCTGTTTTGCACCACTATACTCATGAGACACTTGAGGAGGACTAGTTATCTTGGTCAGTCTGTTTTCAGTTCAGCAATAAAGTGTTCCCAAATTTAATTCTGTGGGATGTGGAATTTCTGTCAAGGATTTATGTTAAAGAGAGCAAGTTAAATGAAATAAAAACAAGCATGTAATTCCTCCAAAAGAGAAGGGCACCACAAAAACATATGAAGTACAAGACAGTGATTGTGAGGAGGCAGCTGAGGGTTTAACCAATTTTGTTATCCCTGAAATGAATAATACATCAGAGCCTTTCATCCCTAAGGTAGTCAGTGTGTCAAGATGGGATATAATACTTAGCAATACAGATGATTGATTTTCCCTGAAACACAGGCTGATGTTCTCAAGGTCAGAAATAAGGATCTTCCAAAACTAAAAATTCTGACACAGGAATACTTAAAAAAAAATATTTATGTAGGATATATGGTTGTATAATGCTGTAACCAAAAAACAGTCCAGCCCTCTGTTATTACTATGTTTCTGGATAATATTCTAGTCATAAACAAAAGTGAGAAATACTCAAGAAATACATAAGAGAGGATATAATGCATCATGTCTAGTTCCTCTACTTGTGGGTAGTTTATACACTTAAATGGAATATTTTGTCAGAGGTGTATATAACTAAATGTTTTACATTTAAAAAATCTTTTAGCCATTTTTTGCAGGATCTCTGTTATGGAGGAAGTATGATGAGAAACATTACTCTCAGCACCTGTGAAAATCTGTACAGATCTGAACATTCACTGCTCCCATTGAAATCAGTGGGAATATGACTGTAGCACAAAATATGGACTTGTAAGTGCAGCAAAACTCAGAAAAGAATTGGAGAGTCTTGTGCCCAGAATGCTGATCTTCAGAATCTGCACACAATGGTGTGTATAGCTGAGCTGAGATGGGACAACTCCTTGTCATTGTTTATTGGATAGTTTATGGCATCCCACACTGAGTAAGAAAGAAGAAACTGTTCTCCTCCTTGAGTGCTAAAGACAGTTGGCAGGTGCCAGGTGACGAAGCATGGCTGTGGACTATGGATAGGATGAGGGTGGCTCCTCATCCTACATCCAGGAGATGATGAAAATTTAAAACACAATTTAGTTAATATGCTCTGTAAAATCTTTCAGGTCCTACTCAATGTATCCATTGATATAAACCCATTTTTCAGGTGACAGTGTTCTCACATACTTCCTATGGAAAGCTAGATGTCTAAGTCAGGTCTGCTGGGTTCAGTAGGCAAAGAGGCACCTGGAACTTAGACCTGAACGGTGCTTTTGAGCTCACGAGCGCTCTCCCTTCTGAACAGGGCCACTGTGCAGGGACAGAATAGTCTGGTTCCAGTTTACACTTTATTTGACAATATGCTCTGGTGGTTAGCTTGATGCTGACATGTGCACCATTCCTATTCATAGTTATTGACAGGAAAATAACCTGGAAAATCCTTAATGTGGCCCTTGGAAAACTTTGATGATAAAATATACCATTATTGCTCATGAAAATCATTCCTGGCCATGAGAGTACTGTGGATCGTAGGGATTCCCAAAGCTCTAGGTCCTGGAATTGTGCCAATTTGGAAAACCTGCAGTAACAATCATGTCAAATCAGGTGAGTATTGTACTAGTAAGTTGCAATCTCTGTCTTCTGGTAGCTGAAATTTTGTCTTGCAACAGTACATTTCCTTTTACATGAGGATGAAGAATTAATTTCCAGTTTTCTTTACCGCAATGCTATTTTGTTATTTAATGCAACAGTATGTGAAAGGTCAAAAGATTTTTGTTTTTTTGCCTTGTAATTGTAATCCATACCTTAATTATAATGTGTGTACTTTAACAAATCAACATAGTTGTAATACTGGCTTTTTACTCCACTTTTATTTACTCCTTTTTTTTTGTCAGAGAAAATAAATTACAGTTCTACCTGGAAATGCATAGCAAAATACACTTAACTGCTATATCAAGTTCTGAAAGTAAGGCATGTGATTTCAGACACCTTTAATAGATACTTCATTTGGAGGGTTTCAGTTGTGTAATGGAGATTCTTTTGCTTTAACTCACATAGAGACATGGTCACATCTAGAAAGTGGTCAAATAAAAAAGACAATTCCATTTCAAATATGCATCATCATTCAGCCAAGGCTTAACTTCATATCCTGTTGGTGTAAAAGTACGTTCTGCACTGGAATTTAAGAGAAATTAAATATTAGTTACAACCTTATCACATTTGCAAGATTCTTCAAGATTGGAAATAGTGTTTTCCACTGGTTTAACAAGTTTCTGTGTTCTGAAAGTTCTTGTGTTCAGACTAAATCTTAAAAAAAATCTGTGGAAAAGAAAAGATCAGTAGAGATCCTTTAGGGAAAGGCAAGACTTCATCAGCCACAGACAGAGAACATCAGAAGAATGAAGCTATGGTGTGAAAGACGTGGAATAAAGAGAATGAATTTTTATACACATGGTATGATGACAAAAATCCCAAATTCACTTTTAATATCAACCAATATGTATCCCCTAGCTCACCTATGACAGACATTTATTGTCTCCTACTTGATTAGCATTAGAGACTCTGTAAATAAGCGGTCTTCAAGTTTTGAAATGTTCAGACAAGGAACAGGTTACTTTGTTTAAGAAGAGTTATCAAAGAAAGCTAGATTTATGACTGCTTCACTTACTTGAAGTTGGGTGATCACAGAAAAAAGACAGAGGAATTTGATTTTTTTTCTTCATCCCTGTTATATCATCTGTAAAACAAACTTCAGTTGGCTTTCCTGATGGAATAACTTGTATGTTATCTTCAGAAACACTGCATTCTTCAGTCTATACTTGGAGTATTTTGGTCTAAAAACATATTATGGCTTCCAAACTCCCTGAAAAGTGCTTACTGCTGAAAATATATCTGTTGTGTTGAGACATTTCAGAATGCAGTTGTGCAATCTCAGATAATTTTGTTTGATTACTCACCATTTTCAAATCAGTTTTAGATAGCCAGAAAAACTGTTATTTCACATAATTTCAATAAGAGAAGAAATAGTTCCCAAGTGGATGATACAGTTTAATGACTTAAAATGTTCATTTTTTGTTTGTAGTGTGTGTGATAGTGTCAGATCCCGAGTAATGGCAATGAACAACAGTCGAGTTTAGGACTGACTTCGAGCAGGATCAGTTGAAAAATGTGTTATTTTCTGTCTGAGTACAGTAGCACTTTGCATGAAGTTTTATGTAGGAAACATTTTTATGAGAGATGAAAGAGCACTGAGAAGAGGGAAAAAAATCAATGTTTTCTATGGTATTTCTTCATTCAATGCATGACAAATAAGAAGTAGAGACAGCATTAACAAATTACTTTACAAATTAACTTTATCAAATTTAAAATCATGGACCACACATATCAGTTTTGTTAAATGTATATACATTCATGATCATAATGACTTGCACTAGTATCATGGCAATTTAGGAGGCTGCTGAAGCATGGTCTGGGCAGCCATAATAGTAACTCCTGTGTAACAAATTTTCTGGGCCAGCATTTGATAGATAATTATATCTGGTGGCCACAACTGCCCTCTGAAGTGACCAGGCCTCAGGGAGGTGAGAAGCACCTGTCCCTGGCAAAGGTAATCTTTTGAAACACCTCAATAAATATTTTCTTAAGGGCCTCTGAGGCTCATTCTGAAGCACAACTGGGTACTTAGGGCATTGCAGCCTCTAGCTGCTCATTCTGCCCCTTGCTGAAGGATACAGCCATCATTGAAAAAGCTGACAGGAGAGAATCTACACTCATATTTCAGCGGTTCTGTTCACAGGCTGGCTGATGAGGGCTAACTTTACAGCTCAGGTATGGATTGACAACTTGAGGGGCTGAGGTATTGACAGCTGGGACAAGCAATACCTTAAACTATTGCAGCTAAAACCAGAAGTGACTTGACCTCATAAAGTTTAAGATATTTTGAAATTCATTGTACACTGTGCCCCTGAAATTTTCTTACAAAACTGGAATGATATGAAACTAGGCATTCACACAATGTCAGGTTTCCAAATTGAAAGGATTTCAACTTTTTAAATTTATCATCTTAACAGTGTATTGCTATAAAATGGTGCTTATAAGAGAAATTGCAGAAAAGAACAAGAAGAATGAGCAGTGTTCTTGAAAACACGACCTCTGAAGAAAAGATGGGATTTGAAGAAAAAAAATGACTGGAAGGGATATAAAATAGCACACTTTGATATGCAGAACGTGGTAACAAAGAGGAAAGGAATAATCTGTTCTCTGTGTCAACCTTGGATAGAACAAGAAGTAATGGTCTTAAATTAGAGCAAAGGAAATTTAGATTATGTATTAGGAAAAGATTTCCAACCATAAATCACAGAAAAGGACCATCTAGAGAGACTGTGGAATTATCATTACTGGAAGTTTTTGAGAACAGACTGGGCAGACAATTTTCAAGGCTGACTAAAGTGTAGGGAATCCTGTTCTGGGAACAAATTATAAACTCATAAAGTTCTTCTTTAGATTTTTTTTTAATGCCTGAATGTCAAATCCATTGCATGAATTTAAGCACAAATTAGCTAAAATTTAAGCACAAGTTAGCTGAAAAACGGTAAAACCACTAGCCAAATAATGTGAAGAATGAAGGACATGCTGACCAACTGTTTGCTGACTAACAGATTATTCTGGGACTGATTTTTTGCTGCTATTCCATGAAATGGATGACGTACTAATAGCTGTAGGTTATCCATGTGGGGAACAAGTCGAATCATGTAAAAATTAGCAAAGTGCCTTCCCTTCTTCTCTTCTTTTACCTTTAAAGTTATTTTATACCATTTTCTGCATTCATTGTGTTGTGATGGTTAACAGAAGGAAATGTCATCTCCAGCCCCCTTTGGGGTCAGGCCTTAAGTGTTCAAGGGATTTTTAAATTATATGCAAATAATAGCTGAGCTACCCAGCATGTTTCCTTATGTGGATAAGCAGCCTAGCATCTAGCACCTAGGATCTGATCTTTCAGTGCTGATGCTACTTAGATGAAATAACATTGGAAATTTCAGTTTTCAGTCAGCAAGCAAATGCAAGAATGTTAAATAAATTCTATTTTGCATTTTTCAGATACAGGTAGTTGTTGCAGAGAGGTAAAACCTTACAAAACAGGGGCGTTGTTACCCTTGTTAAATCAGGCCCATTACTTAGGCTGAGTAGAAAAGGACTATGGAAAAGTGACTCAGCTGAATTACAGGTAGAAAAACAAGTTACATAACCGTTACAAATCCACATTGTGGTTTATGGGGATTGGTTGAACTACATTTGTTGTTCTTAAATGGAATGTAACTGATAATGGCCTAATTGCATAAAAAGGCCTGGGTTTTGCAATAAAGGAGCTCTCTTTTGCTCTCTTTTCCCCTGCCTGGGGAATCTGCATCACTCTGCCTTGTAACAGGTAGTCATTAGCCTTGTGAAAATTTACTCTAAAAGAGCTTTTTCTTTGTGAGACTTTGTCAGTTAATAACAATATTTTATTGCACATCGTATCTGCTAGGTGCAGTGAAGTCTAAGGCATGCCTGTGATCATCAATAAAAGCTGCCCTTTGCAAGGTATTCCAAGCCTGTCACTGTGGCAACATTTAATACTGCACATTTCACTATGAGGTTATAACTGAAATACCTTTACTGTAATTTAGCTCAAGTATTGTAAAATGCTAATGATTTATTAGAATAACGAACTCGACAAAAGGTCATACCAGGTAAACTCATAAAAGCCAACATATTGAAATAGAATTATTGAGTCATAGAAGCACTGAGGTTAGTCCAGCCCCCTTGGTCAAGACAGTCAGCTAGACCACGTAGTTTGGTAGCACATAGTGCCCATTTGGGTATTGAATATCACTCAGGATTAAAGTTGTGCAACCACACTGAGCAACTATTCCCATATTGTGTGCTCAGATACACCATAAAGAAGTTTTTTCTTATGATGTCTAAGTGAAATTTTCTGTATTTCAGTTTGTGCCTGTTGCCCCTTTTCCTTTCACAGACTGATACTGATAAGAGCTTGGATTTGTCTTCATTTCCCTTACCAGGAACTCATTGATAAGATTCCCCCTGTCCTTTCCTTTTTCAGGCCAAACAGTCCCAGCTCTATCAACCTCCCATCATGTGCCAGATCCTCCGATCCTTTCACAGTTTTCATTGCTCTTTGCTGAAGCAGTGTATCCATACTGCTCTTGTTCCATGGGAAGCCCAGGACTAGGAGTGTGTCTCTCCGGTGCTGGGCAGGGAACGATCGCATCCTTTGACCTCCCAGCAATGCTCGGTAAAACATCAACCGGGAATTGATCCAAGGATGGATCCCTGCTAATTCCCCTTGGACCTGTTCTTTACCAGGACTGCCAGGCTCCTTTCTCCAAAAAAGTTTATGGTCAGCCCCTAGCATGTCCTAGTTCATGGGTTTACTATTCATCAAGTGAATTCCCTGTTTCTTTGTAGGTCTTCATGAAGTTCTGGTGAGATCTCTCTAAATGGCAACGCATCAGTTTGTGGACAGGACTGGACAAACCTTGGTAGCCCCTCCACAAAGTCCCAGATTGGGTCCCTGGCAATCAGGAAACCTCCCTGTGCAGCAGACTGGACTGGCAGCTGGAAGCCTTGGTACCTTGCAGCAGGCAGTTTCCCTCTGCTGTCACTCATTGCTTCCTTGAGATGCTGCTGCAGGGCTCAAGCTCAGTCAGGCTGGTTGCTCCAACAAAAGGGGAAGCTATCAATTCTCAAACACTAGGAATTAACATTTCACATAGAGTAACCCTTGCTGTATTATGTTTTTGCAGTATATTTTCAGCATATTTTCAGTTACAATAGGATTTTTTTTTTCACCTTGCTATTTAAACTGAGTACAGTTTAAAAGATAGCACTGGAAAAAGACATAGTTGACTAACAAAATTGCACACCATTTTTTATTTTTACAAAAGGAAGAGAAAAATTTTTAATGGTTTGAGATACTTTTGTACTAACAGAATGATAGCATTTTGAATAAGATAAATTTACTTTCCTTCTTATTTCACTATTATGATGATATTCTGGGAACGCTGCAGGGTTCTGCTTTGAAAAAAAAGTGAACAGGAGTATTTGAGGGCCAAGCAAGGGAAAGGATTATCCAGCCATGTCAAAGATATGGATAGTCTGCCAATTTGGAAGAATAGCAAAGCTCAAGCATCATTAAATATTAAATAGAGAGAAATTAAACTAAATATAGATTGTCAAACACTCAAATAATTAAAACAAAAATCATCCAGTGTTGTCTCCTTGAAGTTCTCTGTGAGTCTAATTCCAGCTCTGTTAAAAGGTCAATAGGATTTGTATGTCTTCAAAACTCTCCCTTGGCTTGTCAGAGCTAAGCCACACAGAGTTTTCAAGTGTCACTATGATATTCAAAATCACCATGCAGATGCCACAGATCTACCAAAGATGTCTACCAAAACCATGTCTATACTGGGTGGGTGTGTCCTCTAGTTCTGCCTAAAATGAGTCACAGCTCTTTTGTCCCATGCTGTGTTCTCAAAGGATACTGCTTCTGTAACAGTAATTTGAAAATTGCCTGGAAATCAGGCATAAAAGTTAAAGTCTCCTTAAGTACACAGGGTTGGGTTTGTATTTTTGTTTGTTTGTATGTTTTGGTGTTGTTGTTTTTTTTTTAATTTTAACTTGTTTGTTTAAAAACAGCCAAAAGAGTGGCTTGTATTTTTTGTTATCGTAGTCCAGATATCTCATTAGAGAGGTTTGTTTCAGAGATGAGTTGAAAACACATGTAACAGCAATTGCAGACCCTGCAGCAGCAGTAGGGCTGCTGCCAGCAGCAGGAATTGCTGCAGACTCTGATTCTGGTAACAAAGCCAAACAGGAGAGGAGCTTGGGAATTCAGATGACTGATATGGCTGGCTGCCTCTGCCTAAGGACATAGTGCCAGAGGAATTTTTAGCTGATGATTTTGAACTGGAAGACAAGTCTCCCCAATCAAAGTTGTCCCTTTCCTCTTGCAGTCCAATTTCTGGATAATTTAAGCAACTTCCCACTCAGATCCTCTGTAAGCTAATGAAAAGTTTTTCCTTTGCCATCTGCATAGAGGAAGATGGAAAGATGATGGAAAATCGCCCTGACTGTCAAGTTGTGTACAGAGTCTGCATTGCAATGCTTGTCTGAGTGATGTACAGACATTTCTGGCCTTCAGGGCTGTTCTATTTACCATCTTTTGTATCCTTTTCACTTGCATTCTTAAATACTTCCTATGTAAAGATTTGTCTCTTGCCTTCCTCTCCCTTCATCTCCACTATGCATTTCAATGTCATTATTAGATGCACATGCAGGCACCATAATTTTTGGTTTTCAATTAGTGACAGTGAAAGTGCAAATGGTTACCAGTACACCAGAACACAGCTGCTTATCCTGGAAACATCTGTGGGCAGGTAAGGACGAGTGTAAAGCTACCCAATATAAAATACAGTGAAGAGTCTGTACAACTAATTGAATTACTATGACATTTTCTCATTGTTCCTAATAGTATCTTAGCATTATCTTTATATTTTAAGATGCCTGTAACTCAGACCCAGTAATGTTCTCTAAACATAAGGAAAAAATATTGTATGAATTATTTTTTGTCTGAAAAGCAACTATTATACATAAGCAATCATCTAAAAAAGATCACAAGGAATGTAGAGAATGGATTTAGTGTGTCTATATGGCAGCACAATGACATGATAGACTGTAATGGTTGTGTGGTAAATAATACAGATTAAAACTGGATTTTAAAAACAACATGTCTCTCTCAGTTCACTAAGTATTTAAAATTATCTCATCTCTCATTTAGTTTCATCAACAGTATTTTTCTTCTTTTGAACTCAGCCCTTAAATGCAAGGGAATCCAGAATTATTTCACAGTAAAATAACATTAGAAGCTTTCATTAAAATTACATCAATCTATTTATACTGCTCTCATGTAATGTATACTGTTCTAATGTAATGTAATTTTAATTACAAAAATTCACCAAGAAGTCTAGCCTAATATTTGCTTTTATATTTTTCTTTCTAATAGACAGCGGTCTTAAAGCACTAGGTGTTGCATTTCATTCACAGGAATGAAGCTATTCACACTGCTTTTGCAGCTGAGACCAGTGGTAAAGAAGGATGATTGACTGTGTCTAAATTTTGGGGTGCTCTACCTTTGTATGACCAAACATCTGCTTTATTATTGACTTTGCTTCTCAAATACTGTTTAAAAATGTTTTCCTTGCCAATAAGAAAAATTATCATTTCAAGAAACAGGTTTGTTTATCTCTGTTTAGCACCATACTGTGATTCCAACGAGACCAGCTCTATCTGTTGGATTGACTTTAGCTACTTATGGATACCGAGATGGAAAAAAAAAATGGAAGCCACAGCAGACATGGAAAATTTTGAAAATGTTTTATAAATAATTGTGGCCATTGATCTATTTCACTCTCAGATGTGAGAGGCTATTTCTACATGTACGTATTTACAGCTGCTGGGGCTTGTCCTGCCTATGTTTCTGCTCAGCTGTACGTGCTGGTATGTCCCATAACACTGCAATGTGACATCTCAGGAAAGAGGGGCTTTATTCTGTCAGGTCTCCTTTCCAAATCAAGGATAATGTTCATGTGTCAGGCAGAATAAGTGGAATAAGCCTGACTGAAGTGTGAATGCAGCTGCCCCTGAAGAGATGTGGCCTGGCCACCCCAAAACTCCCAGAAGGGAGAGAGCACCATTTGAGCTACTGAAGCACTAAGGGCAGGAGGGACTGGGGCAGGGTCTGGTTGCTTGGGCTAAGTCAAGGATGCCACGCACTGCCAGCTTCAGGAGCCCCAGTCCCTGAGGATGCTTTCCAGTGGGCAGCCAGGTAATCCACGTCTGGCATAAAGCAGACCACTGTAAGTGGCAGATGTCTGGCAGGGATAGACATGAAGAGCTTTGGGCACAGGCATAGCTTCATTCTTCCAACACACAATGATTTCTAGCATGCAGTATGGTGCCATGTATATATATGTGTGTGTGTGTGTGTGTGTGTGTGCACATAGGCATGCATTTTTATTTATCTATACAAATACAAATAATACATGAACATAAAGGCATGCTCATGCATCTGAGATCTATGAATGCACAGAACAAGCCAGGCATTGAACATTTTGAAATGGGCTCCCTGTGGAAGAGATCAGGACAAATTTTTGTCTGCTAAAATATAACGTGCGCATGCTGCCCTCTGTTTTATATTTTATTTTACATTTTTTAAAGCTTTTACTATTTTATGATTTTTCTGTTTCTTCTGAGTTTGAAAAAAAGAAAATCCACAACAAATATTTCTATTTCCTGATTATGCAATGATTATTCTTTCTCTTATACTCTTTAAATCCATTTAATTAAAAAAAAAAAATTCCCAGTTTCCCTTCCCTTCCCTTCCCTTCCCTTCCCTTCCCTTCCCTTCCCTTCCCTTCCCTTCCCTTCCCTTCCCTTCCCTTCCCTTCCCTTCCCTTCCCTTCCCTTCCCTTCCCTTCCCTTCCCTTCCCTTCCCTTCCCTTCCCTTCCCTTCCCTTCCCTTCCCTTCCCTTCCCTTCCTTTTATAAAATGAACCATCATAATATGCAAATGAAAAGCACCTTTGTAATTTTTTATTACCATGGAACTGCGTGGAAAAATACATTAGATACTACAGGTAACAGAGATTGATCTTGAATTTGAAAATTTATGAAGAAAACTGAATCAGAGAAATGTAAATGGAAGAGAAGATATTAATCAACATGCAAAAGTCAGGCAACATTTTTTCCTGAGAACACTCATCAAAATTTAAATGCATATACATATGTACAGAAAAAGAATCATTGACAAAAAAGTATTTTTCTTATTTTCTATCACTTTGCCAAGACAATTGCAGTGATAGTTTAGTGAGACTCAATAAGACTGTTATTAGATTAGAAAATGATCAAACTAGAATGATGAAAGTATATCTATCAGGGAATTAGTTGGCATCCACTTCACCATGGTTAGCTCCATCTGTAATAATTGATGCTGGGGGTTCTTGCTCCTTGCTCTGGGGACCAGTCACTGACCAAAGGCAAGATCCTGGATGCCCTACTATCTGACTGACATGCACCAAAATTACAATTTACTGTCTCTGAACAACAATGAAAAGGAAAGATTATGACTATGATGGGCAGAAAAAAGTATGGCTAGACTCTAGGAATTTAAAATACAAGCTGGTGTGCAGAAATGATATGCACAGCTAGGTAGAGCATTCCAATTTGATCCTGCTACCAGCTAAAGGCAGTGGCTCATTCAAGTGCACCTGGGAAATACATTTAGAAAAAATTGAGGGCAGAGGAATACATGAAGTTGGTTACACACTGAACAGGTTTAGAAGGTTCCTATAAAATATTAACTCCTGCAGCCAACAGTTCAGCCTCATATGACATGTAATCAGCACACTGTTCTCTCTTGCAGAAATTAATCTACTCACCTTTCTGGATCATGCTTGACAACACATCTTCTGTAGCCTGCTGTTCTGCTCTTTTCTCACTGCAGCTTTTCACACTTTGGCAAAACTGACCTGCTAAAATTGCTTTTTCCAGGAGGACAAATCTTCTTTCGGTTTCTACTGTGAAATATTTAATCAAATAATTTTAACTCCATTTTTCTCTTGGCCAAATATGTTACTGATCTTACAAGATCTCACCTTCTGAGTCAATCTTGAAAAAATACTTAGCATATACTTATGTGCTAAAATGAGTCCACTTTCTGCATAAGGGGAGTGTCCACATGGACAAAGAGATTTGAACAGGTAACTGCACACTCTTTTGAGTACTGTTGTATAGGAGTGTCATTGCATTAATCAGTTCACAAATTTTAGTTAAAGACTTGTGGACCAGTTAAAAATAGATAAATAAAACCTTCTGGACAGATTTTGCAACAATAGCTTTTTAGTCAGAGAATGACAATTCCCAATGGGTGACCTTAATCACCTGACAGTGATGTACTGTATCATGTTTAGTTGTTTACTTATCTATTTCTGAAACTGATGGATCAGATACACAAGCTTGTTTATCACGTTCAACTCCTTGTCTATTTGATTCAGTAAAAGTTTTATCAGATTTAACATGCTATGTATTTATCAGGTGATATGTGCACTTAATGTGCAATGCAGTAGATAACGATAGTGCTGTAAGGGCAGGAAATCTGTCAGTGTTTCCATTATAAACCCCATTTCCCAGGGTTTATCACTGAGCCACAGCTCACTGTCAGCTTAGATGCACTTTTTAAAATAAAATCATGTTTATATTGATACAACTATCTTGTAATGTGAGCGCTGGTCTGAGGCATGCCTATTGTTTTAAAGGCTTTGCACTTAATACAGAAAAAATTGCTTCCAAAGGTGAGCAGAAGTGTTTTGTTCTGCACTTTTATGACAGAACTCATGTTATTATTAATGGAAGTAATGTCTATTTCTGATTTGATAGATCTCAATTTCTTTGTTAACAGGCAAGAGACTTCTCTTAGCTTAAACATAAAATACCAAAATGCTTTTGAGATAATTCATGCTTCTAGAATAAGCTGAGGCTTGAATAGTAACCAAAAAAGTTATGCTATATTTAAATTAGATTAATAGTTTTGTTACACCAAAATCTCAACTAAGGTAATGATAGTCTCCTTCTGCTTGGAAGATGGCTGTTGAAAAATTCTTGCAGTGAAAGAGAGGTGCTTGTGTTTTCTCAGGTTTGCCCTGCATTCCCACGTGACTGTTTGTGGGTGCTTTCTTCATTTTCTTCAAGTTACTGTTCCCAAATATTTGAACCCTGCTCTAGAAGAAACATGAATTTCTGCAGATGCTGTTCTCTGGAGCGGCCTCTGGCTAACAGGTGTCCAAAGACAGCAGTGCCTCAGGTGTGAGTCCTTGTGAGACAGATCAATAATCCCAGGCCCATGCAGAAGCAGGTGCATCCTTGACTCACACCAACATGGGGCTCAGCAAGTTGTATTGTTAAAGGCAAATTTTAATCTGTAAGTCAACTGTGGTTTTTACACATTCACACACACACACACATATATATAGATATATATATATGTAGTGATATCTATGCCTTGAAGGGTTTGAAAGAAAATATTATATATATGTGTGTGTTTGTGAAATATTCCCAAATCTCTCTAGATGAAATGGCAGGCTAAACTATCATGATTTAACCCCAGCTGGGAATTAGCCCCACAGAACTGCCCACTCCCTCACATACCCCAGTGGGATGGGGTAAAGGATCCAAGGAGTAAAAGTAAGAAAAGTTGTGAGTTGAGATGAAGACAGTTAATAGGTAAAGTTATCAGCATTAAATTAAAGAAGGGGACACGATGCTGCTTTTTGTACTAGATAATGTTGAAGCCAGTCTGACTCATTTGCCCCAAAAGGAAACATCCTGACATTGGTACAATATCTGCATAAAGGAACAAAAAGTGATAATACTGATAACTTACCCAAAGTTGCTGAGCTGACACAGCTGGCCTGGGGATATATGACTGGGAATCAATCAATTTACACTGAATTATAAAAACCCAGTCCCAAATTTTAAAGGCAGGGTCTTCTGACACAAGCCTTCTTGAAGTGTATGTATGGAGATTCCTCCCTTGAGTCGGGTCATCCCTCATGGTAACTCTTACACCTGGAACCTGAGAGAAAAATTAGCATTGTCATGGGTGAATGGCATTAATCTCTAGTTAAGAATTGTTCTGCTAGCTTAATGCAATTGCTTTAATATAATTGCTTCGATATTGCTTCAAAATAATGCACTATAACAGTTATTACAGCTCCTATATTGTGTAATAAATACTTCTGATTAAATTTTTTTCTAACCATCATTATAATAAATCATACATATTTATATACATATATCTAGTTTGCCATTCATAATTGTGCAGGACAAAGTTGTGTAAAGGTTCAATTACACCTGTATAATCCTTTAGATACAAACAGTTGACAAAGTCTCTGGGAAGGAGTTTAGAAAGCAAGTGGGTCCTTTCCATATCTTGTGACTTAATGGGAATGTTGGAAATTATATAACTTTCCTAACTAATTTTTAATTAGTTGCTTTAATTAAATGCAAGCAGCACTCACTTTTAGCCAGGCCTTTATTAAGTTTCTTCATGGACTTATTTTGTTACTTTGACCATTAAATGATAAAAGCCTTAAGTTTGTTAAAACTAACCCTGACAAGCTTCAATAAAAAAAAGCCAAAGGCATTTGAAGATTGTAAATCTGGGATCCTAAATTTATGATTGTTCAAGGCTGTTGGAGTAACCAGAAGATACTGAGGAGATTAAGGCGTGGAAAGCTGGAGAGTCTTATCTGAGAAATAGATGACAAAAGGACTAAAGAATGTGGATCAAATTAGCATCAAGAGTGAGAGATCAATAACCAATAGAGAATAGAATACTAGCTAATGAAGAGGATTATGTAATTTAGGATTATGTACCTTGAACATTAATTTCTTTGTTTGCTAAAAGTTTATAAATAAGTGGAAAAGTTCTGTATCAGTGTTTGTGTGGTGGCTGGAACTTTTTCAGCCTCACACACACCTCTTGGCCAAGAATACAGTAACGCCTTACTCGCTAACATCAGAAAGCCTGACAATTTAGGTTTTTGGTAACAGGAGGGCTTTACCCTCTTTCATAAAGTTTGTGTGAAGCTCCCATTCTGCCTGTAATGCTGCTGAGCTCCATTTGCTGCCATATGGTCTTGGATAATTTTGGGTCAGGATTCCTGGCTGTGTTCCCTCCCGCTCCTTGTGCAGCCCCAGCTTTCTCCCTGGTGGGGTGTGGAGCAGAAAATGATTGGCTCTGTGTAAACACTGCTCAGCAATAGGAGAAACATCTCTGTGTTATCAACACTGTTTCCAGCACAAATCTAAAACATAACTCCATACTAACAATTGTGAAGAAAATGATCTCTACTGCAGTCAAAACCAGCACATTTGCAAGGCAATAGCATCCACAGAATGGAAAGAAGAGTAGGCTGGCAACCTAACTTTTACTTCTGAACTTCAGAGTGGATTTTTTTAAAAAATAAATTTATAAATTGATAAACACCTTAGTTCAGGGACTGAGTTTAAGCTTATAAAAGATAGCTGTCATAGTAGACCAGGCATTTCCATAATTCAGGAATATGTTTACGTTCTGGACTCGTTGCATCAGCCATACCTTTTATATTTTACTTTATCTCAGTTTTCCATAAGTAAAATTCAAGTTGGTCAACTTTCCAGCTATGATAGGCATCAATGAGGTTTTGAAGCATGGCTGAGGTAACCTGTAACCTTTGCGGTGCAGGCTTAATCACCATCCTTACAAATCTGTGCACATCTATGTCGTAAAGAGTCAGCTCTTGTAGGTATAGCTGGGGTTTCTACAACATCAATAATGCCCCAGTGCCATAATAACCTTGAATTTTATGCTTACAAGAATATTGTAAGGAAGATAATATTCAAGTGTTTGTTTGATTTTTCTCATTGTGAAAAGAGATCTGTAAATTAAAACAGGTGACAACAACACTGAAGCAAGAGTAAATCCTCATCACACTGGCTCTTTTATAGATTAAGTTAAAAAATGTGCATCTTTTAACCTTCTTATTGTTCCATATAGTGTCAACATTTGTAAAATGGGTTGTACTTTAAAGACCTTTTTTCTCCATCAGATATAAAAGTATGTTTTCCTTTAAACTTCTGTGAGATCAGGATTTAAGCCCGAGACTTGTCCATGTTCAGAAAAAAAAGTGGTATTTAGTGCAAGTGTTTTTCTAACACCTTTATCATAACACCATCCTTGCAAAGTCTTTCTGTTTGCTTCTCCTTTACCCTGTGTCCTGTGACAGTTGATGTCTTTGAGAATCTTCCTATTGTAATATGCCAGCCTTACTGGCAAGGTATGAATTACTAGACAAAGTTCACTGCAGTGAAAAATCAGGCCACTTAAGTGAAAACTACTGCTGCCTTTTAATCTGTTTTCTCTGAGTGGTGGGCTTTACCACAACTTCAGTGGTCTGCTAAAAACTCTTTTTTGCAGTTAATGTTCATCACATTTCATATAATGTTCGAAATATTTATTGTGAGCAAAATGTCTCTTCAGCATTCTCAGCAAGTATTCACAACCAGGATCCATATAGCATTTTTAATATTTTAGGTTAATATTTGAGTTAGTATTATAATGTCAGCAGGAGCTCTGAGGCTGGTATGATGGAAATCAAAAACTGCTATGGACACTGCATTCCTGCTCTCTCTTCAGTAGTTCATGACAAATGTAAATGTTAATCTCACTCTACTGATATTAAAAATGCACCCAAAACAAGCTGTAATACTGAAGTCATTTGGAAAAAAAAAGTTCAGAGTCTTGAGTATTTAAATTAGAAACAGAATTGCATACTTATGAATAATGCCATTTCAAAAGAAGTCTTATGTCTGCACAGTCATTGGATGTCAGGAAAGAAATTAATAAAAAAAAAATTATGTTTCTGATGCTAGCTTAATCAGTTATTACTTAGAACATTGTGAAAATATTTTTCATTAAATGGAAAATGTCATTGGAATGGAAATCAGAGTCCTTGCTCTGGGAAAAAAGAAAATAAAAGGGAATCCTAAATCAGTGCAAAAACTTTGCTTCTTTGTGATTGGAAATGCATTCTTTAAAAGAGGTATACAATGGGGATACTTTTTGCTATCTCCACAAGAATCCAGTTAGCAGATGGGAAGCAGAGTACTTTGATGGATTCAGTCCTCCTTGCTGAAAATTTTAAACTTATATTTTTCTAAAGCTACCTGCTTTAGAAAGGTATAAATAAACCAGACTAGATTCAATGTGCCATCATTGTGCTTGACTCTGAGAGCAAGTAGAGTAGAGCAAAACCAAACAGAATGCAAAGACCACAGTATAGCTTAAAAGCAACATCGTGCCACTTGTCTGAGTTGCATCACTCTAGTACTTGGCATAGTTGACCCATCCATAAATTAGGCTATTTACTGAGGAAAACTAAATCTCAGAGCAGGAGTTAGCTGCTGTAGGTATTGTATATACCTACACGATGTTTGGATGAGAAATGATCCAAGCAATCTCTGGAGTCCAGAGTTGTAAGACTGTGTTAGACATGGTCAGGGTCTTTGTCTGAACTGGCACTGCAGCTTTTTTCTCCTCAAGATTGCTTTGAACTCTGAAGTTAGTATTTGTTATAATTCAGTTTGTGTCCATGTTGGAAAACATTAAAGCCAGATAGGATTAAAAAGGACACACACATCTTCCATGCTGACATAATCCATTAATAAAAATAATTCCTTATTCCATACCAAAGAGTGTGAATGAACTTGTTCACAAACCATAGCTCCCTCACTCAGCAGGCCTGCCTTTTCCCTAGTCTTCCTTTTGCTACTGATGGACTTAGAGAAGCTCTTTTTGTTGTCCTAGATATCCCTTGCCACGTTCTATTCCAAGTGGATCTTAATCTTCCTTATTGCATTCCTGAATAATCTGACAATGTTCCCTGAACAAGATGCAAGTAATTAATAATAATAATAATAATAATAATAATAATAATAATAGTAGTAGTAGTAGTAGTAGTAGTAGCAGTAGTAGTAGTAGTATTAAATACAGACTGGAGGATTTTTTATATATGGACCTTTTCCCTTCAATTTACCCACTTACCAGTTTAGCTGAGACAGCATATTGATATCAACCTTGTATAGGAGCAAGAAACCAGCTGCTCTTTTACAACTTCTTTCCAGGGTTAAGCTAACATTAACTTATTCCTTTTTGGTATGAACACATGATGCAATGTTGAACCTTATAATCAGAATTCTGTGAAAAGGAGATACTAGACATTTTATCTATACATTTCAGGGACAGCACTTTCCAATGATAATGGTAATTATGCAGTTCCTAGTGTAAGGCCACAAATTTTTCATTTGACTTTGTATCTACCAGATGTTCCTTTTATTCTCATAACAAGAATTTGAGTATAGTAGATTTTAGGAAAAAAAAAAAACAAAACCAAGGGATTCTGACAGACTTTTTCCTTCTCTAAGATACGCATTCTTCATAGTAGGCAGATTAGTCTCAGTGAATCATGTAAAAAAAAAAGAAAGAAAATGAAATTCACTAAAGCTGTCTTACAAGTAGGCCTTGATTTCAGAGTTAGAGTCAACTTGCATTATTCTTTAGCAATTACTCCTTGCTACTGCCCTGTTTACAAGAGGTCATGATGATCCAAACGCACCTGACAGGTCCAGGACTGGATTAGAGACCAGATGGTGTTTCAGTCAGCTGGAAACCACAGTCCAATTAACCCTTGCCACCCAGACTACAGTGTTGTCCCAGATTGAATTACTCACATGTATCTAGTCCTGCCACGACTTCTGCTAGTAGATAAAGAAGAAGAAGACATATTCTCTTACAATGAAGGAAGGAAAAGCATTAAAGAGTAGAGTTTGTTCAATTTAAAAAACCTGAGGACTTTAACAAGAATGAACTGAACAGTACATATTAAGTATGTAATTATACCCCAGTGAAACAATCCCTCTAGCAGAGGCCACATGCAGAGTATGTCTAGATCCTGCTGATTTTCTAGCTCCATCATTCTCTTTTTGGATATCTGGAGGCAATTTGTGTGAGTGTGTCTGTCATTTAACTGATACAGTGGGCACAGGGATACTAATGTGTTCTGGCCATAGCTTGGCACATTCTTGTAGGCTCATAAAGTAGAAAATTATTTGGCATGCTCTTGAGAAAAGCCTGGGCCCGCTCTTGATAAATGTCTGTAACTTTATATGGACATTTAGAGGCCTTTGCTGTGTGGCTGATGATATTTGGACGGGGCTGTTTGAGTGCTCATAGTTGTTGCATTTTTCAGTAAATGCACATTTTTTAGTAAATGCCCATTTTGAAGTGCCCCAAAAATGTCTTTAAAATACATTTGCTTCCTTTCTCTCATGATCCGGGCATGAAGTTATTCAGTAGACTAAGATTTATCTGCAGTGAATTCTTATATCAACAAAAAGCTATTCACTTTATCTCTTTGCTCCCTAGCTATCTTCTTTGCAAAGGGGGAAGAGGACTTCTGCCTAAAGCAAAAGGTTAAATCTTTGTATTTAAATTCTGAGATAGATATTTCCACTTGCAATGTTTGTAGGAGCTCACTGTCAGCCACTGTGCCCTCTGAGGATCTGCAAGCACAGCCTAGAAAGACCACTCCCAAACTATTGTATCCACTTATGGCAACTTGGAAATTTATGTCTTATTGTCTGTTTCTCGGGCAAGAGGATTTTATCCATACTGACAGAGGTTATTGGATCACAGATCCTACAACGTTTTGAGCTTACCAAAGACCAGAAGGTTTGCTCCTCAAAGAAGAAAGATGAATCGTACTGATCTTGCAGCTTTGCTGACCCATGGCTGATCCCAGAGCCTCCCTGGAGCTGCTGAGGTGCCCTGGTGCTCAAGGACACATTCCCTGGGAGCCATGCTCAGAGGCCAGAGAACACAGACCAGGTGTCCACAAGTTTCTGAGTTGGGTAGATCTCAGCATCCTCTGTTAAATTCTCAGGTTCCTATGATTACTGGCTCCTTGCCAAGTATTCCTCTCAAAGGCTTGAATCCCCTTGAATTCATTCTGTAGAGCATGATTTCTCTCCTTTAAAAGAAATCTGACACTTGTGCTGGCTTCAAAGTCCATTACTATGCTCTTTCCTACTGTGCTTGAAACCACCCACACACATTTCCTTTTTGAGTCCTGCACATGTGGGTAGGTCACATCTCCTGAGTTCTTTAGAGGTGTTTGAGTCCCTCTCCTTCATTTTGGAGTCATATCACATATCAACTAGGAATTAATTGATGTAGGGCATTGTCTCTAAGAATTGCTAAGCACTGGCATTGTGTGCTTTGGGGAAAGAGGAGATTAATTTGTGTGCTACAGTTTCATCTCAATAAATTCTTTTTGTACCATTATCTCTTTTTATCAAGATGCTGGCCTGCGTTGTAGACACAATAATATAGATTTCATTTACTCTGTTTGACATGGTTCATAGTATGAATAATGCTAAACTTCATAAAAGTGAAGATGTAAGAGCTATTTGTTTGTAAGGATCAGCATGTAGAAAAAAATAATGAATTATTTGTTAGGAACAACATTTTCTTGAGACATATCCATTCCAAGTTCATAATTTTTTTTTTGCAGGCAAAAAATTAAAAGGAAAGCCTTAGCTGATATCTTGCAGTTAAGAGTCACAGTTGTTCAGCTCCAGTTAAATGAGAATGTCATAAAAAACTTGAACTCATATAGGGTCTCAAATGGGATCTAATCCATTAGTGATAATGGAGAGTATATCTGGGAAACTAGATGTTTATCAGCTCTTTTATAAACAGTAAGGAATTAAGCCTAATACCACCTCTGAGGTAGATAAGTATTAACGGCCCCTCTTTCTGGGTGGAAATTGAAAGGCTTGGAGAGGTGAAATGATTTGCCTGAGGCCACACTTGAAACAGCAGTAGTATCCAGCCTTATTAAGTGAAAGAGCCTTTTAAATGTTACTTATTGCAAAAGCAATATAAATGAATGACTTCAGTTCTTGCACTTATGAAAAAGTAGCTAAATTTTATTTTTACCATGTAACTAACACAGAAAGATAGGTTACCTGTTCTTTTATTAAAATGTAACAATAGAAACAGTAATACTATTAATAAGAATAGAAAAGTAGTGGCTATATACAGTTATAATGAAAATTTTAGATAAAATCTATCCCATTTGACTCAGAATTCACATAAAATTTCCACCAGAAATGACTCTACAGTCAAGTACAGAGATTAACATTAATCTGGCTCGATCTGGCATAAGATAGTTTGACAATTTTTTTAATCAGCACAAATAATGTAATATTTTAGTATAGGAGTGTAGCTGTAGTTTAATGGGAAATGTTGAAGGGTTCTGATTATTTAATTTTTGGGATGGTGTAAAGGAACACAGAAATCACCAGAATGGCCTGGTCATTGTGGTTTTTTTTCCTACTGGGCAAGTGATAATTGCTCTGAGGACCCATGAACTGTAGAAGCCCCTTTCCTCCCTCCCACTTGACAGCTGTTGTCCACTGAGCTGCAATTTGCATTAACTCTGGAAGCATACTCCAATGCTGTTGTCTGGTATTTATTGCCAATGTAAATACATTCTAGGGAACAGTCTTGGCATTTTTGCCCAGTCTCCCTCTTGGGTACTGGAGATGTTTTTTGTAATAAAATCTAAGGATTTTAAACATTCTTTTTTTCTGGCTAAACTTCTGCTACAATTTTGTGGTATATAATATGATGTTTAAGCTCAAGGTTTGTCACAGTCACAAACAAATATGACCATGCAGCTAGATTTCTCAGCTTCTATCTTTTTTTTCTTCTTCTTCTTTTTTTAATTTTAATTAGCTTATGCAGGTAATTAGGAGTACGCCTTTTTATTTATCTATATCTCAGGGCATCACAGACAGTTTAGGAGGAGCTTCTTTTATTTATCTGTATCTCAGGGCAGCACATACAGTTTAGGAGGAGCTTCTGGGAGTCACTAGATGACTTTCCTTTGTCTGTGTGAGCTCCCAGCAGTGTCAGTTTTACTGTTCACACATTGCAGAGTTAGTTCACACACACACTAAATGCTACACAGGCCAAAGGCCCTGGATCTCTCATACATACAATGCAGGTACAGGTATATTTCTCCAAGGGATTCTGGATGGAAATAAGGTAGTGTACAGCCACTGCTCCATATCTGTAATTTGCAGCTGGCATTTCATTATTTAGTGTATAATTCAAGGCTTTGAATTTCCTCTGGTTGTCACCTTGTAAGTGATTGTTCTTCTATGACAGTTGTCATAGAATAGTTTGTAAGACTCGTCTGGCTGGGGAACAATAACTTTTCTGTTGCTATAGGCTCCCTTTGTAATCAGTCATGGGAGATGGGACAGTTAATCAGATAGGAAACTGAATTAATCAACTCTGGATTTTGCAGACTTGCTTTTCAGGTGGCTCATTATCATAAGAAGACTTGAAATAATTCCTTGTAGAGCAGATTGGCTGAACAGCATTGGCATAAAGTTGGGGAAAAAAATGGGACCCACAGAGAAGAATTGAGTTGGAATACATGTCTTAATTATTAACAGATTAATTTTAACTTTGCAGGGGACCCTCCTTTTAGGGTTTTAATTTTGCAAAACTTAAACAAACTTTGAACTAGTAAAAAGGCTGAAAAGTGATGATTTTGTTTCCTGTATGTTGGCATATTTCTCAAAAAAGGTAAAGAGCAACTTTTCTTCTTTTACCACCTATACATATTTTTAGTCAAATTACTAAGTGCATTGTCTGCAGCAATAATTATCTTTACAAACGTACAGCTCATTTCTGTGGAATAACTTGAAGGTGCAAATTAAAAATAAGATTATCTCTCCTTGTTGTATGGTGTAGAAAATACCTTCCACTGATGCTTTGTCTCACACATAATCATGAGCTAAATAAGTTTAAATAAAACTTCAGATTTTGACTGTACCAGTGTCAAAGTCAGTTGAAATGTGAAGCCAGAGAAGATGGTCATTTACTGCTACCTGTCTGGCAAGATAAATGATGCTCCTAGGGCATGCCAAATTTCTAATGCATATAAGCAATTTTCAAGTAATACAAAAGCACAAAAAATCTGCAAAAATAATGTTTTATTACTTGTATTGGGCGTGTATGAACAATTTCTAAATAAAACAAAAAAAGCAAACCTCCTAAGCATGGCAGACTTAATTGGTTTTTTTAAGTCAAATCTACAAAGCCATGCATTTCTATGGCTTTAGGAAGTCTTTAAAGCCTGTGAGATCTCTTATGTACCATATTTTAGAATTTTAGAGGTATCATGCTAAAAAAATGCTTTCTAAATTTTTTAAAGCCAAGAAATGCTAAAAAGGGATGCCAGAAAGAGCTATACAAACACTGACATTGGCTTTGTGTGTCTGAGTTAGTATGTGGTGGTCTGCTGGCTGTAATTTATTAGGGACCCAAATAGACTCTATAACATTTGGCCTGTGTTGCAAAAATAATTCTCCCAGGTGTCATCAGAGCTGACACTTCTGACAGTGGGAAAATTGTTTTTTCTTCAAAAGCTTCACCACAGGGTATTCAGTTACTTTAGATTTCTTTTGTTAAGGATAAGGAAATTCTGAATGTTTGGGAAATATTGAGTTGTATAGGTGATTAAATATTGAACATTTTACTGTGAATCATTATGCTTAGATATTCTTAAAGGCACATTGCTTAAATGAACATCCCCTTACTAACTGTATAACCGGCAGAAAATTATTCTGTGAGACAAAAGCTCCCAGACTAATTTTTATTTTGATAGTCAGTCATAGGTAAACTCTCTAAGCCATTCTACATGAAGATCAATAAAATCACAACACAATTTCATCAAGCCTGTGTCAGTTATGGAGAAAATAATTTACAAATTGATTATGATGATTACATTTTGAAATGTGAAGTCCTGCAAATAATTTTTCTGACTATTTCCCAACTAAACTAAATTCAAGTCTTATCTGTTGTGTGTATATATCAATAATGACCCAAAGGTTTTGAAACTCAACATCTTTCATATCACACTGAAAACTAGGATATTTTGATGTCCTAAAATTATGATTCATAATTTACAATATGAAGTACTGTGATGTAAAGGGAGGTAGATTACCACCTTCACTGCTGATACCTTCTATTTCAAATTTGTGAAAGTTTGACCAAAAATGGCATAACATGCAAAAAAGCATGTTGTATTTGCATATTTTTAAAATTTTCCTACTAAAATCCACAACATATTAACATAGCAACCTTTGCATCATAGCCTGAATACTCTGAAGACTGTTCTATAGGACCTCTTCAAAAGTTTATGACTCAACTAATTGTTAGAGAAGAATTATCTATCACAGAAGTTGCAGAGTAACTTCTTGTGTTCTGTGAGTTTCCACCTCCTGCAGATTTTTGAATACTGTATAATGTGTCCAATGGTCATAGAAAGAAAGAGGGAGAGAAAGAAGGAAAGAAAGAAAAAAAGAAAAAGAAAGTTTCACCTTAGCTCTTTTCTCAAAAATGTTTATTATACATGCATATTTGTGGCTGCATGGACACAAACGTTGAGTCCTTCTCCCATGGTCAGTAATGTGCTTGTGCCTAGAGCATAATGGTGGACCCTAAATTTTTGTACAAAGATGATGGTATCCTGCTTTATACAGACATTTAAGTTTGACCATAAATCTTTGGGGAAAATGGGGGAAAAAAATTCACCCTCCCCCTTGCTCAGTGCTCCAGCCCAAGATCTTCCACTCTTCTTACTGATCTCTTTCATTGGGCAGGCCTGGTGGTTGAAAATGCAGGTGTGCTCTACCTCAATCCACAGAAAACTCAAAATCGCTTTATGTCTTTCACAATGCCATGTTTCTCTAGTGGCTGTATGGAAGATTTAGAGAAACTCTTTAAACAGGGATCCTCTGTCTAGCATCTGTGAAATTCACACATTCACACTAGAGCAGTGGTGACCCTCATCTCTTCAAACAGATTCTGTCTGGACTTCCCTGTATGACTCTAAGGAAGCCTTGGTAGCTTTCCCTTGTGTTCTGGCTCTAGAGTTCCTTATGTCTCTGCAAGCAAACTCATCTGAAACTTTTAAGATTTGGCAATGAAAGGTCATATTTGCAGCTCAGTGAGAAAATGTCTTTTTGGTTTGTGTTTTTTCTGCTGTCATTTTTCACTGCTTGCTGGGATCTTGATGACAGTCTGGGTATCTCTTCCTCCAGCTGCAGCCATTCTGTTGGTGCTTCCATTTGAATGAATCTCAAGAATACTGTGCTTGAGTGATACAGATAACTGTCCTTAGGCCATGTTACTGCTTTTGGAAGCAGTGCCAGCTTATGCAGATACTGCTCCCTCAACCTTAATTTCTCATTCTTGTTTCTGCTTTTTCATGTCATGTCACAACTTTCTGTGTGGTGGCAGGGTGGATAAGACTGTGTGCTGAACCAGAGTTTATTATACAGAAATTAATTTTTATTATTTTTGCAATCAGTTGTGTCATGTTTTTGAAGAATTGCAAAGAAAGAAACAAACACTCAGAGAATTGTGGGACTAGGCTGTTTATGAAGGATCTACCACAGATATTTATGTAAATAAATATCAATAATGGTCACTAGCTTCTTAAGTATCACTGAATATAAAAAGAATACATTTACCAATGTAACTGCTGTAGAAAACCAAAAAAATCATATAACTTTAATTTTAAAAAGTATCTATCTCACTATAGACTCCTTAGGTTGGACTTTAAGGTTCTTGAGAAGGAAGTGGATAAGAATGTTACCAGTGTGAAGAGCTGGCATTAGAAGGCCTTATTTATTAGTAGGTTCTTGCAAGACCAGGAGAATTTCTGAAGAATCTTACTGCTGCTCATTCCCCTGAACCTCTGCATTTCAGTGGCCCAGGGACTGAACATCCAAAGGGAAAGGATTATTCTTTCTCTGTGTGCTTTATATAATGTAGGTTAGGATTTGATGCAGTTGAACAATGACATGGAAAACATCTGATAACTTCAGCACAAAGTATTTATAATACTAGGGTTTTCCATATTTATGAGCTTTTTTTTTTTTTATTTTCACCCAATTACAAGGAGGAAAAAAACACCAAAGTTGTTCCAATCCCTGTTGTTTCTCCTTGAATTACTTACTAAGCTTTTATAATCATTTATGAAATAATTTCTACTTTGCTTATATGTCTTCAAGTACAGGTGTATCAGTCTCTGTCAAAATATTCAGTTCTAATTTATTAAACTTTACCCTTTGCCTTCAACACAAATAAATAGAATGGGGCAACATACAACTTCCTCCCTTATGTAGCTTATGTAACCATCATTTTCTTGTCATTAGGCTAGAAAATCATATCAAGACAGGATAACAAATCACTAATTTGGGAAATACAAGAAAGCCAGCTATCACCCTGAATAGGCAACATAGAATCCATATTTGGTATGTCAACAGTCAAACAATCTTCTGAACTAGTAATCTTATTCTTAGGACTTGAAGCCTAGGTCTAGAAAAGGTCTAATTGGTGTCCATGTCCACTATTATTCCTCTGATAAAAGATTAGAGGGATTCTTTAGCTATTTCACTTCAGTCATATCACAAAGGGATATATATGCTAGCAAATTTTCTAGCAACCTCTAAAGCCTTAAAAACATCCTCAGAAAAATGAGATGCTTCAGTCTTAGCAAAAAGTCTTATGAACACGTGTCACAGTCCAGAATGACTTTAAAATGTTCCTAAGAAGGAGAATATTCGGGTTTGGATTTGTACCTCACAATTCAGACACATTTCTTATTTTATGATGTTTTCAAATCACACAATACATGCTTGGGTTTTGCAACCCTATTGTCTCAGTTTACTTAATGTATTATCTTCTTGATACAATGACAATAGAGAAGGTATTAATGATTTTAAACAATATTAATATGGTATTACAGGTTTTACTAAAAATCTATTGCATGAATGGTTGAAGCAGAAAGCCAGTAGTACCAAATAGTGATTAACAGAATAAGTATCTGTTAGCTAAAGTTGCATACATAGTATGTTTATTTGCATGTGAAAAAAAAAAGAAACAACATCTTATTAATAGTATGAACCTCAGATGAGTGGACAGAAAAATTCTGCATGTGATTTCAGCTCTGCATAATTCTACAACAGCAGAGGATCAGTAGTCAGTCAGTGTGTGCTTTGTGAGTGTCCCCTCTCTAACAGGAGGAATTGCTCCCATTTATTTGAGACGAGTATGCTTCTTTATCTTTTTAGTTCACAATAGCAAGCAAGAGGACCAATAACCTGTTAGGCCTAGCTATTAAACATGAAGGGAGAGGAAACCTCTCTTATGCCTCAACCAGTTCAATTCATTTGTTCCACTCTCCAGTTTCTGCCTCCTTTACAAGAGTCTTTTACAGAAATAATACTGAAGGATGAACAAGAGTACAACTAAAGAGTTGAATGTTTTCACATAAAAGGTGTGTACAATTTCACAAAAAAGCAATATGGAGGCAAAATGAAAAAATTAAATTGAAGTGCTGAAGTCACGTGGCACTTCAGTTTTCTATGTTTCCCATAACTGACACTTTCAAGTTTAATGAATGAAAAAGTAGAAAGTTTTTGTCATCTGCTGAGGTTGTATGGAATTTTGTAACTGAAGGTGCTGTCCTTTCTTTTGGGTCTTTGCTTGCCAGGGCAGAACAGATGTCTATATTTGCAAGTAGTGCTGTACAACACCAGCAGATCCACAGAGCAAACTGGTCAGTACTGAGAAACTGATAAACACATTATATTTACATGTGTCTGTTTGCTTCTGATCTGACTTCAGGCCAATGGCCTTAGCTCCTGTTAGTGTTCTAGGTGCACTGCTGAAGTTCTTCACACTCCAAGGCTGTCCACAAAACAAATCAAAATGTGCTAAGTGGGCTAAAGGGGAGATTTGCTGGAAAAACACTCTCCAAGCAGAACAGTAATTCTTAAAAGTCATTCAGCGAAGTGCCCAAGGCATCCTTACAGCCAAACCTCCCAATATCTACTTTTACAAATAACTCATGTTACTAGAACCTTGTAAAATGTGGAGTTTGCAAATCTCTTCCCACAACACTGCAGTCACGATCAGTTGTGATATTACTTAAGAGAAAAATATATATTGATACCAGAGATCTTATAGCTCTCTACTTTGGCTCTACATGTCCAACCACTGAAAGTGATTTTTTTTTTTTTAGTACCAGGTTATGAGAATCAGGCTGCAGCATTCACAGTTCCATGCTCAGTTTGTGGCAGGGATTTACCAGGCATACTTTTCACACTCACATTTCTTAGGATCACCTGCTTTCTCTTGAACTATTGTTTCTGGAGCTCATAAATGACTGGGCCTTGGCATCTTGCTCACCATTGCATACTAAATATCTGCTTTATCTGGATCTATTTGTCCTGTGGGTTCTTGCTGAGGACTCCAAGGGTGTGGGAAACCACAGCAACAAACTTCTGAAATAAAAGGTGTTTTCTAGTTCATGCCTTTGAGCATGGCTTGGAGCCAGGGTGCCTGTAGTATATCAACATCAACCAAGTATCTACACTTTCAGTACTCTGAAAACAGAGCATTAGTGGATTCAGACATAGGACAGTTTGACACATTCTTTAGTCTTGCCAAAAATGTGCTTTAGGAGGAACCTCTGGTACTGGACACAATCCTACTCTCATTAAATTTAGCATTGTTTTTCACATCTACCTGATTTCAAAGAGAAAAGTAATATCTTATGTGTAGTAGCAGTTTGTCCATTAAACTATATTTAGCAAGAGCAAGATCTGATTTTGCAGCTGGGCCTTGACCTAACTGGATTTTTAGGTGTTAAATAGCTGCATCTCCTCTGCTCCATAATTTCTTTGCCAACCAGGCCAGGTGTCTGAAATACTAGTCTGAGGACATGTCTTTAACCAAAACGTCACCTTACAAAAAAAACAAAAAACAAAAATAACCATTCTCATTATCTGCAACCAACATATTTTCCAAGTTGTTAATCTTACACAAAAGGATTAAATGTTTTATTGAATTCTTAGTGGTTAGCCTAGTATTATTACTACAGAAAAATCAATCTTCCCTGTAAATGAAAGGTGTGGGAGGAGAAAGACTGCACAATACATTTGTGCAAGTCAAATCTAAGGAGTGAACACAATGACCTAATAAAGTTTTAAAACTTTTTTCCACTTTCCATAGGCCACCCTGATGGTTATTTCAGTCTATATCAGAATTGTAGTCCAGCCAAGAGGAGTAAAAGGGAAAAGAAAACAAATATTTTCTTTTGAACAGTACTTTCCATGAGCAATAATATCAGTGCCTGCGTTTTTTTCCAGTAAGTGTCCTTCTTGTTTCCTTGTGTCTGGAACAACAATTTCAGCTTGAAATTTTAAAGTGATTTGACAGAGACACACAAAGCCTTTTTTCCCTCCAATCATTACTTAGACACAGGTACAGTTGGTGCATTTACTGCTTGTGCTTCTTGCCATTTTTCTTAGATAAGGAGGATGGACTATTTGTAGTTTAATAACTTGAAAGCTTGTAAATGAATACCTGAACATATCATATCATTGTTCTCACAAAAACACTGAAAAGGACCTTTTAGGACAAAAAAATCAATTGAAAGTGCATAATCCAGAATGTTAATGGCTCCATTTGATATCAGTTGAAAGCACTTCAGTGGATTTCTCCTAATAGTCCTATTTCAGTTGCCTTGCTTTTCCATCTCAGCTTAGCACTGCTGCAAGACTTTGCTTAGACACAGCCCTGCTCAATGTAGTGATTGGTGCCCACAAGGGAGGGTGGCTGCCAAACATGTTGAGACTTTCTACATCAAAAAACATCAGAAACTTATTTAATTATGAAGCATTTAGATTTTTATTAATTTTTCATTTAAAGTTAGATATCTAGGTTTGTATACATGGAGTTGTGGTCATGAGTGTCCATCAGCAGATTTTGCAGCTGGATGCATGGCACTTCTGAAAAGCAGATCACTGATCAGCAGCAAAAGCAGTCCAGAAGGTGTAGAAGTTAAGCATATCTATTTGGATAGCTTATTCAAATTCAAAAATCCCCCTAATAGCTGACAGGTAAGTAAATAGGTGCAAGTGATATTAATATTTGAACTTTTTTACTAGAAGACTTCTCTACTATATTTTTCTCCACCAATATGAGCAAAGCTCATAACTTCTGGCAAAGAGAACTTGAAAGTTAGTTTGCTTTACAGGATTTTAAACTTGTACCTCATTATCAGGAAATAATAGCCCCTCACAATCATAAACATAAGGATCATAGCATACAATCGAATACAAACAAAAGCCAATATATTTTCTTCAGCTAATTTGTTATTAATGACTGCAAAACTTATTTGAGCATGGAGATGGTTTTGGTATAACCCAAATTAGATTGTGATTGCTTCTATTTCATTTCACTCTAATTTTGTCAAAATGTTTGAATCCCCTCCTTAATTATTCAATGCTACCTTTGTTCCCTGGTTCTGTTTTACTTTAGGATGATTAATTCTAAAAAGTAAAGCCCAAATGAAGTCTGCCTTCATGTTCTACCATAGTGAAAATTTTAAAATGTTAGTTCCCTCCCACATAACTGTCTTATGCTTTTAGCTGACAATGACAAGAACAAAAGATTCTGGTATGACACTTTCTTAGTTCTGAACCCTCAATTTCTATTTCAAAAAGTCAATAGGAACAGATAGCACTTGGATTCTGGGTTGTCTGCAAGCTTTCTAATTAGTTCCAGGATTAATTTAAGATGCCAGCGATAAATGGTAAAGCCTTGCATATTTTCCTACTAGAATCTGGCATGACATTTCAAGTTCACTGAGTCATTCTGTGAGTTTAAAACTAGCCAGGAAAGGCAGGAACAATGGTTTTTGGTTCTGTGGCCATCTGTCCTTGAGTGACTCTGTATGTCACCCATAACTTGAAGTTAAAAAGTCTTGTAAAATGATAACTTTATTTTCAGAGCATATTCGTTATGATCCATTTAGTTAGGGATATTAATTTAATTATCTTACAATGTTTCTTATAGGGAAGCACTTGCATACATACACACATATGTTTGTTTTTATACATATTTCAATATCCATCTACTGTATTGCAGAGAAAAACAACAGCTTTGTTTTTCTTCACAATGAATAAGTTTTCTCCCTTGAAATAAAAGTTATTTCCTGTGCCAGTAAACAATCTCTATAAAAATGCATGATATTTATTTCAGCAAATAGGATAACACAAAAGGAGTGAGGTGGGCTGAGGCAGATGAAACCAAAATAAAAAGCAAATTGCTGGAAAAGACTGAAAAAGACCATCACATTTGCAATTTCTTAGGTAGTTTTCTAGCTGCAGTATTAGGAAGGTTGTGTCAACATTTACAGTACAGATTTTTGCTTGTGTTGGACTACTCATTTAGAATATATTGCTCATAGTTGTGAAGTTTTGATTGTCATAGTTTTCTGTACTATACATCAATTAAAGATAAAATGTAAACAAAAGATGGGGTATATGATGATGCATTCTTAAAACTTCATGCCAGTAGAAATATAAATATTTTTCTATTCCCATAAAATATTACAAAATAAATTAGGAAATAATTTGTTCTTTCTTATACTTTGCATTATTTTGACTGTCCTAGGCTTCCCACATCAACAGCATGAGTGACATTTTCTTCCCAAAGCCACCTCACTATCAAAGGGCAGTTTGACAGGAAAGTAATTGCTGAATTATTCCAGTTCTGCCCTTTACGAAAAGAGCTATGTAGTGGAACGAACCTTGTTATTGAAGTAGTACCAGGAATACACTATCAAATCCTTCACTTGGTAATTTGATTTGTGATAACCAGCAGGGGAGAGGGAATTTCCATACTTTTCATTCTTTCATCCACAGGCAAAAAAAAAAAAAAAAAATCCTGGTTTTTGTTGAGTTTATCCTTTTTTTTATATTTACATTTACCTTCCCTCAAATTTTGACAGTTTCCAGCTTACCAAAGTATTTGCTTCAGCTTGACAATAAATGTTATTTCCTGAAACTTCTAAAATAAATTCTTAAATTCATTTTAAAATGGCATTTAAATTGTGAAGTTCTCTTTATCCCTCCCCCTTCATTAAAATAATTGGTATGAGGTTCTAGAAAGTGATGAAAGCGTTTCTGATGGCTGACTTACAAACCATATTTTCTGTTTGAGTGTGTGTGATAATTGTAGAGGACCAATTCTTTAAAGGAATTTACATTGCTTATGTGCTAAAATATGTTGCAATGATCTAGTCTTGATAATTTTTTCAACTGTAAATAACATAAGTAGGTATTATATCTGAAAGTTCTTTTTGTTCCTGTTCTGAAAATATGCACTATCAATCTTGAAATATCTGAACTTAACTTTTTAATAAGAATGTATACAAGGAAGTTCTTAGTCATCCATGCCCTTATTCTAGGTTGTAATTTTCTATGCAAACATGTTATTTTAAAAATGTTATGAGCCACTGGGTTCCCTTAAAGAATTGTTAAAGATCAGTAAGGCTCCTGTGGAGCATATATTTTATTACTTTTGAAGACTATTTCTTTTGGTATAGTAGTGTTTTGCTTTCAGTACGTGCATACATGAAGTATATAAAAGCTGAAACCAGCCATTTTTTCTACTGCCATTTCCTCCCTTTTATGGGGAACAACATAAAATGAAATTAAACGTATCATTAAGCAATAACATTAAAATGCCATCTACTACTAGGAGCATATGGATCGTAACTTGTTTCATCATAACCTTCTGCACTTAAACTTTGTCATTGGCTTCGTAACTTTGAGAGTTTTGTTAAAGTTTTATCATTGCTAATCTACCATAAATTTAAAATGTCCAGTCTGGAATTTCTAATCAACCTCAACTGCCCTTATCAGCCTGATTTTCTCAAGCTTCTTATCCATCTAACGGAGCTTTAATTTTTGTCTTTTTTTTTTCAATTGAGTTTATTCAAAAAGACCCATCCTTCCTTTTACAAAACTTTTCTAATTTTGTGAGAGCTTTGCTGGAAAAATTTACAGAAGCCTAATTATGAAGGAACAAGATAGCAGTTTCAGCTGACTGCATCCCATCCCTATGACTGAGAGCTCCTGCAAAGTGTTTCTGCGTTTTTAAGTGATTGAAAGAGAACAAAAACCACAGTTCTTGAACAAAATATGTCACAACCACAATTTGTCTTTCCTAAGACTCCATTCAAATATAAGCTTCAAGATCAACCTGCAGAGTCCTGTAGAGAAGTAAGCACCTTCTGAGGGTGAATTATCATTTTCTAAAAAAGGGAAAAGATGAAATCAGGTGGAAAATATATGAAGATACTTTTCTCTGTTGAGAAAGGAAAATTCTTATTAACATGGCATACTTTGTATGACCTCCTTCAGGTCTTAACACTATGTAACCAATATTTTAATCAAGCTCTATGTTTAGGTGGTCAACAAGGAAACTCAAATACTTTTGAGGAACTGATGAAGATGTGGAGTTTTTTAGAAGCAAGTAAAATAATATGAATTTTCTTCCTCAACAAAATTGTTCCAAAAAGTATTTTATTAAAAAGACACAATTGAGGATAATTTATAAATCAAGTGTTTAATTGTAAAATAAATCTGAACTTTGTAGCAGGTTACTGAAGTTGCACAATATTTTATAATCAAACTGTCAAAACTACCACTATTTTTATGCATTCATAGAAGTTCCCCAAACACATTTGCTTTTGCATGAAATAAATTTCTGCAAACATTTTTCTGCATATTAAAAATATAAAATAGAAAGCAACGTTTATACAGAAAACCAAACAACTACAACATGAAGTCCATATTCTAACTTTTTACATATTACTTTCTTTTCTTTTTTCTTCCTATCTTAAAGGACTTCTGCTGGTCAGATCCAAATGTTAGTGAAATTCTGCATCAGTACCCACTTTATTTTCTGAACAGCTACCTCATGTCTTGTTTTAGTTTTTGACTTTCATTTTAATTAATTAAACATGAATTCCTGTTTCATATACCTGGTGTAGAACACCTACAAATTCTTCTACTTGTTGATACATAATGGATGGCTGAGATTTGATGCATATATTAAGATAATATGTTAAAAACACTTGTAAACTCCTCTGGAGCTCATGGTTATGTGAGTCATAAAAATCATGTATTCATATCCTCCCAGTCCTTGTGTGATTCAAATAGATTTATTTATGTGTTCAAGGACAGTATATTGGCAGTACATTATAGACTTTTTGTTGAACTTGAGGAGACCAAAAGACTAAGAAATCAATAAAGACTGATTAAGAGGAGTGACAGCAATCTAGGCAAAGATAATCCTCTAAAATCCTTTCAGGCTTTTGAGATATATGGAACCAGCCCTGCAAGCAAAATTGTGATCTTCACCATTTTGTTCTCTCTCCTTTTGTAGAGTGGCACTGAATTAGTTCATCATTTAGGACTTTTAGGAATTTTTCAAATCCCTGGATTGAGTTTTGAATTTATCAATAATAATGACAGGTCTAAGAATTTTTAGGTACTATATATTATATATACACACATATATTTCTGCTAAGCTATGTCATTAAACTGAGCAATTTTTTTAACTTCCATTTTAAAAATGAATGGGAGTGTGTTTCTGAGAACAATGAAGGAGGGCAGGGGAATCCAAAACTGAAAATAATTTTTGGAATTTATAATGAATGTCAGCTGTAATTTTGTTAGATTTAGTTTTACCTTTTTAAGTTTTTTTAAACCCTTGTTTTATGTTTTAAAATAAGAAAAGGAGGTGAGAACATCTCATTTTTCATCAGAAGTCTTGAAATCAAAAGAACTAATTACAAAATGTTGAATACTATGTTCTTCCATTCAACTTTCTATGTTGGTGGCAGTGCCTACTCTCAGCTGCTCAAGACAGAGCTAATACTTTTTTCTTTCCAGACATACATGTTTTTATAGTCTCAGCAAGGAAGACAAAAGACACAATTTATTTTGCCTGGCTCCATGCTATCGTCATGCAACTTAACTGAAGCTGTATATATAAAATCTAAAGTCTGCTTTTCCTGTAGCCTAAAAAAGACTTTTTGAACAATGCACAGCATGTTTCTTAATTATGCTCCCAGGGAGTGAAAAAATTCTAAAGAGGACTGAGATTTTGAGGAAGGAATATTTTTATTCCTGACCTCTATCATGAAAAGAAGCATTTTTTAAAAAGAAAAAAAAAATACATTATTTACCAGAGCTGCAGGGCATCAGTAACTTGGACACTGACAGATTATTCAACATTTGATCATCTATTTCTTTTGCTTTGGCAGAACTTTTCATCTGCCTATGCTGTATTAATGGCAGTGAGTTTGAAATCCTATATTGATAATGGCTGTTGGAGCAAAGGGAAATCTCCTTGTTTTGTCTTTCTTGTCTTTAGGTGTACTTTCAGTATTTTTTGATGTAAAGCAAGGCATTTTATTGGGGTAATTGTATCTCGCTATAAATATGTACACTTTTTTTGTTCCTGGGAGAAGGAAATACTTTTTACTGTAAGCATTTACTATCAGTAGTGCAAACAAGGTAGCTAGTGTGCTACAGTGAGAGCTACTTTGCCTCTTCTGTTATTATTATTTAATATTTTGATTTAGTAATACAATAGAAGTGGCTTTTTCCTGCTTGAGGAGAGGATCATTTAGCTGGACTCCTTAAAGGTATACATTGAGGACAGCCAAATATTCTGCTCCTGGGTCTTGGACATGAACTTCTGCAGTGTGTTCTAGGAAAAGGCTGTTGTGTGCTGTCTTGGTTTTGGAGCTGCAGTGGACAAAGCTCGTGGTGAAGCAGTTTGGCATTTCCTAGGAGGCTCCCAAAGTGAGCAAACAGTGAGTCAGCCTCATCAAGGAAGTATTCAATGGGTGCCCCCTTTAAACAGTCAGGGAAGTTTAAACTGTTCAGAAAACAGGCATATATGAAGCTATTCAAACTTCTGATATATATTTTTACTGTGGTATATGTTCATTCAATATTCAAATATTAATGTCTTTGAGGAACTCAGGAAACTTTAAAGACTTGTCTTCCATCATTTGGTTTTCTGGGTACTCCCAGGAAAAATATGGGTGATTCTACTGAATGGCACATTTGAGCTCTCCCTCAGAGACAGACATTAAAATATATTATATGGCCAAGTATTTTTTCCTTCAATTGCAGCTGTGTTTCTAGAGATAGTCAGCTACTATATTTTCAATTGATATTTTATCTACTTAAAAAATCTTGTCAAAAAAAGATACTTTGGTTTTGCATTCCAGATGGGAATTATCTTGTCAGAATGATGCTTTTATAGAATGGTGGAGGCTGGAACGGATGTCTGGAGGTCATCTGGTCCAACTTCCCCGCTCAAGCAGGATCATCTAGAGAAGGTTGACCAAGGCAATGTCCAGATATTTTCTTTTTGAATATTTGGTATGCAAGAGAAGGAAATTATTTGAATCTCTGCTGCTATTTTTTTAATTTATTATAATGCTATTACTATGGTGTTATTATAACAATATTATTATTATAATAATATCTTTCATCATTATTATAATATCTTTTTCTCGACAAGGAATTTATTTGCATAAAGAGATTTCACCTCTGAAAGATCAAATATCTCACGACAATTGAATTTGTACTCTGAGTTCATGATTATCAAATAAAACAAAGAACTGAAAATTATATTTTCTCTGCATAGAAAGCAAAGACCTAATTATCCATAAGCCATTAATATTAGGGACAAAGCTGCTGCATTTCATGTCTCTGGAACACATTTACTCTTTCTTGAATTTATAATGTTCTCTCCATAAATAAGGCCTTTCTTTTTGATGAAGCTAGCTTTGCTTTATAAAATATCTGTGTGTGAGGACTGGAGCTGAACTGGAACTGTACAGTGATGTTTGTGCTTTCATTGAACAGTGGATTAACCAGTATTGCACATGTATCAGTTTAGTAGTCTCAGGAATAGTTTCATGGTGATAGTTTCATGAGGTTCCTATCTAATATAAGTAAATATTGCTTGACCTTTCCTACTAATGATGCAGGAATATACAATGAACAGCACTATAAAACAGCCAGCATTTTAAAACCACACATGGAATGCTGTTCATGTTTAAAATGATGAGCGATGGGCTTTCCACCTCTTCCTCTGAGGATCATAAATTGGGAGTGGCTTAGAATAAGTCATTCAAACTTCATTAACATAAAATTAATAGAAATCAACTGACCTTAATGGAAAATTTTACAAATAACTGAGGCTTTGTAGTTCATTGTGAGCATCAAAAAATTATATCAGCTAAAATTCGTGTTTGTCTGGGGGAAGAAGATGCCTCTCCAAACTGAAAATCTGGAGTTAATGTTTGGTTCAAAATGTTCCTTTTGACTTGGAAGGAAAACAGTGCTGCTTAATCTTTGAAAAGGAAAGGAAATTAAATGTAGTTTCACCAATTTGTTAATGAATGGGAAAGTCACAAGTGCTTTTGCATATCTCAGGAATTATCAGTCTTATTGGAAATCTTGTTGCATTTATTTTTATATATTAAGATTTTCATGATCATTGGCTCAATCTTAAACAATGTGAAATGCTCTAATAGGACCCAAAAAGCATTAAACAGGGGGACAGAAGGTCATTGCTACACTTTCTCTTTCAGTTATTTGTTCATTTCTGATACCAAGCAGACTAACAGATTACAACAAAGGATATAAACCCTTGCATGGCCTGCTGATATAATTTCAATTTTCCTGGATGTTTTGCTTGGGCCTCTTAGTCTTTATGCC
Source organism: Ammospiza caudacuta (assembly GCF_027887145.1). Classification (NCBI taxonomy): domain Eukaryota; kingdom Metazoa; phylum Chordata; class Aves; order Passeriformes; family Passerellidae; genus Ammospiza; species Ammospiza caudacuta. The sequence goes on from NC_080597.1 coordinate 60,060,052, forward strand.
TCCAGAGGTCATTATACTTGAAGGGATAAATGAAAACCTATGCAAAGAAAGGAATTGAAATAAGTTATCCTGTATTCTTAGTGGATAACCATAATGCTGTGGACAAAATTTTAACATTACCTCCTTCACAGAAATCATTTTTACAATATTGACATTAAACTATTTAACTAGATTATTTAAAAAATGAATCTTTTAAAAAATATATTTAGAACAAGACAAATGTTACTTTATCTAGATGCATTATTTCCCAAATAAATTTATTTGGCTTAAGTTTATTCTGTTTCAAATGAGATTAAAATCAGGACCTATGACACAAAATTTTACCATTTTTAGCATAAATTTAATTAATATTATTTTTTATAAGCCCAGTCAATAAGTTTTCAATATTCTCTTCTGGACTTCTTGTTAGATACAAAATTGTTATGGGTTTGTGTTTGTTGGTTGTGTTCTTTTAAAACAGGTAATATGCTGGATCAATGTTTTAAGTTCTCTTCCTTTACTCACTCCATTTACATGGTTTTGATAGACTTCCTTTCTTTCTGTATTTCTCATACTTAATGAGACTAAGTAAATTACTTGGTAACCTTTACTTCCTTTTTCCTGTCATAGGAATATGATACATGAATACATGAGTATTTCCCTTCTGCATCTTTTACTCTTTCTGTTTCTGGGAGTTTGACATTTTTAAATCATCATATGCTGTAACCCAGTTGTCTCTCAGCTGTGATGAGTATTTATGATTTTACTTTGTGATTCCCATAACACAGATGTTGTCATTAGTACAACCTTGGAAATGTCATAACAGCTTTTGAAAACAACCTTCATAATATTTTTGCTGGGTTTTTTTGAACAATTTTGAATTTAATTTTAGAAGTTATACTGTCAAGGTAATTCAGAAACACCACACAAAATTATAGAAATAAAGTAAATAAAATAAAAGTTTCCTTGTGATAACTCTGGCAACACAGGCTTTTTCTAAGGCATTACATTGTTGGAATATAAATATACAAGCAAAACACTAGTCACAGAAATCCCTTCATATTTTTTCCACATAATCTTTCACATACTTAAGTGCATATCGCAGCACTGTTTTTACTTTATTTACAGAAGGCAACCACATAAAAATGAGGAGACTTTCTAGGTATTCAATGTCAGACTTTAAATTCTTCTTTGCCCAGAGTATTTGACCTAATAAGGAGATAATAATAGCTGTGCCTTTACCTTCATATAATGAGTGAATCTACTGGAAGCAAATGACTTCTAAATTGACATTGTGTGCAAATGCCTTCTAAATTGACATTGTGTGCACAGTTCAGCTTTCTGTGGATAATGACTTCTACAAGAACAAGACTGATATGTTTAACCCTTAGGTATTCCATGGAAACCACATCAGAGTGCTGTAACAGAAGTGCTTTAGCACAAAGTCTTGAGTCTGATTCAGATTTTTAGCACATCTTATAGACCCCAGTATCCTGGGTTAATAATAACTGCAGCAAATTATGGGATATTCCAATTATATTGTGGTACAATTTTGATGTATGTAATAATTTTTATTCTGATATTTATTGATCAGCATGGATATCAGTAGTATCTAAAGTAAATAAATGGTTTTTAGAAAAAAAAAAGGAAACTGACTCACCAAAAAGCAGTTCTGAGCTTTTCAACACTATCTTTTTTATCTATTTTATCTATTTTAATGCTATCTATTTGGAATATCCATTTTAGGACTGTATGTGCTTGCTGAACATATCCATATAACACATACACATCTATCAAAGTCAGAGCATGAACACTGAAACAAGGATGGACAGAATAAATTTTTGAGAGCTTTTTGACCAGCTGGAGTCCCACTAATATTGAAGTACTCTGTGTCTCTCAAATCCACTTTAATTCCCTCACTGTTTTAGGGAGAAAGGTATTACTGTCATGTTTATTTATCCAGATAAAACTTTCTCCTCACTATCACTTTCATTACAACATATCATACAAATTGTGAACTTAAAATGTGTTAACATGTTAACTTCTTCACCATTAAAACTGGTAATAAAAATTTCTCATTATTCAAATTACACTGCAGCTGGTAGGGTACTGGAAAGTGTCAAAGAAGGAAAGTAGTTTAATCAAAAAGAAACCAAATGTTTTTTTTTTACTCTTCAGCTGATATTAAAATTTTGGTGACTTCTAATAGAATAGAGGCAAAAATTCAATCTAGTGTTTATCTACACTGTGGTACTTAGCCAGTAACAAAAAATATGAAAGTGTTTGTGTGTTTGTTTCTGTGAAATGTAGTATTGATTTAATAATTAAAAGTTATGCTAATACTTCACTGTTTCTTTGACCTTCCCAAAAGAAAGGATTCTCTGTACATGCCAAAAGAGATTCATCATTTCTTTTTTTAATCAAAGCAAAAATAGACTTGAAAAGAGATCAGTTCAGAAATATGTTTTCTTACCATTAAATAAAGGAATGCTTTTGTGGAAAAGTGTGTTTGGCTGAAGAAAACTTTGTGGCTATCACTGTTTCTGCATTGCTCTGGACTCCCAAATAGTTGTGTTTCAAAGGAAGAGCCTCCTTAGCCAGTGTGAATTTCCTTCTGGAGAGATCACTTTCACACACTGTCTACAGAGGGAGTTCAGGGAAATTAAAGTCTCCAAGATAAGTAAACCATTCTGAATATTCCCTGAGGCACTCTTGAAAATGTTATCTCATGACTTCAATGCAATTTATCTATTCTTCTCATAGACACCATAGTAATCTTTTGAAATTGTGCTGTGATATGTAATCCTTTAGTGAGGAATTTTTTTTTTGTTTGTCTGGCCAGAGCAGCTTTTACACCTAAATTTATTTACCGCTTCTTTGGCCTCTTTTACTCTTTTTCTTTATTCCAGAGAAATCATTAAAAAATCTGGAAACTTCTAATACACTGAATATTATTTTAACCATATTCTTTTTTCTGTCTCATAATTAATCTGTGGGTTTTTTGAAAAGGTTATTTAAGTTGAGGCTGTTTCATATATTCCTGTCAATTTGGCATTAGATGGCTAGTCCTGTCAAAATTTGTGCTATATTTAAAGCCAGTAGTCTGCATGTACTGGATAAAAACACTAGCATTTATATATCTCATGATATATGGTGATATATAAATGTTTGGTATCCAAATGAAAAGTTAGAAATATTCATCTACATACAGTTATGTATGTGTAACTATATATGTAAATTTAGAGAACAATTTTTTTCTTGGGTAATTTGGGTTTGCAAACAGCATGAAGATGCTGCTTGCAGTAAAGGTCACATATGGCACATGCATAGTACAGAAAATGCAGTAAAACTGCAAAATATTTAGATTGCTAGAAAAGGCACATGATAGTGTGGGCCTAAGAATTAATTTCCACTTTTCCTAATGACATGGACTACTTTTCAAAGCCATAAACAGTTCGTGAAAGCCAAAATTACACTCATGTTTAAATTCCTAATATGGCTGAATTTACATAAAAGATAAATAGCTGACATTTATTGAAAATATCTTCTCTGGCATCTCAAATCGGTCCTCATGCCAAACAATTACTTGTACCAATAAGAAAGAACCCTGTTCATAATATTTTGATTTCAGATGGAACTCCTGGTTTTCAAATAGCTTCTTTTCAATAGAACCAACTAAATAATCTATAATAAAGACATCACAAAGCACAAATCTTCAAAAAAAAAAAAGTTCATAATAATTTCATATTGTAGAACAAAGAGAATCTAGAAATGCATGAAACTTACCAGTATTAATTATACTAATACACAAAGGGAACACATCTCCTTTTTCAATCTTTTAGCCTTTTCACAATACAAGAGCTATAATGAAATTAAATCTAGACTATAGATAAAGAATAGCTTCATATGTGGTTGATCAGATCATTAGCTGGAGAAAATGTTAATCTTTAATTGCTTTCTGTGGTTATGTATCTGACCCAAGCTGATGCACTTGTAGCAGATCCAAATGTTTCCTCCTAATAACAATATCCCAATATCATTAATTTTAAGTAGCTTTATCTCTTGTGATAAATTATTTCAAAACTATTAAATGGGAGAAGCATTTCCAGAGATCCAAGGGATCAGTCTGTCTCATCAGAAGGTCCAGGGCTGAATGAGTAGCACTGATCTCCTTCAGTGATGGATCTGACAGAAACACAAATATAGGTGATCAGCTGGCTCCTTCTAGGTGTGAGATGAGAAATGGCACAACTATGGTCTTGTCTTTGGGGTGATTGGTAGTTTTGGTTTTGGTTTTGGTTTGGTTTGGTTTGGTTTGGTTTGGTTTGGTTTTGGTTTCTGCTGCTTTGTTTTGCTTGTTTTCCAGACTATGAGGTTAAACTCTGGTTGAAAATTTGCATTCTTTTAGGGCAAGGTGGCTTCAGTGTTCTTCAAGAATGTTAGCAGTTTCTGCTAGTCTCAAAAAGGTATTCCTGCATTTGCTGAGAGAATAGCCAACAAAGTGAATAGAATGGTCCTAAGGACTGATTCATATGTTGCTTACTGTTCAGTGTAATTGATATAATAACTGTATTTGTACAATTGCATTAAATTTTCAAAAACTACCTTTTCTTGTGTTTCCATTTTTATAAATTCCTGGAGCATAGGAAAACTAGAAACACTGAGCCAGTTACCTGAGCACCTCTTTCTCTTCTTTTAAGACCAGAGGAATATTGTGTCAAGTTAAATATGATGAACTAAACTCTATTAAACCGTGAATAAAATGAGCACCATTCTGCATTTCCCAGCAATGTAAGTGAGCAAAGGTTGCACTTAACAAAAAAATGTGATTAACTTTTATTCAGATGCTTCATTAACAGTAGCAGGGTGTTGCACATATTGAAAAGGCAATTTTCTTCCAACAGGTTTATTTATAGTGAATAATATATTTTTAGTACAGAAGCAGGTAGTACAAACAAGTTGTTTGTGTATTATAGTATACTATGGGTATTTTATAAATGTCAAAAGATATTGCTTTTTTAAAGCATATGATATGTAAATTACTTTGAAATATGAGCTATTTTTAGTTGTTTAAAATTTGGCTATAGTGTTTCCATCATGTGCCATGCATAGGTGGTGAACTCTAAACTTATTTAGGAAAATTATTACTCTTTTTAGTCATGAGTAAGTAGTGCTTGATGAAGAAAACATTTAAAATTGCGTTTGTTTTGTGTGTCAAGGTTGTGGTATGAGGGAGTTACAAGGGTGGCTTCTCTGAGATGCTGCCAGAAGCTTCCCTTTGTCCAATGCCACCTGGCTCCAAGAGGGACTTGGTGCTGTCAGGTGCAGCCCATCAAGGGTGGTGGAAGTACCTCTGGGCCAACTTATTTAAGAAGGAAATAGAAAATTATTATGCAGAAGTAATTGCAGCCAGACAAGACAGTGAGAATATGAGAGAACCAGCCCTGCAGACACCCAGGTCCGTGAAGAATGCCAGGGAGGAGGTGGCCCAGGGTCCGGAGCAGAGGTTCCCCTGCAGCCCATGGTGAAGACCATGATGAGTCGGGCTGTGCCCCTTTATCCCATGAATATCCACAGTGGAGCAGTGCCTTGGTTTAGGAATGGCATTCCCAATTCAGTGTTCTAGCTGAAACCTCAGACCACAATGCAGTTCACTTTTCGTCATAAGGACTGCAGAGTTTGGAATCATATCCTTGGCAATTAAATATTTTTCATCAAATGAGTATGTAACTTCTAAGCCAAAAAAGCCACTTTCATGTTCCTGTCAGCGCCAAGTTTTGTGCATGAAAATCCATTAGCAATGGATATGGTGGCTCCACTGACATGGGAAAACCACTGGAGCCTGTCTGGGGTAGACTCCAATAGGATTTTCTTCTGTTAAAATCAGTTGACAGGAATAATTTAAAACTACCCCCTCCCCAGGCTTACTTGCAATCTCTTTCCCAATATGATGACAGCATGATTTTGACAGCCTTTAGGCATTATAGTGCTTGGAAAATAACAGTGTTGAACAACTGACATTGGCTTACTGTGAGGTGGAAACAGAGCAGAAGTCAATGAAGATTATACAGTTTGATTGTTTGGTAAATGAAGATCCATGAGAACTGAAAATCATATAATCTTTATTGGCAGGTTAGTGTTACTTAAAAATGTGACATGAAGAGTGTAAAAAAGCATGGAAAAACATCTGTGTTATCAAGAACAAAACCAGAGCATAAAAAATTCCACTGATTTAATTAGTGGCCTTGTAAAATATAGATGGCTAATATTCACCTGCACTTTAGGTTTCACTTCCTTTCTTTGCATCATATGAGAGCTGACAGGTCAGTTTTAGACACAAGTTGTTCTTGACGATTTAATAAATGCTGTCACAGTTGATTTTCCCCATATTCAAAAGTACCTACCATTGCAATATACTAAAGGAAAAATCACATTAAAAGAAAAAATGTAATGGTCATTTTTGCAACCTGAGAATTTCCTGGGAGAGTAAAGAAGCTAAAGGGGAGACACTAACTGCTTATTGTTTTGGGAAATTATGGGAAAATTTTATGTCGTGTTTTACATTAACTTACTATGTTTCATTAGGAAAATGAAAGTAATAAAGGAATATATATATTTAATGGGGTATGATACAGAAATGCTCTGAAGTCACTCTTCTAACAGCACCATGAGCAAACATTAGAAAAATTAATATTTACTTCTTCTAAGTTCACCCGTTCAAACTGTATACATTTAGCCTCAGAAGAGATAAACTGGCATTCTCATACAGAGTGATGCTCACCAAAATTTCTTTGTATTAACAAAGTTGATGATGTTAATGTAGTTAGAAGAAGGAAGCTTACTTGGTCACACTGCTCAAGAGAGAAAGTGCCTACATGGGCATGTCAATATGTGACAGACATCTCTAAAAGTCCCTTCTGTAGGCATAATTTAGTGTTTTGTCTTTGCTCCTATCCAGTTTTCCTCTGAAAGCAAATTTCAGTTTTACCACTTAAAGTTAATTGATTTGCTTTCATGAGTTACTGGGCTCTGAGTTTTAAAGTTGAATTAATAACATTTATTAAGTACTCATAAAATTCAAAAATTAAATAATATGATAGTTCATTTCAAGGAGGGAGGTGTTTTTTTAAAAAACAAACCCAACCTGAAAATACCTGCTTTTTGAGGACATAAATGGCTATATATATAATATAAATATATATATAATTGCTATTATTGATAGTCAATGTATGGTAATGGATGCATCCTATGATATACCTTATAATTGCTGAATACTTTCAAGCATACTGAAACTAGCACAAATTCTATTATTAGAGACCTCACAAGGTGCTATCTTTCTAATATTTTGGTCCACTGCTGTGCTTCTACTGTATTTTACATATCATATAGACTAAACATGACATTAGTTGAAATTCAGCTCTCATAGTCCAGTTTATTTAAACTCATAGGTAAGGAAATGCTGATTTTCTATCAGAGATAGTCCTGAGATTGTGCATGTCTGGATTAAATATTTATATATTTACCTACTTGAAGTATGTTTGAGACTTTATTTGCTTAACTAAAACTATTTGTAATTTTTTATTTAAAAAAACCCCAACCAAACAAAAAAGCAGCCAGAAAATTTTTAATAGGTAATAGATATGGAATTTTTTATCCTTAGGTCATTTGTTCAGATAGATTGTAGCTGATAATGACTGAATGTTGTTACAGTGTCAGCGTAAAGTGAATCTGTGTCATTGCAGCTGTCAAGGATATGTTAATGTTCCAAAAATTCTTGACCATGACCATATAAAAAGAATGTTTGTGTAGCTAAACACCTTGTTAGCTTATTAAACACATAAACTGACTTTTATGTGTCCTTAGCCTTTCAGGATTTTTTTCACTTTGTGAGAATATGAGATGCAGCTTTAAAGGAGGTCAACCATTAAGTTTTACTTATCAAAACCATTAATTTTTACTGTTGTCACTGTTTGCCTCTGCATCTGTAGGAGCACAAGCAGTGCAAAGGTGCTGCTGGATGTCTCTCTCTGAAGGGCATTGATGAGTCCTGTAGAACAACAGTAGAGCAACTTGTTCAGTACCACCCAGTTTCCATATTTGCCTGTTATCCATGATTATACGAATAAAAAGTGTTTTGACTCCTGAACTCCTGGTGTGATTTTGGAAAAGAATAACAAGTGTGATAGAAAGGAACATTTAAATGTTAGGAGGGCTGTATCTTAGGAAAACAGCAGAGATTGTCCTACAGAAATACAGACTGGCCAAGAGAAATGACGTATAAATATACTTGTTGTTAGGTCTGACTATACCCAGTCAGTGTCTGGAAGGATCCTATGTAGTCCACATTGATTATTCTAGAGTAGACATCAGCAGCAGTGTTTTGTGATATGTCTGTGCAAAAAATTAAATTACTGCTTTGTGCAATGATGCAATATATTAAAACTTGGTTTCACTCTACTTCCTCCTTTTTCTTCCCAAATCTCAAACTCCACTAGAAGAGGTAAGCTCGAATGACTTACATGGTAGAATAGTTATAAAGACTTTAAATTGTAATCCCAGAAAAATTTATGGCTCAAAACTGATTGAAAGCCACCACTGTCAAAATAGGTCTGACTGGAAGCATACAGTAAGAATTCTTCCTCCAACTTTCTAGGTGTACTGTTGGATATTGAATTTTCTTTGTGATAAATTTTGGTTATAAAGATTAAACCTTCTTCAACATAAAAAAGACATGCAAAGAAATTCCGTCAATATATTTCTAAAAAATGTGGGATACGCTCATCCTGCTTTTCACTGTAATGTCACTGCTGAGAAATTAGGTTTGATTAACAAATGAATGTTTATTTAGAACTTAAATGGGTACTTCTGTAGATACCATCAGAGGGGCTACCTTTCATAGTTCTTAAATCTTTATTAACAACAATGGAGGTATCCATGGGATCCTGGTAGGCCGAGGTGTGGTTTGCCACATGGCTTGAGATGAGTTCCAAAAATTCAGATATTTATCCTTTGAGTATTTTTTTCTAAAACATAATATAATGTAGAGTTTTACACAGAAATTTCAAATAACAGTTTTTATCAGGCAGTAAATTGGCAACTGGTATGAAGAAGAGAGGTCAGATACACTGTATGTGTGTTGCTGTGAAATCTATATGCCTTTCAAAGATAAAATTACACACAAACCAGTGTTATAATCTAGCAAAAAATACAGCAAAGACACTTGGGAGGAAAGGGTGTGATTTCTTTGCCAGTAGTAAAGAAAGGAGGGAAGTTTTAAGAAGACAGCATTGGTGTGAGTCTCATAAGACCATGGAATTTCACATCAAGTCCACAATGACCAGACCTATAGTCACAGCTGAAAACTGCTCTGGACCCTGTCAGATCTTTCAACATCAGCTTCATAATTTTGATTTGTAAGCCAAATTTTATTATTTCTCTTTTTCTCTACTCCTTGAAAAAAAGCAGAGAATGAGAAAGAGTGGTTATTTTAATTGAAAACTCCCAAAATTTTAAAAAGTAATATCCAGCTTTCTTGTTATAACATGGGATGAGTTTATAACCTTGTGACTATGATGAAAATTATAGAATAGAATATAGCAAGACATGGAACTGATCACTACATTCAGAAGAGTAGAGGTTTGAGACATTCTTCAGAAAAGCCAACTTCAGTTTCTCTCAGTGAGTGCTACCCGCTTAGACAGCCATGGAATGGCATGCCATAGGATAGGAGAGTTTCTGCTCTTCAGGAATACCTTCCAAAACAAGAAGTCTGCCATTGCTCCCAGAAACCATATCCTCAGGACACTGACACCCCTTACCTAGGCAGTTGTGTCATTAATTCAGACTGTTACTTTGGAGGTGGTGTAACAGGTAATATTTGTCCTTGCAGGTTTAACAGCTGAGTAAAGAATTACATATATATGGGCTAATGATGTGTTGAGACTGCTGCTTACTGACAGCACACATTATGTCCTTCAGTAAGGTGCAGTTCACAGGCCTTTGCATCTATAGCCACATCTCAATTATCAGCGATCTGTAATCTGATCAATGGCCTGTTACCCCCATATTTTAGCAATCAACACTGTGATTTTTAATTAAAGTGAGCCATTTGTGTGAAATGATTACTCTGTTCATTATCTTGACAATTTCATTACCGTATCAGGTAAAATGAAACATTTATAGCAAGAGGAAAATATATGAGCTCCCGTAAGGTTCAAGGAGGTTCATCACTGCAGTTGGCTGAGGCTGTTATCATTAACATCAATGGAACAGGTCACAGTTCCTGGTATGCCACATGCCAGTTATCTCCTTTTAAATGAATTATACATGCATTCATTAAAATTCCCTAAGTACTATGGGAACATGAACATTACAAGCATTTGTAGCCTGCTTGCACTTTCACTTATCATGATATGCATGTGCAATGGAGCTTAGAAGGATTTGACTATGAAAGGCTTTGCATGCATGATAATGCATCTAGTTGCTCTGTTGAGTGTTTCACATTCCATATGCAAAAGTTGTTTGTGTGACTTTGACTTCATGCCAGCTGAGAATTCAAAAATTCAACTTTGCTCTTTATAATTTCAAAGTGTACTTCTATGTATTTCTTATAAATCCTGAGGGGTAAATAAGTGCATGCCCTGAGGAGCAGCCAAAACTTTTGCTCCTGTTTTGATTTGGGAGCTGGTGGGAGGACAAAAAAGAGGGGAGTACATCAGAGGAGCAGGAGACATATCAAGATGACCGCCTCAATGAAAAGTTATCTATATATAATTGCATCTAACCCACCAAATGAAATGATCATCAGGGTCCTTTGGACAGGAAAGATTATTATTGCCCTGATGCTGAAAGATCAACAACAGCTGAGCTTTTAAAGATGGTTACAGAGACGTTGAACAGAAGGGAACATTGTCACATGGCCTCTCTGTCACCTTTGAATGCTTCGAGGCTGTTTCTGTTATGCACAGTTATGTCTGATGTCCAACTTTTACACATTTAAACTGTTGACACAAGCTGTGTTTTGTAGTTCAGCTGTCATTCTTAAGGGTGAAAGGGAAGAAAAAGGGCTGGAACTGGGGAGAGAAGGGAAGCATAGAGACAGAGTGGACTAGGTTTACCACCATTAGGAAAATTCTACTCTTTCCACTGAAGATTTCACCTTTAATTTACCAGAGGACATACTAATAATTTCCTTAGCATTGGATGTTGCTTTTCTTTGTGATTATAATAAGACGGCAAAGCACATATTTATTTTTCTTCTGCCACTAGAAGTAGCTTCAAAATGATTCAGTGAGCAAATTTCTTGGGAATGGCGCTTAGCGCTTTTAGGGCATTAGGAAGAGGAACACCTGTATTCCAGCACACATTTTCCAGCTAATTTACATTTCAAAGAGGTCCATCATCTCTACACTGAGTTAATTTCATCTCCAACTGTTGTGTTACCAGGATTGCTTATAACGTTATTTTGGGAGTGCAAGCACCTCAACATTCTGACTTTCTGGGTAAGTGTTCTTGCTACCTGCTGGTTGCACAGGAGGTAGAGCAATTTATTATGTAATAAAATGTGGTACTATGAGTGCTAATTAGACATGATCTGACCGAAGGTACCAATTCTGAGCTTGCTCCAGCTCTTTGTTTCTGTATCCAGACTGTGAATCAAAATATGGAATACTGGTATCTGCATGTTCACATGGAGTTATTTGTCTGCAAAAAAAATTAGCTCTAGTGTATTCTTCACAGTGCATACAGAGTTCTCCCCACTCCTCATACATGGTGTTGATATTCCAATAGACATCCTGAATTATGGGATTCTAGTATTTTTCTAACAAAAGTGACAAATTCCACATAAAGCAAAAATTTGGATGTGTGAGATGTAGCCTATTCCAAGAAACCATATACTTTAACAACTCTTCTGTGCAGTTTTGGCAAAAAAGTTGCAAAGTGAAAGTGGCAAGTGCATGAACTACAGTACCCGTAATTATTTCTGCCACTTTCCATTTTTGTAGCAGTGACACCAGGAATGCCCATTCTGGTGAAGGAACTCTTGTAAATTATTAATAACTCCATGGATAGGTTTCTACAAAGGGCACATGTCACCAAGATTGTCAGGAAGAAAATAAACAATTCATGGGGGGGATTTTCTTTTTTTGCCAGTGGGAAATTAGATTGTGAAACTCTTCTCTTTCTGTGTAATAGGGCCTTATAATTTGTAATGATCAGAAGGAAAATATTATATGCTTAACAACATTAGAGAAATTTAAATGATAAAGAAACCGACAAAACACTCAATCCCCCCCAAAAAAGGGATAAAAAAAAGAACTGAAAACAGATGTGAACTTACTATTAGAAACTTCTAAATATAATCTACATTTTAGGAGCAGGACAAGTAAACAAATATCATAAAGCTGGTTAGTAGGACACTACACATGGCTTATTTAGCATTCTTATTTTCCTATAACTAAACCACTGGGAGCACAGTAAATGCACAAACATATATTGAAACCCAATAAATCCTCCCTTTTCCTTCTTGAGTGCTAAGTATTTTTCAGAGAAAAAAAACCTGTAATGATAAATAATACTACCTTTGTGGGGGAAGAGGTGATGGAAAGAAAAAAAATTGCAACAAAAAGAAGAAAGCAAACTCATTGAGCTTAAACCTTACAGTCCTTTTGTCATTACTTGATTGTCCTTACCTTCTAAGGACATGCACCAGGCACTGGAAAAAGCTGCTATCAATCAATTGCAGCTGTAGGAAGAAGAAATACATAAATTTCTCAAGCCTTTCTGAGCACTGAAATCTTCCCAAAATAAATTGTTGAAGAGGTAAATACAGATGGGGAAAATCAGCATCAGAATTTACCCAATCACAATGCAGCTCAGGACTTCCATGTAGTTCCATTCAAAGTTGTGCTTTGTGGCTGTTTTTTTGCACCTTTACATAGAAGCTGGCTAAGATGAGCTGTTCTTTCCCTCATGATGGTCCTACTGCATAGCCAGAGGCTGGAAGCAGTCAGTACTTTTTGGGATTGTGGATTATATCCTTAATTCTCCCAACAAGACAGCAGCCAATAGGTTTCGCATTCGTTAATGAGGTAGATAGTGAATGAGTATGAAGTCTACACAGTACTTACTCACTGACCTTAATCTTTGTAATTCTTTTGTCATTAAGAAGAAAATACTCTGCTTCTGTAGAATTATGTTGCATTTTTGAGAACATTTAACTTATTTAAGTTAAAATAGGCAATTAATCTATTTTTGATGTCTCAGTGCGCTAAGACAATTAACAACAAAATATCATCAGGATTTACCTTGCTGTGTTAAGGGGCTTGAAAAGGTTTTATGTAGTTAAAGGGGGAAAAAATTAAAATCTACTTCTTGTAACATTTTCTGAATAATCTTATTAATTATTACATTATCTTACCTTTATCTTAGGATTTATGTATAGAAGAAAAAGAAAGCAAGATAAATAATGTCTGAAATGTAAGTCTTTCTTGATGGAAAAATAGTGTGGATTAAATTTTCCTGAAGGTGAAAACATGGCTGAAGATTCATTTTGATGGCAATTTTCTGTATCCACAATAGTTCAGAACTATTTTTCAAGGTGTATATGTTATTTTTCTACATGAATACAATTTTTTTAAAATTCAGATATCAATACAGGGTAGTAGAACTGTAGAAAATTATTTTAAAAGATTAATGTAATTTTCTGTCTTTAGAATGAAAAAATGGTTGTTTTAATACCTTGTAATTGCAGAATTTAAGTAATATATCATCCACTCTCTGTTGGATTGTATCTTTTCCATTACTTAATATTTAGGATTTTCTTGTTTGTCGACTGTGGTCAGTAATAGGTGTGATAGAGGTGCTAAACGTTTTTTATGACTGAATTTTCTAAAACATTCCTCTGTAAGGGGATATTAGGGAAACATGCTCTTTACTTTAGCAGTTTTGGAGACATTAATTTATAAAACATTTTAAAAGAGAAAAAAGTTGGGGTTTTAATTCTTTTTTCCCAAGCAATTTAACCAGACATATACAGCACCATTATTTTTCAAGGATTTCTTTGAATTTGACAACTCTTAAGTTATATCTTAACGTTTGCTGTAATCTCCTTGAACATGTAAGCACATAATCATTGTCTGTGTTCAAAAGTCATAATTTATTCCAGTAATAATGATTGTCATTTGCCTTCGTCATGTTTATCTTTTAAATATTGGTGACAGAAACTGAAAATACGACTTTTTTTTTTTTTTTTTTTTTACATACATAACAGTGGTCTGCTTATTAGTGTGAAAATTGGCTTGTTTCTATTGCTAATCATAATTTTGTCTTCTAATTCAGGCTATGTCATCCCTAAACACTTCAGTCATCCTTCAGGTATAGGAGATAAGGTAACAGCAGAGCAAAGCTTGAGAAAGTATGAATGATCTATGTATTTGTTAAGACTATTAATGAAATTACATTACTTTCACTACCCACCAGATGAAACCTGTCTGCATGAAGAAGGAATCACAAATGGAAAGTTAGATGCATTTTTTGCAAGCTGCTAGATAACAGCTTAAATACACCTGGAAATGCCAAGCACTCCTCTCATGAAGGCCCAGTTTTCTAATTATCTTTGACAAGCAGAATTACTGCAAAAGGTTTTATAAGACTTGAAATCTATGTAAGTGGTTTATTGTGTCTTTGTAGACACAATGAAACCAAACCTGTTTGGCAGGATGCCCACACTGATGGTTTGTCCACTAGCAGCCCACCTGAAAGTGAGCTGCCATGTAGGTGTGGCAGCCAAGGCAAGCCATGGCTCAAAGTGAAACAGCTCCAAACTGTGGGAGACCAAGTGGTCTAGTGAAATATTTCCTTAGAAATAATAGAGTCTTTCTTTTTTGTCATTAAATATGCCATCAATCTTTCATCCAAGAAGAAATTGATGTGTTAATAACACTATTCTCTTAAATATTTGAGCAATGCTTAAGATATTAATGCTATACTGGAACTGTCCATTTATTACTAAAGAGACAGAAAGATGGCTAATGACCAGAAAGACAAGACACTACAGTGGGGACAAAGAATTGCTTAAAGGTAAAACTGTAGTGAACTGAGATTGTAGAGGTAAGAGAAGGAGAAGAACATGCCCTAGGGGAAAGGAAGAAAGTAGAGCAAAGACCTGATATAAATCTGAAACAGTAAAAGCGAAAGTGGCAATCATTTTAAAACAATGAAGTAAAACATTGTTTTAGAAAATTCTACTGTGCAATTATCTCTTAACGTTTACAATACTCAGTTTATTTCAAACATCCCAGATGGTGCAGCAGTATTCTGTATAAAAGCTATCTGATGGGGTGGGTAGTGTGTGTGTATGTGTGGTGTTCAATATCAATAAAGCCCCTTTGCCTCCTAGACAGTGAAGAATCACTGTGTTTATTGGGACTCTGGAAACATACCTAGAGTCAGCAAATTCCTATTCAGGTCAAAATTAAGTAGAATTCTCTTAAAATTATGTCACATTTTAAATGCATACTTGGTAAAATCTTATTTAGGATGTGATAAATTAACCTCTTTCTTGATTCATTTTATAACATTTTACCTGAATCATGTTTAGTGCACAAATGAGAGAGATTGTATTAAAAGAGTTTGGTAAGCAGTGCCCTCCTTGCCAAGGTGACATATGCCATAATGTCTAGTAAGTGATCTTTTTCCAGAGCACATATGTTGGGTACATATGGATACCAGTAACAAGCAAGATGCCATTAGAAATACTTTTGAGGATTTTATCCTAAATATTAATAAATATTGATAACTTTGAATCTAAACCTAGCTGCAGCATTTAGTAATCATCATCATCACCATCATCATCTTAATGCTAATACTAATACTAATAACAACAGCAGTATCAACAACTAATAGTAATAGCAATACTCCCTTTTAAGTTTCCAAACCCCAGTTTAATTTTTTTGTCTTAATATTGTATGGCATTATGAAATGGCACTTTTCCATCATGTTTACTCCTGCCATCCCTAATGCATTACCAGGTGTGAGATTAATGAGTGGAGCACATGAGACCTGCCACAGTTAATCACGTTTGTAACCTTTCACATACACAGCAGAATATTTCTTGCTGTGAAACATCCTTTACCTTTTAATCTCTGCTGAGCATAGTGCTAACTCAACACTGTAAGTTTTTTTTAGGTATTTCAAGTTAAGTCATCAAATTATTATTCCTCTTTCACATTTTTTTCTATCAAAGAACTGGTGGTATTTCAAGGAAATATTGAAGTAGTAAGAGATTGATAAGCATAATTGTAAACTTTTCTGGAATTAATGAAACATGTAAATAGATGTGAAAGAGGTGGTACTTTTGCAATCATACCTCAAAATATTCACAGATAAAGTATACAACTTTTAGAATAAGTTTTAGTTCAGAAGTTTATTTGATTTTCAACTTTGTATGAAGTGTCAAAAGATCTGTACATACAAGAGGCTATTCATGTGTTCATATATGTCACTGAATATAGGCAGAAATATGTAAGGCTTGAAAATTCCAATTTAATATTTTTTTACTTCTAGAGCCATGTGAAAGGTCTCCATGTAAATAGATTTATCTATTTGTTCATATGTATTTTTAATTTCAAATTTAGGAATGTTGGTCTAAATGTTAATAATAATTCTTAGGAGAATTTAGCATATATAGGTTTAAACAATACTCAGAATCATAAAATCACAGAATTATATGGGTTAGAAGGAATTTTAAAAGTAATTTAGTTCCAGTTACCTGGCAATGGGCAGGGACACCTTCTGCTACAGCAGGTCGCTCAAGATCATTCAGCCTGGCCTTGAACACTTCTAGGGAGAATCCATAACTTTGGGCAATCTCTTGCAGTGCCTCAGCATCCTTACAGTAAAGAGCTTCTTTTTTTTTTTGATCTAAATCTACCCTCTTTCAGTTAAAAGCCATTCCCTCCTGTCCTATCACTACATACCTTCACAAAATGTCCCTCTCCAGCCTTGTAGCTCTCCTGTAGGTGCCAGAAGGCTGATATATTCTCCCTAGAGCATTCTCTTTTCCAGGAAAACAGTCCTAACTCTCTTAGTCCATCTTCCTAGAAGGGGTGCTCTATTCCTCTGATCATCTTTACAAGCTTTCCCTGGACTTTTTCAGCAGGTCTATGTCCTTTTTATGTTGAAGGCTGAAAAGGTGGATGAATCACTCTAGGAGGGATCTCATGAGAGCAGAGCAGAGGAGGCAGAATCACCTCCCTTGACCTGATGGTTACGCTTCTTTTGACACAGCTCAGGGTGCATTTGGCTTTCTGGCCTGCAAGTGCACATTGTTGGGTCATGGCAAGCTTCTGGCAAACCAGCGTCCCCAAGCCCTTTTCCTCAGGGCTGCTCTCACTGCATTCTCTGCAACATGCGCTTGCAGCCCAGGACAAGTGCAAGTACCCTGGGTCCGGGTAATTGTAAGCGCAAATACAATCCTTGTCACATTTCATAAAGTTCACATAGGCCTACCTCTCAAGGCCTGTCAAGGCCTCTGTGGATGGCATCACTTCCACCCAGCATGTCAGATGCACCACACAGCTTGGTGTTTGCAAACTCGCAGAAGGTGCACTCAGTCCTGGCATGTATCTCATCAGATCCCATGGACTTGTGTACCTCCAGGTACACCTCTTCAGATGTTCTTGAATCTGATCTTTTCCTCCAGTGGGTGGTAGATAAGCAAGCAGTAATAAGCGAGTTTCTTCCTCCTGATTTGATGTTACAGGAAGAATTCACTCAAAGAATGCAAATCAAGCAATTCTTTAGCCCACTTTGTCTGGCCCTGACATTACTAAGAAAAGGCCTTTTCCTTGACCTTGCAATGCAAGATCCAACACTTTGCCTTGCCTTGTTTTGGTTGAAGCTGATTTTACCTTGATTTGGCTATGCTAACTATTGCCTAGAAGTCATGTCACTGACACCTAAACTATTTTTTGCTCTTGTTTATCTTTGTGCAGTTGTGTAGTTCAATGTCTCGTGCTTGTTAATGGTTGATCATTCTAAGGAGAATGAAAATGTGGAGTAGAAGCAGGGAGGCCCTGGTACTACAGGCAGCAGCCCTAGGTAGTGAGCATTAACCTTGATATTCAACTGATATAATGATGAGTTACAACAACAGAGGCTGTGAAAGGCTGGGGAGGGCTCTGACTGCACTATGACCTGCTTAGAAGGACGAACACTGCCTGGAACTAGGAGCTTTTGTCTCAGGGGCAACATGACATGAAGACCCAAACTAAACTGGCTCCCACAGGGTGAGAAGGCCCATAGCAAAAATTAAACAAGAGGATAGGAGATTTTCCCTAATAAATCAGGCATGCAACTGTGACCAGAATTGCAACTGCCTAGAATCTAGTATAAACCCTCTCGTTATGCACAGGAGATGTGCTTACAATAGCAAAAACATTTTTGGCTATCAAAATTAATTCCATGTGATAAATATGTATTTTTTATCTACATAATGATTAAATATATATATATAAAACAGGGAAATCAATTAAAAAATCACAAAAAGTATTCTAACTATAATGGCAAATACTATGTATCATCAGCTACAGATACATTTTAATATTTAAAACTTTTGTTTTGTAAATCTTGGTTTTGACATGAACTATCTAGAATCTTTCAGGCAGCACTAATGCTGCAGTACTCTGTACACTCTTAATGCTAAACCTATAATTTTATTCAGACTAGTAAATCTAATTTCACAGAAATTTTCTGTATACAAAGACAACAAGGAAAGAAAACCCCAAACTTAATTAAAGATAGTGCTCATTTTTGCAAAATACATGAAATGTTTAAGAACAGAATAACAATATTTTAAAAAAATTCTATTACCTGTATTTTGTTTTCATTCAAATCAAATAAATTACTTTCCAAAAAGGTGAATAATAAGAAAAAGTGGCTTTAATTAAATGAATTGCACAAGCTACATGAACTTAATTCTATCATAAATGCACTGCAATAGAATTTAAAATCACCTTTGTTCCTTTGAATGCTACCACTAACATAATTACCTTAAAAAGCATACATACTTATCTTTATAGATGTATGTTTTTAACATTTGTTTTATACCATTGATCCGATGATAAAACCTTAAAGAAATTTACATTAATCTTATTCAAACCTCTATCTCATCTTGAATTTTTTTACTGTTATATTCTTGTTTAGTTTACTATTCCCAGACCTTTGATGAGTTAATATCTGGTTTCTCTATTCTTATCTATTACATTTTATAAAAGCCCCACAGACTGAACATTCCATAATATCTAAAGCCATTAAGTACTCAACGAATTTTTCATTATTACTATTCCCTATTTGCTTCAATTTTGAAGTCTGAGTAGGACCTGAAACTTGTCTCATCTCATCAAAGCTGAGAGGCTTCAGAGCTTCATTATATATAAGTCCTATCAAGATTCACAAACTATCTATTCCTTCATCTGCTTCCCCTGAGGGACCCCATGCATCTGATCATACCTACCAGATGGCTTGGTCTTTATAAAACAAAGCAAACAAAAGCAAACAAAACTGCTTTCAGTAAAAACACAGGAAAAAAAAGAGTGCTGCATTCTTCCCTTGGCTTTGCAACCCATAGGTCAGAATTCTTATACAGTATGGAAAAACTGCATTCAGTGCCTTTCACAGCCACTCTTCTATCTTCTCTGTCTTAACATCAAGATATAGACTAATCTTTAATGTCAGAAGGGATTTATATACTGCTGTCAAGAAAAGAGGCAAAATGGAAATAGCTTTTAAGTTACTGTAAAGCTCTCACCTGGAATACAGGGGAATTAATTCTTTTCTTGCTTGAAGAATTATCATTATTAAGCACTGTGGATCATATATTAAGTGGAGCATATCCCTCACTAGAAGTCATGCTTCTTCGTAGTGACTCCAGGATTTCCATGAGAGAGTTGCTTACTGATTTTTACTTGTTTATTTCATGTGGTTTGATTCCTTTGATTTGTTTCAATTGCATCAGGTGACTGATGGTGTGACTTGTTAATAGCATTACCTCCTTCTGAAACAGCCTAGAAGGACCTGCCTTGTCACATAAATGTCCTAAGGATCTTTATGTTATTAATTTATTATTGACATACATAGGAATTTAGGAGTTGAAATATAATTGAGAATCTAAATGCACTTGAATTTGAAACATCCACAAAGATACGTACTGAAATATGTAGTCTGCACCTATAAATTTGCAAGAGAGGTCACCCTGTTTAGACTACCATTCAACACTTTGTGCTGTTTTTGGCTGGGGTAGAGTTAATTTTCTTTGCAGTCACTAGTGACTAGTGACTGTGTTTTAGATTTAAGCTGAAAATGATGTTGCTAACATGGAGTATTGCTGAGCAGAACTCAGATAGACCAAGGCCTTTTCTGCTTTTCACACTCCTACACTGGTGAGGAGCCTGGAGGCGCAAGGGAAGCTGGGAGGACACAGCTGAGAGAGGTGATCCAAAATGACCAAATGGATATTGCAGATATATTCCATCAACCTCATTTAATAAAGTGGCAGGAAGGAGGACAAAGAGCGAAACAGTGAGATGGTGTGATGCTGCTGGTGTTCCTGAGTAACAGTGATGGGGCCCTGCTTTTCTGGTGATGGCTGAACACCTATCTGGTGATAGGAGGCTGTGAATGATTTGTGTTTTCCTTTGTTTAACTGTGTGGTTTTTGCTTGGCCTAAGAGCCTCTCTATCCCAACACACAAATTTTCTAGCTTTCATGCTTCCAATTTTCTCCCTGATTCAACTGGTAGGAGAGTGAATGTTTACATGGTACTTGGCTGGGATTAAACCACAACCCACTTTGAGGAGTGATATTTATTGATCTTAGAATGATTTAGTGTGGATTATCCTGGTGACTAGTAAAAATCTGCTTATTCGCTACAAACTAAACAGAGTCACGTTTAGATAACAATGCCTACTACATTTTCTGAATGTATTTTCTTCCTTCAGCAGCTAGAAATAAAGGAACACTAGCAGCAGTCAGTCTCAAAAAGGTTTCTCTGTGATTGTCTAATACACAGAATTTGATTTGGTAGTGTTTCATTTAGTAGTGTAAGCATGGTCTCAGATCACTTACAGACCTGAACATTTTTTGCAAAGAATACATCCCCTGAAAGCCTTGCTGGGAGATCAGTAGGTGTAAATTAACACTTCCTATTTCTTGGTAGCCTTTGCAGCTCTTCACACGTCAGCTGGTGGAAATGTAGACTCCTGTGGAGTTAATAGGCAGCTCAGCAGGGCTTTGGAGAAGCTAGGGTGCCATTTTGGAGTATAGATTTATTAACAGGATAAGATGTATTTATGTTAAGTCAGATGATGCATGGAAGTATGAGTTGAGTCTGAGATACTTGGGGAGAGAATATTCTGCACTTTAGTACAGGATAATAGAGGGCATATGGGCAATTACTGCAAGCCCCAAGGTCACAAAGAAAATCCCTAGCAAAGATTGTAAATCCATGTTGAAATCCCGATGCATACCATCACCTCCCTTTGCTTCTTTTTTCTTTTTATTTAAATGTGAATATTTCAGAAAAGTTATGCAGTTCTGCATTAATCAAGCGGCATGTTTCAGCAAGTAGGATTTACGAAGGGTGAGGTTTCAGAGATTATCAGTATTTCCCACACCTTATCTGCAAAGCAAGTCTTAATAGTAGGAAAACACAGCTTGAAGCCAGCTACAGTTGATTTCAGTGGGAATTGCTCGCCCCCTGCTTCTCCATTTCAATGGGAGACAGCATGGGCTAACTGCACAAGATATGAATGCTCTGCCAGCTTCTAAATGGGTGACTTGTAAGAATGAAGTCAAAGCATTTCTTTGAACTTCTGGAAGCATGTATTTCTCTCTCTTTTCCCCCCTTTCTTTTAATTTGCCAATATTTTCCCCTTATTTTTTTTTCTAATTAAATTGGCTGCAGTTCAAGAGAAAAACATCCCAGTCCATATGTCACTGTGTTCATCGCAGGCAAGTGTGGTAAAAATATAGCAACCTCTTCTATGCTTCTTCAGTAGACTGTAATAAAATTGTGTTTATTAGTTATGTGGTTAAACCAAAATACCAGTTTCGTTTTATTTTAAGGAAAGCTAAAACCTAGTGTCTTGAATACATGATTTGCCTTCTTAAACAAGTAAAATAATTTTTAAAATAAAATTTTCAAGGTTTTTTCCTCTGTCTCACAAATGAGGCAACAGGCCTGAATTTCAGAGAGTCAATGAACTGTGAATAGATTAATCTCTGGTTCATTTTCATTCCCCACTGCATAGCTGATTAGATATATGTTACTTTTCCATTAGATACAAATTATCTGGGAGGAAATGTATCACCAACATTATTATGTTTTCACCATGACTGGGAGGATTGTGTGACATCTTTTAACTGGAGAGAAGAGTGCTTTACATTTCCACAGCCTGAGTTCTGTGAGGTAGATCCCAGCAGTGAGCCAGGAGTGTTTCTTTATTGCACCCTCACTCCAAGGTAGTAGCAAATTCCCATGGATTTGTGGGAAGCAAAACATGACAAATTCATATCTCTTCTACTGGTATCAGTTTAATGCTGGATTTTAAATGCATTCACATTAAAAGATTATTTGTGCAGTTATTTTCCCTCATGGAGGCATTACCTCCTATAATCCTAGCACTTTATTGTTTCACACAAGTTGTCTTCCCAGAACATATCTTCACATTTTTACAATCTGACTTTGCCTCTTATTTTTCATATCCATACCTTAGTGACATTTTTATATTGTGATCCTGGTTGTTAAACCCCAGGCAAATATGGCTACATATATTTCTGCATATGGATGTGCGGAGGACTACATCCCAGACCTACTTTGATCTATTCACTATTCTCGTTGCTTTAGAGCACGGGAAAGCCCATACGTACCTAAACTTACTCTCCTGGTCTGTAGCCTGTCTCTGATAATGGCCAAGATTTGGGGAAATAAGGATCTTTACAGTGTTACTTCCCCAGACATACCCTCAAAATGCTTCCAGTTTGAATCAGGGATTTTCTTAAAGTATTTTTTTTTTTCCTGGGGCATGACCTCGTGCAAAGCAGCTCTGTAGAGAGGGACTTGGTGGACAACAAGCTGTCCATGAGCCAGCAGTGTGTCCTTGTGGCTAAGAAAGCCAATGATGTCCTGGGCTGTATTAAGAAGACCATTGCCAGCAGGTCGAAGAAAGTGATCCTGCCCTTCTACCCTGTCCTGGAGAGGCACATCTGGAGTTCTGTGTCCAGTTCTGGGCTCCTCAGGACAACAGAGATATGGAGCTCCTGGAACAGGTTGATGACTAAAGGGCTGGAGCATCTCTCTTATGAAGAAAGGCTGAAGCATGTGGGCCTGTTCTGCCTTGAGAAGGGAAGACAGAGGAGGGGACCTCATCAATGTATACAAATATCTGAAGGGAGGACATCAGGGGGACAGATCCAGGCTCTGCTCGGTGCTGCCAGACAATAGGACAAGAGGCAACAGGCAGAAACTGATGCACAGGAAGCTCCACCTGAACAGGAGGAAGAATTTACATTGTGGGTGACTATGCACTGGACCAGGATGCCCAGACAGGGTGCGGAGTCTCCCTCACTGGAGATATTCAAGAACTGTCTGGACACAATCCTGTGCAATGTGCTTCAGGGGATCCTGAGTGAACAATGAAGTTGACCAGATGAGTCACTGTAGTCTCTTCCTATTCTATGATTTTGTTATTAGGACATTTTCACCTTTAATAATCCTTGATGAACATGTTTTTCATGTTTTCTATTCATTTATTAGCTTTATTTTTA
This sequence comes from Ammospiza caudacuta, assembly GCF_027887145.1. NCBI lineage: Eukaryota > Metazoa > Chordata > Aves > Passeriformes > Passerellidae > Ammospiza > Ammospiza caudacuta. The sequence continues at coordinate 60,083,857 of NC_080597.1, forward strand.
GAATTCATAAACATTTGGATTATATATTATCTCATGGTAATATTTTTAAAGGTTTAATTTTGAAAAGCTACTTCTCTTTGATGCCTATTTATTGAGAAGATAAATAGAAAAAGGAAATTTGAGTTTCACATAGTAGTCAAGATGTAAATTCACCATGCATTTAAGCAGGATTATATTGACATGTTGCATTTTGCTTTCTACTTCCTTTTTTAATGGTTCTTATGGTCTTGTTTACCTTTTTTTCACACCCATTTAAACCCTACTGATGTTCCATAGTGCCATCCAAAGAGTCTCAAGTAATTTCTTCTTGAATGGTAGCAGCTGATTTAGAGATTTTAAAATTATAGATGCAACTTAGAGTTAATGAAAATGTAAATGTCTTGTCTTCTGGCCATAAATAAAGGTATTGCTAGTATTTTGGTTGCAGATGAATTCATTTTCGTTTGCTAATTTTATAATATTATTTAAATTGGAACTGATATTCAACTAATATCATATTTTTATATAATCTTGCCCAAAATCTTTCTTACTCACTTTTTCCAGGGAATCTTGAATGTAAATCTCTCCCTAAGAAATCTGTGTTTTCATTTTGCTTCAAAAGCTATAAATAGCTTATTACATTTCCAGATTAAACTTGTCATTTGTTGCCAAAATGGAAGCACATGGTATAAATCAACAAACAATTGCTGTGTAGAACTTCTGATGTACTTCAAGTGGTAGCTGTTCATATGTTTTACTCTTTTATACGTATTCTCAACCTGCAAATATTTGTCTCTGTCTTTATATCTTGGAATTGAGTCTGTTTTGGAAATCACACATTTCATTATGTATTTAACAACTCCCTATATTAACATTGTCAGTATTTTAACCTACTTCACATAGGTAAATTTCACATTCTCCACTTGTTTGAATACTCAGTGTAGAGATATATTAATATTTGTAGAAGAAACATCTGAATGAGGGAATGGGTCTCTATACAACAACTGTACTCTCTTTGAAATAGAGAAAAGAAACCAACCTGGAAATACATTAGTTTTCTATGTCTTCCTTTGCTAACTACTTAGCCTAGATTATGTGGTAAGGTTTAGTTCATGTACCTCTTTTTATGACTCTAATTCTTCTTTGAAAAGTTAGAATTTTGCCTATGGAAACTGCCAGAAGTGACTATCAGGAACAGGGATGTGTATTAATGACATGATTGTGTAGCGGCCCAGATATTTTACTTTGATTAAGTATCACACTGCCTATAAAATGCAATTGTTGTCCTGTTGAAATTAATGATTTTCTCACTAACCTCTTATTATGCAGGCTATTTTACATCTTGTTTTCACATGATCTCCATACAGATGAATGGTCCCTTATAAACTCTGCTTCAGATGAAATAAACAATAGTGAATTTCAGCAACCTCAGATTCTCATAGAAATTTTCATCAGGTTTAACTGTGCTGGTTTCACGATCCTTAATCCCAAATTGAAATTTTTTTTTGACATAACTGTTATGAGGATCTGAAATTTATAGTAAATATAAACAAAGCCTAAAGACTCATTCTCTCATTAGCTCCCCTAAGGGTTACTTGTGATTAAAGATCTTGATATTTTTTCCTGTATCATTAATGCTTGTGTGTGTGTGTGTCTGTGCATGTTAGAATCTCAATAATTTTTAGTTGCAATACAACAAAGACTCTTGGCAACAGTTAACAGAGCACAAACAGCAAGATTAATAGATCTAGACTCACACAAGAAATTCAATTCCTGAAAACCACAGCCTTGTAGTGTAAGAAAATTTAAAATACAAATGCATAGGCAGTATTTGGAAAGAAATCTGCAAATAGGATGGTGAAGGCCATGTGATTGTCCTGAAGAGCAACAGCGTGCAGCTTCACAACTTTTCTATTTTACTACCTTCAATCACTTCCAAGGGACTACTTTCTGCATTCAGTTGCTCCAGAACTCTGTGGGGTAACAATATGATTTCCTTCAGCATGTCCCTATTGTTTTGAGAACGGGTGCTCTGAAGGGAAGGCACACATCAGGCTCTGAGCAGAACCCAGCAAGGAGAGCGGCTGATATATCAGCAAGAGGCCTGTTATATCCTGACTCTGACCTTCAAGCAGAAATCTGTTCCAGTATTGTATATTTGTTTAACCTTCACAAACATTTAAAAGAGCATTCATTTTTATCTGATCAGAAACACAAGATATTTCATTTCAAAGGGATGCTACCTCCTTTACCTGAAATACATCTTTCCATTCTTGAATGTAGAAGTCAAGGAAACACTAAATATCAAGGACAAAGGATACAAATCAGAACAGTTTAAGATAAGAGGTAAGCTGTTACAAAGATAGATGTAAAATAATTTCTATATTTAGGGGAATTTGTAAACAAAAGAGTTGATCTTTGAAGGTCTAACAGCACAGAGTTGCTAAATTTTAGGCCTTGCTAGAGCGTTCTCTACTAAACTTGAAGGTAAGACCTTAAGAAATCAATCATATACATATGCATACACGTGCAGAAGCACAGACAGACATGCCTTTTTTGCTTTAGTATGTATGCTTTGTGTCAAGAAAGTAAAACAAAAAAAGGGTCTTTTTAGGGACATTTCAGGACTGAGTGAGTCATGGTCTTGATGAAGCTCAAAGTCAGAGGAATTCTTCTGTTTTTGACTAAGTATTACCTTTATGAATTATATTTTTAGCGCTGTGTGAACAAAAAGCTTTACAGTTAGTGCTCCCTTTTTGTCAAGCTATGCCCAGTCACAAAGGCACGCCATGTTAGATAATGAAAGATGCGCAATTTACATTCTGTAATGCCAATGCATTGTTCACCATGCCAGGGTAAAAAAAAATAAGGCTAATAAAATCCAAAAGACATCTACTCTGGGCTGTGTGAGGAACTTAACAGGAAAAGGATTAGAGATTAGTGTTTATTAAGTAATTCTTCTTTAGTACTGTAGGTATGAATGATACCCAGTTCCCAGCATACACCTTGGGCACATGATGAAAATAGTATGGATAGGCTACCACAAAATAGAATATTTCCAAAAGTTACTCTTCCTAAAGTCATGTTTTATATAATTAAGCCAGTAGAATTCCTATATTCCTAACCTGTCTCTGGTGAAAATAAACAGCTTGTTTTTAATTACCTATATTACTATACTGTTTTTATGATCTGCTCGTATCCATAGATATGGTATAGTAAAAAGACCTAACCTGTCTCAAAAAGTCCTGGGATGATGTGCAGTGCATCCCTTTCAACTCAGCATATTCCATGAATCTATGTTTCTATATTAGCTGGGCAGCAATGTTCTGATCAAAGCTATGAGTTTATTCTCCTCAGTGGTAAATATTGACATTAACATTGTTTAATATTTTCTTCTATGCTCTGGACCTTGGGAAAGAATCCACCCTTACCAAATCTGTGGGTGACACCAAATTGTTGCCTTATAGAGGGAAGTTAACATGAAGGAGGAATTTTCCCATTAGGAATTGCTTAGTGATTTCCGAAAAGTCCTGCACTTGGAGGAGAATGTCCCCATGAAATTGTCCAGGCTGAGCAACATCTCTGCAGAGACAGAACCTGGGTGTTGTGTGAGCTACAAATTGAACACGGATCAACAGTGTGTTTCTTTGAAAATTCTAACCAGCTACAGCATCAAAAGTATTGCTGGCACGTTGAGGGAAACTATTAGTCACTTGTATGACTCTGCATCAATAATGGTTCACTCTTGAAACAGGAATATCAGCAAATAGAGATGACTGTCAAAGTGCCACCAAGACGTCTGGGAAATGAAACAGAAGGCATACAAGGAATATGGTTTGTTCAGCTCAAGAGGAAATGTATCAGACTCTAATAATCTATTGGTGGGAGGTTAAAAATTGGGTGTTGGCAGACTATTCTTGAAAGTACACAACAAGCTGAGTGGTGCTGTTGACACATCCTAAAGGCTGTGATGCTGTCTAGAGGGAATGAGACAAACTAAAGTGGATACACAGGAATTTCATATGGTTTAACAAGACCAAGTAGAAAGCCCTGCACCTGGGTTGGGCAATCCCCCATACCAATACAGGCTGGAGGATGAGCAGATTTGAAGTCCAAGGAGAACTTGGGGTGCTGATGGATGAGAGACTGGATGTGACCAGCAATGTGCACTTGCTGCCCAGAAAGCCAAACATGTCCTGGGCTGCATCCAAAGCCCTGTGGGCAGCAGGGTGAAGGAGGGGATTGTGCCCTCTGCTTCACTCTGGTGACGCCCCAGCTGCAGGGCTGCATCCAGATCTGGGGTCCCAGCACAGGAAGGACACGGAGCTGCTGGAGTGAATCCAGAAGAGGCCACCAAGTTGATCAAAGGGATAGAGCACCTCTGCTATAACAAAAGGCTGAGAGAATTGGGTTTCTTCAGTCTGGAAAACAGAAGCCTTCAAAGTGGCCTAATTGCAGCCTTCTGGTACTGGAAGGGAACTTGCAGGAAAGATGAGGCAAGACCATTTACAAGAGCAAGGAAAAAGGGGAATTAGTTCAAACTGAAAGAGTAGGTTTGGATAAGATATTAGGAAAAATTCTTTACTGTGAGAGTGGTGGAGCACTGGAACAGGTTGTTCAGTGTAGTTGAGGCTGCCCCATCCCTAGAGATGTTCAAAGTCATGTTAGATGTGCCTCAGAACAACCCAGTCTAGTTGAAGGTGTCCCTTCAGGGACAGTCACCCTGAAGGGGCATGGAACTAGATGATCTTCAAACCAAACCATTCTATGATTCAAAAAAAAGACCATGGTCAAAACCTGTAACAGAAATTCTAACAGTCTGGAAGAAAAAATATTTTCATGAGACTGTTTCAACAGAAGAACAGGGACACTGTGAAATCTTAAGAGAGATTTTCCTAATTTGTCTGAATTTTTGAAACCAGCTCTCCATTGAGCAGGTTGTGGTACTTATGACCCCAGAAGTTCCTTCCAACCAATTTTTTTGATAATGCTGTGATTTCCTCCCTAGATCTGGGATACATTTTGTTCTAAAATCTGAAATTTTTTTATGTTCAACAGAAGTCACCAGGTTTGCTAGAAGATTCCTGAATAATTTTTCATGGCTGGTGATACATAGGAGATCATCCTTTAAGTCATTTTCTGCTCTGGCTTAACTTTTAAAACAGTGTCAAGGGCAGTGAATGTATGAAATCTACCAGTGTTCATCATTATGGTGTGGAAAAAAAAAGGTGTAGAAATAATCAGTTGATTGCTCATTTTCTTACAATGGAAATTAAAAACTAAAAGCCAGGAGAAGACATTACTCTGATTCCATACACTACATAAAAAATTATGAGAAAAAGTTATGTAAGTTAAAGCATATCATATACCCAAACAGCATACCTAAAATTAGATCAAATTATTTCAAATCCTCATTTCCAGGTGGAAGATCATATGAAAAGACAGTCATGAATGAAATAAAATAATTATTTTCATGTAAGCTGGGCATTCTCTTCAAAGGAACAGTTGCCAGTTAATTACAGGTTGTGAACTCTTTTTATACATCATGGAATGATTCACGAGGGCATTAAGGGAAGATTTCATAGTTAGGGACAGACATTGAGACTCTCAGATGATGTAAATCAGTCCTTTTCTTTTTGCTTCTCTCAAGACACACCGATGTCGCAGACATTTCTCCACAGAAATCCTTTCTTTCAGATTTCTGTGTCTTCTGGAGGCCAGAGGCCTCGGAAGACAAGGTAAACAATTATTATCAGCTGCTGTGGAATGTAATAGGATGCACCTTGATTGGCTCATTTTCTTTGTTTATAATTAAGGGCCAATCACAAAGTGTAAACCAGGGACTCAGTCCTTGGCCACAGCTTTGTTGTAGGATTCTTGCTATCAATTCTTAGCCTAGCCTAGCTGCTCTGCAAACCTCTCTCTATATTCTATTAGTATAGTTATAATGTATTATATATGATATCTAAATAAATCAGCCTTCTGATCAAGAAACAAGATTCACCGTCTCTCTCTCACCACCAGCGACCCACTCAGGCGCAGTAATAAACCTCTGTATTCCATCAGAAAATCTAGTAAACAAATACCAAATATACAGCTTCACAGTTAAAATGTCATGTATTTGTATTTAACTTTTGAATATTATAGTAAATGGAATTTAATTCTGCCATTGAAACCAGCTCTGCATGTCTGCATCATTAAGTAGAGGAAATGGATTTTGTTTCCTCTTGGTTTTATACCATTCTCCAAGTCTTTGCAAATACAGCAACAACAAAAAATAGTAGCCTGAAGCCATTCCACAGCAAACTATGATCTTGTCAGATCTTATCAGCTCAGACAAGTTGGTCCTGGTCTGTAGCTGGGGCGACTGCAGCAGGGAAAAAATGGACTTAAGGAATGCTCCTATCTTTGGAATTTCAGCCTGGTGCAGCTACAGCAAATGGTTTCAATCTTTACTGCATGTTTTCCAGCTGATTTTTTTCCTGATTGAAGTTGTGCCTTCCTTTCCTGAGTTTGAGAACACTGACTTCCACCTTTCTCTGTGGGTGAGAAGGCAGGAAGATAGAATTCAAACTCTGTTTTTCTGATACATCCAGGCGAAACACTACTTTTGTATGGTTTTATGGCTGCATATTATTCCCACAGAAATAATTTAGCAAAATGCCTTTTCTCCATTTTTGGAAAAAAACTTTTGAGTGACAATGATGGACATGAAAATAAAAAGAAGACTAGATGACAGAAAATTCTATGTAGAGAAGAAGGATGAACAGAGTATAAAAGCAAAATATATGAACAAATATATCAATATCCTATTAACATGAATTCTTGCTTAAAATTCCTGAAAAGGGGAATTCACTCTTCTTTGTGTATTCCTGTCTTCGTTACACACATGGTTTGATGTGTGATGAAGGACCTACTATAACAAGTGTTGAAAAACATCAATAATATGCTTATGTTTTCTTTAGCTGGTGTCTTTAAAGTTTATCTGTTTCCAAAGATTTCCCTTCTTTTGTTATTCCTCATGATTCCATAAAATCAAAGAAGCCACCTAAAAATTAGACCAAAGGTACATGTAGCACACCTCTTGTTGGTAACACCCAGAAGCTGATAATTCAACACCAGCATGAAAACTCTTGATTTGGAAATATTTATTGAAATCCAAAATAATATGTCACCATTGTACACAAGAGAGGACTACTTGAATTTTGTTCCTATTATCAGTCTCTCTTGAGGAGAGCTGGGGCACTTTATTTTCTGGAGCATCTTAACTCTTCAGTGTGTAGCTCAGAAAGAAAAGGTCTGTTTCCTCAGCATCTCACTTTTATAATTTCCATCATTCTAAGGCAATGTGCTTCCTGTGAAAAGGTGTGGAGACAGAAGCAACTTTTGTGATAGGACTAGTTCCTTTCAATACTAAAGTTTGCAATTTTTTTTGGCCTTTACTGTATGGAAGATGTTCAGAATTCATCTGTGTGAGGATGAAACATAATACACTACTTTCAGAACACACATAAGTCAAAAAAATGCTCAGTTTATGTTGTATTTACTAACCGAGCCCTGAATAAAATTCTTATTCAGATTCATTATAGCAAAGAATAAGGGTAAAGGAGAAGAGTGAGAGAGAGAAAGAATGAGACAACTACAGAATCACAGATTATGCTGAGTTGGAAGGAACCCACCTGGATCATCAAGTTGAGCTCCTGGGCCTGCACAGCACCATCCCCAAGTCACACCATGTGCCCAAGAGCATTGCCCAAACCCTTGAGCTCTGTCAGGCTGGTGCTGTGACCACTTCCCTGGGGAGCCTGTTCAGTGCCCAAACACCCTCTGACTGAAGAACGTTCTCCTGATATCCTGCTTTAACCTCCCTGACACAACTTCAGGCCATTCCCTTGGGTTCTATCACTGGTGACAGAGCAGAGATCAATGCCTGCCCCTCCTCTTTCCCTCATGAGGAAGATGTAACAGCAGTGAGGTTTCCCCTCAGACTCCTGTGCTCCAGGTTGAACAGACCAAATGCCCTCAGGTTCCCCTCAAGGCTTTTCTCCATTCTCATGGCCCTCCTCTGGACACTCTGTAATAGCTTAATGTCTTTTTTTTATATTACAGTGCCCAAAACTGCCCACAGCACTCGAGGTGAGGGTGCCCCAGTGCAGAGCAGAGTGGGACAATCCCCTTCCTTGCCCAGCTGCTGATGCTGTGCCTGATGCACCCCAACACAACTGGTGCTCCTCTCTGCCAGGGCACTGCTGGCTCATGTGCAACTTGCCTCGACCAGGACCCCCAGGTCCTCTTCTGCAGCACTGCTCTACATCCTCTCCTTCCCCAGTCTGTCCATACACCCAGGGTTGCCCCATCCCAGGTGCAGATTCCATCATTTCCCTTGTTGGAGGTGATTGCCCAGTCCTCTGAAGTCTCAAGGTCTCTCTGCAGGGTCTCCCTGTCTTTGATGGAGTCAACAGCTCCTCCCACTTTTGTATCAGCTGTGAACTGGCTTAGTATCCCTTTCAGTCCTGTATCCAAGTAATTTTTGTGGATGTTGAACAGCACAGGGGGAAGAATGGAGCCCTATGGAATCCCACTAATGACAGGTCACCACCTGATGGCACCCCATTCACTGTAACCCTTCGTGCCCCACCCGTGAGCTGTTGCTCACCCATCTCATGATGTGTTTATTCAGCTGTGGCTGGACATTTTGTCCAGAAGGATCCTGTGAGAGACAGTATTGAAAGCTTTACTGAAATCCAAAATGATTACATCAAAGAACACTTTGTATAAACTTCTTCAGAATATAGGGGAATCAATACATAACAAAAAATACATCACTTAGAAAAATAGCATGCGCTTTCTGTAGGAAAATTTTGGTAAAAACAAATGAATTTTCAGAGAACTCTAAGCTATTCATAGGAATCTGCAAGTCCTGAAAAAATAAATATGATGTATTAAAAAAAATCAAGATCCTTTGCCCAGAAGGTTCAAGAGAGTACTGCAAGGTCCCATCCAGTCCTACTATGTTATAATCCAGAAACCACAGTAATGTTTGAAAGTGGTTCCCCAGAGAAAAGGTAACCACAGTCTGCTCTTTCTGAGGCACCACACTTTCTTTTTTTGATGCAGTACTTCTCCTTTTTAGATATATTTGTTGATAGAGCTCATTGATTTCTCCTGAGATTTCTATCAAGCAGCGCCTTGGTAAGTTTATAAGGTGAAGCATGGGAGATACTGCTGTTATTATTTCATGACCTGGAAGACCTTTGCCAGGTCTAGAAAGTAATCCTAAACCATCTCAGTCTGCATTGTAATGCATATAAGCCTTTAGAAATGTTGAAGGAGTATCCTTGCAATTCATGTAAGTGTCAGTCATTAATGTCAGCATATCTAATTAAAGGGTGCTGCTCAATTCTTTGAGACTTTTTTATTGCTTTAAATATGTAGCACACATATATCAAATCTTAATATATATCAAATCATAATGCCTGCCAAGAAGTACTTTGCTTTGTGAAAGAAAAACATTTTTATTCCTTTAAGAGTTTGTCTCTGTGATTGTCTTTAGTACAGCCATCATGAGGAATGAGAAAAAGGAATATCTCTTTTATTGTATGAAAATTTAAGTTCCTTTGGTTTACTGCAACCATCTTCAAGTGTTACAATATCGATTATTTAAATATCTGTTGCTGCTCTGAGTATTTTCCTGCTGACTGGCAGATTCCATTGCTTTATCTGCTGAGGAATTCAGATTTGTTAAAGTTATGAGAAAACAGCACTATGTACGAATCATCAATCTCCCTCCATTGTTAGCACTGGGATGTTATGGGGACAGCTGGCCTTTCCTTGACACATGCTACGATGTCCCCAAAAATCTCTCATCTTTCTAGACTTGACAGAAAGAAAATTAATCGCGCAGACAGCGATTTATCATTCTGAGGATTATCCAGGCAGCCCAGTAACGCTGCAAGAGCTAAATGCGGTGCTCGCCACGGCGGTGTGGGCACGGATTGGGCAGCGGCATGAGGAGCGGGGCGGTTTTTGGTGTCTCACGGGGAGGATGCTCGGGCTCGGGAGGAAGCGGGGCTCGGAGCGGCCGGCGCTGCCTCCAGGGGGCAGCAGCGCTCCGCGGCTGGGCTCGGCATCCGAGCGTGGGGGAGCGCTTGGGCATCGCCTCTGAGACACGGCGGGAAACCAAACACAAGCGAGAACTTTTAAATCGTGATTTGGTGTTTAATCTAACGGTATCATCGTATTTTTTTAAGCAGGGAATAGCTGCTGTTAAGGTATGACAACCTGTTTAAAAGCTGAAATATCTGGAGAGATAGAAAGGATGATACTGCAGAAATGAATTGTAAATCACGTCTTCAAAAGAGACCTTGCATTTCCTCTTTGGAATTCTGTATTCATTTGCTATTTCTTTTTTAGATAGATACCCAAGGCTTAATATTAGCCTTAATACACTGAACACTTGATTTTAATTGTGGAATTAAAGTCAAATTTATGTAAGAAAACCTATATCTGTTAATAGACATTCATTAAAGAAAATTAGCTCTTCAACTTGGAAAAAAAGATTATTAGAACCAGAGTGAGACAACCAACTTCATTCTGCACATTTCACTCAAAAGCTAGTGATGTGTTTGTCAAGTGTGCAGACAGAGCCTGGATGCCTATCCAGTAGTAAATATAAAATGCGTTTGTGTCTTTTACACTGAGGAAAATTTTAAATTTTATGAAGCTTTTCCTAGTGCCTGCTGTTTTCTGTGTTACATTCTTTAGGGAAGCAAGTTTATGGTCCCAGTTCCTATTCCTCCACCAGTCCCAATGGGTTGTGGCACATAAGTGCTCTATGGCTACATTTATGTTTATTTCATTAAGCCCTCTGTGAACAAACACAAATCTGATGGTAGGTCCCAAAGGAATGGAGAATTATTTCCTTCTTTAAGTTGTTCAGGAAGGCACAGTAAGTCCCAGTATATAATTCTAAGACAGGGACTGCAGCTGTAATTTACCTCTGTAAAACTGGAAGCTTGATGGGTGTCTATCTGCCCCCTACCATTAAAAAACAGTCCCACATGTTGGTTTCTTCAGATTGGACTATCTAAGAACAGGGAGAAAAACAGATGTAAATCCTGGTGCTTGATTTAATCTCAAGTGCTTTGGGGGTGATGGAAGCACCTATTATCCCTTTTAAGTTATTCACTTGTTAATTTAATCCATGACATTGATCTCATTTGTGTCAAGTCTGCATAATGAAATCAGACTATTAGTTTAATTTTTCAATCAGTAATTTGCATACTAGAGATTCAATCTGCCTTTCTTACATAGTGAAACCAGGAGAGGCCTGAGCCACTCAGCAGTGATGTAGAGCACTATACAAATCAAAACCACCCCACATTTATATGAAAAAAATATGAACCAGAACATATTTATGTGTGTGTCATTCAGCTGACATAGGCAAAATAAAGCATTAGCTGCTTAAACTGTAAATTAGAGCTCTGATTTTCTATAGAACTGCGCACAGCCTGTGTCCTGTAATCTGTGAATTTCTCATTGTTGTTCTCTCTTCCGTCATCTTAGCAGTGCAGTCTTTAAAAGAATGCTATAGAAAACAGTGCTGTTCATTTCTTCCTTTGTATTCATCTCAAATGAATATCTGTTTGTGCAGCCAGTATGTGCACATTTTCCTGCAAATATAATGTGATTTTGATTTGAGCAAACAGCTGTCTTAGTCCCTCTTTGACATTGAGTGTTAAACACTCACATTTCATCCTGCTTAGAAATTATGAAGATAGGGATATAGAGAAAAGGCAACAGCTAACATGGCTTATGCAAAATCTATGGTTGCATTGGCAGAATTGCTGTCCAGAATGGGATGGTGACACAAAGGATCACTATTCTGTTCTTATGTTTGTCATCCATTGTGACTCAAACCAAACTAAAGGGATGCTCAAAATCTCCTCTGGAGATGTTTCATTTTAAGCAAGTTAATAAGAAGACTACTAAACATTAGTGAAACTACAAGCTACTGTTGATATTCCAGCTCTCAGCTGAGAGATATCTTAGTTGGAAGCCTAATCCCGGGTGCAGCTCATTTTTAGGCATCTATTCAAAGTGAATGATCAGAATTTTTAGAAGGATTTGGAGAAAACAGAATTACAAATCTCAAGGTAGATGGCAAATGATTCTGAGGATTTACGTATTTCTTTTCTTGCAAAAATTCCCAAATAAAACATATTGTGTCCAGAAAAGGGAAATTAAGCTAGTGAAGGGGCTGGAGCACAAGTCTGATGAGGAGCAGCTGAAGGAGCTGGGGCTGTTCAGTCTGGAGAAAAGGAGGTTCAGGAGAGACCTTATCACATTCTGCAACTCCCTGAAAGGAGGTTGTAGCCAGGTGGGTGTTGTTCTCTTCTCCCAGGTTTCATTTTCTTTCACATTCATGGTATGATTTTATGTCTTTATCTACTTGTTTGTATTTTATTTTTGATTAAGCCCTATGAGACTACCCTCATCAGTTATTTTTACAGCTATTTGACTGCTCTTCCTGAACCCAAAATGTACCCTTTACTTTTGGAACAGGAGATAGTCATTGACATCACACACATAAATATGTAGGGTGATTTGGGAATGCAAAAATAATATTATAAATATCTAAAACTTCTATTTTTGGCCAAATTTTACAGTTTTTAAAATTTTACTATCAAAATAGTGTATTAGGTATTTTGTGATGAGTGATTTTTAAATGGAATCTTTACTTCTTCCTATAAATGTTTAATAGCCTTAAATGAATCTGGTTATCTCCTGAGCTAGTCCCTGACTGAGTTTCTGAAATTCATAAGGCTAAAATACATACTGTAAAACCAATGCTTTATTTGTATGGATGAAATGATCACAAGCCACAGCTAAGCTTCCCAACCTGACAGCATATATGTCAGGTTGTTAAAAATGTCTGCATGATAATATGAACCAAAGAATGCCACATGAAGCTTTTAAAAAAGCATTCAATATTGGGAAATAAATGTGTGGTAGGCATGGAAATTACATTTATAGTTAATGAGACTACTATAGAATAATTCAGTTTGGGAATCGAAAATTATTTTTCAAGGATAGATTTAAATGAGTTAAAGCAAGAATACTCAGAATAAATGCTAAAATGTGAATAAAATTGTGTGTACTTTCAGATGTTCTGCTATTTTGGCATTGCAGTGCTGCATCTAAATTACAAATGAGCTCAAGGGCAGGGTACAAGAGCAAAGACTGCATGTAATTTATACGGGTTAAGGAATACACCTTATATACAGAACTAAGGATTTATTGTTAGATTAATTAAAGTGAAGGAGATATTATTATCTCAGTCACAATTAATTACTAAAACAGCTTATAATGACAGAATTGAAATTGATAAAGACAAACACTTTAGTATCAACTCTCTTGCCTGGTGTTAGGCTCACCCCTCAAGCCTGCCCAGCATGCTAAGCTCAAAGGCACTGGTTTTCCCCAGGAAGAAGATACGCAAGTACAGCGAGTTGTCAACATCCTGGCTCATTTGGCAATAAACATTGATGGAGGATTTCTTCCTTCTTGCTCTTCAGTGGACTTAAAACTCTGTTTATATGTTTGCTGACCATCTACTTACTTCATCTTTACTTGCAGATCCCCATTTTCACGTACTGTTGAGTTTTATTATATATGCGATGTTTTGCCTATTCTGCTTATTCATTCCTTGCTTCTGTGTTTTCCTCAAAACCATTTTGTCATTCCCAGTCAATAAGGCTTCATACTTTCAATGAATAGCAACTGAATATTTGTGGCACATTTTTGTGGTCCTGGGCTGACCAGTATCATATTTACAAGGCCTAAATCACAATCTTTGCTCACACTGTCAGCACATCAAGCTCTTGGTTTTCTTCAATAGCCTTCAAGCTCTGGTTTCCTGATAACAAATAATATTTTGCTACCACAAACTTATCTGAGAAACATCCTTTCTGGAGTGACACTGAATAGGTCAGTTTGCAAAAAAATGATCTACTGATCCATTTCAGATATATATCTATCCATAGATATTACAGGTACAGAAATGATAATGTAGTTGCTGCATGTTATTAATATCTAATGGCTATATTGACATCTCTGATATCAAATTTCTTTGCTCCAAAATGGTGCTTATATGCTAAATGAAACTGCTATTCTGAAATCTATTATACTATTCTAACATCTGCTGCTCAGTTGTGATTTAATGTCAGCAGTTGCAAGTGTATCCTCAGGTACATCGCTGTTGTCCTTCCAGTTACCCATACATTCACCCATAAATTCCTTTATAAGCAATTAATCTTCATATATACATGTGCGTTAGTGTGTCCTTCCAAAGAACTTGAAATATGAATGAAAAATTAAAAGTAATAATTTTTGTGAAGAGGTTCCCAAAGCTCTACTGGCTTTCCAGATTTGTGGAGTCAAATCATAACCAGTGAATCAGAAGGCATGGATAGATGTGTCACTGGACTTTTCCAGAGGCCTCTCCATTAGATCCTGGCAGGCCGCATGTTGTTGTGTTGTCTGTTGCCACTTCCCTGCCTTTATCAAGTGTCATGTGCTGTTGAAAATAAAAATCACTGCCACACACACAGAGTGAGAAACACATCCTCTCTCGAATGAAGTTCAGTATTAGTGAAATGATTGTTTTCATTCTGTTTAACTCTGCTGCACAATAGGCTTTCACACTTTCAGCAAGCTTATGCAAACAGGTTGAATTAGCAGTTGCTGATGAAATTTTCAGCTTTTCATGTATTTTGTGAAATAAAATCTATTCTGTCTCTGTGCTTTGGGGAGCATTAAATGTGTGTCATGTAATCACAGATGAGCTGCTACTTAACCATTAGGGGAAACTGCATCTCCTGGCCTGGAAATTCCAGGCTACAAACAGACAAAGATCTAACACAAAGAGCCACATTGAGAATTGCTCTCACAGGAGAAGGCATTTTATTTACAAAATCCTAATATCTCCATGAGAAAAAGAAGTGATGAAATTATAAAGTGATCCCAACTAAAAGAAATAATATCTGCGTCTTGTGGAGTGAACAAGATTTACCAACAATCTTGTATCTTTCTCATTTCAGCTTTGAAGAAAATACCAGTTGGTGGAACGTTTCGAAATGGAAGTTTTATATTTGTAGTTCCAAATTCCTCAGAATTTTGTTATTTCTTTTAAGAATCCTCTATTAAATTTTGTTGGTTTATTTTTCTTTAAAGCAAAAGTACTGCCCTTTATGCCCTCCATGGGAGCTTGACACAATAAGAAGGACTGTGGGATGAAATGTTTCAATGGCACAAAAAAGGGCAGAGTTAAAAATGAAACAATCTTCTGTTAGCAACAGAGAAAAATCTGAAAAATTCACAGACAGATTCTAGTCCTGGTGCTATGGTACTGTTGTCTAGCTTTGATCAAATAATTTCCATTTTTTGCCATTTTACCCATCTAGGTTAGAACAAATGTCCCCAGTTTTCTCTGATAAAATCATAATACATGACTAGTTTGATACTCAAATAATACTATTGTTTATTATGTGTTATGAAAGTTTTCAATCACATGCATATGTTCAAACATCATAGTATGTTGCATACTCAATTTCAAAAAGGTTAGTTTTTGATATCTATAACTTTTTAAAATGTCAAATAACCACCCTGAAGACTTTTTTTTTTGGTGACAGTTGTAGCAAGAATGAAATGTTCTGCACAATCTGTTCTTTATTTGAAAGTATAAGTGTTGGAAAACAATTATCTGAAGATGGTAATTTTTTTTCAAGAATCAGTATGAAAAAGGAAACTCTAGAAACAGTTCAGTGGACTCTTGGAAGGAGGGATTTGAACAAAGTAAAATAATTTTTACAGTTGAAATTAAGTATGCCAAGTGTTTTATATAATAATATTTTATAATTGATTTATGATTACTGAAAAAAGGAGCTTATGAAGACATCTTATAAGGACCTTTTAATCCAGTTGTTCTAATAGAATCTGATAAAACAATTAATAATGTATATAGTACTTTCCTATGTTGTCATTTTTCTTTCTCAGTTAATGGATACTGCTTTCAATTTTGTGTTCAATTACTGTGATTAATTAAGCTTTTTTGTCCCCTATTTCTATTATCAGATTAAATGTTATAGCTGTTTCACTTTGGGGTAATTAAACATCCTTTTAATAAGGAAAACTAATTTTTGTTTGCTTGTTTATCTTCATAAATATCCTTCTTATCCTATTTCTTTTCTCATGGAGAAAGCCAAGAGGGAGATATGGGAATGTAAAGGCTTCAGAATTTACCTTCTCATTTTTTTTGCCTCTGCATATGAATCAGAAAAGGAAGGAATCAGAGGATTATATCTTTCTTTTCTGTTATCCTATGTCTAACCATGCTTCACAAAGAAGGAAACATTATTTCCTAACAAACAAGTTTCTGTAACATTTTTTGTCATTAACTCATTTTGTATTTTTTAATCAAAAATACAGGGGTACTTACAGGTCTTGTCTTCTCTATCCATGCATTGCACTGGAATTGAGACTCCTCTGTACAATTTCACTGAAATTGGCTGAGAGATGTGCAGACCTATTTTTCATGAGAAGCCAAGGTGCAAATGTTTTGCATGTTGCGCTTTCAGAACGCATAGTGCACTAGGAATAGTTTTAGAATTTCTTTGTAGGCAATGTTTGAAAAAGGCATTATTTCTGGATCTTTCTGTGATTCCTAATCCTGTCTCTGTCAGCAGCAACCATCTGCTTCACAGCCATGGTACTATCCTCTCTTCCTAGGGAGGTGAAAATGCAAAGCTTTAATGTACACTATTCACAGCCACCTCTTGACTACACTGTAAATTGCTTTCATGGGGTAAGACTGTACCCTGAACACGCTCATGGCGGCATCAAAGTTTCTGCTTTAAGTTCCTTATAATAATCTTCCATGAAGTTACAGAAACATATGCATGTATATGAAGATTCATTTTAAATCTTAATACTTCCATTTATAAATAAATCCAAATAACATTACGTTTATCTTCTTTATAGCAGATACTGTCACAATGGAAATGATTATTTACTCAAAGATGGACCCATCAGCAAGTGAAAAAAAATTGAGTCAGACTCTAAAAATGTGCAAATCAATTCCAAATCCTCAAGTAAATCTTCACATGGCTAATATTAGAAGATCTTACATATGCTATGACAACATACAATGCTTCAGGAATATATTAGTTGGACATAGTTTCTCTTCATATATAATAATCTGTGGGATTAATGACTGAACGCACATGCATAAAACATCATGATTTATGCATATAAAATCATATTATTTAAGCATATAAAAAGATAACCAACATAATAGTTAAACTGAGAATAACCAATATCAAACTTCTATGACTTATTTAAATATAAAATTGAGAAGTGGAACTGAATCTCACAGCCATGATTCCATTGGAGTTTACATTTTGATGCAAAGTTGCTTTTTCCCTCTGGGGTGGGTAGACCCCAGCCCACTTGCTCACTCACTTCCCTAGAGGGTTGACAGAGAGAATCAGAAAATAAAGGAGAAAGACTCATCCATCAAGAAAATGACAGCTTAATACTTGGGGAAAAAAATCTTAAAACCACTCACCACTGCCACAGGCAGACCTGTGCCCAATCTCTGAGCAATGCCTACATTGGAACATCCCTCCCTTTCTAACCAACCATGGCTATTATGGCGCAGAAATGTTTCATGTTAGTTACCCTGCCTGTGTCCCTGTCTGAGCTTTTACCCTCCCCTAAACCCACTGCTCCAAGGAATGGAGTCAGCTGGTGGAATTTCCCTAAAATTTTGCTACTTGAAACATCACTTAAGACAGAGTGTGGAGTTTCAGCTGGGGGGTTAAATTTTGAATAGTCTGTTTGAATACATTGATTGTTGAAGGTATCTCAGTGAATAATTTTTCAATGCTAAAATTAAAGGTGGGAATGAATTTCATCCTGACAACTATTTTGCGTTAGTTTCTCCATACCGCAAAAATACTCACAATAAGATCTTCCACAATAACTTCTGGATTACAGTCAGTGATTCTATTACAGTAATTTTCAATTACCGAATATGAGTGACAACACTGATGCAAAGCCATGCACTGTATTTCAAAATGTGACTGGACAGATTAATTAATTCAAGTTCTATTAATCTGGTGTTTTTTAAAAATTAAATATTTTCAGACTTAAAATAATAGAAATCACTACAGGTGAACTAAAATTGTGGGATTCAAAATTGTGGTATTATACAGGCATGTAAGAAGTCAGAAAGAATTGTGAATCATACTTTAGAAATGCCTTTTTTTCTGGTGCTGAAATCTTGCATTTAAAATTAACAATCCCTTGAAAACTGACAGCTGCATCAGTGGGTACTTTGAAACAGATGTGAATTGTTATAAAGGTCTAAGAATCCTTTCTTTTTCTTTTTCTTTTTTTTTGTGTTCTGATAAATTAATAAATTAATCAGAACATATAAATTAAGGAACAAATAAGGCACTCTTTCTGATGCTATAAACAGACTGTGACCTAAAACATTTGTTCAGCGCTCTATTTTGTTAACAACATCAGATTCAGATCACTGGTTCATATTACCTGGAGACAGAAAGAAAATTGGTTGAACTAATTAGGAAATTTGCAAGACAGGTAATTCATGTTTAAGACTCCAAGAAACATACACCATGTTTCATAATAAGAGCTGAATTGCTTAGCTGGTATAGAGATAATGTGCAAATATAACTTTTATTTTTACAATAGAGGTGCAAAACAAATTCAGATGGAAATAAGGAATCTCATGTATCAAATCAGAGACTATTCACGGAAAAAATTCATTTTTCAGGGTTTAACATATATGCAATTTGCATAACTCTGGTTTTGCATAAAACCAAGAAAGCTTATAGGAAAAATTACTTATGCACACAAGGAATCAAGTAGATGTAATTTTTTTCTATATTGACTAAATTTTCTTTTAGATCTAGTTTATTATAGTGTAATTATGGTAGGGAAGGACTTGAAGATTCTGATGATGGCGGGCATTTTTGGTCACTATCTCAAACAAAACCCTTTCAATTTGAAGGGAACTTGAAATGCCTTTCATATGATTCCAGTGTAATATGAGATGTGACATCTAACAATTTTATCACTTCTTAAAAATTATGAAAGTCAATCATAAATCTAACCAACTTTTAGTAAAGATATTTAGTAAAGATATCTTCACTCATACCAAAGGCACTTTTTTCACTGACATAAGCAAAATTTAGACAAAGCTCCAGCAGGCGGTTGTGCTAATCTGAATTCAAGAGTGCACTGTGGAGCACATGATTTTTAAAATATGGTAAAATATTAAGTACATTTGTGTATTCAATAAAAACCCCCACATCACTAAATAAATACATATTATTTTCCACTATGGAAATAGTTTAGTGTAGATACAGAAAAATCATTGCTTTCACTTATTCATCTCATCAGTTTTTATCTACTTTTCTAAATTCCACAAATGTGGAATGTGGACATATTTGGTAATAGAAGAAGAAAGAAGAAGAAATAATTTGGTAATAGAAGAAGAAAAAACAAGTAGTGATGGATCATTCATAGATATTTAATGATAATACTTCTTTCTGTAGCCTTAAATTTCTAGACATATTATTAATTAATTATTGCACTAGAATAAAAATGCCCAGATTTGCAGCAGGCTTATAGAATAACTTATTATTGATTTGAGGTTTGACTGATGAATTGCTGAAGAATCCCTTTATGCCACCACTGAAATTATTGTTTGTTACCTTTTCACTTTGAAAAATGTGTATGCTAGTTCTACTAATATCTCCCGTAGAAGGGTAGTTTGTAAGCTTTCTGTCCTTAAAAATTCTGCAGAGTATTTCCATCATTTTAATTTTCCTTTACATGATTTATGAATTCATTTTTAATGGCATTAAATGGATGGACAGACATTCCTGACACAGTTAATAAAGGTGCACGTGTAACAATCGTTTTATCTCTTATTATCACAAGGCAATAAACTCCTACACAATAGATTTGTTCATACATATAAATAAGATTGGGATGTTCTGTTTGTAACCCACAGAAAAGTGCAGCTCATAAGACCATAATTTTGTGGTCTTACCCATCTCTGGCCTTGTTTTGTTTATTTCCTTCCTAACAAAAATGCTAAAAACAGGCAGTAGATGTTCTGCAGCTGCTGCAATCCTATTTCAATGTTCAACTCCTTTTGCCATCAGAAGACTTCCCTTAGTATCTGTTCCATCACCCCCACTTCATTCTAAGGTTAGTGGTTGGGCATGAAGAATGCAGTAATTCTGTCTTTCGGCCACAGGATGTATTTGAAGATATTTGTTTACAAATATTGAAGATATCCATGTTTACATTCTGAGAATATAATGAAAAACTCATCACCAGAGCAAAAGAATTCCTTCTAGGTCAAGTTATATGTATGATTTCTGCATCTTCATTATTCTTCCTCACTGTTGTTTATCTTGAAGACAAATAAAATTGTTATGACATTAATATTCACAGAAAATGAATGCCATTATTTTCTACGAGTTTTCTTAAGATTCTAACCTTAGAATTAGTTTTGTTAACATGAAAAATTGAAATAGAACTGAAAGGATGATAATTTTCTATTTATTCTTTTACCTCAAAAATAGGCATTTGTCCTTTACCCAGTGTTTTGAAATTTCATAAGTCCTCCATGGAAGCACTTGGGAAGTTCTTTGTGTATACTAGTACAAATTTATTTATAACATCTCAAAAGCTTGTTGTATCCTTTAAACATCCTTTCCTAATTTTCTTCTGCTTGCTAAATCCTATTTCTTTTACCCGTTAGTTTCTAATCATCACAAAATCGCATGCAGCAAAATCAATTTACCAATGTAAAATTTACACCATTACAGAAGTCACACTTGATTTTGGTGTGCTGACAAAATTCTGTCTCATCAGTGAAAGAAAGAGTAAGCTTTCCTGGTGAGTTCAGGGAGACTTAGGCTTGGAATTCTCTTCCCATCCTTAATTTTTTAGGATGAAAATTTTTCTTAATGTTCTCTACTAATCTGTTTGGGCAGTCATTCATTTTGAAAGAATTTCCAACATCCTTTTTTTCCATGTTGAGTTGTTAATCTGTATAGTTTAATCTCTTTCTGCCCAATCCATTAAACTTTTTTTGCATTAGGTATTTCGCTTTGTAGTGTATGCCACAGTACAATCTTGTAGTGTGTAAGTAGTGTAAGATGCTGTGTGTGAAAGGATAAGCAGATTACAGAAAAATTTCACATAAATTCCACATATCCATTCTTGGTGTGGTATTTTTTGGTTTTTTTTTTTAGAACTTAAGTGTTCAGTCTTATGAAGCCATGTGAATGTATTTGTATGCTGTCAGAAAACCTTGCTGAAGCCCTGGTGAAAGAGCTGTCTATTAACCAAGGAAACAGACAAAAATGGCTTCAACCTGTATCCTTGGAAATAGTGAGGTACTTATCTGACTTCACTGGTATGACGATAACTGGGGTCTAAATCTTCTGAAGGAACTGAGCCTTAGTACACATTCACTCTTGGGTTCATGTTCTCTAGGTTACATGTTACAAGCACACTCCAATTTAGGTCTCAATTACATTCTCTCCATGATCAATGAAAAGAGACACTTTCTAAGTACATTTCTTTCTGCCTATGTGTTACGTACCTATTTAATGGAGGATAAATCAGTTTTTCAAAGTGCTTGTCCCTCTTGACCACAAAGAATCACCCGTGTGATTAGGCTAGAAGAGATGTAAAATCTTCATGTTATGAAAACTTTCTGAGCCCAGTCCCAGCCTGTAGCCTAAATCACTAGCCTACAGAACCAAAATAGCTAGGGCAGAAAGGTGCTGGAGAAAAATGGCCAGTAGCTAAGACCTGCAAGGCTACAAGGCATTCATTCCCCTTCCACAAGGACCAGGGAGGGCAAAAGTGAGAAAAAAAATCAGGGATCAAGATAAAGGCAATGTAACAAGTGAAAGAAAGCTCTGTGTGCAAGCAAAGCAGAATAAGTAAGGGAAGTATGTGTAATGGTTACTTGGGAAGACAAACCCCAAAACCAAGAATTGCTTATGCCTCCTTTGCCCTCCTTTCCCTGAGGTTTTACTGTTGAGCACAACACCATAGGATCCAGCATGTCCCTTTGTTCATCTGGGATCAGCTGTCCCAGCTAAGTCCTCTACCAGCCTGTTACCCCTCTCCCAGCTGAAGGCATCTGGTGAGAAACAGATATCACACCAAGCACACTGGTGTATTAGCAACTGTATTTAGTCACAAGTAATAAACACAGTACCATACAGGCGATTATGGAGAAAATTATCTTCCAGCCAGCTCCTGTAGTTTCCATCACTTATGCCATATAATTGTCATCATGCTCAGGCTTTCACCATCCAATATATCCTTGTTAAGTAGCAAGCAGCTCCCTGTCCTTTCATAAATACATAGGGAATCATATCAGCCACATTTTCCAGGCTGTAACTGGGGCCATCCAGGCTGGAAAATCCTGCCTGGATCCAGAAGTCCACCAGTTTATAACATGTTGGTATAGAAATTGCAGAAAAAGAAAAGCCAGTTTTCCACTTCCACTGTTTCTAAATGAATTTTTTTTCTACAAGAAATTGAAAATTCAGTGAATGGAGATTTTAAAACTAAGAAAGCATTTTCTGTTTTTCCCTTTAAACATAAAAAATATTGATGCATTTTTGCAGCAAATTCAATGCATCAAATGGAAAAATGTTCAGTGAACAGAATTAATAGATTATTCATTTAATTCAAATTATGAGACACTGAAGTTATTTCAGATGAAAGTCATAAATCTCAAATAAGTTCTGTAAAGCTTAGTTTTTAAAATCTTTTTTGTAGCAATACATAGAACATTAATTTGGATTTTGAATCATCTTTTCTAAATTTCAGCAACTGGCTTTGGTATCTAAGGTCTTAATTCCACTATGGAGATGTTCTTTTCTCTGCTTGAACTCTACACTAGCCAGATGAACCTGAGTCAAAGTGGCTGATAAACTATCCCAGTTGAAACAATGAAAGCTCATTCTCAGGATTCTAAGTTATTCAAAAAGTGAGATTTTTTACTTTCACTTAAATTATTTCCATTCTTTTTCATTCAAGAGAGTTCGAAAGGACAGGTTCTTTATTTTATTTTTCTCCTTAGCCATTGGCTTGCTGGTTTCAGTCCATCTCAAGGTCACAGTATAGGTTGCCATTATTTGACAGTGAATTATCCTAAATGAAATCATTGGTGACCTCAATATAACCCCTGCTGTGTATATCCTCATCACAATTCAGCAGAGTGAAGAGACACTAAATGGACCCAGAATATGAACTCAAGAGATGTTTCCTCCAAGCCTCAGTTAAGACATAGTGCACAGTAACACAAATAAGTTTATGACTATTTTATTGCTATTATTTCCCCATTATCAACATGAAAAATTATTTCTCTCATTTAATAGAAAAATAATTTTTTAGAATAATATCTCTTCATGAGTTGACCTATTTAGTTTTCAATTAATCATATTCTTCTTTAAAGCCTTCAGGTGAAATATTAAATGTAGTGAATATATAACTTTCTGAGGCATAATAGGTTACTTGTCCTTATTCAGATGGCATTATTTAAAATCAAGGTTTTTAAATATTTATGTGCTGTGTTTGATCTTTGCTGGGGTTAATAACTGCTACTACAATAAAAAAGGTGAAGTAATTTCAGCAACATCAGTTTGTAAGAATTTTTGTCCTTGCTTTGTTTGCCAATTCGAACCTTGTGTCCAAAAAAATCAATCTCAGATAACAAGTTCTGCAGAGATTTAAAAATAATTAGGAATATTTACCAGTTTATACCAGTACATATAAAGCACAGTGATAAACCTGGGGATTCATTTATTACTCTATGCTAGTCAATACTGTGTTGTCCTAGTTCCATCTGGGATACAGTTAATTTTACTCCCAGTAGCAGGTACAGTGCTGTATTTTGGATTTAGCATGAGAATAGTGTTGATAACACTTTGATGGTTTAGTTGTTACTAAGTAGTGCTGACCATCAGTCAGCGGTCAGTTGCACAAAAAGCTGGGAGGCTGCAGGGCCACGCAGCTGATTCAAAATGTCCAGAGGAATATTCCACCATGCCACAGAACACCATGCCCAGTATCTGTGCATGTCTGGGGGGGAGTCAGTCATTGCTGGGGTATGGACTGGCCATTGTCATTGGGTGGTGAACACTTGTATTGTGCAAAATTTGTTTCTCTTGGGTGTTATTTCTCATTCTCTTTTTATTATCTCCCTTATTACTCCTCCTCCTCCTCCTCCTCCTCCTCCTCCTCCTCCTCCTCCTCCTCCTCCTCTTCCTCTTCTTCTTCTTCTTCTTCTTCTTCTTCTTTTTCTTCTTCTATTTTATTTCAATTATTAAACTGTTCTTATCTCAACATATAGGTTTTACCTTTCTCATTCTCCCTGCCATCTCAATATGGAGGGGGTGGTGGTGAGCAAGCAGCTGTGTTGTACTTAGTTGCCAGCTGCAGTTAAACCACAGCATGTATATATGTCTAAATTCAAAAAGTTAATCACCAGACTAATTTAACATTAGGAAATGTTATTGATGACACTACTCTGTGAAAATATATAATTTATGTGTCTGAACATGTTCTAAAAGTATAGCCTACAATTTCTGAGTAAAGACCAATGATATCACACAGAAACAACTTCTTTCAGGGCTGGCAAAGAAAACTATTATACTCCACTCTTTCCTTGATTACTACTTGCTGGCAATGACTTTTCGCCCTCATTCTTACATAGTAATTTGACAAACAGTCATACATACACACTACATATCAATATGTGAATGTGTGTGAATACACATAGATCCCTATACATTTCATATACATAATAGCTAAGCTAAGCAACTAGAAAAATTTTAAGCGTTATGTCAACATTTTTGATACATTGAAAAAAGTGGAAGTTCTTTTGTAAATTTCATTGCTTATTTTATTTTCAACATCTTTTCTTCAGATTTATCCCTTATCCTTTTCCCCATTTTCTAAAATATAAAAATGTATATCAGTCATTCTTAAATATATGTTAACGAATTTTATAGGCATGCTGGATGGAACTTGTAAAAACAGGCCAGGAAATCTGAAGCTAGAGCCAAGGCAAACTCATGCCAAAACATTAGTCGATCCATTGGAACTGATTATACACATACAAAAGGGAGAATGCGTGAAGTGATATATAAGGTCACTGTGACAGCCAGAAGGTAATGCCAAAATATTCCTACTAGCTTGGCTCATTCACATGTATGGGCACAGAGCTGATTCAGAGCCAAACACTCTGCATGAGCCAAACTTAACTTCCTTGGCTTGCCCACCTTCAAAGCACAGCTGTTGTGGCAAAAACAACCCATCAGACACGAATTCATTTTGCTAGTTTTCATCTGCCATGACTTTGTAAGATGCAGCCACCAAGGGCAGAGTGCTTTGCTGCTGCTGCTGCTGCTGTTCTGAGAGTAGTCTGCACTACTGAAAAAACCTGTCCGACTCACATTACCTATCGCAATGAGGCGTCTGCTTCCGAATAATGAACACGATCTTAATGAGGTCTAGGCACCTCTGACCATGATTTTGAGAATGTGAGAAGTGATTTTGATTGTGCAACATGCTGGGGCCCATCTGGAAGCACCTGAGTGGTCTGATTTGAAAAAAACCACAGTCGTCTTGGTGAAGGATCAATCTTGAATGGGACCTTCCAAAGCCAGGGTTGTCAAAATCATTAGTAGATTTTTAACCATCTTAGTCTAATTAGTTTGAGTAAGGGAGAGTGGAAACACATTGGCAAAAAGTATTCCAAAGTCATAATAGTTATTTTTTATTTAACTATGGTGGAAACTATAACGTTTGCCTTTGCTTGACATCCGCAAACTGCTCCCTCCCAATTCCACCCTCACATCCCAGCCAGCCACAAAATATTGTCTTAAGCTTCTTCTCATCTCTGATGTGATCCTAAATTACATAAGTTCAACTGAGATGAGTTCACACATGTGAATTAGATGGTGTAAAACCCAGAAAATTCATTGATACGCCTTGGAGTTTTGTTCTTTGCATGAATTTTGTGTTTGTATTGTTAATATAGAAATGAAGTGAAAAGCACAGAGTTTAGCATAAGCTTGCTGTTAAATGTACATATAGACATTTCCCTCAACTATGATTACACCCCCTACATCAAATATTAATAATTTTATGAAAATGTATATTATGACTGTATTAAGAGAACAGACACTAACTGTATTTACAATTTTCAAGCCAGATAAAGTACAAAAAGCTGATGGACAAGCAACATACTCCTAAATTGGTGTGGATTTTCTCATCTTTGTCCTCCCACACTAATTTCATGGAGGTCTTTGTAGGGGTTCTGAGAAAAATTTTTGGACAGGAAAAAAGGTACAAAATTTCTCTTAACATATATCGTTTTATCTCAAGTGCATTTTTTTCCTTCTCTTCAAGGAAAAAATGAAAGATTAATTTATTATAGAATGTGGTTTGTTTTACTGCCTTTAATTAATCCTTGGGTTATGATTAATTGATTAATAAATTTCTTATTCATGCAAGACTCCTGAAATATTAACACATACTCTACAAACAATCCATTTTCAGATTCCTGAAGTAAAATCTTCAATACTGATTAAAGTTAACACTTGACTGCCTCAGGATTTTTTTTATTGAGACCAAAACATAAACTCTGGTACATGAAAACTAACACAGAAGATTATGTGAAAAAAAATTTGTTAGATTTAATGATATTTAGATATTTTATCTTCAATTTTTGGGACACATGTCCCATCTACCTTCACCTCAAACACTTTCTGGGATGGAGTATTCACAGGGCAACCAGTCTGAGTGTCTCACCACCTCACAGTGAAGTAATTCACTGCGGTTTAACTGTGTATGAAACTATGACTTTTTTCATCGTTCCAAGGCAGTTCGTCCCTGATAGATGGAAATGGTGTTGTCATAGTACCTGAAAATTCATAAAAGACAGCATTCAGTGGACTTGCAATAGAACACATTCTCATGCTGATGTGTAGTGAACCTCTACTGTTCATGTTACTAATGGACTTTTCCAAAAATTTTCCACCTTGAAATTTTCCTACTTGAGACACAAGTGGAAAAATAAAGATTCAACATTAGATAAAGTTTTAATAAGGAAAACCTACAATCACCTGAGGCTACACCCATATTTTTCCAACAAGAATAAAAGAACTTAGAAGAGTTTCTAAAGCTTTTGTTTTAGAAAAAAACCCAATTTCTTCAAAGTGATTCCTAAACTGAAAATATATCTTAGTAAAAAGTTACTGTCACCATAGAGGAGCTTGGCCAATGAACTCCACCATTTGCTTAAAGCGAAACAATGGGATGAAACAGGATGATGCTTAAACAGAGCATGTGTGGTTATTAAGGCCACATAAAAGAAGAGAAAGAGGAGTTTTCAACGTGATTGTATTCAGGATTAGACATTTTGGTCACTGGGTTTGCTAAACTAGAACACATTCCTTTAACACATTTCCTTCTTTCCTCCACTTGGAGGCAATGCTGTCCCTGTTGTCCCAGGATTCATACTGTGACAGATCCGTCACTTTGACATACTCTATACTAGAAAAAGGAGACAGTCAGACTTCAAGTACGAATCTTTCACTATAGATAATTATGAAGAAATTATGTTTCAGAAACTAATTTAGTTTCTTAAATAGGAACTGTACTTCTTTGTCAGTTTAGCTCCAGACAAAAATCCCAAACAGTTCCCAAGCTCTTTCCCAGTAAGTGAAAGGTTGAAAAAGGTTTTTATGTGAAATATTTTAATCATCAGTAATCAGCATTAGCCCCATAGCAATTAGTGTTTAAATTAGCAGAGAAGTAATTTGAAGATACTGAGGATGGCTGACTATGCTTTTAAATTTTCTCCTTTAAACATTTTTTCTGGAATATGAGTATATTCTGAAACTTGGCTAAATAAAAACTGAATATCTGTTGTACTGTATATATTGAATAAATGCATATTTTATAAGGTGAAATTTTATCCCTTGGCTTGATATCAAATGCTGTTATCTGTTCTCAATAACAAGTGAAGACGGCAAATACATACGAGCAAACAATTCAAGTCTGGTAGGATTTTAGTAGGTGACTAAAGATCTGGCATTGTATTTTACTTTATACTGTGACTACACAGCCTCTATGAATGTTTTCACTAGGCTTTCATGAAGGGGAGAAATGAAACTTTTAGCACTGGATTATTGTTATTACTAATATTGTTTTTATAGACATCTGCTGTAATCACTAAGAAAAAGTCAAAACTGCAGTTCCAGCTAATATCATTGTACTGTCCAACTAGTCCAATGAAATCAAGAATGAATCTTCATCAAAAGGATCAACACTTTACATGAACACATTTAATCCTGGTGTATTCAAAATTCTGGGGAAAATGGGTTTACTTTTGGATGTACCAAGAAAGTCAGCAGATCAAACTCTTAGGCAGTTTATAACTCCCTCACATTAGCAATGAGTGCAAATTTCTCTCTGAAAAATAACTTTTCTAGCTAATTATTTAAAGTTATCAATTGAAGTAAGAGGGATTTTTTGCAAAGAATTCATCACTTAAAAATCACAATAAACTACTC
The DNA here is from genome assembly GCF_027887145.1 of Ammospiza caudacuta. Lineage (NCBI taxonomy): Eukaryota > Metazoa > Chordata > Aves > Passeriformes > Passerellidae > Ammospiza > Ammospiza caudacuta. The sequence goes on from NC_080597.1 coordinate 60,112,551, forward strand.
CCATGACATGAATCGTGAGCTAAGCTTAAGAAAAATGGAGAAAATACTGACAATTTGTCATGAGAAAAAAGGCTAAGTTTTGTACAGGCTCTTGAAGTGACAAAGGTACACTCAGTAAGTGTTTGAAAGAATTATGTTCAGGTAATTAAGACTGAAGAAGAGTCTGAAGAAGAGTACAAGAGTTACAAGGATGTTCTTGATCTAAGACTGATATGTATATGATTGGGGCAATCCCACTTGAGCCCTGCCTTGTTAATTTTTAGAATTTTTCTGTTCACATAGCCCCTGTTCACCCCTTTCTTACTTCAGAATTCTCTTTGCTAAGCTTGTCATCTTCCCTAGATGACAGGTCAGGAAAACAGACAGGGACCTTCATCCTCTGCAGCAAGAAGGCTCCCACTGCCATAACTGCTTTTTATTCACTTCTGAGTTTCACACTCAATCAGCACAGCTCAGCTGCTTCATTGGACAGCATTCACTCACAACTTCAGTCTTGTTGCAGGGCTGCTCCCTCTTCCTGAACCGCCCCTGGGTCAAGGGCATCAAAACTGCAGGGACAATTCCATCAATTACCGGAGGCAGGGATGTGGCACATCTCTGCCATTCATGAGTGGATGCAAAACCAAGTCTGAGCAGACTTGCTAATCCCTCACATTTTAAATTCTCTTCTTTTCCCAAATTGAAGCACAAACGGATCACAACTTGTTAGCTATGCTAAAGGTGCCTGATTTTCCCTGATCAATGGTTAAAAGAAGCAAAAGCTTCAAGCACTTTGTAATCAAGGACAGCTGGGATCTTAAATCCCTCTAGAGCCTGCTACAAAGGTTGACAGATGCTAAGGCTGCTGTGGCTATCCTTATCTGGGAGCAGTGGTACCTTCAGATTCCTCAGAGGATCCCTGGGAACCTCTCAAGGATCTTCAGTAAAATCTGAAGGGTAAAGAAAATCTCAAATCAGAGCCCAGAAAATCCTGTCAAACAGTTGTATCTCTTTTGTGGTATAAACCTTAGCTTTCTTCTATGAAATAAATATAAAATGCAATGAAATGTAGATTACACTGTAAAGAAATCAAGAGAAGTTGATTTACCTTCTCAGCTCTGCTTTCTCTTCTCAGAGAAATGTTGCAATTCTAGGCAGATTTACAATAGAATTGGATTTCTAATTAATATGTTATTTTGTTTATGTTTTGTTTTTAACATATAGTCAAAATACTGGCTTTATATGAAATGTGGTTTTGGCTTTTTTTAAGTGGTATGAAAAAGGGAGTTTGGAAATATTTTGTTATGTGACTGTATATAAGCATTTACATAGGCAAGCAGTCTTACCCTTTTTTTTTTTTAATTTTTGATCAGAATGAAACATTCGAATGCATTTGCTAGAAACCGGATATTTCCTTTACTGAAAAGGAATTAATCAGTATGTTCCATTTGTACATTAAGATATTTAACTTGAATTCATTGTTGTCATAGCATGAAAGCAACAAAAGACAAAGAGAATAGCCTGAGAAGGTGGGGGAGTGGTTGTAGCGTTCATTATTTTGAGGGAATGCATCTGATGGTTGTCCTAGTGGAATGAAAAAACAGCATTCTGCCAAAAAATTCTCTAGCAGGTTTCCAGCAGTGAGTTTGGAGTTCAGAAAGACCCCCTTTGCTACATACAGAATTCTTCTCCTTGGGCAGAGAATGAGAGCAGGGATTATATATGACAGGTACACAGATGCATTGCTTCATCTTCTTGAGGGGGCTCAGGTACAGCAATGAGAAAAATGAACACAGGAGCTTGTATAGCATAGCCTTTCCTCACAAGCTGATACCAGAATAGTTAAGGACTACCAGAGAAAGGAGGGAAGTCTATATGCTAGGAATCTAGTTTCCAAGAAGATAAATGAAACTGTGATGAAGAAAAATTGGAAAGCAGAATGATTTGTAATTTATTACGTACCTACCAAAAATGAAGCTACAGAAAATGAAAGTAGACACATTAGAAATTTAAAATGGAATTTTTATAGAATTTATGGTAGTGCAAACAAACTGATAGGCATGATCATTCTTTTTCAATATATTTTCCATGTGATCAACACAGAGTGAGTGATTAAAAGCAAGTTTACACTTATTTTTATTTATTGTAGATGTATATATTTTATTTATTGTAGATGAATATATTTGACTCACAACAAATATACACGTATAAAATATTAATATAGAGAGAAATTTAAAGTCTTTTAACAAATCTCCATAATGCATATAATATGCCAGCAAAATAAATTCATTCAAATTGAACATATTAGAAGTCTTGAATGAAAAAAAATTCTATAGTGTTTTGTGACAGAAAAGAGTAGAGTAATGTGTTTAATTTACAGGAAAGAGTGCACAAACATTGTTAACAGTTAAAGGTGTTTTTTTAATTATGACATCAAGTGTTATTGAAACTTGAAAGGTCACCTGCTGACAATGTTAATGTATTTCAAGAATAATTTTTATAAAATTGAATTATTTACCTGATGAATTAAAACTACAAATGGCTCAGGACTGAGCCTAAAGGGCAATGTATAGTCTACATAAAAAAACCAAAACATACTGTGTGAAGAAAAGGTATAAAAAATATTCAGTTTCCTATTTATGTTTATTTATATTGGATGGGAAGAGGAAGATATACAAACTCAGTTCACAGCATCCTGAATCCAGCAGATAGAAATGCCTAAAATCATCCTGGTACAAGTATACAAGTATGGCTAAAATCTCATTTCCCTGTTTTTGGACTCACATGTGGCTTCAAACTGAAGTTTGGGATTCAAAGAGCAAAGCTTTTTCTAACATCTACAAACTTAAGCTATGCTTTAAAAAAGTTTCATGCTTTAATTCAGAAAGTTTGTGGGAAAAGAAGATGTAAGCTTTCATGTAAAACTTCATGGCTATGGAGGGAAACCTGTATTTGCTTCTTTCACCTCTCCTGCAGAATCTCAGACAATAACTGGAAATACTGCAGTCAGGGTTTGTGCAATTTGTGCATCCTTCCCGAAAAAGATGTTACTCTACAAACAATTAATGAGAAGAACTTAATAATGTAGAACTTGTGATTTATACTTTATAGCCTAATAGCCAAGATGTATTACTAAAGAGAGATTATGGTTATGGGCAACATCTCTGTAGAATGTATCTGATTTTATTTTGCAGCCTTAAAAATAAGCAGAGCAAAGACCAGGCAAGATTCTGATCATCAGGTATCGGATCCCATGTTTTCTTTCGCTCTATAACAGCTGGCATTCTGTTTTACTATATATAAATTTGAATGAGATTTATAATCCACCATCATTACTTTGAAATATTCTATTATCTGTTGCTTCATAACCAGGTTCTTCAGTGAATTGATGCCTATTATTTTAAATCCATGCTACTGCTCTCCTCTTCACTTGACATTTTCCTTCCAAATCCATTCTTGAGCATCAGCTCATTTTCTTTATCAATAATTAAATCAAGTTTTTATTCACACAATTTCTTTCACAGTTCATCAGTTTTTCATTTCCCTTTATACTTGAAGTCCAGCCATGGTGTGTTTATCTTAGGGCTATAGATGCAGAGGTCTATCATTCTCCCCCTACAGTGTTTTTTATGTCCACCAAGACATCAGTAATTTGTCTATCCAGGAAATATTTCTAAAATTTAACATCTATTAAGTCTCAGACTTAAAAATACCCCTGAAACAGTTTAATAATTTTGGCTTGCTGTGAAGAAAATTAATTCAGTAACAAACAGGAACAAGGATAGAAATCCAAGGTGGTCCAATTGCAGCATATCAATACGTTTCCACAAGTAATAGCTTTTAGCTTTCCACCCCTTTTTCCTAATGATGAAGCAAATATAAATATAATATAGTAAGCATAATATAAATAACCCCAAATCACAGAATTGTTAGGATTGGAAAGGCCTTCTGCAGATCATCCAGTCCAAGCCCCAGCCAAGGCAGGGTCACCTGGAGCAGGTTACACAGGAACACATCCAGGTGGGTTTGCAATGTGTCCAGAGAGGGAGACTCCATGACATCCCTGGTCAGCCTTTTCCAGTGCTCTGCCACCCTCATTGCAAAAAGTTTTTCCCTGTGTTGAGGAAAATCTTATTTTGTTTCAGTTTATGGACTTGTTACTCATCCTGTGACTGGGTAGCATCAAAGAGAGTCTGGCACCATCCTCTTGGCACCTGCCTTTGTGAGATTTACGTGCATTAATATCCCCTCTCAGTCTCCTCTAGACTGAATCCTTGTTATCAAACAAGATAACCGTAAGCATGGCTTAAAATCACCAATGTTTTAAATCACCATGTTTTAATTTACTATGGGGAGAGAACCAAGAGTTTGCATTCAGTCAGCTTATGGTTCGATGAGAGAGTGATTTCATTATCCATAGCAACTCAAAGTTTTTCTGGTTTGTGATACTGCGCCTACTGCTCAAAATACATTGGCTTCAAAAAGAACATACTTTAACATTAGCTCTACAAAAACCAGCCTTCAAATATTTAAAGCATTTTATTAGAACCAGGTCTTCTATCTTTCTTTGGAAATTATGGATGCTCAGAACTCAGGTTTCTGAGGAAAGATGAGGTATGATTACACCACTGTTTGACTTTCAGGAAAATAGTATCAGACATCATGAGAGTTACCAAAGAATCATTACACTTGAGAGCAAATATATGAACATTAGATTTAATAATCATCTCAGGGCATAATGTTTTCAGTCCTAGTTGCTTTGAAAACAGTTCTTGATGAAACCTGACTCACAAGATGTGCTCTGTCTTGTGGTGTATTTCCATGACAATATATAAAGAAATCACAAACAATTTTTCCCAGAGGCTTTGTGATCTGAAAGGCTAAGTGGCAATGCCTTTGGTCTGCAAATCACTACCTAGTTACAGGACTGCAAGGTCATGGATATTATCCTGCTTTAAAAAGACATATACATGAAAAAGTTTTTTCAAAAGCTGCTGCGTAGACTAATAGTGTTCCAACACTAAAGAAACATCAAAGCACAAAGTGGGTCTGGGAGGTTATTCTATGTTCAGATTAATATTGCAGACATCAGAGATTTTGAATGAGAATCTGCTGTTTTTCTGTTGCACTGAAATTAACAAAATTGCGCAGCTTTCAGGTGGTAAATATTAAGTGATGACATCTTTAAGACATCAAAGCAATGCATCGAAAAATGAGAAGTTTGCTGGAAGAGGATAACAAAGAGCGTTTACTTAAACAATTATATTCTAACCTTTATTGCTTCAGAAAGTATAATAACTATGGAAATAGTAAGAGAATACAATTTGTGTGTTTGCTTTTAATATGCTCTTCAGAATTATATTCCATTTTAATAATTTTAAAAATCAAGTTATGCTAGAATTGAAATACTTTTCAATTATCATGTAGCGAAAAGTAAAAGAAAAAAAATCTGATACTACAACAAATTGACAAAAAAGAAAAAGTCATCTAAAGTTTTATTCTTGAAAATAAGTTACAAAATTGTGAGATTTTTAACAAGGAAAAAAAAATCTGAATTCAAATATGTTCAGTAGTGCTCCTTTTTTTCTCTCAAATTCTATATGTAAATTTATTCCTTCAGCAATTAACCCTGAGTATACACTGATTGTTTTCTAAATCACATCGTTTTGATATATACTCTCGATTTTAATGTTATATAGTGAAGATGAACATTGTAAGCCAATTGTCTAGAAGTTTTCATAGTATCCTTTTAAACATTTGAAAGTCTCCGTAAAAATCCCAGTTAAAATTTCTTTAAGAGAAACTTAATTCCTATATCCCCCCACTGAAAAACCTGATTTACGGGTCATTAATATTTGGTCAGAGTGCAGTGCCTGGTCCTGAGGCTGCCTGGTCAGTCACAAGTGCTAAACGTGCCCGCTCTGAGAGAGCGCAGCCATTTCTGAGCTGCCCACAAGAATTGCCTTCTGCCTTAGAAATGAACATTTTACAAGGCTCTAAGAGGCAAATTCAGTCCGTCCTGGATCCTTGAGTCTTAACTCATCTTTTAAAACCTAGCTTCACACAATTGTTTGCCATCCTGTGAGTTCATATAAACTAATTATGATTATGTACAGTGTCATATGAGTATAAGAATATTTATCCACTGAAAGGATTTATGATTGACATTATATTATTTTTAAGGTATAAATTTTAATAAGACTTTCATAATTTTTGAACTATGATCCTGATAAACACAAATACTACTACTACTACTACTACCAGTATTACTAGCTTAAAATACACTACAAAATTTCTTCATAGTGACTTGAAAAAGATTATAAACTCTTGTTCAGATAGGCTGAAATTGGAATTATATATTTAATAGGTATTTACTGTTATTTTATTATGTTGAATTTAGCAGTGTATCAGAGTGTATGAAGCTTTTTAAAAGCGATGTTTTTGCTTTTTCTCAAAAATAATCAGGCTCATTCAGCATGCAAATACTGAATCATATCCTAATGAAAAATAAAATTCGTATTGCCATTTCAAAAACATATTGAAAGCTCCTGATGTTTCACTTTGTCACATTTAAATCAGAAATCTTTACCTTATGGCAGTCAAAAAATAATTTCTTCATAATCACTGTAAGCAAAGCACTTAAAACATGAACAGATTGCATGTTTTGCAATACAAGTTTAATTGCAATGCTGTGTATTGTCATACTATGGCCTTTAAGATACCAGGAATGTAATTGATCAGACAGCACAGTATTACCACAATATCTTTTTATTTTTAGTTCATTTTTTAAACTCACACCTTGAGAATTCTGAAACTGGAAAACTCAAAAAGAAAAATGGGAAAGCAAAAAGCATGTTCAATTCACCTATAACTTATTTAACTACGCATCTCCATTGTAGAACTTTCATCATGTTTAATTATTTTGAAAGTTGTCTAAAACCCACTAGAACAAGTGAAAAGAATCATCAGTCTTAGAATGCTGTCTTACATAATATGCTGGATTTTGATTTTAAAAAAATACACTTTAGGTGCTGATATACTTTAGTTTAATGACCCTTAAACTTCAGATGAAAGTGAAGATATTTTACTACTTAGATTATTGTATTTATTTTATTGTGGTATGTTCTTGAACCACTAAATGGTTACACTTCACATTTATTTACAGAAATATAAGGGAATATTTTGGCTTCAAGACAGTGGAGAATAATAAATCTTCATAGTGAACATTCCAAGAATAAAGTCTTAGTTCATATTTTAGAAGTATGGCTAGAGTGCCAGATGTGGAGAGAATGAGAGTGGCTAGGTACTTAAGTTCAGCATTTTGTACTCACTACAATTCACAAAGTGAAACTGAAGTTAATAAAGCTCCTGTTTCCATAGCTATGAACACAATTAATTGCCTAAATCCACACATTTCACAACAATATAAAAATGGACAATCAAAACAAAACACATTTACTGCTGAAGAGACAGAAGAGAAAACCTTATCCCATGAAAGAGGATGTGCTATTCCTTCTCTCGTTCATTGAAATGCTGTTTTGGCAGTAGGAAGCAGATCACAGCACAGGAGCATCTCTGCTTGCAGAACCATGATGCAAGCACAAACTACAATGTGTGTATTAGCATATTTTTGACACCTCAGGGGCTCTACAATTTTTTATGATTGAATAGATATTAAATAGAGTTTTCTGCTCAGTTTGAAAAGCAGCATCCCACACCTCTGGTTATCAATTATCTCATGCTTCTCATGCATCCATCACTTCAGGAGCTCAGTACCAGTCAGAGCAAACTTCTTTCTGACATAATGATCATGGTTGTTTTATTGAATTCTATTGTACTCTCTAGTTTTCTTAGCCATCAACATAGAAAAATAACATTGTTTGATGGTTTCACAGACACATTTACAATCATTTTTCATTGGCCTGAGTGTTTGAGTAAAGAAATACCCAGAATTTGTAGCATGCTGGCAATGGCATCTATACAAACATTGAAAGGAAAATGCTCTTGACATTTTAAAGGCATCTAGACTCTCATATTTTGTTTTCCTGAAAGCTAAATCAGTTATCCTTAGGAAAAATATATGCAGTTGGTATTTATATTTTGTCTCTTAAAGATATCTATTCCTAAAATAAGGTGGGGGCTGTGGGTGAGGGGTGGGAGGGAGGTGGAGAACAATACCATGCTAATGTTATATTGAAACATTAGCATTGTTTGAATAAATTCTACTAATATGCAGAATCTTGCCTCTGAATTATAAAGTGGATTTTGTCTCCTACAAGTAAGAAAAACAGCAAAATCTTCCAGATTACTAATATAATGAGCAATCACTTCATAAGAATACATTAGAACAAATTCTATCTGTCTGCCACAGTTCATATCTCCAGAGCAACCTAATGTACCAATCACTACAATATTCTGTACAATTCCTGCAGGTTCATTTTACAGGTATTCAATGAGAATAGCTAAAGGCATGAAAAATATAATGTGTAATCCAGAGACAACTGAGTGATGATGATCAGAGTGGTATGCTTGGTTACAAAGGGCTATACCTGATGACAACTAAATGCACTGGACTGTAACTTCAGTTTGTAATCCTTTCTTACAGTCTTTTGACAGCCTCAACTATAGGCTGCACAGTTTTCATTGTGTTTTTTTCTTGCAGGAGTTTTTTAGCAGGCATTACTCTTCTCATTACCAAAATCCTAGAAAGACTATTTTCAATCCCTTGTTCTTAATCTTAACCAATACACTTAAACAGGATGGATTATAAACATACTGTAAAGTTTTTATTCATGTCACCTTTACACAGTGATAGCAGCTGCTCTGTGGTGCAGAGAATAAATCAGATTATCAAATGAGGAAACTTCCCCAACTACTGCTGATATCAATATTGTACCTATTTCCTGATTTATATTACTGATCAAATAATCTTCTTTCAGTGACATTAGATTTTCTTGTCCTGAGAAATACACATAAAATGGATTTTACTTCATCAGACAAATATGATTTCAGCTGTTTCCCCGTCACCTTCTGCTGTTGTAGATTTTATACTGGTTCTCCCCAACACAAATAGGAAATGTGGTAGGCAGAATCAAAGCTAGTATATGTCATGTTCTTTTTACTAAAGGAAAGTTTAACACAGTTGGAACTTTTGAGTATGTCTCGATGATACAGAAGCTCTCATATTTAAAAGAATTTTGAAGACAGTTAAATACAGTTTCCATGCGTAGAATTGAAAAAACTGAGTAATAAAAAAGAAAGAGGTCTCAGAAAAAGTATGGAGACGTGGAGTCTGGGTAAAAAATCAGTGTTGCATATGCATGGTCTACAAGATCTGGGAATTTCAGACTATTTACAGGATAAGCCAGTGGAGATCACTAAAATCTGTTTTCCTCTGAATTCAAAGAATCTGGGAACAACCACCCATGGCTCTGTCAGAGTGAAGGGTGTGCTTGATGGGGAGGGGCAATTGCAGCAATTTTTAACCAGCTAGAACAGCTGGTAGGCTGTGTCTGGGATTTGGCTACATAAGCAGCAATTCCATGCCCAAGGGTCTGTTTGTGGCCACTATCAAATTTTTTTGTTAGGATAACTAGAAGACTGGCATACGGGCTAAGACTCTTCTTGCGCATTTTATTCTTTACTTTCCACCTTCATGTGTAGCATGTGCTTCTCTTCAAGAGCTTTTAGCTGTGCTAAGACAGAGAATAATGGTCTGGGGATGCTTGAGGTCACCAGGAAGCAGACCAGAAGGACAGCTCTGGGATTTTTTTATTCCTCTTGACACAAGTTATGTTTTTTCATCTGATTGTTCATTCTTCTGGGAGACACATTCTAGCTCCATAGGTGAGGTACATGAAAAATGCTACTGGCTCAAAAGTTTTTTGTCACACTTTGTCAATTTAGTCGCAACTTGTGTCAATTTAGTGTGTAGGTAAATGACTGACACAGAGAAATCAAAGATCTTGCAACCTTACGTTATTGGGGGAATTTGAATTATGAGAATTTTGAATAAAATCAATGTCTCTATCTCCCAGTGGGCTGTCCCTGGGCTTCCCTTCAATAATTTATTAGTTCCAGAGTTTTTGGCCGAAGAACCGCTTCTTTGTCCTATGTGTTTGACTGTATTGAATAAATCACTGCTGCCACAGCATCTGGGACTTGGCAAAAACCGTCAGGTATACAGTAAAGATACAACTTTGTTGTGGATAACTCATTAGAGCTGTCCTGCCCCTCCCTGAATGCACACATTTAGCAAGATTAAAAAAGAGAAATAATGGTCTACAGGGTTAGAGTTGCACCAACTCCCACGTGATATCAAAGATTGTGTGTAAAAAGAAAGAAGCAAGAGAAAGAAGTTTTAAATTGTGTTAATTTAATAATTCATACATTTCAGTATGGAAATTTCAAAATTTGTTTCTTCCCTTTAATTTAAAAAAATAAATTCTCTCAGTATATGTTTTAATGTCTCTCGTGTTATGCTACTTTGTGAATTTGCTCTCCCTCACTTCAATCTGTCCATAATCAAGACTTAATTCTGTCAACAAGTGGGTTTTTACCTGAGACAAAAAGCTGTATTTTAGTTTGATGACCTAATGTTTTCTCTTTCCATGGTTAAGGTAATATCTTAAATTGCCTAAGAAGAGGTCAGGAGAATTCTGGCTCCATCCATCTATCAGATCACAAGGACTAGAGCTCTGTCTGCAAACTACTTTTATTATGATATTACTCCACTATTATTTTGGAAAGCTGCATGCCAAAGTCTATTGGATTAAACTGTTTATTGAAATCCTCTTATTTTCCCCATATTAGCTGCATTGCAAATTTTTTTGAAATTTTGCTGAACTTCATTCAACACAAATGACGGTGATTCAATTACAAACTTATGTATTAGTGTGCTCAGCTTCAGTCATATCCTTTGAGTATCATAGTGATGAATTTTTTCTTGTATGAATAGTTCACAGGAATGGATGATATCAGAGAAGTGATGCATCCAAAAGTTTCAGAAAAGCAAGTTGATTTTAGAACACCAGACACTCCACAATCTTTCCAGTAGGGAAACATTAACCAAAAGTTGGTTCCACGTCTCTTTTACAAGACTTTCAAGTAGTGTTTGCCCATTCATGTTCAAATTACATATCTTCGAAGAAGTATTTTTTAAGAATAGTTATGGTGTTCAATGGACAGTGAAAATATTACATTATTACAAAATTCAATATGCACCTAAAATACTTATATATCTATCTATATAGCTATAGCTATATCTATTTTACAGTAGCAGATCTTTGAAGTTAAGTAGAAGGTTTTACAGCTAGTCAAAAGCAGTCCTGGGGCCCTTTAAATTTTGAAAGCCTGAAATTTGATCTAATGGGTGAGAAGGAATGAGAAATTTCAAATGAACAGATGGAAAAGTGCAAAAAAAATCTAATTTCATAATAAGCCAGAGAAATAACACAGACACTGAAGAAAGAAAGCCAAAGCAATAAAACTCCTACAAGAAACCCAATAAGAACTTTTCAAATAAATGCACATAGCAGACAACATTTTCAAAAAAGATTATGTGGTTTCTATTTCCGCAACAATTGATAGGTTCAGAAAATCCAGGTATTTTTTGTGGCTATAAACTAACCCTTTCAGCTAAGTTTACATGTTTGACTATCAAAATGGGCATCTATAAGCTGGAAAATATTTAAACAGTATCTTCACATGCTTTATTGCCATAATAGGAATAATTTTTTAAAACTATATTTGAATATTATGGTGGGGCTTTAGCTACTTATTTATCTTTAAACTAAACAGGAACAATAAAGGTGCAAACTCCATTTAGCTCTATTCTCTTCCCATGGGCTTATTTAAAAGTTCTATTTTTTACAATTTTAATAGGCTTCTCTGGTTCAATCCTCTTTGGGAAAAAAAAAGTCATCAGCAGAAAGAAGCAAAAGCATAATTTCTTCTTTTGACAGAAAGTACAAGTTATGAGTATTGGAGCTACTTAAGCTCAGCAGAGACTCTCAAGAGAAAAAAGGAGTTTCAATCTCCCAGCTTTCTGCACATTTCACTACAGGCTCACAGATGGTAGCTCAGGGCCTATGATGCAGAAGGATGGGGATTACTTTGATGGAAAGGTGTAACCTTGTGAATGATTTATGTGAGTGCTGCTATATGCTCTACATTGTATTTGGTTGGTAAGGATGTCAAAATCTGATTTCCACCTTCCTAGAAGGGTGAGAGTTCAAAGAGTTAATGTGAAGGCCATCAGTGGTCAATTTGTCATCGGATTTTATGAGCTGGATAGCGGTAGAAGAAGCCTCTCTTTCTTCAGCCTAGTTTAATCTCATACCATTTATATTGTTCTAGTACCGAGTTTTGGTGAGATAGTGTAGGGATGAGACATCTTTTCCATTATTTGGATGATCTGAAGAAATGCACTAGAGAGGATCACAGTGTCAGATAAATTGATTTGTCTATGAGAGATTTTTTGAATTGTATAATTTGGGGAAAGTAGAAAGGGGAATAATAGAGCAATGGAGGAGAAGGGAGTGCTTTATCCTCCTGGTTTAAGGAAGACATTTTTTCAAATTCTCTATCACTACCAAAGGTTAAAAAGTACAACAAGTAAAGCAAGTTAGAACAGCAGTCTCAGAGGAGTTATTAAATTATTACACTGGTGAAACTTGTAGAAATCTTTGGGTTGAATAGTTTGATCCATTTTGTAAAATTATATTGTCTTCAGTCAAAAGAAATGCTAAATCATCAGGGGCACTCCTGATTATATTGGGATTGCAGGAAACTGTCCTGGAGGCAGGTAACTTGAGGCTCATTTTCTTTTTTTCACTTGGCATATCTTCTTCTTTTTTTCAGTGTTCAATGTTCAGTGACCTTCAGCAGTCAACTAGGCTTTTGAAAGTTCCACTGCTTTTTAATCACATACATGAAGTTTCTGGCAGCCAGTAACCCAGTTTTGAATTCCCTTCCATTCAACACTATATCCTTTCAGCTCTTTAGCAACCTATGACAATTTTATGCTGAGAGAAATGTTATGATAGAAGAGCTATTTCATCCATTTTAAAATAAAATAGTGAGGTTCAATTTAATAAATTTAATGAATGCCATATTTTGAAGTGAAAATAAATTTCCCCCAATATATAAAAGGGCAGAAAACAATTAACAGACAATAAGTATGAACATTTAAAATTGTGCTCTCTTCTTCAGACACTATTGATGACTTCATCTTCTACTGTTTAGGATTCCTTTCCCTTCCAACCATGGTGTCTTTCGAGTTTCAGTGAAATATGTTTCATCTTTTATTATGATTATAAGGACACATATGAGACTTTCAAACTAGCATTAAGAAGTACTTTCCTAACATTTTTTTTCAGCTTTTGTGTGTGCTTTTCTTAATTTTATACTTATTTTAAGTAAATTTAGAAAACAATTCTAAATAGGTTGCTGAAAATTTCATACTCTATTTTTTTGGAGACAGTTTGTATATTTTAATAACTTCCTTAGAAAAGTCTAAATATCTAGAAAATAAATATGTCTTGGACAAAGTTCTGATTGATATTATACTTAAGTTATATGATACATGCAAGACTTTGATTGCTAATATTACAGGAAAAATCAGAATTTTTCTAGATCCAGTGTAAATGTAATGGATACTGACCATGGATCCAGTGTGTGGACTATTAATTTTGATGATTTTGATGATTTTTCAGTAAAGTCATTAATTAATTTCTGATAGCTGAACTATATTATTTCAGGATTTCTGATTAATATGGTATATCTTTCAGTTCTAGGCATAACACAATGATGTTTGGTCTCCTTTACTGAATTTCCTGGCCTGACACTTGCTCCCTCCAATACCTGTATTTAATGTTGTCTCTCCATTTGCTTTGCTAGGATTACTTACTGTAAGAAGTCTAAGCAATGGTAGAGATATTTTCAGAATCAAAGGCTGAGAGAATTGAAGCTTTTACTCATTAGAGACTAAGACAGCTCTTTTTTATCTTAACAGAAAAGTCATGAAGCTGCTGAGAGCAACCATTGATTCTGACCTCAGGGAAACAGGCATATTTGTTTGTACCCTGTAGTGTTGATATAGAACACATCAGAAACTACTCTTTGAGAGGTTTTAATCCCAGCAAAAACAGTAGATCTGGAACAGATAAATCTTAACAGTGGAGAAACGTCACTCAAAAGAAATACAAGATGTGTGAGGAAAAGGGTGATTACAATCCATAAGATAAATTGTTTGTTTATGCTCAAACTGAATAAAGTATCAGTGGTAAATTAGAGACTCATACTCTTTTAAAATTCTGATTAGCAAAAACAACAGGATAGAATTTTTTCCTGGAGGAATCTCCTCTTAATTACTGAGAGCAATGATCCTTCATGTTTTAAAATAAGTGTGTGTGGGTTTTTTTTCTGACAGCTGTCGAATTCATTACTTGTATTCTAAGGAGTTTTAAAGCTAATTGCTCAACTAGCTCATCTTAAAAAAATCTACACAGTGTGAAGACTTTGTAAAAATATGAATGATTGCCATGAACAAGATTGAACAATCCAAAAGTTAGGCTTATCAGGCAGTTAAATTATCATATTTTGTTATATAACCACTTTTATTGTGATTCAGATCATCAAGTGATTATTTTACTTCTTTGTTTTCTGCTTCAGAGTGTCTGGATAATATCTGAAACATTCTGTGAACGTTTCAGATATTTGAATGATTCATATATCTGAAAATATATCAAAGTTTAAAATCTAGATAAATGTTCTGTGAGGTATCTTATTAATCCAGAGTTTTATCTATGTCTTTCTAAAGTGCATATATTGCAGTCTAGATTAAAGACAGTTAGTTAAAGAAAGGAAGGTGATAAGGCACACAATATTTCCCAATATATGTAAAATTGGGACCCACGTGGGAGTAAACCTATTGTTTGAGTACAGTGTCTTGCTGCTCAAATTCACAAGACTTCCACATATATTTTTATTTTGCTTTAAAGATTGCCTATTGAAATAGTTTATTCTATTTAAAATAAGCAAAGATATAATTAACTTTTCTCTGATTGTATTTCATAGTGAAGACTTCCATCTCTGGAAGAATTAATAGTGTATTTTCAGAAGAAAGATCCTTTGAATAAGACTGAAAATTTATCAGGCAGATGTGGAGGTGTTTGAGGGTTTTTTAATGTATGAGCCTATGCCATTAAAGATATGAGCAGAAATTTTTAAATGGACTCAATGTCCTTGTTGAATGTAGGACAATAGACTGTGAGACGGGACAGTTTGCTGGATTTGTTGTCATCTCTCTTGTTGTGGAGACAACAGATTGAAGAAGTTTCTAGAGGTTGCTATCTCCATGAGAGTTCTATTGGATTGCTGTAGAGAGAATGTGATGAAAAAATGAGTTATTAATACAAAATCCCTGTCCATCAGGATAGGACTGGATTGCTAATCACTGCAACTTGTCTAACACAATCAAAGCCCTCCTGGCTTGATGTAAGTTTATGATGATTTTGAGCAGGTATACTATCTTCAACATAGCCTAAAGGAATCTCAGATGACAGTGAATTGTTGTGCATCTATTGTAATAAAACAAAAAATGCCTTTAGAGACAAAGGAATATTTTGTGAGAATAAATTTCTGCTATAATTTTTCACTAAGCATAGGTTCCCCCTGTAGCCAAGACTGATATAGTGATGAATGAACTAATACAAGCTGTTCAGCCACAAAATTGAGAATTTTTTAAATTGCTTCACTAGTTATGATTTCTAAAATGTTTGTTTCAAAGAAAACTTCAGCTCATTATTCTCTATTAACCGGTGCTGATTTGTTTACTAAGTCCTTTTCGCATTTCCTTGTGCACTGCAGAACTCAAGTCTTATAAACCAGAGCATAGAAATCAAACTCAGTTTTCTTTTTTTTTTTTACCTGTTTTTTAATCAGTGTTACCCACAAACAGTGGCATCAGACAAAAGGATATGGTAAGGTAACTGTAAACCTATTTTGTGTTATATGGATTATATCAGGGTCTGGCAGAATTTAGGCATAGTGAAGGGAGAATCACCAGATTGCATTACAAATTATTTCACTGCCCAGACATTGAAAAGCTCTGTCCCAGATATCGTCCCCTCTCCAGGCCTACTTGGAGTTCATTTGCTAAACCATTGGCCCTAGACACTTCAGAAAGCTTTTTATTTTGGTAGGTAGTGAAGAGAAGGGTAAAATTCTGAAAAAATTCTTTGACAATTATTTTATCTTCAGTAGCATTCTCAAACTCTTTCATATACAAAACCCAGAGGTTTGGGATTTTTATTCCCCTTCAGATTTCACAGTAATATTTTGATATTAAAGTACGTTTCCAAACCCTCACTGCATTTTCTGTAACAGTAGAAGGCAAGCAACAAGGTTAGCTTTAGACTTTATGAGGGTAAAAAAAGAGAGACTCATTCAAAGGGTGACTGTTTGTGATTATTAGGCTCCTGCTCTCAATAACTCTCTGAAAGGATTAGGGCAAGTAGATTATAAACACCTTTGTAACATACACTCTTATCAGGGAGTTATAAAGAATAAGTCTAGCAAAAAATTCCCCATGTGGGAGATTACACTGGATTTTAACTACCAAGCTTTTTATCATAAAGTTAAGTAGTTAAGTAAGACTTGGCAATATATATTTCTAAAAACCCCATGTGGATGAGAGAATAGCTGATATGAGCTCGTTTTGAGCTAGAAAATATCTATTTTATCTTGCCTAAACTCCAACAACATTCTATTTTTTCCTAAACTTCTTTTGTTGGCAGTGTTATCTTTGATGTGAGAATAAATCGTGCTGTTTTTTTCCTACACAATATAAATTTATGTGGAAATAAGATGGTGAAACAATAGTTATTATGTGTAGGTATCTTTCAAAATGTCCAATGTAAGTGCTAAACAATTCACTGCACTAAAAATACACTTTTAAAAACAACATGTCAAGAAATCTCAGGTCAGTTTCGGAGCACAGCAGATAACGGTAAGGGAGAAGGGGCACTGAGCACTCAGATTATTAAAGAATTGTGGAATTGTTAATCAAGAACAACTACGATTAAGATATAATATTATAGAGCCAGGACTGGAAAGATGTGCTGGTTTTGGCTGGGTTAGAATTAATCTTCTTCCCAATGGCTGTGAGGGGGTTTGGGGGGCTGTATTTTGAATTTGTGCTGAGCACAAAGTTGATAACATAGAGACATTTTTGTTATTGCTGAGCAGGGCTTGCACAGACCTAAGGCCTTTTCTACTTTTTGCACTGCCCTGGTGCAAGAATAACTGGTGAAGACGTTGGGGGTGTGTGGGAGGAAACACAGAGGGACAGTTAACCCAAACTGACCAGAGGGATATTCCAGACCACATGATAGCATACGTGGTATATAAAATGAGAGGAAAGAGAAAGGGACACTCGGAGTGATGGCGTTTCTCTTCCCAAGTCGCTGTCATGTGTGCTGGAGCCCTGCTCCCTGGAGATGGCTGAGCACCTGTCTGCTCATAGGAAGTGGTGAATGAATTCTTTGTTTCACTTTGCTTGTGGGTGGCTTTTGCTTTTTCTACTAAACTTTTTTTTATCCCTACTCTCAAGCTATTCTGGCTTTCACCCTTCCAATTCTCTCCCTGATCCCACTCGTGGGGGAGTGAGTGAGCAGCTGTGTGGGGCTTGTTTGCTGGATGTGATAAAACCGCAACAAAAGAACACAAACACTTTTGAGTTTTGGAGGAGGAAAAGATTGCTAAAATTAATTCCTTCCAAAGAACTAATTACATTTTAAAACATAACAGACAAAATGGAGTTGCCAAATTGCTTTTTTCTTGAAAAAGCAAGAAACCTGCTTTATCTCATGCTCTGCTGTATGCAAATTTTTAAGATGCAGTATGGAAAGTAAGTAGTACAGTATATTCCTGTGTATAGTCACAATTCTTGTGTATGTGAGTGTGCATTTGGTTTTTTGCTGCTTAATATAAAATAGTCACATAAAAACTGCTACCAAAAAAGCAGTTAGTTATTACTGGCTTTGAAAACGTGAGGTGAAAATGAGGCAGCAACTTTGCATTTAGAATCATTAATGATATTTATTTGTTAATAATGATGTCATTTGTTTTGACAGTTTTGAGTATTGACAATTCTGTGGGACCTGGTAGTTCCTAGAACCAATAACCCCCAAAATATAAACGTCCTCACAAAGTATATAATGGAATCTAATAAAATTCTTCCTAATTAATTACAGCCTTGACTTTTTTGACTTTTGTCCTGTTTTAACAAAGCTGAACTTGATTAAGTTCAGTGCAAGTAATCTTTAAAAATCCCTGCCACTTGTGGGGGCAGTTAGTGAACAGACAAGACTGCACTCATTTAGCAATTTTATGCATCATCTTCCTGTTGCACTTAATCAATTAATTTGATTTAAGTAATATAGTAAGTTTGTAGTATAGAAATCCTGTTGATTATAAAGGGACTTCCCTGTGTGTATGATGTTAAAATTGAAATCCATTATATATCTATCAGTAAATGAAAATTCAAAATATTTTCTGAACCATATAACATTTTAAATAACATTTTTATTCTTGCAAGATTTAGTCTAAATGAAATTTGTGTTGGTAGTTCAATGTATTTTTACCCAAGTCCACAAACTAGGAAACCATTCTAATTCTTACATGGACAGTATTATTCAACGTCTAATTTAATAGGATTTTTTTCTGTATAGTTTCTCCCTGGCAGCTTATAGCTTCCATTTAACTCTTTGCAGTCAGTCCTTATTAATGGGCAAATTTTGAATGAGACATATGAAAGCTAGCTATTATATTCTCTGCAAAAACATTTTATAGATCTTCAAGGAAAATATCCCTATATCTCAGTTTTATAGAGATTTTATTGACTATACTCCTTACTACTTTCAGGTTTTTGCCAAGGTTTTTTTAAAATAATGAAATATTTAAGTAGATTTTTGAGCTAGAAAACTATTTCTAATGAATTTATTTGCTCTGAATTTGAAAGTTTTCTGAAAATGGAGTAAAAATTTTAAAACCTGATCTCACGGCAAGGGCTGTCCATGTACCTTCCTATCTATGTTAAAGACCCACCATGGTAGATCAAGCAATCTCTTGTTGCCTGGTACAGTATTATTTTGAAATAGAGTGGGAAAGAACTATGGAATAGTGAGCAGGGTTTAAGGAAGGTGGAATAACTTTTGCTTTTCACCATTTATTATTCTGTTACTTTGCAAACAAAAGAAACCACCTATAAATTGTCTGACAAAGGATCTGAATAGATGCTTTTTTCACCATTGCTTCCACATCTATCATCATGTCATGTTTCCAGTTATGTTCTGTCATAAATTACTACCACAGTAAATCTTGACAAATTTTAACAAATAGAGCTATGTCTCATAATAGGAACACATTGGTTAAAAAAAATGCTACTGTTCTTAGGAGAAATCCAGTGATGCTCCAGAATACATAAAATCCTTGTTAACAAATGTGAACTTAACCAAATGTCATGGTTTAACCCCAGCCAGGAACAAAGCCTCTTCAGCCTCTCTCTCAACCAGTAGGATCAGGGAAAGAAGAGGAAAAATGCAAAAACTTGAAGTTTTGGATCAAGACAGTTTAATAGGCAAAGCAAAGGCTGTGCAAATGAGTAAAGGAAAATAAGCAATGAAGTCACTGCCTCCCATGGGCAGACAAGTGTTCAGCCATCCCCAGGAAGGCAGGGCTCCATCATGCATAATGGTGACTTGAGAAGGTGTGGTGGTTTTCAACATTAATTTGGGGTTTTTATAATTCATATTTATATGCCTATGACATAGTGAGCAATGGGGGTCTATGAGTTGACTGTGCAGCATAAGGGCAAATTGTATTCTTATAACCTTACTGTTTTCTTTTCATTTCTGTATATTGGAAGAAATAGTGAAAATTAGCAAAGCAATGTTGCAAAGCCAAACAGAGGCACCTTCACAATTTCTGAAAATTGCGAATCTCCAAATAAACTGCTGCTAGATTTGATTAGTTTGTTGTACACTCAAATAACTCAATTCCTCTCATCTTTCATTGACTGTGTTTTATCTGTATTTAGCTGTGTCAGTGTGTCATGATCCACAGCAATGAGTGGTTGCTGTCATTGATAAAAATGTATCCATCAATTCTTGAAAAGAGAGGAGAGGTTCACAGTAAAGAACAAGCATTTGTTCAACACTTATAAACAATAAGTACTTGATATGAATTATATACAAGTCACAGTGGTTTTCTATGATGTAGTTGGAACATGAATATTTTTACAAGATTCACACTATTTATTACATAAACAAAACTATGCTTAAATCATGACTATAATAACCAGAGAGAGGTATGTTCTGACAAAGTGTTTACTCTCATTTTAAAATCTCAGTAAAATTTCTCACAAAATCAAATGTTTCTGATATCTTTATGTGAGAGGAAATGGGTGTCAATGTTACACAGAGCAACAGTAACTCAATATTCAGGGGTTTTTGTTTGTTTGTTGTATTATTTGAGTCATAGTGTTTCATCTTAGGTAAAAGAAGTGGGCTGGAAATTGCAATACATTGCAAAGAAATAGCAAATATGCTTCAGATTATACTTAGGATAGTTAACTTCTTTCATTTTGTTATTTAGTCCTCATTTTATGGTCCTAGTCATGACCATACTTGTCTGTCCTCCCCTCCCTCTTCTTCCTCTCTTTCCTTACCACACCATCTAGTTTCATTTAAACTTTTCTGCATGGTGGTTTATGATTGGAACAGTTTCCCTTTGTCAGTCTAATACACCTTCCCCAGTTTCTCAAGTTCCTTATTAAATTACTTTTTAAAATAAGATTCCTTTCAGCTCTTTCACAGTGTCCCTTAGTAACATCAACAGGGAGATAGCTCAAATTCATTAGTGTTAAAATATAAACTGATAAGATTCATAAGTGCTCTCATCTATTAAATGCAGCTGGCTCATAATACCATGAAGATTTTTGTGTATTTTGTCCAAAGGAGAGTCCTCGTCGATGTAATATGAAATGCAATTCTCTTCAAAACAATTCAGTAAATTGTTATTCAGTGGAAAGGTGTGATGGGTTTGATTCTTCACATGAGAAATTCAGTGGAGCAGACAGCAGATGGCATTTCCCTGCCATCATTCAATGATGAATTTAATGAAATTCTTCATTCAAAGGACTTTGCCACAGAGTCAGGGGCCAAGTTTATTTGTCTTAGGGATCAGGAAGATTGTCTTCATGTATATCGAAGAAGAAACATTCTACTGAAGAGATGCATGTAATAGAGCATTTCTGGAGAGAGCATTGGGCAAAAGTTATTAAAATTTAAATCAAAACAATTATCTCTTCATAAAGTAGATAAACAAATATTTAATATACTATTGTAGAAGATGCAATTATATATTTAACTTGTTTACTGAAGTCTTTAGACCAATCCAATATTATATGAAATGATGCAGTTAGTTAAACATTTAGATTAATAAAACTTATATTCATGATGAGGTACTTCTGTGGTCTGGGGCTGTAGTTTTTAGATATATTTTTATTTATTATACTTTGCTATTTAGTATCTTCTAATGAAATATGAGTTTTTTTTCATTTTGTGTAAGTAGTGTTTCTTTATGATGCCACACAAGATAAATTTTTTGTGGAACAAGATATATACTTCATGTTGTTTTTCTGTTAATTAAATGACACTTAGAGACATGACTCTACAAGAAATTCTTCTGTGTTTTCAAACTGAAAGACAACTGCATTGCTCAGACATTTGCCTTTAAGAGCATGGATCATTCATGGGCTTTTAGTGATCTATTTATATATTTGGAGTCTGAACACAAAAATGTGAATTTGGGACAATACAATTCATGTGATGTGCTATTTCCATTGCAAGAATACAAAATAGGAAGCAAAATGCTTATCCTATAGTTTAAATGTTAAGATAAAAATATTTGTGTATTCAGATGCCCAAATTAATAAAGCAAGATCATCAGTTTAAAAAAATCACTCTGTTTCACTTTCTGGATTTTCTTTACAGGAAATCCAGATTTTCAAAATAGTTTTTTCTCAAAGACTCAGAAACTAGTTATTCTTTTTCTTTATTCACAATGAAATTTCACGCCCATACTTACGACTTTCTTTTGTAGTGGAATCCATTGCAGAGCATCACATTAACAGGGTTTTTTCTTTCTTGCTGATTATTTAAAATACCTCTGCCTTTTTTTCCCTTTTATCTTTTAAAAAAACCCCAGAAATCCTATTTCATCAAATTGAAATACCTTAAAGTAGTAAATTGAGCCCAAGGTCTTATGAAAAAGAATTCTTTGATCAAATATACATTTTAATGCTGTTTGGGTTCTGATTTAAAGAAATATTTAAATGCAACAAAATAAAGTTGAAATTCAATGACAGCTTCATAAGCCATATGTATTCCAAACCTCAAATGACAGTTTACAGTATATGGATTGTAATATATGGATTGTATAAAAATTAAAGGATTGTTCTCCAGGAATGACAAAGATGGAAGATAGAAACTATTAACAGCAACCTTTGTTATGCTCCTAAAATGGCTACAGATATATGATGAAAAAGTTGCTCTAGAAGAAAAATGGACCAACAACAGTTTCTTTTAAAAAAATTTGTTGGTGTTTTAAAGTCATTTCTACAGCGAGAATTATTTTGGAGCTGTCAGAGTAATAGTGGAGCTGATGTTAAGGGACAATTGACAGGAATCCCAGTTGTTAATCTGGTCCTAATTTGCTGCATGTGAGGGTTAGAGAGGGAATTTTGTTCTCTATGAAGAAGGTGCAAATGGATCTAGGACATCAACAGCCTTTGGGTCACTGACATAGTTTATGCAATTCAAAGTTTTGAAAGAAAATACAGCAGGTTCAAAAGCAGTAGTTATCTTTGAAGTTTGAAAGCAATTTCTTCCCACAGGAGTATGAAAAATACGTCAAGTAATTAATGTTGTATGATATAAAAGCTTAACACAACTATAAAAAGAATTATGCTGTATTTAAAACATTATGACACAATAATTTACTTTTTACATATTCTGTACAGTTATTTAAGGAGATGAAATATTTCAATATTTTATACAGTTTTTAAGAAACTTCTCTAAAAATATGTGTGCTATGAATCTCTCAATAACCCCAGTGTTTATATGACTTCTCTGAATTACTAAATCGTCACAAAATTAACATCTTTCATAGAACAGATTAAGAATGGACCACTCTTCAACACTGTACACACTGGTGCCTACAGATTTCCATAAAAATGCATGTGATCTGTGATCAAAGCCTTTCATTTAGGCAAAGGCAAAATTTTGTGTATCAACTCAAAGTTTTATCTACCTTGTGAAATAATTGACTCAGATTAGGGCAATAAACAAGGAAGAATCAGGACTCAATTCTGCCTGGAGAGAGTGAAACTTTCTGGACCACAGGGTAAACTTATGTACATTAACAAATTAAGGAATGGGTGTCATACTTGAATCATCATTTCCAAATTAGTACTTCAGGGAGGTTTCTGTTCTAGGTGTGGAACTGCAGTGTAGAGGCCCTCTCGAGGTGCCTTGAGCATGGTGCTCACTTCCAGGTGGTTTTCCTGATGGTGTTTTTGCTGTTCTACCTGAGAGTTGAACACTGGGATGCCTATGGGTGAAATCAGAGTGTCACTGGAAGCTCTAGTATATTTCTTTAGTCTTGGTTGGGGTTTTTGAGTGAGAGAAAAACTAAGCGATCTATACAATTTTAGAACTGAATAATTACCAATAATATTTTCACCTCTCTGTCCTTTCACTAAAATCATGATATTTTGGGTCTCTGTGAAGCACAGTGAAATTAGTTTCTGTTGGATAATTTAACTTTTTTTTAAATTTAATAAATCCAATACAGAATAACTTTTAGGGAAACATTGCCCTTATTTCAATTACTACTTCAAAGAAGAAACTCAGAACTTTACATTTCTCACCTAAGATGAATTTTGAAACTAGCTATTGAAAGAAAATTCCACAAGTACTTCAATGCATACAATTCAAGCATTTTACAGTGCATACTAAGTGATATTTAAAAGACACAGGCAGTGGTGTTACTCTAGATATGCAATTAGTGCAAAATAGACATATGATTAAGATGCATTTTTATTTACATAAAAAATTTCAGTCTATGAATTTTAGATTATAAACTGAGAGTAGATTTAGATTGGATATTAGGTAGATATTGCTGACTGTGAGGGTGGTGAGACAGTGACACAGATTGCTCAGAGGTCTTGATACCCCATCCATGGAACAGTTCAAAGCCAGGTTAGATGGAATTCTCACGAACCTTGTCTAGTTAAAAGTGTTCCACAAACCATTCTATGAGTCTATGATTCTGTGTTCCCAGTTTATATCTGAATTCAAGTTTTTCATTATCTTAAACTCTGTTTTATCAGCTGATAAAGAGTACAAATTCCATGATTATTGCCCACTCAGCTTCATTATGTTGTCAAAAGTTCTGTGGGGAGTTGTCAAATATAATCAAAACATTACGTTTCAGTTTTGGGTATAATGCCAGTCATTATACAGCTTCGGTCTGGCTTTCAGGCTTTGAGCAAATGATCAGAAGTCATATTTTTCTTCATTATTTCCACCTAATCCTTGTTAAGGTAAAAAAACCCCACAACTGAGCTTTCCATGGTAATCTTAGTTATTTAGCTAATGTGCATAATCTCCTCAGCTTTCTTTGCAGCTGTCAAAATGGAAAAGCACTGATTTTCCATTGTTCAAATTGACAGTCTGAAAGATGAATGCTCATCCTGATTCATAAAATACTCTTCCCTCTTTGTTTTAATAGTACTCGACATGAAAAGCATAGAAGAACGGAATGTCTTTCACCAGTAGTAAACTCAGGGGGAAATCAAGTGACTAAAATTTATTGGATAGTTTCAACCAGATGAAAAAGTTTAACAATTGTAGAAGATTATGATCTTTTTAAATGTAAATGAAAAGTCAAGTTTTATTGGGAACAAACAAGCAGGATTCTAGAATTTTTTATTTCAGAGCTATTGCTCTTTGGTGACTTAAAGTAATTTAGAGTGTGACATATTCCTATTGTAATTGTGTGAACTGTATGATGTTACATGGATATTTTACATTAATTTTTTGGGTTTTCCATAAGATAGAAAAAAGGACATTTTCAAATGTCATTTTCAAGTTTCCTGAAAATAGGGTAGAAAATGTACTTCCCGCTTTAGCCAGCCATGATGGAAAAGCAAAATTGCTGTTCAATCCAGAAATTCCTTAAAACCCAAAGATATTTTCCTATATATCTCTACATGTCCCACAAACTGTCATTTTCTTGTAAACATAATAATTTCTTGTTCACATGTTAGATGAAAATTGATGTGCATTTATGGTATGTGAAGCAAAAAGGTAAGTTGTTTGATTATTTCAATATTTTGTAGCAATATATAATTGGGCTGCCACTCACTTGAAAAAATGATTCACCATTTTGCTTCAGGCAAAACAGATTTCTATGACCTTTTATCTGCTAGCAAGTGTAATTCATTAAAGATGTCACCTTGTCCTAATTTCTCTTAACCACCCTTTATTTGATGGACTAAACTTTCACAGAGAATCTCTTATTTTCAGGGATGAAATACACTGTAGCTACATTTGCCACAGGTTATTGATTTATGTCATGTGGCAAGGACAATATGGACCACTATTATGTAGTTAGGGCAATAGATCTAATTATTTGGGACTTACTGACCTGGCCAGTCTATACCAATAGTGCCTTTAATATTAAAACTTAGTTGCTTTGCTATCTTATTCATGGATTTTGAAGAGGTTCTCTCAGGGTCTTTACTGCTTGTGAAAATCCCATGAATTCATGTGGAAGAAGTGCTAAGAGGCAGAAAAGTGTGCCCAGTTCTTGCAGGGGAATCAATGTCATTTTGAACACACACATTTGAAAGAGGGAGTTTAAATATTTTGACTTTTTTTAAGTTTTAGACAGTTGCATTCGTCTTTGTTAGTGGCAATGATTAGTTCAGAATCTGTGGGTTTTTTCCCCGTACATAGCCATATTTATAGAAATCCTTCACAAATGGTGAAGAGAAATCAGGAAAATGACCTCAAGATCAGCTCTCAGACTGCAGTTTTGCTTTGACAATTTAGTTTATGCAAACATCAGAGCTTCTTCCATGTTTACTGAAGCTTGATATCATCCACATCAAAAAGACTCTCTTTAAAAGTAAAGTGCATAGTTCACTAATTGCCTGTTCTATTTATTTGTGTATGCTTTGACAATGAACCCAAGATGCTTCTTGTTTATACAACCATTGTCAACAAAGCTGAGTTTATGCCCATGGCATTACCTATGCAACTTCACAATTTTCATATTTTGCCTTTAGTGAGATTTCTAATGTGCCTATTCCCCTGTACTAAATAAACAATCCTTTCAAAATAGGAAATAAGATCACTTGCTCTTAACAGCTTGTCCTGAAGCAATGGCAGAAATATTAATGTCTTATGATGCCTCAAGATAAGCACTACTCAAAAAAATGCAACTCATATTTTATAATCTGAATGAGAGAGACATAATGAATTCACCTGATTTAAAAAATGTCAAAATCACTTTTACTATTAAAATAAGTAGTTAAGAGGCTGAATGCAAGTTATGAATGATGAGGTACTGTTTTTTATGAAATGGAATGTAAGGAGACCAATACATTTTTTTACTCTAGTGTTGTGGACCAGTGTGTGGGCAGAACAGATTCATAGTTTCCTTGTAAGTCAAGATGAGAAAGTAAACTGTATTTTTCCCCTGTTCAGATAAGATCAGGAGTAATGGCTTTTACAGCTGACTGCATCTCCAAATTCATAGACCTGACATTTGAATTTCATATGGACAATAAGTTACAGAACAATAAAACCATTATACGCTGTAATACATACCAAATGGCTTATGAGATTTTGATTCAATAAAACAATTCTGTGAAAGCAAGTAAACACAGAACATATTAACCTGTATTTTCAAGACATAGATGGCAGACTCAATATTTGTCTGAAAATTTTAATGTTAAAATAATTGATTTATTTATTTCTCTTTTATGAAATAGAAATCTATGTACCACTAGACTGAAGATTCAGCTTATAACAGCTAATATGGAAAAGTTTTATATAATACAAGACTGACTGATTTACTAACAGATTTCTTATTTGGATTTACTAACAGATTTCTTATTTGTGATTATAGGTATCACTAAACATGCACTGCATGCAGCCAGCTTGACAAACTTTTAGGATCATAATGTAGGAAACAAAATTTCTATCACATTCTAAAAGAAAAAGAATGAAAAGAAAAATATGGTTGCTGGAAGCTATGAAAGAAAATACTGAGGAAGGTCACAAGGGGATTTAAAACCCACATTGGCTTTTGTACGGCTTTTTGTGAAACTGATTTACCTCAGATATTAGAGTAACACTTATAATATTGGTAGAAAATGTTGAGAGCTGTTCAGAGGTGAAGCAAAGCACATCAATTTGATTGAAGCTCAATGTTTGGAGACAATGAAGAATTATCAACCCCAACATATAAAAACCCAGTTCTTTTTAAAGTAGGTACACTGAGTGCTCAGAATTGCAGCTTATTCAACCTGTGGTAATGGTGTATGTCAAAATTACACAGTCCCAGGGAGGAATGGAAGCAGTTTTGACTGTTCCAAACTAAGAACAAAAAAAACCCAAACAAACCAAACTGAACCAAAACACACTAAATCAAACAAAAGACATCAAAACCCCCCAAAACCCACACAACCCCCAAAAAACCTAAACCATAAAACTTTTACCAAAGCCATTGCACTACACTGTGGTACAGACTCTTTCAAAACCATTTCTACTTGTCTCATTTATTTCTTTCCATTGCTGATATTTCTTTAGAGTTCCTTAAGTCCTTACTGCCTACAGAGATGATGAATGTGATTGGGATAAAATGACAGAAGTATGTGGGATTTGGGTCTATTTTTTCTGGTTTCAGCAAGCCCAGTCCTGAACCAGTTATTAGCACAGACAAAATAAATTTGAAGGTCGCACATTTTCCTACAAATTAAAGCTTTAAAAGTGCATATTTTAAAGTGCTACTACTGTGGAAAACTAGAGTTTATGACAGAAAAAATGCAAGATATTTCCTTTCATCATCAGTTACAAATTCTGCTGTCAGTTCAAACCGAAGGAAATTAATGGTGATAGAAAAAAGGCCATAAGTTGTTGGTTTAGAATTGACTGTTTATGCTTAATGAAGCGGGATAGTTAATGAAGGCAAAAATGATACCAACATTAAAATTGTGTATAAAACACCTGTGAGTAATGCTTATCTGGTTGCTGAGACCAGGCTGAAGTATTTTGATTATTATCTTGCAATTTCACAGGTGAATTGCTGAAAACTGAAATAGAGAAAAGACATGTTTCTTTGTGGATATTTTTAACTGACTTCTCTTTGGCTTGAAGGGAAAATCCAAATATGACAATGAAAATAATTTTTATTGGCCGCTTTTCTTGGCTGAATGTCTTTATTAATTAATCATCCTAATAAACAGATTTTAGTCCTGGTAGCACTGGATCTTAATCATAGCCTGAATTTTTTCAATGGTGTGATATACTGTGGTTTTAATTTAATTCTTAACTTCTGCCCTTAGCAAGAAACACCAAAAAAAATAATGTTGAACACCAATAAAAAACCCAAATCCCTTTCACTCATGGTAGAACACTGGCACATGTGCCTTATCTTGCTTGTATTTATAACTCTATTAAATATAAATTTAGAATATACTGAATAAGTGGGAAAATTTACCTCATTATGATCTCTGCATATTTAGAAGGGGACAAAGGCAAGAAGAGACCTGCTTTACGTGCAGTAGGAAGAAATATTTCAAAGATTTTGGGCTATTATAACTAGAATGGAAGATGTCTTTATGGGCCACTACCACTTCAGTAATTCTGTCTATAACACTGAAAATGGGGAGGCTGGAAGCCTTTGCAAAGCCCAGAACTTACCCAGATTGACTGAGTGGAAATCCTTGGAGTTTGTATCATGCTAGAACACTTCAGTGTGTCTGTGAATGTGTTTGATAGAGTCCTGTTAGACAGATATTTAAGGGCAAGACATTACCACACTTCTCCTCTTCCAAGTTTACTCACATGTGACACACAGTAGGGATAGTATTCCCTGGTTTTGGGGGTATTTTCAACTTGCTGTCGTTTTACTCAAGAAAATGTTTTATTTTCCAGATATTATCTTCAGCAAGCTATTCCAAAATATTCACATGCAGAAGACAGCAAAAGGTTTTAAAAGTAAACAACATGTATTGTAGTGCATATATTCTTCTTCTAAGTTGTTTTTTTCATTCTCAGTCTGCTACAACTGGGTATAAATGCATAAAATATGCACAGTTATGCAGCATAAGTTGATATTAGACAGTTTTTTGATAACTGCTATGTTGTCTCAGATTTTAAAAGTCACTCTTGGGATCTTTTTCTACTGTGACACAAGGATACTATGAAGTTAATTGGCAATAGAAAGAAATCTTACAAAATCCAAATATCATTTTATCATTGAAACAAAAATGACTTCAGCATGACCCTGTAAAGGAGTTTATTGATTTTCAACTTCTATTATTACTGTGCTTTACCTACCTATGATTCCAGGTCAGCTCAATTTTCAGAAAGGTCTGAAGTCAAATACAGATTTACTCTTCCCACAATAGCAAAAAAGAAGGCTTAGGTGTGTACACAAAAAGACTTAATACAGGGGAGAAATTATTATGATATCATTTCTATTTTTTCTTTTCCTCTTTTTGCATAATTTTATTGATTATTATAGGAGAAGACTAGCAGTATAGGAGCAAAAACAGGGAAAAGCACAAGATCCATTGATCTGTACAGCATTGTAACTTTGCAGAGAATCCTTTAGCCTCCATAGGTGTTTGAGGATATCAGCAGAAGTGTGAGAAAGGGTATTTAACAAAGGAGAAGTGGAAAATACAGATTTTACCTATTTCCAGAAACCTATGATTGTATTGCAATCTCTGTGTTTATTTTATAATTCTGATTATAAAATATTATAAAATATTTTATAGTTCTGATTATTATTAATACTGAAGGTGTTACTGTGCTACATTAGAACCTAGACACCTCAATTAAGATCAGGTTCCCACTAGGCTAAATGCCAATATACAAATTTGAAGATATTAGCAGAGGATAGGACAAGGAATATATCAATATCTACAGTTTATAAAGTAGAAGTTACTGGGAAGTTCTAATAGTTCTCTGAAAGTTAGACCTGAAAACATTTCAACAACAGTCAACAGAGAACTTGAGCAACAGAACAGGTTCTGTGGCCATTATTAATAAATAAGAAGTCTACTTCATGTAAACATTTCTTTGATCCAAACATATCCATTTTAATCTATCATGTTGGAAATTACTAAACATTTTTTTCACTCTTTCCTAAATTCAAAGTACACCAATAGTTTTTTCTGCATCCAAAAATGTAGGATTATGCTGAGGCTGAGGCTAAATACAATTAATTTAAATCCTATTAATAAAGAGTTAACAAAATTTGAAGATATGAAAATTACTGTGCTTCGAAAGTTCTTGTTTTGTTGTAGCAACCATATGGGTAATCCAAGCAAAGGATTACTGTCAGAAGTGAACATGTGTGAACAATTACCAGTGATGCCAACAAGGGATTTATGATGTAGCTGTAAATTAGTGTTTCATATGCCTCATTGCATGTGAGTAAAGGTGGTAAGAAGATTCCCCAATGGAATATCACAACGTCTGTCTTCTCATGTCTGTGGATGGGGATTGCACACAATCTCCTTCTCTTGTCAGAACAGCATCTAACCTAAAAGGAAGCTATGTCACAAGTCAGTAAGCATATCAAATCCTTTAGGATTAGCACATAGGTAAAAAGAGATCCTGTGGTAGCTCTAAGGGAATATATTTCACTGTCCTGGATATTCCCCTAGAGAGGAGCATGCACATGCTTCTTTATGGTTCTGTTATTCACACCAGTCCCTAAAAAACTTGTGGAAAGTTCTGTGTGGTCTTCAGCTGACTAAAATGACCCCAGCTTTACATCTGTAATTGGTGTTCCACATTGGCAAGTTCAGTTTAGGGGTGTGCAGGGGTCTGATTCAGGGCTGAGTCTTCCTGAGGTGTCAGCTGCTGCATCATTTGTGCCACTGCATGCAAAGGTGGAACACTCCTCCAGCACTGACCTTTCATCAGCTTGTGAGATGTAACAGCCAGAGCTGGCAGCGCTGCTATCCTTATTAGAAAATGTCAATACATACCTTGCTGTTAGATTCAGAGTCTATTTGTACAACCTTTAATCAATACTAGACATGACATAGGTCAATGCAGTATCTTTGGCACACAGATTCAAAAGCTTTACTTCAAAAACTTTACAACACAAATCATATGTCTAAATGTTTATCATTCCAAACATGAGGCAACCGTGCTTTGAAAATGTCAGAAGGATCTATATCTTGTTTTTTCCTTTCTATCTCTGTGAAAGTTCTAGCTGCAATGATTTCTCGTGGATGACTTTTTGGTTATCAAACACAGTGATTATGCTTTAAGTTGGTCTGTTACTTACATCCTTATAAAACTCATAAAATAAAAATACATTAGTTCCTGAAGGAGGATGTTGTTTCTGATGAGTCTATTATTTAATTTTTTTGGTGAGCCAGATACATACTTCAGGTTTTATAGACATTATATTAAAAACATCATGACACTGTCCATAGAGGAAAAGTCCTTCCAGTTCAAATACACACCTTGTACTAAAATTCAGGTACTTATATTGAAAGCCATATATAGATTTTTCAAGTGTTTAAGAAATGAAATTGTCCCTTAATATTGAAGAAATTAGAAGGTTTGAGTACAGTCATTACAATGAGAAAAAGAATGTTGTGTTAACATGCCTCTACTGAAAGTTCATTACTTGTTTATTGTTGTTTTTTTTCACAAATCTGTCTGTATAATGAGGGACATTTATGTGTACAATTTTCTTGAGAACTGGTTCATCTGATGAAGTGAATTAGTATGTGTAAAAGAAAAAAAAACAACATTTACTTCTCCTTATTGAAATAGAAAAAATTGTTTCAGTCAAGGGCATCATTAAAAAGATTCCTTGTTGAGGAGTATAACAGCTGCAGTTACTGTGGCAGTCATAAACAGAAGTGGAATTTGTGGGTCTGACATCTGATCTCATGTGTGTTCAATGTTAAGTGTTCCAGTGTTCAATGTGTGTGGAACAGGGAGCCGCTGTGAAGACTGCAGTATTAAAGAAGGAATTTCAAATATCTGTTTAGAACATTTTCCTAAGTTTTAACCACTGAGATTTGCTATAAATAGTTTTATTTGTTGTGCATGTTGTGTCTGTTTCTTTACTTGTCGTACCTCACATGTAAGGGAGAGTAGTGCTCCTTTGAGGAAGGAGAACTTGCAAAAGAGACATGGGAAAGGTATGGAGAGAAATGATGTCATTATTCTCTCTTCTGACTAGACATCTGCAATGTGGTTATCTGATTTTGAGCTTTTAGTGGAGAAAAAGAGGTATACTCGTGATTTAGCTCATCTGACTTAGTTATAGATAGCTATTTTAGGATAAAATAGATTGATCCTCAAAAGGGCCTGTGTCTCCCTACCAGCTGTGAAAGAAAGCTAGACACTTATTTTAAAAGCATAAATCTGTATTATAGATGCTTGTGTTTTGTCAGATGAATCCTACTGATTGCCTGTAGAGAATGAAAAGAATGAGAAATTTATTTTATTCTAATAAAACTGTGCTCACTCAGAGCAAAATGCTTATGGTAATCCAGATTGAATCTTTTTGCAATGTTAAATATAATGGAAGAAAAGCAGTGTAACACTAAATTGGAAGAAATGCTGGTATAATATTAAGCATGCAATTGGTCCTACACAAAACAACAATGCAATCAATGGCAGGTGTCTGAGAGGATTTTTTTTGTGCACCACCCTTACAGGAGTTCTCACAGCTGCAGAAATGAGATGGCTTCAGAAGGAAGGGAGGGGGCATCTGTGAGGGGTGATGCCAGTCCAGTGTGCATCACACAGCTCATGCACTAGAGCGGAGTGGGAGCGTGTCTTGCTGCACAGTGCAATGCAGCACGGTCCAGACTCTCCTGGGACCACCGTGCTCAGTGCCAGCCAGGCGACAGGCAGCATGTGCCACAGCAGGCCACCAGCCAGGTGACAGGTGACAGGCAGCACGTGCCACAGCAGGCCACCAGCCAGGTGACAGGCGACAGGCAGCACGTGCCACAGCAGGCCACCAGCCAGGCGACAGGCAGCACGTGCCACAGCAGGCATTGGCTTGTTCACTCAGCTCTGGCTACAGCAACTTGAGTCAGCACTTACCACTGCACTCCAGGCACGTGCCTATCCCAGTGTGGTTAGGGCAGGCATCTCCAAACTCTATGAATTTAATAATAAAGTAGCAAAAAATGGCTGCGATGCTCCATCCCTCTGCAGTGCTACAAGGTGGACTGCAACTGGTGAGGGAGGCCAAAGTGCTAAACATTGCGAGACACAAATGTTAAAAATCCCTGATTTATGTAAAACTCTATAAAAGTTGTTTCATGATACTTTATTTCTAGCATAAATGCATGTGTTAAGAAACCAAAATTTCCAGACTGGAAGATCTAGCAGTCCAATTATATAAATCTCCTCAAGCTGAAATATGCGTGAGAAATTTAGACACCATTCAAAGTTCATTCTTACACAATTCTGTATTTTGAGTGAATCTTGTTAATTCAAAATAGTTCAAATTCTTTGCACAAACGTAAGAACAGAAGAGAGTATTTCCTACATACTTACCAATATAGAGATTTTTATCGTTGCATATATAATATATCTATTATAGATATAAAATATACACTATAATTGCTTATATATAGATAGGCGTCTGAATATATCTCTCTGAAGATATTAAAAGCCCATCTGGATGCAATCCTACACAACTTGTTCTAGCTAACCCTGTCCCGAGCAGGAGGGCTGCTGCTGATGACCTTGAGAGGTCCCTTCCAACATAAACAATTCTGTAATCATATTAATGCATTTAAGTAGATTTTAAACCAAAGAGAATAGAAGAAAATATGACTTAACACTTCATTGGTTTTCCTTTTGCTTTTCCCCTCAAAAATATTAATCAGAATCAATTATAGTAGAAGCAAAATCATGAATATTATCTGCAAACAAACTTCAATCAAAAGCCCAGATTTCACCATAAATCACAGATTTCCAAAGTGAGACTTTGCATCATGCTTACATTTACATTTAATTTTAATTATAAACTCAATTCAGAACTTTATTTTACATGACAGCCAAGGTGCATTCTCTTCTGAATCTCTGTGATCTTTCTCAACCTTGGCAGCACTGAGTTGTCATGTTCTTATTAATTTTATTTGTTAGATCAAGAGAAAGAATTTGCAAAGATTACTGGAAAAACAAAAGGCTAAAATACAGCTGTGGATTGTATAAAATAATTCAGAAAATCTCACAGGTTCTTAGAAAGACAGCTGTGATTAATGTTCAGTTCCACTTGTAAAATTCACCAATAATGGTAGCTAATGACCTTATTGGGATCTATTCTGATGAAACCTTCTCGTCACTTCCCTGCTAGAGTTGTGTGTAAGTCTGCTGTGAGACTGTGTGTGATCACA
Source organism: Ammospiza caudacuta (assembly GCF_027887145.1). Classification (NCBI taxonomy): domain Eukaryota; kingdom Metazoa; phylum Chordata; class Aves; order Passeriformes; family Passerellidae; genus Ammospiza; species Ammospiza caudacuta. The sequence goes on from NC_080597.1 coordinate 60,147,289, forward strand.
TGAATACTACAGCTCTTTCTTGCTTTTGAATTCTAATAGCAAAGGGAATCAGGTGAGTCAGTTATGGTTCATTATGGATGACACAGAGGATGGAAACCACAGAATTTCACAGTTTAAACGTATTCAGGCTCAGACTCAGCTTGATGCTGTGGGTAAACAGAGATAAGAAGGCAGTGGAATTGTCTCCTTCCAAACTTGTGCAGTATGACCATGCTAGAGCTGCTATCAGATCTGTGGCTGATGTAAATTGACACAGTACGAGAAATTCAGCAGTTTCACTTGCAGATATCAGATAGGGATGCATTCCAAAGGAGAACAGCGTGCTGGAATGTAGCACTACCTACAGTCCTTGGTGCTGCAAAAGTTAGTAAAGGTGAATTCCAGACTGAGACACAATATCGCAATTCTTTACTGACTGTTGGCTCTTTATTTTAAAAAATAAATCAAAACACAGTTTATTACAGAATTCATTTTATTTAAATAATTTTCATATGTTCATATGTTGTCACCCATTCCTGGCACACTACCTTGCTATTTATATGCACTTCCCTCATTAGCATGGTTCCAATTTACTGCAGTTGTCATTATAATGTTATTTTTCAAGTCTCAGCTGAAGTTGTGAATGGTTATTGAAACCTCTATGTGGGTTTCACATATGAAACCTTGTGGTAAAAGTCCCACTACAACAGTCACTACATACGCTCTAAAAACCAAACTCAAACCATGACATTAACTACACAAAACTGGATATATTTGTCTATTGCTGTTTATGTCCTTCCTTTGCAGTCTTTTTTTTTTTTTTCACACTGTCTGGGGATTTTTTTGATTTTTAAAAACATGGTTGCAATGTGCACTGCTCTAAAATATCTAATAAAAGGTATTTTTTCCTGTTTGTTTGCTTTTCTTCTGTTAAATATAGTTAAGAAATAAATGTAATAATTAAATATATTAAATTTCCCCTTCGCTGATCAGATTTGCCAGCATTTCCAAATGACTTCTATATTCATGGAACGTTAAATTTGAAGCAGGGTTGGGATTCCTTTTGCAAAGTTGATAGTGAATATATCCTTAAATTCATGTGCCATATTATTTATGCTTTACTTTGTTGTCACAAACTAACACTTAATACCAAAATTAAGGTGTATTAAATGTTCTTATAATAGGTTACTGTTCATTTGGACAACTGTCCATTAATAAATGAAGTGGACAAGAAGACTTGTATCTCTTAGAAATTTTAATTCTAATTACTAACAAAGAAGAAGAGAAATACTGTACTAAACAAATTCTATAATTTGATGATGAGTAGGAAAATGCTGTAGATGACATAAAAGACAGACCTCAGCTGAACATTAATGTTCCTGGAGGAAGTCCTTCTATAAATTGTAAAGATTATTATTAGTTGCATTTCCTAAACAATAATTATTTTTAAGGACCATGTTTCACTATTTAAAATACATTCTCCCCCAAACTAGTACTCATAGGTGTCATAGCTTCAAATGTCTCTTAATTAGCCCATAGAGCCCCTGTCTTAGCTCCTGGCTGAGTTAGGAAAAAAAGAAATCTCATACACACAATTACTGAAAGACATAATCCTTCTAAATCTCACTAGAGAGCCAAAATAAGTAGGCAGAGAAAAGTCCCGTTGAACAAGCATCATCAGGGAGGAAAAAATGTATCCTTGGTAACGGCCCAGGCCCTTATTTTGTGTTTCTAATGTAGATCCCTAACACAGGCACTTGTAAATCTATTTTAGGTACTTTTCCTGGGGAAGAGATCAGGTCTTCTTAAAATTAACACCTATAGACAAAGTCAAAGCTATGAAATTAATAGGTCTCCCTGAAAACCTTACTAGTCTAGTGTTCCAGGAGAAAGCTGGAATTGCAAAAGATGGCTGACTTCATCTTCATGCTGGAAAGCCTTAAAAAGCCCAAAACATGCTCACAGTTCTCTAAAAGCTCTCCTGAAAAAGATTCAGGTGAGCTACCATTACTGATCAGTGACAGCATCAGGGATGCAAGGCTTTGGGATCTGATTGGGATCTCCCTTATATCTGTAGAATACAGTATATACACAGGAAATTGTACCTGACATTGAGATATATGACACAATAAGTCAATACTGCTAATCTTTTCTTTTCTTTTCCTCATGCAACATTTTTTTTGTTGTTGTTTGCTTTGTTATTTCATTTAATGTACTTTCATAACTGTCATGGTTTAGGGCGAAAAAACCCCAGGATTTTTTTGTCTCTCTGTAACTCAAATGTTTTTCTTTACCACTAGTTTACTAAAGGAGCACTTTCAAGAGAGCAGATTTTTTAAAGTGCATGTACTTGTGTGTGCTAGCACAGGCAGGACTCAGCAATAAACCCAAAACCACAACTGCAATGCAAAAAGGAATTTTATTTTCATTACCTTGCCAATGAGATGATCCTGCAAGCAGCACCCAGGGAGAGGCCACAAGTGGGGACACAGGGACTGAGAGCGACTGCTCCTTTTGCCTGTCCATCAGGGACCCGCACCACTACTTACCCCTGTGTTCTGACCTTCTGTGCATCAGGGCTGGAATCTCAAGCACAAGAGGGTGTCTCTAAGTCTGTCAGAGGCCTGTCTTAACTTCCTTCCTGTAAAACAAAGGTTTTATTTTCAAATGGCTTGCAGGTTTGTCAGTTATGTATATATAAAGACCATAAAGAGTGCCCATATCAGAATATATTCCAGTTGTGGCCTTTGCTAAATGTTCCATGAATATCTTCTTTGCTTTCTGTGCACTTAGGTGAAAAAATAGCATTCAATGCAGCAAAAATTCACAGTTTACAAAAACATATTTGGAAGTGCTTTTCAAGGTTAATATGATGATAGTGAAAAAGATATTCTCTTTCCTATCTCCTGTTTGTCCATTCCTGTCCACTCTAAAGATATTTCTATCAGCAAAAGGCAAAGATAAAGGAAAAGAAAAAGATTTTCTGAAGAGATGCTCTGAATTAAATACTCTGAACTATGACACCTCTGGTTATTACTTGCGCTTGTAAGAGAGATCGTTGGTACAGACCTTATCTACCATACTCAAGCAAAAACCAGCAAAAGGAGCATTTTATTTTGGAAGTGTTGGGAATTTAGCTGACTAGAGACTGGAAAAGTACAAAGCCGTGGCTAATTCCAAGTCCTGCACCTGCAAGATAGCGTGTCCTTGGGCCTAGCTGTAGTATGATAAAGAAATGGACAGCGAGACCTGAGAAGTAAAGAACGTAGTCCCAGAGGAATGAGGAAGAGTTGATGGTATAGTTTAACCAATAGATTGCTTGGCTTACAGAATATTCATAAGCTTATTATTTGCTGTATAAGTGTTTGATGCTTTCTTCAATAAACTGGACCTGTGATGAACCATCTGGTGTCCTGGTCTCCTTCCTCCGACATGGAAGCACATTTTAAGATTGAGAAAATATTTAGTTTTTTATCAAGGGAAGTGTTAAAATCATTGCTAAGTCATAACTTCCTGTCGTTATTCTGTTCTAACTCTCATTGGGGTGGACGGCTTACTACCAAGGGGTCCCCTGAGAGAAATCATAAGGGAAATTTTATGTCCTTGAAACTAGCGAGAATTCTGACCATTACTCCAGTAGTACCTCAGTATGTCCCCAGTCATCAGAGGAGTTGTGCTCAGGTCTGTATAGAGTTAGTGGAGGCGTGCTGCCCAACCCCTACAAACTCTGCACATTTGTGGGACTTTGCTCGTGAGTGGGTTTGCCAACACAGATCCAGGTGCTGCGTTAGGGACTTGAAGGAAAACCAAACCAAAGAAAGAACACAGAGAAGCAAATTTACAGAATGAGAAGCCAAATCCCCTACAGGTGGATTCCATGAAAGTTATCTGTATAGCATTTCTGAAGTAGATGTCAATCAGAAACAAGGGAATTGGGAAGTTCTAAACAATAATTTTAAAAGTAAAAGATTTTTTCAAATGTTTTCTAAAATTTTAAAAATCAAAATAAATAATATGTTCCACTCTCCTGGCCATTCTCACTAAGATTTCCTGCATAATCCTCTGTTCCAGGAAGACATGACAACTCACTTTGTTCTTCAGACTGTGCAGAAACTATGCAGCCTGCCCTGATTATTTCCTATGTAGCATCAGGTGTAAGTTTTCTGTGCTGTTTAGGTGGCCTGGAAAGGCCCAGAGATGGCCTTGAAGAGCCCGGCGCTTCAAAGGACGAGGAGAGACTTCTGATCTTGTCTCGGTCTCGGTGTTTATTAATTGTTTATCTAAAAGATTTTCTTTCAGCCCGACAGAGGTCTGCACAGCAAGTCAGCCATGGGCACACTCTGCAAGCCCCCGGGGCGGTCACCTATCTTTATACTCAAAGTTACGTATACAATATTTATAATTTTTCCCCAATACCTTCTACCCTTATTAACCAGTGCACTCTTAGTAATAACCAATCCCAAAGTGCCACCATCACCACAGAAGATGGAGGCCAAGAAGAAGAAGAAGAAGAACAGGACACGCCCCAATTCCTCCATCTTACTTCTTTAGACCCCCCTGTACCAAAATCCTAAACTCTGTGTTTTACACTCTAATTAACTTATCCCTTCACCATTCACCCAGTGAAATCCTCCCATCCTCATACAGGTGTTGTCTCCTGTGTAAGATCAAAGTCCAGCCACCAGACACTTCTGGCAACATTCCAGGACTCCCGAGCCCCCCAAGGGTGGTCTCGGTCACTCTGCACCTCCATCCTGAGGTGCTGAGATCCCACAATCAGGTCATCCTACTTTTGTTCAATCAAGGCAAATAGAAAACTTTTGGTCAGCTTGGTTTATACTTGGCACAGTACGTTATTTAAAGTTTTATTTTTCTACTTGTAAGAAAAACTATTATTATAAAGAAAATAGGTGGTTTGTAGCAAACTGATTCTTTCATAAGATGTTTTTAAGGTGCTTAGAGCTTTGCAGTGTTAGAAATTGTTTGCAGAATGATAAATTAATGGGCAAAATGTACGCGAAAAAGGTCACAGATCTATTACGTGCAGATTGAAAGATCAACATAATTTTTGCTCAGTCTTACAAAGCTAAATCGTGCCGTTGACAAAGCCAAAATATGTGAATGTCAACCCAAATATTTAATCTGCACAAAAAAAGGTAAAACTAAATCACACAGTTTTAATAGAAAGATATGGGGAAAATTTATTTTAAATGCTTTTATTAATTAACTGGTAATACCATGATCCAGTTTTTGCATTACTATTTTGAGTTCTCTTGGAAAAAAAATTGGACCAAGACACTTATGAATCAACTGGGCATCAGCAGATCATCATATAGATGAAGATACCAGGAGCATATGTAGGAGATAAGTATGTAAACATAATTGGATTCATACATCTACTATAAGGAAATTCTGACTTTATTCTAGTTGAAAAACTTAAACTTAGCTCAGTGCAACAAAAACTAATGCATAAAACCTCAGAGGCAAACTATGTTAGCGTGCGCTTTCCTTCAGTATTTACACAGAAATTACTGTTCAATATATGGTTTCATGGATTTTCTAATGTCAGGAAGCAACATGAAAATCTGAAAACTTCCCTCTATTTTTTTTTGTTTGTTTGGTGGGTTGGTTGGTTAATTTTGTTTGGGTTTTTGTTTTTTTATACTTTTTGGTTTTTGCCAGAAGAAATAAAACAATACAATAGAAAAATTACCAAAGGCACATATAAATATAAAATATTTGGCTAGAAGGGAAGACATATTTTAGGAGAAGATGGATCCTAGAGGCTTTTTAACCCTTTTGTCCAGAAACTACTGAACAACCTATCAAATTTGATATTTGGCTTCTCACATTAAAGAAAATAACTATGAAGAGATATGAATATAGAGTTTGTAATCAATTTTTTCCAGTTCTTTAAGATGAACAGCAATTTTTATACTCAAGGAGTACAATCTCAACCCTGTGGTTTCCCTAAGGTCAATCAGATGCTGTAATGCAGTTACAGCAATCAGAAATTACCTTTAATAATTTTAATTTTATTTTCCATTGTAATTTGAGGAAAAAAAAAATTTGAGAAAATCATTATACTTTTCTTACCTTTCTTGAATCAGCCCATTTTATCTAAGACAGGGCAGCATACTCACTAGACAGTGTATTTAATAGGTTTATATGTGGTTCAGTTCCCTCTCAGGCAGGAAGTGGTGGATTTACAAGTTTCTAAGGAATTTACAGTGTAAATTTACTGTGCTTTCTGCTTATGAAGGCAGGAATAAAGCACAGGTACGTGCAGATACTCAGAACTGAAGGGAACAAAGGGGATGGGGAAACCTCAAACTTGGGAATGTGAGAAGAGGATTTAGTGCAATGTTATTTTCTCACCTGTTCCATAAGCTATGCTCTAAAATGTAGGAGAGACACAGTACAAAACATTTATGGCTCTTCTGAGAACTTCCTTGCACAACTTGAACTCTTTTTGCACTGTCCATATTAATGAACCAAGCAGTTAAACTGTAGCAGGAAGCAGCTGCACTGCTAGGATATTTATTCTTCTGTAAAGAAATTTAGAAATTTATGTTAGAACATAACAGTAGTTGTGTTTGAGTCAAATAAGTAGTAGTGATTTCCCTCAGAAGGATTACTTTCACAAATTTCTTTCTTAAAGAAAGTGTTTAACCCATCAGGACTGCAGCTACTGGGATCTGGAGCCAGTGAGACCAGGCTGCAAGTTCATACAGCACTATGAGAAAGAATATGATATTTTTAATCCTGTGAAATGAGTTTCTGCTTGTTTTACAAAGAAAACAAGCTTGCATATGTGTGTATGCATGTATAATTTCAATATATACTGAAAAGTATGATATAGATTCAAATGCACCTGAGAAACAATTAATTAAGAAAAAAACACTGACTTGGGTTGAAATGGCCTAAGATTTTTATTAATTATTTTTAAACACATTAACATCTGCTTATTTGCTTTGCTGTTGATAATACAAGTATTGGTATTGACCTTAACTGGGGCCAGTTGATTCTCAATTTGGAATCTTGTTGCTATATCTATCATATGACTCACTTTTCTTTCAACTTTGTCTTTTGCAGAAGGAACAATGACAATCAAAACTCAGTTTTACTTTGACAAAACCTTTCTAATTTTGTTCAGGAAGAGAAAGAAACTGAAGTATATGTCACATGAGAATACTGACATCAGGAAAACTCAAATGTTAGATGGAACATACAGAAATTTTTCTCTGAATGCTTATTCACTCAATGTCAGAAGCAAAGTTAGGGCAAAATATTCAGTCTGAAGAGGGAACTTGAAAGACTGGAGCGAAAGTTAAAAAAATTAGTTACTTTATGCATCTAGAACAGGATAGTGGTGAATTTCCTCAGATCCATTTGGGAGCAACTCTTGCCTTTCAGTTGTTTGCTTTCTTGGTAGGCTTTTCAGAGGCTGTAAAATTGGCTAGATTTTGGGATTTGGTCTAGCAGTTGCCTTCACTTAGGAGGAGATAATTAGGAGTCAATGTGTATCCTTTTTTCCTAGACTCTTATAGAGGAGGAATATTATGAGGGAAGCAAGCCACCTTTTTTGGATTTTTTTATCCTGTTTTTCCAAAGAAATCATTTAGGTTCCATGTGGTGTTTATACAGCAACTGGGTACCTGTTTCTCATGTTGAGTAGCCTTCAGATCTGTCAGATAATGATCAGATCATTGCTTATTATTTTGCACTGAGATAGCACCTTTAATTGGAGGACATCCAAGAACTTGAATATGCATCCATTATCTGCATTTTCCTGCTTGTCAGCTCTAGGAATCAAAAAATGAAGTTTACCTGTGTTTCTTTCTCTTTTCTTTACAGGAAAATATAACAGGCCTGTAATCCTATGAGCCTGCATAAAGATAACTGAGAACAGGAATATTAAATTTGTCCAGTATACAACAGTTACTGTGGACCTTGGCTATATTGTCAGGGTCCCAGCTGCATTGAATAGAATATATACACTGTAATTTTGGCCTGAAGTATTTCAGCCTCATTCCTCCACTCCACCTGCACTATTTGTAGGAGGTGCACTCTGAACCCTGCAAATTATTGGTTGGCATTAAAAATGCCAAAGTCCTTATCCTGGTGTCCAGTTTTTGGCTGTGACCACAGAGTTTATGCCAGCTTCCTGCTCAGTGCCTGGTTTTCTCTGTGGTACAGGTCTTCCAGATGCAGTGCTGAGCTCCAGCTAATCCATAGCCAGAGAATAAATGCTTCCTGAAACCAAACTCCTGGCATTTGAAATAAATAAAGATTAGATGTCCGTTACTGAAAACCAGGTTTTGGAATATTTTAAGCCCCTACATTTGAAACACTAACACTTGAAAATATTATCAGTTATTTGACAGGATTAGTTAAGCTTTTATTCTTTTCTTTCAATGTTTTTTTTTTCCAGATGGGTTTGCAGGTGTGGTGGTGGCTACTTGCTGAAATACACACAAATCTGTGGTGGCAAGGCCTGAAATACAACCTGGGTATTCAATAATGTGTTCTGTAAGCTTTAGGATTCCTTATAGTATGCTCAGAAACTTCATTTGAATTTAGCCATTGGCAAAAACATTTGCAGATGTGGAAATTGCATTTTAATTAGTTTGTATGACTACACAAGGTAGGTTTGTAGCAGGATTTACCATAATTACTAGCAGCAAAATTGATCTAATAATGGCCATATGGGCATTTTTCTGTAATTATCATTATTATCTAATCAGCTTCTGAACGTTCAAAGAGGACTTCTGGGGGCAGATTATTCTCTTGTTGAGAGATAAATGAATGGAAGTGCACTGATGTATTCTTCCCCAGACCATTTTGATCACAGCAGACACTGGCGTCATTAGTGCCTTGAGAAATTCCTAGTCAAAAAAACAAACCCAAACCCAAGTGTTGGCCAAATTCTTTCATTACTGATAGTCCTTTTTAGTACACAGTATAGCAGCAACAGCTGCCTCTGTCAGAGAGAGGTCAGTTTCTCTGAACTGCTCCACACAGAGCTCAGGGCGATGGGGGACAAAAGTCACTGCAGAATTTGGGTTCTCAGGCGAGCCGAGAGCCCTTGAGGTGGTCTAGGAAGGAAAAGGGTGCTGCAGAGGGAGCTCAGTGCAGGGCATGTCACCCCTCCACATGCAATTCCTGGAGATGACTCAGGTCCATGAAACTGCCTGACAGCTGCTGATACAGTTTGGATGATCCTTTAAGGTTCTGCTTCATTCTTTCCACCTGTCAGCTTTTTCTGCACATGATATGCTGTAATAAGAAATGTACCATCTCCCCAGAAACCAAATTGATACAGAGTTGCTCTTGCCTTTGATGTAAAGATGTCAACATTGCCTCAGAAATTGCTATTTTCTGAAATTAGTTTCAAATGCATGTTAAATTTTTATTTAGGAAAATGTCATTTTGAAATAAGAGATGTAAATTTCTTTTACCCTGATATTTGCTTATGCTTAAAATCCATCCTTTCTGAATTCATTTTTTATTCATTATTTCTCAATGAAATAAATTCTGTCTGAGCAAAACATCTTCTTTATTAAAATCCTTGCATGGACCTTAGATTTTCTTTGCTTCATTGAGATCTGTTACTTAGCTTTTCTCAAAATACTTGCAGGTTTTGGATTAATATTAAAAGGCCCACTATGGAGACAGAAATCCACACTGGCTGCTGTTCCATAAATATGCAAAGAATTGTACTCTCCTACACTTTTCCTAAACTACACTAGATTATAGGACAAGAGACTGATTTCTTTTTCCACACCTGCAGCATTGAACACCTGCTCATCATTGAACTTCTGTATTTTTTGTAGGTTAATTTCTTGCTGAGTGCAAGCCTGGAGCATAAAGCAAAAGTACACTTTTTTTTTCCCCTGACAGTGTACCCGTGCACTCACCTGAGCAATCAAGTGAAAATATATCTTGAGATTTTTTTAACTGTTCTTGATACAATTGCAAGTTTTTCCAACAAACAGAGCCAGAACAGTAGCTAAAAAGATGCTACCACCTTAAAAAAAGTAAAAAAGAAAAAAAATTTTCAAAAGGAATTTTCCTTTAGTTTGGTTTCTTTTTTTTCCTTTTTTCCTTTCTAATTCCTTTTATATGCAACAATTCTATTTCTTCTCATCCTTACTGATGATGACTATTGTTTTACTTCACTCCTTTTAGCATAACCAAACAAAATAACCTAATTCAATATATCTGCTTGATTTTTTTTTTTAAGTTTTTCACAGGCTATAAGCATTGCTCTTTTGAAAACTGAAATATCGTCACTGAGACTGATAGAACACACTCTTTTATTTTGGTTTTTGCAAAACTGTAATTCAAATTCAAATGCAGACTCTAAATTCCTCCTTTGAATTTTAAAGGGTTGTTTGAGATGGATTGGTATATTTTTTCATTCTCATTTATTCATTTCATATGAAGAATCAAAGCTATGAGCCTTATGTTTCCGGCTCCCATGATAAACTGGGAGAGCTGGACCCTCTAAAGTCAGGGTCATCCAGCTGTCACTATTTTGATTTAAAAGACATAAAAGTTTTCTGCTGTGCCAGGGCTTAGTAACCTTAACAGAATTTTCCAAGCTCAAAAATCTCCTCAGTGTGACAAATGCGTTGAAAGATAAATTAAGGCACCACGCTCAAGTTCTAATACTGCAAAATTTTACATACATAGGTCAGCCTCTACAAGGCATCAATACTGTGAATAGTTTTATCCATAGCTTTGAGAATAAGTAGTCCATGGAGCTACTACATGTAGTGTTTTGCAGAGCTGGTGCTGCTGCTCTACTTTCTAAATGCTCATTTACAGTGGTAACATTTAATTTAATTTAAAATAATTTAAATACTCTATTATTGTGACTTTTGTCTGGCCTAAGCACAGTACTTTTTTGCATTTAATCAATTAACTTATAATTGTAAAATTAATATAAATGTCCTTAAGTGCCATTATGTGTCACTATCCTCTGGTGTAATAGATCATGGTATTTTCAGAGTTACAATCCTTCCAATAATGAGACGAAGGCATAAATAAAAACTTAATCTCTTCATATAAGCAGTTGGATCCTGAATTAGGAAAAGACACAAGAGCACATAGATATCTGTTAAATCTGACAGACATGACAGAAAAAGCTTGCTTTTAAACATTTATTCTGTATTTTCTTACAATAATTTATATTTTGAGGTGATATTTTGGTGAATGATAATATACAAGAAGTAAGTCATTTTAAATGCAGGCAATTAACAGATTATCTTCTTTCAACAGGACCACTTTACTAGAGAAAATGGAAATGACAAATGATAGTAAGAAGCCATCCAACTACATAATTATTAAATCAGTTCCTGTCTTCCAATGAAGTGTAATTACAGCATACATATATGAGTGTATGGGGGAGAAGCTAGTACAAAGCATAAGCCAGAATGAAACCCCAAATTATCCATGATGTCCTGGTACATTGTTATTCTCTTTAAAAACATTTTAAAAAATCTTGGGAAAAGTCAGTGCTACAGAACTGCCTGAAGACCCCAATTATGTATCCATTAGTAGTTTTCTCAAGGAAAATAAAACACTTAAAAAAATTAAAACTATCAAAGGCTTTTTTTTGGGTGGAACGGGCATCTAGACAGATTAAAAGCTATAGGTGGACCTACAAGTGCTTGGCAAAAGAGTGACACATACAGCACTACAAAAGACACTAAAATTCTCCTATTCAATGCTTTTGGAGATCTTAGCATCAAAGTGTTGACAATCATCAGCTTCTTAAATAGTATATAGACTAAATCCAATTATATGATCTACTATTGTCAAAGACGTTAGAGTCATACAAGCTACTAAAAAAAAAAAATCAGCTCTGTTCTATCCAAACCCAGCACACCCTTGTGCAGGAGGAGCTTAGCATCCCCTGTTCCTTACATAAACATTCCAGAAAAATAGTTATACAGACAGGACTTTCAGAAACCTTTCCAAAGAAAATGCAGTGCCTCATGAAATGTATAGGTGGTATGTATCTAGACCTAGTCTGGAGGAGTGGTAACAGTCTCAAAAAAGATCAGATGTGCCTGGCTTTTATTAATTTTTATGCTAACAAGAAAGGTTTTCAAAATTCCATGGTCCTTTCAAAAATCTTTTCTCTGCTGCTGAACCCAAACCTCTCACTTTGATGCTTGAACCTATTCAAGGATTAATTGTGGAATGGGAATGACAAGGTCAGCTTCAAGTCTCTGTCTCACATTTAAGCTCCACAAAATTATGTGTGCATTCATCCTTGTAAATCACCTGCTTGCAGTCATGCTTTCCCTGGAGTACACAGGAAATCCAGCACATCCAAAATATCAGGAGCTGCTGGTAGAGGCAATCTCAGCACTTCTAAATTATATTGGGTGAACAGTACATGTTATTGAAAATGTTCTACCTATAAAGCATTTTTTCACCTCAGGAAGAAATCCACATACAGGGTGGGTGCCTCATGTAACTGATGGGAACATTTCCAGCTTAAGCAAAGGGCAGGTTTTATTTCTGCAGCACAAGATTCTTCAACATGTCTTCCAGCTGTTGCAGTGACCTGATGCATTTTTTTCCATCAGTAAAAAAAATGCAGCATCTACTTATGCTATGAATGAAATGGTGATCACATTGTTCTCTAAAAGGTGTTTATTCCTCTATTATTGAGCTTGTCATATATAGAAATTTCTGTTGCATAAAACATAATGAAGAAGCTACCAGGAGTCCTGTATCTTGGAAAGCTGTGTGGTGAAATAATTAGGCAAGAAGGTTTATGCACGTCTCTTCATCTTTATGCATAGATCAATACAGCATATTTAAACATTTAAAACCATATGAAAAAGCCTGCAATGCCGAAGTATAATGCAAAATTATTAACTGAAAGTAAAGAGATGTAAAAACAGATGTGTAGAAGGCTCTTTTGGTTTATAAAGAAGCTCTGCTTCACAGAGGGTTTCACTGGGACAGGACCAGTTAAATTAGAAAGTTTGAAAACTTTTAAAACATGGCTTTCTACCAGTAGGTTTTTCAGAGACAGGACATCCAGATGGCACTTGGAAAACACAATGATGAATCAAAATTTTAGGATGCAATATTCATCACATTATCAGATACAGAAATTTTTGCCAACACCTGGTAATCAACAAATTATTCTTGCAGTAGAGCCATTAAATGGACTAAATAGAAACTGTGGGATACCTGTTAGCAATTTCTTCAGCTGCAGAGAACGTCTGGTTTTCTTTTCTTCCAAAGTTTATAAATCACAACACA